>NC_142013.1:68751993-69414993 GCF_049901735.1 Notechis scutatus | reverse complement strand
TTATTTCTGAGGAATAATGAGTAATGGAATAATTTACCAATTTTAAAATGCTTTAAAAAGGAACAAAATACATTACCTATTTTTCTTAAGGAACTTGTAAAATACAACTGAGCTATTGTAAATATATCAATGTTTCAGTGAACTGTTCTTTTTCTTAAATATAATATGCATAAATGATTGCTTTATAAAGTAAAAGCAAAGTTTGTTTCCTGTCTAGGAAAAGTAAATCATTTGTTTTAGGGGCAGATGAAATTTTATTGTTAAGATGACATCTAAAATTTCCAGTGCAATCCAGATGGAAAAAAATCTGCTTAATTATTTATAGGTAAATTCCAATGTGCTCACCTTCACGTTCTCTAACTATTACATTTAAGATCATAAAATAACCTAGGACTATTAATGGATTACATATTGAATATAACTATATATGCTATTATTTTGTAGAGAAGATATATTTATAAATGTATATAGACATGTGTGTATGTGTATGTATATGTATTACACACACACACACACACACAATTTCCTGCAGAATATTAAATAAGAATCTTCTAAGAAACATGAGTCCAATGTGAATAGCATCTTTAAAACATCTAATAAAATCCCTCCGTTTGGAAGATGGTTATTAAAAATGTTGATGCACACAGAGATAGAATATTTTTCCTGCAATACAATAAAATATAGTAGCAAAGTGAACTAAAATAAGTGGAGCAGCAGACTAATACAAATAATGGATTCATTTTCTCAAGGTTTAAGATATAAACTTGCCTTATATGTCTGCTCTTTTGTTATTAAGAAAGAAGCAAAGATTTGTATCTTCTCCCAAAATGGAATGAGCAAGTTGTGAAATTTCTGGAGCTTCAGCAACAACATTGAGCATTTCAGCATCTTTTTTAGATTTAACCCATGTCCAAAAACAACTAGTGCAAATGTTTATATACATCAAAATAAGGCATCCATTTGAAAAAGCTCAACATTATATATTTTTTACAATTCTAAAAGTACCTCATAACTTATTTTTATGTAGTTGAGAATTGCCATAGATGCTTTAGGGAAATCATGGCAAAGTAAATGCAATAAACACATTAGGGTTGAAAAAACTATTGATGTTAAAAATGTTAAAAATAGACATATTAGAATATTTCAGCAGATAAAAGCATATACAGGTAGTCTTTGACTTACAATTGTTAATTTAGTCACTGTTCAAAGTTACAACAATACTGAAAAAATGGACTTACACCTATTTTCTCATTTATGACTGTTGCAGCATGGTCATGTGATCAAAATTCAGATGCTTGGCAACCAGCTCATACTTATGACCATTGCTGTGTCCTAAGGTCATGTAATCACTTTTTGCAAACTTTTGACAAGCAAAGTCAATGGGGAAGCCAGATTCACTTAACCAAGTTATTGACTTATCAACTGCAGTGATTCACTTAACAACTGTGGCAAGAAAGATTGTAAAATGAGGCAAAATTCACTTAACAAATGTCTCACTTAACAACAGAAATTTTGGGCTCAATTGTGGTCATAAGTCAGACTACCTGTATTTCCATCCATCCAAATCCAGGCAATAGCCCATGCCCATGTATTTTGTGTAGAAAATCCAAATCATATGAACAATCCCCATGTTACTAGACCCTGTCATGAAAAGCTGTCTTTAACTATAAAATATCACCTATTTAAGATCTGTCATTGCAATTAAATCTTGAGGCAACATTTATCAAAATTTAAAAATATTTTCAAGCATGACAGAAGAAAATAGCATTTTAAAACATCAATATTTAACCAACAGTAAGAAATAAAGGCCCCTTGGTGGCTAATTAGCAGCATCTATACAAGCAAAGACTCATTTAAGAACTAGTGTGTGAAAAGGATTTTAACTTACAGTACAAATAAAAGTGTGGTAACCTGAAACAGTTGCATGAGTCTGTAAGGCAGAAACATGAGATGAAACTCTGGAAAGTACTAAAATTAATATGAACTAAAAGGAAGACAAATAAACTATAGGACCCAGTGATTAAAGAGATCACGAACATTTGATAGAAAAAAGATATATTTCATTCCTACTTTTATCTACCACATTGATCTGAGACTAACTTATTGGCAAAATCAAGACAATAAAGAAATATTACTACTGTATAAAGAGTAATTTCTTTGGCAGAATTCTGATGATCCACCCAAAATTCTTCATTTCTTCAGAATATTATATTTTGCAATACATAAAAGTTTGATATCTCATATATCTGATCCCAAAACAATTTGAAGAGGTGAATTTCCCCCAGTTTCCATGAAAACGATAAAACAACATAAGTAGTGCCATTATGTTCAGTATGTGTGTTTAGAATTGCAATCTTAGCATCTGATTATACAGCATTCTTCAAGATTGTAATCTACGAACATGCCAAACTTTGAAGGCAGAGCCACTAGAAACAGTTGAAGACACTGGGACACATTTCATTCAATTTGTACTCAATGCTGCTTTTGTCTATAGTGGCCCAAGTATAACAGACCTGCTGTTAATTTTTAGCCATAAAAATGATCTAACATTATTATTGGAGAATGCACTACTTCAGTGCATACTACTTAAACATTACATTTCTGCCCTCTCCATTTTCTGATCAGCACTGTGCAATAAATACTATTGCTGCTTAAGTAACAAAGATAAACCACAATTAACATCAGCTGAACCAAAGTTGAACTATTTAGCCATAGTTTCTGAGGTTCACAAAAAGACACTCATCATGACAATATGCAGACCCTTTTTGCTTCCATACATAGCAAACCACAAGTGATTAAAATATGCCATTTTACCATTAAATGCTTTAACAATTCCCAAGATTTCTAATAATTGTGTCCATGGGAAAATCCAAGCAAGGAAATACACATTCACAGAATTACATTCAATAGCTGTTTAACAGTCAAGCTGTTTTAGAGATGTCCAATCATACTGATTAACATTTTAATCAGATTTAATTGTCAAATCAATTAGTCTAAAGAGAAGGAAACAGTACATAAGTGTATTGTTAGGAAAAATATACAAAACATATAAAACACTGGATGGCACAAATTACACAGTGCTAATATAAACATATTTTAAGGTAAGTGCTTAACATAAACTGTCCATCCTTACATGTATCAAATAATTTTAAAGGGAAAAAAGCATTCCCTATAAAAATAATGCTATATGGTGCAGAGTGCTTTTTCAGTGTATCTATTGTAACAAGAGGTCTTCATAATTATTTCCATTAATAGTTTTTTTTCCACTGATTCCACTTTTTTCTCCACTTGAAGGAAAATGTTTTGTCTTTAACAGTTTTCAAAAGATGAAAGCAGGAGCAGCAGCATAACAGTACCAGCTGGAAGAGTGTGCTTTCAGTTAATTGGGGTATGTGCTATCTGTTGCCATAATTTGTGCTATCAACTCATTGTGGTACCATTTTTTTTACATGAGGTCATTTCACAGAGCAGTTGAGGTAATTTTTTTTACTCCTCTTCTTTGAGCAAGCGTAGAGCGACCCACTGGCTCCAAAACTGGGGACTGATTGCGATTCAATGCTGAGTATGTAGCTGCCATGGCACCCTAGGAATAAAATTTTTTAAAAAATTGTGAGTCCTAGGTTAAATGATCACATTACAGAGTTTAAACAAACAGTAGAATTTAATAATGTAGAATTTTAATATTTAAAAGAGACAAACATTATTTATCTTAATCTACAGTGCAATATGTCTCTGCCTTTATGTTTTGCGCCTCATATCCATGCAGGCAGGAATGTGTGTTAATAACATTGCCCAATCATTTAAAACATTAGTTGACAGGGAATGTCCAACATTCTAGCAATGTATACTTCTCAACTCTCACAAATGTGATTTAGATTTGCTCTTAATAATGCTAACTGCAGTTCTCAAATAGGAAGAAATTGTGCAAATAACAAAATAACCATTATCTTGCAGAAGCTACAATGATTGGTTAGATCAGCAGTTGCCAACCAGTGGGCCGCGAGAAAATTTTGGTGAGCCACAGAGAAATCTCACCCCCACAGCACCCCCACAAAGCAATTAATCCAGGCTGCACAGAAACATAAGGCTGTGCAGCCCACATGGCCCATGGAAACCCTCCCCGCCCACTCACTCTGGCAAACTTGCCTGCTAAATTGCTATTTTTCCTTTTTCCGACCATCATCTGTTTTGCTGTGCCGGGAGATTTAAATTAGCTAGGAAGCAGGAAATGGTTAGATTTCTTGCTTTCTAGCTAGTCTTTAGATTTCGGCTCTGCTTTTAAGCACAGCCAAACCTCCCTTAAGACTGAAGATTCTATTATTCAATGCAGACTCATGGCAAGCAAATTTGAGAGACTGAGCTAGCCGATGGCAAATAGATCACTGAATGATTCTGTGAGCAACTCAATCTGCCTGCCTGCTTTGCCTGATTTGGGTAAAAGTTGCTCTTTTTTTATAAAATCAAAATTTACATACATGGTGTGTTGTGAGTTAATTTTATGAGTTTGCTTGCAAGCAAAGTTTATGTGACAGACTGAGCTAGACGATGAGAGATAGATCGATCTCTGGATGAATCTGTGATTCTGTGAGCAACTCAATCTGCCTCCCTGCTTTGCCTGATTTTGGATAAAACTTGCTCTTTTTTAATAAAAAAAATCAATATTTATATAAATATTTATAATATTTACATACAAGCCATGCCCAGCCAGTCATATGACCATCAAGCCACACCCACAAATTAGGCCATACCCACAGAACCAGTTAGTGGTCCCTGGGTTTTAAAATTAAGTGTTTGGTGGTCCCTGAGGTCCAAAAGGTTGGCAACCCCTGGGTTAGATGGTACTGCATGTGCCTTTAGTATCATTGGTTACTAAGTATTCTGATTTCTAATAAGCATTTTACATTTTATCCTATCACATTAGATTTGGAAAAAAGAAAAGTATGAAGTATGTTAGACACATTTTGTAGTTTTATTAAACCTGTATGTAATAGCAATAAATTGCCTTTTGAAAAACACTGAAAGAACTTATTTATATGCTGTTCCTGTTGCTGACATCTCTGGATGGTATATCTATGTGACATCGGTAAATGATGAAATATTTATTATAGGGAAAATGCCTTCAATGGATCATTGACTAAGAAAATCTTAAATGTACAAATTTCAAAGTATTGCTAGAAATGGAAATGGTAGAAATACAGGTAGTCCTTGTTTAACAATGGTAATTAGGACTGGAATTTCAGTGGCTAAGCAATGCCATCATAAAGCATGATGTCACATGATTGTGCTGCTTACTGATGGCATTTCTAGCAATCCCTAGTTACTGTTAAGTGAGGGCAGTGCAGGTTTTAAGTGGGAACTTAATGTGATCATAACTTCCTGCTTTCCTATTAACTTTGCTTGTGGGAAACCAGCACTGCAGGTTACAAATTGCGATTAAGTTACCATGGGACACCATGATGTTCAGAGATACAGGCTGGTTGCTGAGTGCTCAGATCACAATTACATAGTCAAGGGATGCTGCACAAGGTCAGAATTTCAAGGACCAATTGTAAGTGCAACTCATGCAACACTGTTGCTAGTTCAAATAGTCATTGAACACATTTTTGTAAAATTAGGACCTCCTGTAATGGAAAAAATAAAGGGGCAAACTGCAGATTAAAATATAGTAAACAGAATGTTTATTCATTTTAACTATTTTTATAGCTCATTCCAATCTCAAAGGATTATACAAAAGAAATGTTTGCATATTGCAAATGAATTCCCTAATTGATGTTCCCATGTAGTCATTCACTGAGACCAAAAACATACTGAAATAAAACAGTTTTATTTCTAGAAAAAACACAACAGGGTCTGTCTTCCTCTAAAGAAAAGTTCCACAAAATGGGAGTTACTGCAGAGAAGCCTGCCATCTTATCCACTTCCATGTACATTCTTAGCAGGCTTTCTCTATATGACTAGAAGAGCATATCCATTCTGAGAAAATGTTGTCCAATATATGCCATTCGAGTGCCATAAAGGCCTACTGTACTGGACACGCCTACTCTAAGGAATAATATGCATAGAGTTGTTGTTTTTTACCTTCACAAGATGTGGAGCATCTTGCCTGTTGAGTTGGTACTGAGGCAACTGATCACAGTGAACTATCCATGGGTGCCTTAGAACTTGAACAGCAGTCAGTCTCTGATGAGGGTCAACATGAAGCATTTGTGAAACTAAGTCCTGTAAACAATTAGTTAAATTGCACAAGTTTTATAAAATAATAAAATGATGGATTTGATTCAAATATATTAAACAACATTTCAGATTAGAAAGGATTCCTCAATCCTTAGGTGGGCATTTTGTAGTCAGGGTAAGATAAAATTTTATAATGTACTTATATTTGCTAAAAAAACTTCTATTTTTCCCTTTCCAATTATTTCTTTCTGTGCTTTTGTTTATTTATTTACAGCATGCTTTATTAGCTTGTGTTTTTATGTGCTTGTAAAGCTTTAATAAAAATGTTTTTTTAAAAAAATGCCCTGGTAAGGTATCAATACTTAATTGCATAAATGGAGATAAGGGATATAAAAAAGGAAACAGGAAATAAAAGAACCAAATACTGAGCATGGGAATTAAAAATGGCCATTTTTGTGGCATCCCTTTCCCTACACATATACAAAAAACTAAAAGCAAATTACTTCAATCATTAATATCAGGGGAAGACTTTATAAACTGTTGAGCTTTATTTGTAGTAATAGCCTAATTATTTCATTATATGTAATGATACTGTAGAGCCAATTTGGTATAGTGACTAAAGCACTGGTATATCTGTCTACAGACTCCTCACATAGCTACAAAAATGTATCTATCTTAAAATATCTACCGATCTCTCACATCCTGGACATAAACTGTTTCAACTTCTCCCCTCAGGACTCCTGTATAGGCCATTGCAAGCAAAAACAACTAGACTAAATATAGTTTTCCCAACCCCCCATGCCATCACTCTGCTGAACACCTAATTCTCACAGTACTGTCTTAGGCCTAACAATATTTATCCATGTAATAGACTGTAATTGCTATTATCCTTCTCATCTTTCTCATTTTCTTTCTCATCTTTCCTACTACTTCTCCTATTGGTATCTTACGATTTATCGCTTGTTGTTTGTATCTTAGGATTAGTGATTGTAAGTATGATTTTTGATCTATGACCTATCACTTTGTTGTCTGTATGTACACTGATAACTTAAGACACTGGAGACAAATTCCTTGTGTGTCCAATCACACTTGGTCAATAAAAAAATTCTAAATAGAAACTGGGATACTATGAGTTCTAGTCCTGCCTTGCACAAAACCAGCAGCTGACCTTAGGGCAGTTACTCACTCTCAGCTCTAAGAAGGCAAACCAAAATTCCAAAATTTTGCCATGGACTAGTTGCCAGGCTAGTCTTGAAGGCACATGACTTGAAGACACAAAAAGCAAAACAACCCTCCCCCCCACAAAATACACTCATAAAACATCATGCAACTTGCTATTATTATTACTTATTGATTTTATATCCTGTCTTACCTAATGAGCTCTCAAGAACAATAATTTACATACCTTTGCTGTTTCTGAGACAGAATTCCAGTATCCACCACTGAGAGAAAACTTCCCACTACCTATTCGTGCCAAAATTTCTTCTGGAGTATCATCAGGACCATTTGCAAAGGGAGTATAACTAAACAAAGACAATAGTTTTAACATATTTTTAAAAAAAAGCTCTGCTCAATTCCATTATTATCAGAATTGACGTACTAAATTATTATAGGTAGCCTTGACTTACGACCATAATTGAGCCCAAAAATTCTGTTGCTGAGACATTTGTTGAGTGAGTTTTGCCCCATTTTATGAACTTTATTGCCACAGTTTTTAAGTGAATCACTGCCATTGTTAAGTTAATAGCACGGTTATTAAGTGAATCTGGTTTCCCCATTGACTTTGTCAGAGTCTCAGAAGGTGATCACATGGCCCTGGGACACTGCAACTGTCATAAATGTGAGTCAGTTGCCAAATGGCTGAATTTTCATCATGTGACTATGCTGCAATGGTTGTAAGTGTGAAAAACAGTCATCACTTTTTCAATGCTGTTGTAACTTTGAACAGTTACTAAATGAATTGTTGTAAGTCAAGGACTACCTGTATTTAATATAAATTGTAAAAATAATTATTCATGAGACTATGTAACTCAGGGCTGTCAAACTCGATTTTAATGAGGGCTGCATCAGGGATGTGTTTGACCTCGGGGGCAGGGTGGGCATGGCCAGCTTGATGTCACTCATATTGGTGGCACCTGTGGTGGCTCAAGTGCTCTGCCAGAGAAAACGGGCTGCTGAACTCCGTTTTTGGCCCCGATACCTTCCTGATAGCCTTCTGCCAGCAAAAACAGAGCTTGGGTGGGTCTCACATGCCCCTTAGGCCCCGTTTTTGGCTGCAACAACCTCATGTAGCCCTCTGCCAGGGAAAACAGAGCTCCATTTTTGCTGGCAGTTGCGGCCAAAAACAGAGGCTGAGAGGGCCACGTGCAGCCCTCCCGAGCTCCATTTTCACTGGCAGAGGCACTGTGGGTCAGTCCTTTGCTGTTTCCAGGGTGGCTCCGCGGGCCAGATCTAAGCACCGCACAGGCCATCTGGTCCCCAGGCCTTGAGTTTGATATCTCTGATGTAAGTGCTTACCAATTACTAACATGAATAAAAAGCTTTCCAAAAAGAATTAGGAAACAAAAGTGATGTATTATATTTAGCAGTTCTAAAACTGTACTAAAATAAACAGTTTAGCCCAGTTAATGGTTGCAGACATGAAGATTTTAGCAATATATAGATAGAGGACAAAGTAAATTGATACAAACATACCCAGTCAACATTGTATATAGAAGGACACCAAGGCTCCATATGTCGCATGCTACATCATACCCTTGCCTTTTTAATACCTATGGAAATCATGTTATTAATTAAATCATACAGAAAAATCAATTATCTTAATTGTAAATATTACTTTTGTAAATGTTACTTTTTCTACTGAATCACTGAGAAACTGAAGTTGCTGTATCCATTATAAATTATCCAATACAAATTGGATAATTTAATTTAATATCTGAATATTTTAATAAACAATATTTGAATTATTAAATCAATTTAAACTTTGTCATTGCAGTAAAAATGACAGTTTAAAAATCACTGTACTATAAAAGAAAGAAAACCAAAACTGAAATAAATTATTTACATAAATTATGGGTAATCAATATAGCACCATTAAAATAAAACAAAAAATAGTTTAGATAAATTCATTTGCAGAGTTGTTTCTCCATCTCATAGAATCCATTTAGTTCAATAATTACATCTCATGTAATTCAAAAAGAAGTAGAAAGCCACATATCCAATTTCTTGGTTTCCTTTGTGTATGATCATCAGCCTCAAATTCTTTTAAAAATATAGAAAAGATAGGAATGTTCCATAAACCTTGAGACTTGGCCAATACATACATAGTCCCATATGTAGGATTAAGAACAATCAAAGTCAGTGAGGAAAGTTGAGATACCAAGTAGCTTGCAGGTCAACAGGAAGTTAAGTGGCTGTCAGATGAGGGAGGTTATGAAGGTGGCTGCTGTGGTATATGTAAACGATTTCAGGTTCAGAGGTGGCTGGGTGAGTGGGGGATATGCAGGTAGCTGCAGTGGTGCATAAGTTATTTCACGCCTAGGGAGCAGAGGTGGCCGATGGCAGATGGGGCATAGATGGCTGCAACAGAATCTACAAGCAATTTTAAGCACAGGGGTGGCTGCTATCAGATGGGGGGGGGGTAGCAGGTGGCTACAGTGGTATATATGAACAAGTCCAGGCTCAGAGGTGGCTGTTCCTCAGAAAAGGAGATTTGACTGAGCAACTTGCAACTTTCCGGCTAACTTCTCCATTGACTTTGTTTATAGGAAGCTGTCAGTGAAGGCCGCAAATGGCAATCGTGATTGTGGACCACTGCAACCATCATAAGTATAATGTTACCAGATCGACATCATGTTACTGCAGGGGTGGTGCGATGGCTGGAACTTTGAGGACTGGCCATAAGTATCAATTGTTCAGCACCACCCAATTTTAAACAGTCACTGATTAAGTAATCACTAAGTGAGGACTACCTACAGTATATAACTTATGTTTTTATAAGGAAAAATGTTCTGCACAAACAGCTAAAATTTTTGGTTAAATAGATTGTAAGATTCTGAAATTGTCACTAAGAATGACCAGATTGTCTTTTGCTTCTGAAGCTATTAATAATAATTTTTTCCTTTTTCTGTAAGCCAATATGTACTTTGGATAATAAGGGGGATCAATATGAAGCAATCAACTTGAGTGATGGATATTCAATTTTTAATAATCGGATTTGTGGAAAGCTCTCCTGTTGCTTCAGGAACTAATGAATTCTAAACAGCTGTTGCAAAATGTAATACTCCTGGCCTGGATGGCTTTTCAAGGTTTTTGCTGAGTCATTCTAAATCTTTTGGATGTAAGTCAGGTGTCTGCAACCTTAAACACTCAAAGAGCCATTTGGACCTGTTTCCACAGAAAACACCAGGAGCCAATAATTTAAGAAACGGTGTGACTGGGAGGGCGTGACCAACTCGGTGTCACTCATACCCACCCAGACACATGACCCCCCCCTCCAGCCACACCTACCCAGCTGGTCATTAGGGCAGAATTATTTGCCCAGCTGGCCCTGCCTCACCCCTTTCCTCCCAGCTACCTCTTGCCACACCCAGCCTCAGGTGTGTTGTTCAACTCTCACTCTCTCTCTCCCCCCCTCCCTCCCTGCCGCTGTTGCCAGGGGGGAGTGGGGCAGGGTCGCATTGTGGCTCCAGATCATAATGGGCTCCAGGAGGAGGGGGGACTTTCTCCCCCATTGTGAAGCGCACTAAACTTCACTGTGTTGCAAGAGGCGCTGCGAGAGGCCATGGAGGTGACAACAATTCCAAGCTCAAAGCGGCTTACAGCTCCAAGACCAAAGTGGCAGGAGGCGAAGGCTGCCTTGAGTGCAAATGTATTGTGATGAAGGCAGATATTGTTGCTGTGCAAATGCAAGTACAGGGGTGCTTTGCTTCTGCTCTGGAATATGGAGCGAGTCTCCATCCCCTGCTGTCACCCTTACCTTCTCAGGCCAGACGAGGAGTGACTGGGAGGGGAGGGGCCAGCCAGTGATGAGATCAGCCAACAGGGAGCTGCAGCAGAGGACTGAAAGAGCCACATGTGGCTCCAAAGCCGTGGGTTGCCAACCCTGATGTAAGTAATGAATCTTTTTTCTGGATGTTAAACTACCAGCATTGTTTTATACTAACAATTACACTAAAGTATTTATTATGCTGGTTACATATTACCGTATATGCCGGCGTATAAGACGACCCGGCGTATAAGACGACCCCACAACATTTCCACTCAAAATATAGTTTGTTATATTCTCGCCCCCTCTTCTGCACGCCTTTCACTTTTGCACTTTTTTTTTTTTTTGAGGCACTTTTGTGCACCATGGAAACGAATCCCGTGAAGCCGAAAGGAGCAGCCAGCTTTCTCCCAGCTCCCAAGGAAACGAGGCTCGCACCACCCGGGCTCCACTGAGGTATCCGGCTGGGGCTGTCAGGAGTTGTTACCGCTGGCGCAGCTCCGCAGGCTCCAGTCCCGCTGTTGCCTCGGGAAGGGAAAGGCAAAAAGGAAGAGCCGTGGCGGCGCTTTGCAATGGCAGCAGCGGCTCCTGGTTTTGCCTTTCCCTTCCCGAGGCAACGCGGACTGGAGCCGCGCGGAGCCGCGCCAGCGGTAACAACTCCTGACAGCCCCAGCCGGATACCTCAGCGGAGCTCGGGCGGTGCGAGCCTCGCTTCCTTGGGAGCTGGGAGAAGGCTGGCTGCTCCTTTCGGCTTCACGGGATTCGTTTCCATGGTGCGCAAAAGTGCCTCAGCCGCGGGCAGCCGCAGTGCTTCCCAATTACTATTTGCCGGCGTATAAGACGACCCGGCATATAAGACGACCCCCCCAATTGGAGGCATGTTTTTCAGGGCAAAAAAGTCATCTTATACACCGGCAAATACGGTACATAGCTGCAAAAACTTTTACCACATATAATTTACTACCCCATCAAGAGTTTACAAAAAATCATCAAGCATCGGACAATATGTTTATTAGTTGATAAACAGGGTATAGTTAGGATGGAATCTACTAGTGGCTTTAGACCCAGAAAAAACCTTTGCTAAGTTATCTACTTCCAAAAGCCATTCTTTTTTTTCTCTCCTTTAGCTATATAGGTTATAGCTAACATATGCTTTGGCTATGTCCCATATGTTCTGGAGTGAGGTACTGTATCTCCTCTTTTATATTTTTTAAAGAAAAAAAATCCATTTCCTTTGCTGCAGTTTCTGTGAATTATTTTCTCTTAATAGGGCTTGGTTCAGCATCCACCTAAGATTCTTCTTTACTCCTCTCCAAGTTAATTTTACTGGATTGTGCTCCGCCCAAACACTAGGTTCTATTTTCACCTCAAGTATATCAGTTCTTAATTCCAGGAAAATCCATAAAGACTGCAACGACGACACCATTAAAGCCAACATCTTTAACACATTCTTCGGCTCAGTATTTGTAAACAGCAATGGATCATGCCCAGTATTTCCTAGCCGTACCACAGATAACAATAATGATCTAATACATATCGATTTCACAGAAGACAATGTTGAAAAATCACTACGCAATCTAAAACCATCTCTATCTATTGGACCGGATGGAATATGTGCCTACTTCTTAAGAAAGCTATCCACTGCCATAGCCAAACCTCTAAGCATAATCTTTGAAAAATCTTTCAGGACCAGCTCCTTGCCTAACCTATGGTCACAAGCCACAGTCATCCCCATCTTCAAAAAGGGAGACCCAAGCCTAGTTGAAAATTACAGGCCAATCTTCTTATGCTGCGTCACCTGTAAAGTCATGGAATCAATTATTAACCAATCCATCATCCTCCACTTAGAGACAAATAACCTACTCTCCAATAAACAATTTGGTTTCAGAAAAAAAAAAACTATCCTGTAATGTACAACTCTTACACTGCAAAAACATATGGACGACACAACTTGACCAGGGCAAAGCAATAGACGCAATCTACATAGACTTCTGTAAAGCCTTTGATTCAGTGGTACACGACAAACTACTCCTAAAAATAAAATCCTATGGTATCTCTGGACAACTGAATAACTGGATAGAAGCATTCCTGTCAAACAGACAACAAATGGTCAAAATCGGGAGCGTCCTATCAAATCCAGTACCTGTCAATAGTGGTGTCCCCCAAGGCAGTGTTCTAGGACCAACTCTCTTCATACTCTACATAAACGACCTCTGTGATCATATTAAGAGCAATTGCGTTCTCTTCGCTGATGATGTAAAGCTGTTCAATACCACAGACAATACTGCTACCCTACAAAAAGATCTTGACTATGTATCAGAATGGTCAAACAAATGGCAACTTCAAATCTCAACAAATAAATGCTCTGTCTTACATATTGGCAAAAAAAAAATCAGAAAATAAAATACAAGCTGAATAGTCAAGAACTTGTTGATGACCCAAGCTCTGTAAAGGACCTTGGAATACTCACCTCTAATGATCTAAGTGCTAGAGCCCACTGCAACTACATAGCCAAAAAGGCATTAAGAGTTGTTAACCTAATCCTACGTAGCTTTTTCTCTGGTAATATCACACTACTAACCAGAGCATACAAAACATTTGCTAGACCAATACTCGAATACAGTTCATCAGTCTGGAACCCACATTACGTATCTGATATTAGCACAATTGAGAAAGTCCAGAAATATTTCACAAGAAGAGTTCTCCACTCCTCTACTCGTTGTAGAATACCTTATGCCACCAGACTTGAAATTCTAGAACTAGAAAACCTTGAATTACGCCGTCTTCGGTCTGATTTAAGCATGGTATATAAAATCATACATTGCAATGTCCTACCTGTCAATGAATACTTCAGCTTCAACCATAACAACACAAGAGCACACAATAGATACAAACTCAAAGTTAACCGCACCAAACTTGATTGCAGGAAATACGACTTCAGCAATAGAGTGGTCAATGTCTGGAATACTCTACCCGACTCTGTAGTTTCTTCCCCAAACCCCAAAAACTTTAACCTTAGACTGTCTACTATTGACCTCACCCCTTTCCTAAGAGGTCTGTAGGGGGCGTGCATAAGCGCACCAACGTGCCTACCGTCCCTGTCCTATTGTTTCTCTTATTCTTTTATTTTTCTTATATGTACCCATTTCATGTATTCACAACTATGTATACACTTATACTTATTATCTTGTAAACAATTGGCAAATCAAATAAATAAATAAAAATAAAATAAATAAAATATCATATCAATTCTAGACCATGATTTGTGTCTTTTTCAAATTTATTTCTCTCCAGACATCTTGTATACAAATTTCTTCTATCATTTTAAAAAACATCTTAGGTAGTCTCTTTCTGCTCTCCTCCCACCCAATTTTAGTGCTTTTATAGTCTAGTGTTTCATCCACAATTGCATTAAAATATCCTAGAAGACAAATGTTTTTATATTCCATTTCCAATATTTTCTTATGTAATGCTTGGCAAAAAATTTCTTGCTTATTGTTTGGTACATTTTGATTAGTTATTATTTCCACCATCAAAATTCTTCCTTCTTCATCTGAGTAATCTGTTTAGAATCCAATGATTCTTTTATATATATAAAGCTACTCTTTTTTGCTGTGCTGATATATAGTTTCCCAATTTTTGGGCATTCTAAAAGTTTATAGTGTTGTTTCTTTATGTGTGTTTCTTGCAGACAGATTATTTCTGTGTCCAATTTTTGCAATTCTGTAAAAAGTTTTCTTTGTTCAGAAGGGGAAATTTAATCCATTTATATTTAACTTGCCTCGTGGTGTAACCAGAACAATCTGGAACTGAACAAACTCAAAACCATAGAAATGGTGGTAGACTTTAGAAGAAACCCTCCCATACTACCACCTCTTACAATACTAGACAACACAGTATCAACAATAGAGACCTTCAAATTCCTAGGTTCTATCATATCACAAGACCTAAAATGGACACCTAACATTAAAAACATCATAAAGCACAATAAAGAATGTTCTTTCTGCACCAACTCAGAAAGCTCAAACTGCCCAAGGAGCTGCTGATACAGTTCTACAAAGGAATTATTGAGTCTGTCATCTGCAGCTCTATAACTGTCTGGTTTGGTTCTGCAACCCAACAGGACAGACACAGACTTCAGAGGATAATCAGGACTGCAGAAAAAAAAAATTACTACCAACCTGCCTTCAATCGAGGACCTGTATACTGCATGAGTCAAAAAGAGGGCTGTGAAAATATTTACAGAACTCTCACATCCCGGATATAAACTGTTTCAACTCCTACCCTCAAAATGACACTATAGAGCACTACACACCAGAACAACTAGACACAAGGACAGTTTTTCCCCAAACACCATCACTTTGCTAAACAAATAATTCCCTCAACACTGTCCAACTATTTACAATGTCTACACTACTATTACTATTAATTTTCTTATCATTCCTCATCACCCATCCCCTCCACTTGTGATTATATGACTGTAACTTTGTCACTTGTATCCTTACGATTTATATTGACTGTTTCTTAGTATAATTTGATTGCTTATTGTACCTTATGACTACTATTAAGTGTTGTACCTTATGATTCTTGACTCTTGAGGAATGTATCTTTTCTTTTATGTAAACTGAGAGCATTTTTCACCAAGAAAATTCCTTGTGTGTTCAATCACTCTTGGCCAATAAAGAATTCTATTCTATACATTGAAAGGATCCCATTTTTTTTTCTCCATCTTAATTATATTTGGAGTTTGGTTTCCTAGTGATTCTTCTGTCTTTGTTCTCTTATTAGTCCCTTTTCTTCTTGGTCAGTGTTTTCTTTCTCTTTGTCTTCTTCATTTTGTATCACTGTATTTTCTGTTGTTTTTTTCTCCCTGTTTTCCTTATCTTTTTGTGCACCTTGTGGTTTCCCTTCAAAAATGCTTGCATGTCTCTCATAGAAATCTGCTGCCTTAAAGGTAGAGTCTGTATCTTCTAGAGTTCCAGTTAATTAGGATCCCCTCCAGAACCAGCCATCTAAAATTTATTCCTTTTTCATTCAGCTTTGTTGTCAAAAATTGAAATTGTCTTCTTAGATCTCTTATCTTCCAGGGAATCTGTTTTAACACCATGATTTCCTTTTTTTCTGTATTGTAGTGTTTTTCCCTCATTCTCTTCAATATTTCATCCCTTATTCTTCTGACAAATCTAACATGGACCTTTCTGGGCACTTTGTGTCTTCTTATGTAGCTTGAGTTTAGTCTGTACATTTGGTCAATCTCCTCTACTATTACAACTTTCTCAATTTGCAAAGCATCTGCCAGCAGGTTTATAATAAATTCCATTAAATCTTCCTCCTTATCTTCAGGTATATTCTGAAATCTTAATATGTAAGAAGCTTTCTCCATTTCAAATGTTGCTACTGCATTTTTTGTTTGCCTGTGCCAATCACTGGTTTTCTTTTATTTCTTCCATCTTTTTTCCATTTCTTCTATTTTATCTTCCATTTTTTGAATTCTTTGTTCATTCTTTATAACCCTTTGTTGAAAATTTTCTAGCTGGCAACTTCCCTGGATCGAACGAGCAAACCGTTGTCTGCTCATGTTCTATAGGATTCCCACCTCTATTGTCGCCTCTATGGGGCAACTTTCATTCCCTTGGGGGCCTCTGGCAGGATGAAATCAATCGCGGAAAGCCGAGCCCAGCTTTCCCTTGACTGTATCGCCATGACACCAAACCAGAAGTCATCCAAAAGCCATTCCTTAATGTCTAGAATATTTTTTTTTCAAATTCACAGTATGACTTTTATCCCCTTCATGCAATTATACTATAAATAGTCACATTTGAAACATTGATGTTTTTAGTTTGGTTTTCCTGCTTCTCTTTTCTTTTTCTGATTTCTATCTTCTTCAAGTTTTAGGGTTTTTTAAAAATATATTTGCCTATATTTAAATTTATATTTAACCATAAACTAATATATTTATTTAAAGAAAAAAGGAAATTTCAGATTACATGTTTTTTCCTACACAGGAAATGCAGACAAATAACAAATAGTTAGTTTACCTCCGGAGCAACAAAATTTGCTGTGTAACAGGGTGTCATTAAGAGGCCATTTTCTGCTCTCAGCTGCTTTGCAAAGCCAAAATCACAAATTCGAATAGATTCTGGATTTCCTGATTCATCAACATATAAGATATTACTGGGCTTCAAATCTCTATGTACAACCTTAAGAAAAACAAAGAAAAAAATTTATGCAAAATCATCTGCAAGTTACTTCATGACTGAAAAGACCTGACAGTTTTTCTGCAGCTTTGCAGAAAAGTATCCAGAAAAATAAAGGCATCTCTGTTGTTCCTTGGAACTCATTGGTTTTAGATGGGAAACAGTTCAGTTGCAGGATTTCTTGTAAACATATCTCTTTCTTCTCAATAAAACTTGTTAAAGAGACTGTGTGAGGTTTCTTTTCAGAAAAGCTGATAATGATTTTAAAAATAGATAGCTGACAAAAACAGACTTACCCCTTGTGCATGAAGGTATTCAACAGTTTTTGTAATTGTCAATAATACAGCACTAGCTTCTCTTTCAGAAAAAAATTTTTGCCTAAGGATTTTGTCCAGCAGTTCTCCACCTTTCATGAGTTCTGTTACCAGATATACATATTTTCCATCATCATATACCTGAAAATAACATTAAATATTCAATCATACCATGCACCTGAAAGTGACATACAAAATGATTCACAAAAGAAATGGATCTGCTGGATCAACTTCAAAATACTGGTTATCACCTCTTGAAATAGTGTGTGATATCTAAAGAATTCATAAAATATCACAAGATAAAGGATTGCTCAATTAAAAAATCACTGCAACTTAAGATAAAAAAATATCTAAAATTGCATGACAATCACAGAAAGGAAGAGAAAAATAAATTACAGAGTTTAATAGTTCAATTGGCAATGTGAAAAGTTATTTTAAACGATGTCTTCCAAAATTATAGCTGAGTGGAAAGAGAATCTCCCACTATCTAATGAATGAAAAACAAGAGTTTTCACATTCACATTTATGACTGTAATGCATGTTTATTCATTCATTCATTCATTTTAAAATCATGTAGTTTAATTTCTCAGGAGTTAAAATTCAGTACCTTCAGTATCATTTCTGCTAAGAAAGGTTTACATCCACGTTTTAAAATGTACTGCCTCTTTGTATATAATGCAGCAAGGTAAATTTAGTTTCTAAAGCACATGGCTGCAAGTATTGAAAAATTGGTTGAAATATAAAAAAACAGGTCACTGAGAGTATTTACCTGTAATATTTTAGGGGTGTTTTTCTTTTGTTGTTGTTGCAGCTCCATAAACTTTTGTTTATGCTTTGTACAAGATTATACATCCTATTCCTGGGGAACTTTGGATAGCAGCACTTGTGTAAGAAGCAAGAATATGCTTGGCAAACCTGTGGGTCTATTAATGCCACTACTCACTAGCTCAGCTTAGAAAGCCATCCTCAATGATTTTATTATAAATCTATCAATATTCTAAGATCATATTTCTACACCAAAGACTGTGAGCATATTTATTAAGGTCTATCAGAGGGTAAGGCCCAACAGAGGGTATAAAATTCAGGCACTCCCAGCATCTTGGCCCTTTTCTTTCTTCACCCAACATCTTGAAGCATGTGATCACCCTTTTCACCCAGGATTCCAAGCCTTGTGGTCTTGTTCACCATTAAACATTCTTTCCAAGCAACTTCCATGAATCCAGGTCTTTTTCCCAACTTGGAACTTATCCCAGAAGGATAAGTTCAACAAGCTAATAGAAAGCAAATAACACATTGATATTAATGACTTAATTAACATGAAGATGCTTATATTATAAACTTACATCTTTCAGAGTAATAATATTTGGGTGCTGTCCATATCGTAGCAATATTTCTATTTCCTCTGTAGGGTCTCTCTTACTCTTGTCTATAATCTAGAGGAGCAAATAAATATAAATCAATAATTTTATACAATACTAACAACTAATTAAATTATTTTTTATAACAACAACCATCTGAAACAGTATTTTCACCTTGTTTAAAGAGAAAGTTAGGTTGCTGTACTAGTTAAGGCACTGAGCTAAAAATCAGGGGACTGCTATCAAACCTTACTCGACTCCATATTGTCTGTGCCTGCTTTCTTTCGCAGTTTTGCCAAAGAGTGTTGGGAAGGGGCAATGAATTCCTAAGGGTGAAGGGAGACTGTGGAATTCAAGTGAACCATCTGGTGCCAGGGAGACGTTATCTACAAGGCCAAGTGATGAAGAATGTTTTGACTGAAGCAGACAGCTTTTCTCAAAGCAAAAGAACTGAATTCAATTGGTGAACTCTGAATTGTGGGTGGCCCAGAGGGGAAAAAGGGAGTTACTTATGTGGCTTTTTGTGGGAAAACCCCCAGAACTGACTTTGCTTCTGCCATGCCTAGATGGATTTTTCAATAAAGCTTCATTCTTGGCTAATCTAAAGAGCTGGGAATTTCTTTTTTTGAATGTGACAAATGGGAGTCAGTTTTCACAGTAGTGCCTACCTGGATCCCACCATTACGGCAACAGGCAAGGAATCAGAGGAGAGGAAGAAGCCGAAAAAGCCCTGGCTCAAGAAGCCCTGGCAGTACTGCAAAATGGGGTAGGGATGCAGCCAGCGGGCGCATGTCCCAAACTCAGGCCAGAGATGCACTTGGTGAACTTCAAAGAACGTCTGTGGGGTGCCCTGTACCAAAGACCGAGACTGGCTGGGCAGGGAACTGGCTGGGAAAGACAGCAGAAGCCAAGACCCTCTCATCCCTGCAGGAGTTAATGTGACCCAAGGGAGCTAATGGAAGGCGAGGCGGCCAGCTGAGTCGGCTGAGTCAATCGAGTGGAAGCTCCCTGCTGTCACCCACAGTGCATCAATGGAGCATCTGGGAGAGAGGTTTGGAGGCCTGGACGTCAAGTGAGCGGTGTCACCCAGAGCCAAGGCAGCTGTGGCCAAGGGCAGTGAAGATTCTAACTGCCCTGTCCCCTCTCCTCCCCTTCTGCAGCCGGTAGTATCACTACTGCAGCCAGCAGTATCAGTACCTGCCAGTCTTTTATAATCAAATGTTTTCCTCTGAGTTTTCCACCTCCAAATTAATTCTTTTCAAAATCCAAAGCCAATTTCACAAGTTTCCAATTTTCTTCTCTCTCTCTGTTCACTGCTTCTACTTTCATAAAAAATTCTTTGTTTCTTAATTTCGAGGTACTTTTAATGTCCATGTATTTCGCTTGGTTCACACACCGCTCACAACTTCACTGCTCCAGCAGTCTTAGTTTCCTGGACTGCCTCCCGTCTTCATGGTGGCCATTTTAGACCACCACTGCAACTTGTCTTCAGAGGGGGTTTGCCTTGTCGGGAAGGGGAGATGCGGCTCCCCTCAACCCTCCAGGCAGTCCCCCTTTCTTCACCACCCCTCCCGGGTGGTTCCGGTCCCAATCAGGACCCTCCAATGAGCGAGTGAAGAGCAAAACCACGCATGATCATGGATTTCACTCCGACCTGACAGGAGCACAACCAGAAGTCCAGGTGTCGTGGATACATTCATGCATATCCTGCGAGGGCGATTTGAGGATTCCATAGCAACCTAGCACACTGAATCCCGCATTTGTACCCTTAAGCAGAGGAAGTGGCCAGTGGCAGAGTACATCTTCCTGACTGGCCAGAATGCATGCTAGTCTCCTACATCTGAGGGGGGCTAGATCGATAATTATACTAGAACTGCATCCCCGGAGGGGTGCTATAGAACTTGCAAGTGTGGTTCCGAATAGCTGCCGAAGTGGAGATTGACCTGATGAATTTCCAAGAGCACACCATGCAGAGAAGCTGGCCCTGCAGAGCACTCGAGAGTCACCCTGGTCCTGGGGGGAAACAGGGCACCCCCTTAGCCGGAGGAGGCAAGCATTGCCAAGCCCCGGGGGAGGGTCATTGAGTAGCTGAGTGCCTCGCACCATGACCAGCAACTGCTCCTCTGCCCACCGGCCAACCCAAGAAAGAGACACCCAGTTAACCTAGCAGGTAGTAAATGCCATCTATAAAATATTTTATATAAGTTTTCTTTATAAGAGGTTGCCATTGTTAATGTATAATTCCTTTCCCATAAATTTAGCTAAAATGTTTTTAAAAATATCTAGTAAAGGTTGGAAATGTAACCAAAAAATGGGCACATTTTATCATATGTGGTGGACTTCAAAAAGAGAGAGACCTGGGATTTCCAGTTTGAGCTTCCTCGGCGACAGACCGAAACCATGACTCCGCGCGGTTTCAATACGTGCTCGCCGCTGGAGCGCCCTGAGCTGGCTGGTTTTGGGGCAAAACCACCATAGAGGTGGTGAAGAGGGGAGAGACTGACTGCAGGGTTGAGGAGAGCTGCATCTCTCCTCTTCAGCTGGCCATTACTCCCTTTCCCGAAGGTGGTTGCAGCGGTGGTCAGAAATGGCCACCCCAAAGAAGAACTCGACCAGAAAAGAAAGTGAAGGAGAAAGATAAGAAGAGAAAGTTTTAGTTGACCGGGTCAAACAGCAAAAGCAATAAATAAGGTACCCTGGAATTTAAACTATAAAAAAATAACACTGTTCCCAAAGAAAATTTTCAAGCAGCGAAGGAGAGAGAAAAGGGAAAGGATTTGGGTTTTTTTCTCTCCTCTTCCTTTCCCTATACTGACAGCTAAGAGACTTAAGCAAGAAATTGAAAATAAAAATCCACTTTGACATCAATAGGCATTTAAGCTGAAAATAAAATGTGAAAGGGATAATAAAGATTTCTGGATATTTAAAAGCTTTTGAAAGCAGGAAAGGAGAGAAAAAGAATAAAAGGGCAGGATCTGGAAGGGAGGAGGCTGCCTGGAATTAAAAAGAACTTACAGTAAAATCTTAACAAGACTTCTAAAAGATACATTTTAACTGAAACATGGCAACAAAATAGTAAAACCTCAGGAAGAGAAAGTGAAAAAAGAAGAAAGAAGAAATAGCTCGGGAGTATTTGGATTACTTGGTGACTTCTGGATTTTTGGTTACTGCATTTAAATGACTAAAATCAATCGGGTGGTTGTTTAAAAGTGTTTTAAATGGCACCACTTTTAGAAGAACTGAAAACGGAACTTAAAAAGTACAAAGAAGATGCACAAGAAGGGAGAGGTTCTTTTGGCTTCGTATTTCAATTCTTAGAAATGGAGATTCAACAAGAAACGCCTGAAGAACAAGAAGATTGGGACAAAGAAGCCATCTTTAAGGAACAAGTAATTTTATGTGGGGAAAAAAAGGAAAGGTGGGGAAAGAGAATGAAAAGTTTAAGATTTGGAAAAACAACCCAAAAAAAGAATAGTTTGAAAAATAAGTATAAAATTAGAAAGCAACAGAAGAGGGAAATTGCAGAAGAGAGAATTAGAAGTAGAGAGACAAGGGGATAAAAAGGGGAGGGAGAAGAAGAGATGGAAGAAAGAAAGGAAAAGAAGTTATAAAGGACAGAACCAAGATATAGAGAAACAGGACCTATTTAGAGATAATGGGTGAAAATCTAATTGAAAAAGTGATTCTGCAAAGGTACATAAGATAGTATTGTTATATTAGAAATAGAAATAATTTCAGAAAATATGAAACAATGTATGATCAAAATGATGGATAAAATAGATCGTAATTTAGTGGAATGTTTGTTAATAAATAAATGTAATAAAATGAATATTTAATTATTTATAAAACATAAGTGAAGAGAAATGGGGGAAAAATTAATTATGGAAAGATTATACATTTCCCCAAGGAAGTATGATATTTAATTGAAAAGAAATGTTAAAGAAGTTAAGACTTTAATGAATATTAATGATAGAACTGAATTGGAATGGAATGAGGGTTTTAATTACATATATTTATAATCCATTTTTTTTAAGAATATAGTGTGTATTTTAAGAATGTACCAAGCAGAATTTGATTGGAAGTTATGTATTATGTATTATATTGAATGTTATAACCTTAAGGTATACATTGAAGTTTAAATAAGAGTTGAATGGATAAAATTAAAAGATATAAAGGTGTCATACTCCATTTAGTAACTACAGGAGAAAATTTGTTTAATGAGAAAATATAATATGAAATTGAAACAGGACAGACAAAAGTATAAACATAATGATTTGAATTGAGATGAGATAATCAAAATAAAGTTGAGAAAATTGAAAGAGGGGAAAAACTATATAGAAAATGCAAAATAGTAATAAGATATGGAATAGAACACAAAAATGAGCATGAAATTGAGTTTGTGTCTGTATAAAGAAGTGTAACCTGGGACCATGCTATTTTCAAAAAAGATGTTTTACTTGTGTTTTGTGTGTGTGAAAATCCAAATAAAACTTTATTTAAAAAAAAAGAGAGAGAGAGAGACCTCTGGCGAAGTTGAAGACACTCATGGGCCAGCAAGTCGTGGAGTCCTCTCCTCAGTCCACCGAGGGGGAGAGAACTCTGACCAACCCTAGAAAAGGTCCAATCTTCTATGAGAGTGACAGCAAGGGGATAAGTGGCACCATTAACCCCATGACAGCTTGGGTGGAGATTGTTGTATTCTCCTCAAGGGCAAGGTGGGGCCATCCCAGCATTATGGTGAGCACCCAGATGCTGAAGAGGCTGGGACTGAGGTGACCCATGGCTTTTTTCCAACTAGATGGGTCAATAACAAAGCGTGAGCCAGCCACCTGCCTAACCAAGCCAGTTCAGCTCAAAGCGGGGACTCAAGTAGAGATTGTTAGGTTTATTTTAGTTTCCAGGATGACTGAGCCCATGGTCCTAGGACTAACATGATGGAAAAAGTGGAATCCCTCTGTGAGCTGGAATAGATAGTGATGAGTGCATAGGAGAGCCGCTAATTAGCAAGAGCCAGGGAAAGTGTAAAGAGTCACCCACGTGCAGCTACAAAAGTGAAAGCATAAATCTTGAATACATTGAGATGAGGCGGTGGGTTAGAGCCCCAATTCCAGGAGAGTATCACAATCTAACTGAGGTTTTTTAGCAAATAGGAATCAGATGTGCTCCCACCTCATTGACCAATGGACTGTGCAATAGAGATCATGCCAGGGGCCAAACTGCCTAAGCCAAAAATGTACTCTATGACCCCCAGAGAGATGGGTGAGCTCCAAGCGTTTAGACAAGAACATAGTGAGGAGGTTCATCCAGCTAGCAAAATCGTGAATGGCGACTCCAGTGCTTTTCAAAGAAAAGGACAGGTCCCTCAGACTGTGCATTGACTATAGGAGGCTGATCTGCATATGCGTGGAGATGATGTATCCTCTCTCTCTTATGAGGAACATGCTAGGCTATTTGGCAAAGGGAAACCTATTCATGAAGCCGGACTTGAGGGAGGAGTATTACTGAGTGAGGATTTAAGGGAGGTGACGAGTAGAAAACAGCTTTTAATCGCTCCCTAGGCTGCAGTGGCATAGTGGTTAGAGTGCAAGCTACTCCTGCTGATCACTGGCTGCCGGTAGTTTGGCAGTTCGGGTCTCACCAACTCAAGGTTGATTCAACCTTCCATTCTTCCAGAGGTTGGTAAAATGAGGACCCAGATTGTTGGGGGCAATATGCTGACTCTGTAAACTGCTTAGAGAGGGCTGTAAAGCACTGTGAAGCGGTATATAAGTCTAAGTACTATTGCTATCAGTTCCGAGTAATGCCATTCAGGCTGCAAGGTAGGGCTATCTGGGAGTATTTGTGCAACTGATAAATGAGGTCCTGCACAAACACCTGTGTGCAAAGGACTCTTGGTGTACTTGAACGATATATTTATATACACCAAGATCCCTGAAAAACACATGAAACTAGTCAGAGCTGTACTCAGGAAACTGCAGGAAGCCCAACTCTATGCAAAGCTGTCTAAGTGCAAATTCCACAAGACTGCTTAGACTACCTGGGATACTGGATCCCCCATGAGGGAATGGAGATGGATCCCAGTAAGATGAAGGCAATACTAGAGTGGGAACCCCCTTGGACAAGGAGGCAACTACAGAGTTTTCTGGGCTTTGTGAACTTTGCCCAGATAGCCCTACCAATCACAAATTTGCTAAAGACAGGGGGAGTGGTGAAACAAAAACCTACCAGTTCCTGGACTGCCAAGCTGCTTTTGAAAAGTTGAAGCACCTGTTTGTTTCAGAGCCTGTCCTGAAACACCTTGACCCAGAGGAGCCATTTGTAATACAGGTAGATGCAGGCAATGTAGCAGTGGGGGCAGTCCTACTCCAAAGGAATGCCTAAGGGGAATTACAACTATGCACCTAAATGCCTCAGAGTTGTCCGACACTGAGTCACTGGGCTATCTGGGAAAAAGAGGCTTACGCAGTCCGATGGACTCTTCTGACATGGAGACAGTTCCTGGATGGCAGCAAGATCCTCTTTGAGGGCTGGATGATCATAAAAACCTAGAAGTGGCTTAGAAGACCTAGAAGACCCACCATCTATCCCCTAAGTAGGTCCAGTGGGCTCAATACTTTAACCAGTTCAACTTCACACTCCAATATCTGTCAGGGGGGGAAAACTTCCTTGCAGATGCCCTTTCCTGCATGCCACAGTACAATAGCACATGAGAGGCAGTGGTGACACCCATCATCCCATCCAAGCAGCATGCAGTACCCAAAAAGCAAAGCCCCAGCCGGAGCCAGCCCAAGACCCTTAAAAGATGCCCTAATAAGAGGTGAGTGGTTTCAGCAGCACAAAGACAAATCTGTGAAGGAGGGGCTGGTGTGGAAAGATGCCAAAACATATGTCCAAGCCAGCCAACTTAAATATTAGAGAGGAGTTATGATACAAGGGCAACAGGACATTTTGGGTTCATGAAAACCCTGTATCTAGTGAAGAAACAACTCTGGTGGCCTAAGGTGAAAAAGGACATAGAAGCTTATGTGGCCAGCTGTCCTATGTGCACTTCAATGAAACAAATGCCCAGGAAGCCCCTCATGCTACTGCAGCCTGTCAACGACCCAATAAACCCCTGGCAGGAAATCTCCATGGATTTTATTGTGAACTTGCCAGAGAGTGCGGGGAACACTGTAATTTGGACCATAAGGGACTTATTCTCCAAGCAGGCACATTTCATGCCATGCCCAAATATTCACTCTACTTGAAACCTGGCAAAGTTGTTCATACAAAATATCTACCGACTGCATGGAATCCCAAAGCGCATCATCTCAGTCAGTGGGATACAATTCACCTCAAAATTTTGGTGGGAATTCCTTGATTGGCTCCTCACAGGGCCTTAGCTCCACCTACCATCCTGTAGTATATAAGAAATTATAAGCTGGAATAGACATAAATAACAAGTCAGTCAATGGGAACTGTTTGGTGACTAAGAAACAGCAGCTGTTGTGAGCCATGCTAGATTGCTTGGAGACTGGGTGTAGCTTAGGGTAACTGCTCTGTAACATATTGCTTCTGTGATCCTGATGGTTCTGCTTGCTTCTGCTTCTTGTTCTTGTATTTGCTACCACGTTGTAACAGCTGCATGAGTATTGTATACATGAATCATGTTTTATATTATTGTATTGTATAAATATTATTATATTTATAGTGTCTTCTATAAATGAATCCTACTGAATTATTTACTTGTGGGCCCAGAGTACACCAAGGACACAGTAAGACTGAACTGTAATTAAGCTGAAGGACAGCCTGTTGTGTTAAAAGGAAAAGAGAGCAAAAATGAGAAGGCTTGCAGGATGGCTGTTGAGTTCAAGGAGAGCTCTTTGCCTCAATTGGGACAGAAGAATTATATTGTTTGGGCTACAAAATTTGAATGCTTCCTGAAGGCTAAGGAGCTCTGGGATATTGTTATTAATCCACCCCAGGCACCATTAGCAGCAGCAGATCAAAGGCAGCATGATAAGGCACTGGCCTACATCATCTTAAGCTTAGAAGATGAACAATTCCTGAATGTAGCTGATTTAAAGACTGCAAATGAGGTTGCCTGAAATTGAGAAGTGTGCATGTAAGTGCGTCAGCGGGCAATATTGTGCAATTGTCGAAACAATGCACAGAGCCAGGCTGCAGCCACAAGTGAATGTTGAGCAGCATTTGCTGCACATGCAGGCTTTATTTATTGAGTTGGAACAGCATGGAATGCAGATTCCTGAATCTCAGAAGGTGTCGTAGGGATTAAACAGTCTTAATGAAATGTGGGACATTGTCTCAGCTGTTTTTGAATACAAACCAGAACAGGACTTATGAATGGAAGCCCTTAAAGGCTGCTTGCTTTCTGAAGAAAACAAGCACGATTTTAGAAAAAGCCACAAGGAGAAATTCCTGAGGTGGGGGCCCAAGGAGCAGAGAGAAAAAAGCAACAGACAAGACGTCTGCAAAGACCAGAGAGCCCAGCAAAGATTTTCTGTAAAGAAAGAGAAAGAAAAAGAACAGTGGTGTTTCATCTGTGGTGATAAGAATCATTTGAAGAAAGATTGTTTGCAAGGAAGAAAAACAACTGATGGACAAGCTGCTGTTGCAACTTAGCTATTGTAATAGCAGAGACAAATGTTTAATAGACAATGGGGCTAGTCAAACAATTGTTAATAATTCAAAATTGTTTTTCAGAATAGATCCAGCTGGAGGAGATGCAGTAGCCTTAACAAATGGCCAGAAGGCTAAAGTCACAGCAAAGGACAGTACACTGTTTCCATGTCTGGAGGAAAAGTTTAATAACATATTATGTGTGCCTGAAATGGAGCATAATTTAGTTAGTGTCCCCAATCTAGACAAAGAAGGGTTCGAGACCACATTTGTAAATGGGAGATGTCTCATAAAAAGAAATGGGAGTGTATGTGCACAGGCATAAAACAGGATAATCTTTATGTATTGCAGGGCCAAAAGTTTCAATGTGCCCAAACATTTGGAAATGTGGCACAACATGATTCATGCATTCATCTCTTGCACAGAAAGTTGTTCATGCCAGCTTCAGAGTTTTGCAAAAGATGCAGCAGTTTGGAGAACGATTAACCTTGAAAGGGTGTAAGGCAGTGGTCCCCAAAGTGGGCGGTACCACCCGCTGGGGGGCGGTGAAATACCTTAGGGGTGCAGTAAGAGACAAGGGGGCCAGCAGGGGCATGCTGAGGCACCAGGGGAGCGCTGGAGGTGGGCCCCTTGCAGGGCGCAATTCAGGGGTGGGATTCTACCGATTCATTACTGTTCCCGGTAGTTTGGAGAACCGGTAAAATGTCCCCTGGCTGGCCCTGCTCCTCTCCGCCCACTCCTCCATTCCCTGCCCAGTCAGTCCTTATTGCGCATGCGGGATATGGCATGCATGCGCAACAATTGCTGACGGCTACAGCGGCACGTTGGAGAAGCGGAGCAAGCAATGCCGGAGGTCGGTAATTTTCGCTCCGAAAAGCATCCAAATGCTGTGTGTTTTTTTTGGTGTAGCTGGAGTCCAGCCGCACTAAAAAAAAACAAGTGGCGTCTGGAGGTTTTTTGCAGCAAAAATTACCTACCTCTGTCTTTGCTCTGCTTCTCCAATGCGCCACCGCTGCCGTGTTCTAGGCACCAGCCATGCAGGCTCACCCCATTGACTGCTGCACCACTCCGCTCAGACTTGCTTGGGCAAGTCCCTCCAGTGCAGCGGGCTCAATGGGGCAGACCTGCGGGCTCTTCTTCTTTAGTTAGTTAGGTTACTTTATTGTCATTACACCTCGTACAATGAAATTAAATACCTTCTGAATGAAGACTCAGACTTGCAACGGATAAAAAAGCTATAGACCAATATCCTTATTGAATGCAGATTATAAGATATTTGCTTCAATTGCAGAAAGACTAAAGAGATTTTTAAATCAATTCATACACTCAGATCAAAATGGGTTCTTACCTAAGAGACAAATTAAACATAACATGAGAATAATTTTGAATACGTTGGAATACTATGAAGCGCACCCAGAGAAGCAAATGCGATTGATCTTCCTTGATGTGCAGAAGGTGTTTGATAATGTGAACTGGCAATTTATGCTAGCACAACTAAAGATATGGACTCTAGAGAGTGATTTATTAAGATGATTAAGGCAATGTATTATAAACAAACTGCAAAGGTGATGGTGAATGAGGATATGACTGAAAAGGTTAACATTAAGAAGGGTACAAGAGAGGGTTGCCCCTTGTCGCCGTTATTATTTGCATTGACACTGGAAGTATTAAACAGATATGTTAGACAAGATAAGGAGATAAAAAGCATGGAAATAAAAAAGAATTATAAATTATAGGCATTTGCAGACAATTTAGTCTTCATTTTAGAAGAAGAAATTCACAAGAAACAGGGCCTAATTTTTTTTCAAAATAGAAGAGTATGGTGAAGTGGCAAGATTGAAAATAAACAGAAAAAACTAAGATTCTAGTGAAAAATATTAGAGAAGCAAAAAAAAGAGTTAACGAAAAGACTAGATATTAAGATCACTAAGAAAGTAAAATATTTAGGGATTCAATTAACAGCAAGATGCATGATGATCAAGGAAGGTAACTATTATAATCTGTTACAACAAATTAAGATAGATTTGGAAAAATAGAAAAGTTTACAACTATTGTTAATAGGAAGAATAGCTACAATTAAAATGAATATACTGCCGAGACTATTTTATTTGTTTCAAATAATTCTGATAAAATTGGAGAAAAAAATACTTTTGAGGATCTTAACAAAATAATAGTAAAATATACTTGGCAAGGAAGAAAAACAAGAATTAACTTAAAAATGTTGAAGGATGCATGATGTAGAGGTGGTTTTGGATTACCAAATTGGGAATTATACTACGTTTTATTATTGAGTTAATACCGCGGTGTTAATGTGGATGAAATAATGGATTGTACTGAGGAACACAAGATTATTGACTTTGGAAGGGCACGATTTGCAACTGGGTTGGCATGCCTTCTTATGGTATAGGAAAAATAAGATACAGTTACTTTCAAAGACATTATATAAGGAATGCTTTATTGTTAGTATGGGAAAAAATTAGAGAACAGCGTTATCTGAAGACACCAGTTTGGCTTTTGACAATGGAAGCACTCATTCATCCTAATATTAATATAGGGAACATCGTTAGATATAAAGATATCTTGAATGAAAAGGGTAAGCTCAAAACTAAACAAGAATTGAATGAGCAAGGGATTGATATAATTTGGTATCCATATGGGCAAATACAGTCTAGATATGAGAAGGGGCGTTGGTTCTTACCTTATACGCCCATTCTCTGGGTGCTGTGACAGGCATCCAGGCCAGGGTAATGCTTCTGTCTTGCTGTTCGATAGGCTGAGCAAAGTTCTAAGGACCTGCCTCCTTGATACTTGTCCCCACTTTTGGTGAAGTCGAAGTGGTAGGTTACACCATTGTTCGTTCTGTTCCCCATTGCTCATTCAGATCTTGACTAGGACCAGAACCAGAACCAGACGGCCATCTGGATGGGGCTGGTTGCTTATCACAGCATCCAGAGAATGGGCATATCGGATAAGAACCAACTATCAGCTTTGGAAGCTATATTAGTACCAGAAGAGACCAGAACGCTGCCACATTCTTGAGCCTGGGAAGATGGGAGTGGGGAATTTCATGGAGCATATGTGGTTAGACATAATAGCATTCTTCTTTAGTTAGTTATGCTACTTTATTGTCATTGCACTTTGTACAATGAAATTAAATACCATCTTCAGTGTACATTATGACTGAAAATAAACACAAACACACATCCTTCACATTATATACATTGAAATGAAAACCCCTGATATCGCATTAATATTGCACTATACAGTAGAATTCAATAGAGTTACTGCCCTGGAATAGAAGCTATTTTTCAGCCTATTTGTCCTTGTTTTTATTATCCTGTACCATCTGCCAGATGTACTTTAGAGTCGTCATGTTGTTCCTGCACCTGGCTGAGTAGTAGTAGAAGGGATGTCTCAAGTTGGGACAAATGGTGATTGGGGCATGTAATGGAATGATGGGAGCAGGGGGTGGATTTGTAATATTTTATTTATTGGAGGCAAATCCGGGACTTTCAGATTTGGGATTTCCCAGATGTGCCAGTTTACTACTCTAATAAAAGGGAACTTTGAGAACATGTCTGGTTTGGAGTTATCTGTTGGAGTTGAGTTTTTATGGAATGCTGACATTATCTCGAATCTCCAAATAGCTACCAGCACCCTGAAAGGGGGGCTGTCCGGGGTGCTGAACCCCAGTACCGACCTGAAGTTCGGGCAGTGCAAAGACTCAGAGAAGATGGAGAAGAAGGAGGAGCTCACAGAAGGAGCGGTGGTACAGGATACTGGAGAACTAATTAAGACCCGGTATCCTCCTTCTGAAGAATTTGTGCGAGCCATTGAAGCTGCAGAGGAGAGACGAAGCCTAGGCACTCAGCCGAAGGAAACCAATTTCTGGAAAAGTTGCTAGACTGATCCAACTCCAGAGATGGGACCGGAAGAAAGGCCGCCAGAACATCATTCCTACTCCAGCCCAGCGAAGCCAGCCCACGAGTCAGAATAGAGAGGCGTGGGGCTTTTCAGGTCCAACAGCTCTTGAGACTGGAATCTGTTGCCTCCATCTCGAAGCTAATCGTTGGTATTTTGAGCAACTTGAAGTGGGAAGTTATGTCCAACAGTCCCAACCTCCCCAACCAAGATGGAACTTAGCGCAACCCACATTCACTTTTCCTGATCTGGGACCTGGCAGTAGAACCAGCGTGGCATCGGCTTCATTCCACTCAGCGAGAAATGACCGGAGAATCAGCTCAGCATGGCAGAGGCAAGTAGCAGGGGAGAGACAGCAGATGCAGCCAGCATTTGGGATGCTGAACCCTCCAATTGGCCCCCCTCTTCAGCCAACCCTGATGCTACCTTCTGCGGAATGTATTCCCCCAGGCTGGGGATTCTATTCTGGTCATGGGTGTTCTGACCCAGGCTTCGTCAAACTTAATGGGTGCTGAATTTAAAAGTAAAACCTTTTTTAATGTGACGCTGGGAATTACTTGCATTTCCAGCCAAAACTAATTATACACAGTTCTTCCAGATAAGAGCATGCTTTTCAGTGCTGTTGAATGCTGCCAACAAACCAATTAAGGCCTAACATAAACCAACCCAAAAACCTAGAAAAAACCGATCAGAGTACAGAACTTCATGAAGGACTTGGACATTACTGCTTTGCTTCCTGCAAAACTCTTTGTCATTGAGGACTGACTTTTATCCCTTATGGGAGGAGCAATCACTTCCCAGCCTTACTCCCGAGTCACCCCTTCTGCTTCAGCTGATCTCGCCTTCTAGCAGCTCTACACACATGCGCACTGGGAACAGGCTCCCTAGGGTCCTCTGCTTTGCTGCTGCCAGACTTTGAAAGCTCTGAAGGCAGCACCCCACTCTCAGATGGTCCTGGCCCCATCCCTGCATCGGATACAGGACCCTCATCCAAGTCCTCGCCTGACTCCCTGACTGGTTCCCTTTCATCCTCACTGTCTGATACCTCTGCCAACCACAACAATGGGTAGGTCCAATGCCAGTGGATGCCAGCACCAGTTGCACCACCTTCTTTGGGACCACCATAGGGCCAATTTGCTACAACACTCCCGGTGGAGTAATGGGGTCAGATCCAGCAGCAGGCTGCAGCCACCCACCCCCTTTTCCAACTCAACAGCCAGCTCAGCAGCCGGCCCCTAGCCAGCAGCCAGCAGCAGTGGCACAGCAGTTTCCAGCTCAGCTGCCACCCATCGCGGCGCCCCTGCAGGCCCCCTTCCTGCCACCCACAGCAACGCCCCAGCAGGTCCCTGGCCCACTGCCAGTTGCCATAGCGATTCCACCAGCGAGACCAGCACCACCAAGGTTTAGAGCGACATTTGATGGGAACACTGAAAAACTTGCTTATTTCCTCAGCCGAATCTGGGCTCATATAGATTAATATGTAGACCAATACGAAACAAATTGCGACTTAAGTGTTAGGGATAACATTGTTTACCCTAACTGGTTTGGGTAAAAATAATAAATATGGTATCATGGTTTGTTAGTTAAAGTGTTTGTAACTTTAACTGCAAGAATGTAATTAAGGGTGTGGTTGTAAAAGCACTATATAAGAAGCGAGGCAATTGCAGCTCTCTCTCTCTGGCTTAATGATCCCTAATTACTGGATGGATTGATGACTGCGTTCTTGCTGAACGGGGAGAGAAAAAGGAGTGTTGATTTTTCTCAACGGAGAGAAGATAAAGAATTTGACTGATTTATTGTAAGTGCACTGACATAGGCTATTCAACACGGACTTTGCAAATAGAGTATCCCCGACAAGACTTGACTGAAATTGATATATGACTAATGGACCGTTATTTTGACTATGCTATAATTCTTAAATGGAATAAACAATATTTTTGATAGCACAAGCGTATCTGTATTTTTACTGCGTGTTAACTAGAAAACTTATCTCACACATTTACTTGTCTTCCTATCTGACTTCGCTGCACGTTCTGTTTAGTTTGTTTTCCTTAACACCCGTTGGTGTTCCTTAACACCCGTTTCTGCGATTACAGATGGGATGAATGAAGGAGACACTTCCACCTGAATAGCTCAGCTATACAACAAGGGAGCTGCGGAGCTAAATGATGCAGATGCATTTGTTGAGCTGCTCCAGGCTAGATTTGAAGACCCTGACAGAATAGGTGAAAATGAAGACACAATAAAAGTGATGAAGCAAGGTAATCAACCTATAAAATACTTTGTGTGGGACTTCAGACGAGTCACAGGAAATCTCATGCCTGACAGAATACTTCTGCACTATTTTAAAGAAGCCATTTATTAAGAAGTCAGAAAAGCCGAGGGGTACCAGAGTGACTGCAAGGCTGGTATACCATGTCCATTGTTCTAGGTAGAGAAATTCACCCACACCAGAAACCTCCCTCTGAGAGGTCCCCTAGGAGAATTTTGGCCAGACATCCTCTGACTAATCCTACTGAAGTCGCTCCTACCCAACCTACAGGAATTATCAAATGCTACCATTGTGGTCAAGAGGGTCATCAGGCTTCCAAGTGTCTGGCTCCTGCACCAGTCCCGCAACCAAGGCCCACTACAGCTGCCAGAGGTAGGAGAGCTCTACGGAAGCCCCCAGAGACCAGTCAGTTTGCCAGACAAGCCGTACAGGTTCCCCTCCCCACAGAAGAGAGGAACCTCAGCCAAAGAAACCCTTCCCGGAAAGGCAAATGATGAAGAGGAACCCATGGTGAGTGCAGCCATCCCCCCACTTTTCAATTAAAGTGAAGTTGGTGGTGCCTGAGACTGGGGAGTTTGGGGAATTCGAAGCAGTAATAGATACAAAATGTTCCAGATGTCTAATTGGGCTCCGAATTATTGAGCAATTAGGGATAAAAAATAAAGCCCTGAAATGCCCAATCAAGTTTGAACAAGTAGGTGGAACGCTAATTGGAGGAGCCCCAGCCACTCAAATTACAGAACTGATCAGATTAGAAATGGGGAGACATCGTGAACTTATACGATTTATAGTAGCTCCAAAAATGTCAGAATCTATCATATTGGGACTTACGTGGCTTGACAAATGGGCCCCTACCATTAAATGGGAAGATGGGTATCGGAAAATCATAATTGACATCGGGCCGCTGTGCCCCATGCCTCCTGATAAAAGACTGCCAATCAACAGGGACCCAAAGCCAGAAGCAGCAGCTACTGTTTCAGACTCTCCTCCAGACAAATCCCAGGTTCCTAAAGAATAGAGACTTAGCTGATGCATTTAGTGAGAAGGAATGCAACATCCTCCCCCCTCATCGAGCCACTGATTGTGCCATCGAATTAGAACCTGGGGCAAAGCTACCCAGAATGACTGAGTTGAGGAAATACATTGATACCAACTTAGCCAGAGGGGTTCATTGAACCAGCAAAATCTAGGTTGGCAGCCCCAGTATTATTTAAAGAGAAGATGGTGCTCTCTGATTATGCATGGATTTCTGTGGCTTGAATGCTATGTGCATACAAAACACATACCCCCTCCCCCTAATGAAGGACTTGCTAAATCACTTGTCCAAAGGCAGTCTTTACCAAGTTAGATCTGAGAGAAGTCTACTACTGAGTCCCCATAAAAGAGGGATACAAGTAGAAAATGGCATTTAACTACCCTCTAGGGAGTTTTCAGTTTTCTCTAACAACTTCCTGATTAACTTGGGTATTAGAGAAAGGCGTAGAGGAGGCCCCGGGGCCAAGGGCATCAGAGTGCATTGACTCCCTCTGCTCCCTAAGCTGGGAACCTTAAATACAATGTCAGCAGTTGCTTGTTTAACGGCGAGGGAAAGAGGTCCAGGATCAGCTGGCCGAACTGATCTGACAACTCCCGGAAGAGGCTCGGGTGCAGGAACCACTCGGAATGGTTGACAGTGGCCCTGCTCAACCAGTCTGCTTGAACATTGGTCAATCCCAAAATATGTTTCGCCTTGATGGAGTGAAGATGTCTCTCTGCCCAGCAGCAAAGCCATTCTGCCTCCGCCATGAGGGACTTGGAATGCGTGCCCCCCTGCTGATTTATGTGGCCCTTGATGGCCACATTGTCCATCAGGAGGAGGGCACGTTGTCCTGGATCTCATTCTGGAACTTGCAAAGGGCCAGGTGTGCTGCTCTGAGCTCCAGCCAATTGATGTTGTATGTTAGGTCCATTCATGACCAGCAACCCTGGGCCATCAAGGACTGACAATGAGCCCCCCAGCCCAAGAGGCTGGCATTGGTAGTAATTGTCAGTTGATGTAGCTCCCAGAAGGGGCAGCCTTTGGTGATATTTCTGGAAGTCCACCAGAGTAGCGACTGAAGAACCCTTGGCGGGACCAAAACCTTTGCACTGGAGTTGCTCCTGCTGGTTCTCTGGTATGGGAGCAAAAACCATTGCAAAGTCCTGGCATGGAAGCCTGCCCAAGGGACTATTGCAATGCAGGAAATCATTTTGCCCAGAAGCTAGATAACTGAGCCAAAGGAACTCTTTTGAGTGTCCAAGTCTGTTTTGACTAGTCCCCGATATTGACTTGATGCTCTGGCCAGAGGAAAACCTCACCTGTCAATGGCACGCAGGTGCAATAGATGAGTGGTTGGTGTTAGGTGGCTTTTGCCCAGATTGACCGAGAAGCCATGATCCCGAAGGACCCAGAGCATGGTTCGTAGAGCTAGCTTTGCCTGCTGTTGAGACAAGGATTGTATCAAAATGTCGAACCGGCATGCTCCTAAGATACACCGCTAAGGCCACCAGGACCTTTGTAAACATCCAGGGGGCTGAAGCCAAATTGAATGGTAGGGCCTTGTACTCCTAATGGCAGTTGGTGTAACAAAACCACAGGAATCTTCTGTGTGTTGGTCTGATTGGAATATTTCTCAAGGAACCCCACAAGGAGTATCCTCATGGAGACTGCGATTCAGCCTGTTTGCCTCTGATGTCCAAAACCTCATAGATGGGGATATGTCAGGAGGGAGCCCCGCCCCAGTTGGGATGAAGGTAGTCTTAGGGGCCAACCTGAGTCTCTTGGCTTGTTGTTCTACCAGTTCTGTTGCAGGCAGCAGTATATTTGGAGAAGTTTCGCTGTTGACAGCTGCCACTGGGGCCTGAGGTAGAAATGCCTCAGCTGGTCCCTTTGGTGACCAAACTTGGGCTCTGGATCCTAGCTCACTGGAGCCAACAGAGCTGTCAAGCAGTTTTAAATGGTGCAGACTGTCAAAGGCCTTGGCATGAACTGTCAAATTGCCAAAATGGTGCCAGCTGTCAAAAAGCCTCAGTGCGAATTGCCAAGGTTCCAAAGGGTGCCGGCTGTCAAAAAGCTTCAGCTTTCAAAGTGGTGCCAGCTGTCAGAAAGCCTGTATGAAAAGTCAAAAATTCAAATTGAAGTCAGCTGTTAAAAAACGCCTCGGCATGATGCAAAAATGGCGCTGGCTTTCAAAAGCCTTGGCGCAAAAAATCAGAGTTCCAAAATGGCACCGGCTGTCAAAAAGGCCTCGGCACGATCTAAGAAGCCAAAATGTCACCAGCTATTAAAAAGTTCTCAAATTCAGCGATGATTAGCAGGCTCGTGCCAACATGCTTCTTGCTCAGGCCACTATTTATGACCTTGCCTGTTGTCAGCTGGAAAGAGGCTTTATTGATGGAATCGAACTCCCACTCTTTGTGCCGCTGTGGCCCTCGTGTTAAAGGGCCTGCTGCTAACCAACAGACAGCTGGTAAAATTAATGTCACTCTAAGCATGTTTCGCCTTGATGGAGCTCTCACCCTAGATGATCTTAAAGGTCGAAACCAAGTAATGTTTGAAGAATCCTAGCCAAGGAACATGTCTTGATCGAATGACTGAGCAAAAACTGGGGACAAGTGTCAAGGAGGTGGGTCCTCAGAACTTTACTCAGCCTATCAAACAGCAAGACGGAAGCATTACCCTGGCCTGGATGCTTGGAACAGCACACTGGAGAAAGATGTTAAATTATATGGCTTTTATAAAGAATTGATAGAACTGGATAAGATACTAACAGGAACAGAAGAAAGATTGAATACAAAACTGTATAGCTATCTACTAAGTATAAAAATGGAGGAGGAACAAGTGAAGGAGACAATGATAGTATAGTTCTATTGGATATACAATAGAACTAGATACATGGCAGAAACTGAGGGATAGAAACTATAAATTAACAATGTCAACTGCATATAAAGAAAACTTTATGTTTTATAGCATTTTGTGCTGGCAAAGTTGGCAAGAATGTTTAAATATAAATCAGCTAAATGTTGAAAATGCCACCAGGTACCTGGTACCTATTATGTATGGTGGACATGTGTAGAAGCCAAAAAATATTGGACAAAAATACACACATGGTTGGAAAAGATGATTACATCAACATATTGATTTAAAACCCGAAATATTTCTGTTGGGGATTCTATCTGAAATCTATAGTTAAAGAGAATGCATATTTAATTATTCATGTATTAACTGTAGCTAGAATTGTATTTGCACAAAACTGAAAAAGTGAAGAGATTCCTACTGATGAGAGCATGATCAGGAAAATATTAGAATGTGCAGAAATGAAAAGGTGCATTTAAAGAGAAGGAACAAACTGAATATTATATGATATGGGAACTATTTTATCAATGGCTAGAGAATAAATATGAAAGTTAGAAACAAAAGAAGATTAGGGAAATACAGAAAATATGTTAATAGAATTAAATACATCAAGATGAGGGTTGTTATAATAATTAGATATATTATGTATATCAGTATTAAATCAAGAGTAGATAATTAATGTTAATGTAATGAATAAGGCTGTAAACTCTAATTGTTATTGCACAAGATATTTGTACCCAGGCAGCACACTGTTTAATGAAAGATGGATTGTTTGTATTAAAAATAAAATTTTAAATAAATAAATAAAAGAAAAATCCCAGAACTGACTTTGCTTCTGCTGTGCCTAGATGGATTTTTCAATAAAGCTACACTCTTGGTTAATCTAAAAAACTGGGAGTTTTTTTTGTTGTTGTTGAATGTGCCAGATGGGATGGTTGACAACTACAAGTTCTAGTCTTGCCTTAGACTTGAAGCTAGGTGGGTAACCTTGAGCCACTCTTTCTCACTATTTGTCACCCCTAGGAGGCAAGCAATGGCAAACTATTTCTGAAATCTTGCCAAGAAAACTGCAGGGACTTGTTTAGGCAGTTGCCAGGAGCAAAAAACTGACTTGAAGACAGATAGTCAGACAAACAAACAAACAGATTAAAGAACTTCATTTCATTCCTATAGATTTTTACTTCTGGTTCTTAAAATCTTTCATCTACTGAAGTTCGTAAGCTCCTAACATTTTTCTTAGAGTCAAAACTTCAGATAAACTTTCATCCTCCAAAATCCAACCCATAGCCATCCAAACAGCAACACAACTACTAGCTATATTTCTGATAAAATTGGGCAGTGATTACCTTAACAGCATATTCCATATTTGTGGTTTTATGTATACATCTCTTGCAAATGGAATAGGATCCAACTCCTATATCTTGTTTGACTTCATATCCGTCAGTAAACTGAATGCTGTTCCTGTGCAACTGCTACCAAAATAACATTATTAATTAATGAGTTCTCTTAGCTCTTTGTATTAAATGTACAATTCACAGGTAAATTTGTACTAAATTTAAAATAAAATGAATTTACTTTTTATTTTGTTGCCAGAACACTCATGTTCATGCATACTAAATAGTGTTTAAATACACTGAGGGAGATAAATGATAATTTTATAATGAACAGTTAAATGTTAAAGTATCTGATCTTAACCATAATAAAAAGTGGCTATATGTTTTGATAAAAAGCAGCAGGGCAAAACATATGTGTATGATGAACACTTACAAATTGTTTAAATGAATTTAAATAAAATATATGCACAGAGCAAGAAAGTTACAAGTAGTGGTTCTTTGTTCATTTTGCAAGGGAATAACTTACATGCTAAAAGCAATTCCCCACTAGTGACTTCGGAGCAACTTGTGGAAATGATGCAAAGCATCACCTCACTGCTATTATACAGGCATAAGAATGATTGGATAACTCTAAAAGATGCTAAAAGTCACTAAGTATGTAGCTATGTTTACGACTTTTATGTTCTTTAGCACTTCAGATTTTGTAAAATGTAATAACTAGAAAAAAAACTGTATCTACAAGTACTGTTATTAAACTAGATTGCTACATAGTTTATATTGTTCAAGTCACCTGTACAAGTAACTTTTCTAAAGTAATTTTTACACATGTGAAACATCTTTCTATAAGCATTTTACACGTAGCCATCTATATTCAAAACTATGCAAATGATGTTTCTTCTATGAATGTTGGCCTAGATAACAGTCAATCTAAAAATTCTTCATTAAGAACATTCACCTGAACAATTGAATGCCCACCAGATGACTGCATAGCTTGATTTTCATCATCTGATGAAATAGCTACAAAACTGAAACCCCGGAAAAGCTGATGAGCATTAGCACTTGGTGGAATACCAGGTGAATCTGCAAAGAATATATTGATAAGTATGTTTAATAAGTTTTGTAAATATTTAAGAATGTTCATAATAAAAAATAAGCTATAACAGCAATAAAAATGTTAAAAATTAACTGAATTGCAATACATTTAAACATTAACATTTCAGTTGGCTGATAAGTCAGGTATCTGACAATAACTATGTTTTTCTGAAAGGCTAATAGCAAGAGAGAGAAATGAAACTTCTAAGAAAATAAATTCCAAAATTTTGGCAAACTGTAGTCTATAAAGGATAGCTTGATGACTCATGATACATTTAAGTTAAACTACAAGCTATCTTGCATTTAATGCAAAATCATAGAAGGAATTTCTTTCAATATACAAGGACTGCATATGATAGCAGGAGGACTATGGCAAAGTTTTTTTAAATAAAATTTAATATATCTGTGCCAGAGAAAAATTAAAATAATATACACAGAACTTCTGGTCATGAACGCTTCTGACCATGTCCAAATCGGGTTCCGACCAAAAAAATTCACAATTTTTTTAAATAAAATTTTTATTAATTTTCAATAAACATAGACAAACATGTTTTGTTTGTCTATGTTTGTTTATTGAAAATTAATAAAAAATTTATTTTAAAAAAAATTCACAATTTTTTTTGAATCTGGTCACAAACATATATTGGGGTGGTGATCAAACCTCTGACCCAGAAATTCTTGAAGATGAAACATTAGAAGACAAAGAAACTGCCAAAGTTATGATATGAATTATGGTCATGACTGTATACTTATTGTTCTACTGTATACTAAAATTTCCTTGATGTAGTATATATTTTACCTTTTGGTGTTTTTGCTGTAAATTCAGGATCAAAATAAAAAGTGTCCTCAGGTCTACCAGTTGCAGGTTTAAATGGTGGATTAATTTCTCTTCTGTACAATTTCTAAGGCAAACAAATTTTAATATATTACAAATATATACAAGTGAGTTACGACTGTAATTGAGCCTGAATGTTATAGTTATAAGTAGTGATGGTCATAAAGTGGGCTACCACCTGACCAAATCTGATTTAAGACTTTTGCAACAGTCCCTAAGCGAATGTCATAGTTGCTAAGCAAACCCATTATTCTTTATGGGGTGGATTTTGCTGGAAATAAACATTGGTTTCTGACAAAAATGGCTCAAATTGCAGTTATGTGACCATAGATGGTGCAAACAACTGTAAATGTAGGCTGGTTTCCAAGTGCTCAAAATGTCACATGACTGTGGGAGGGGACATGAGAACTTCGGAAAAGAATGATAATTAGCTTTTTGTGGGGTGTGTCCATCATAACTTGGAACATGATAAGCATGATATATTTCTTATAATAGTGAATGCTTTTATTGATTTGTGTACTTACATTCCAGTCTATTGAGGTGAAAAATGGATGCCTCTTAATTTCCTCAACTCCATCAGGACCTGCTCCTATATGAGGTTATTAACAAAAACAATACCAAAAACCCCTTAGATGATTATTTGATTTATTGTTGAAATCTTAATTAGATAACTTTAATATTCTACCTAATCTATTTGCAGGATTCCTTTTGAAAAGCATTCGAAGAAGGCTCTGAGCTTCTGGACTTAAAAACTGGGGCATTCCAAGTTTGGCTCTGTAAAAGAAAACAAATTAATAGTTTGTAAACATAAATAATATTAATCTACGTTCATTGGTTTTAGTTTATTACCGTAGGATACTGTAGTTAAACTATAGGTTAAATAATTGGAATTAATAGCCACTGTTTCTACCACTGAGACAAATGATTTTTCACTATTCTGCTGCCTGTCATCATATGAGCTTTAGGTCAGGTGGGGATGGTTCAAACAATTTCCATGCAGACTGAGACAGGAAAGAGAGAGGCTGAAGAGTGAAAAGTAAAACAGAATGAAGAAATTTCTGCTCTTTTGATATTGGATACTGTCTCTTGCCTGGAAATAAACTGTTAAAAGCCTCATAGTATGTTATAAAATGGTAGAATTAATCATTCTTTTAAACATGACTAAGCAACATCATACAGAGCACAAAAAGGGAGTAAGAAATAGTAAGCTGAAGAAATTAAAGGCATGAGATTAGAAAATGAGAAATACAACTACATCAAGTTTGCAGTACATCACTTGCTACTTCATGCTTTTCTGTGCTTGTTTCTACTACATTCATAAACAATTTCATACATTCATTCATTCATTTATTTGATTTGTCAATCGCTTACAAGATAATAGGTATAAGTATAAACATAGTTATGAATGCATGAAATGGATACATATAAGAAAAATAAAAAGAAACAATAGGACAGGGACGGTAGGCACGTTGGTGCGCTTATGCATGCCCCCTACAGACCTCTTAGGAAAGGGGTGAGGTCAATAGTAGACAGTCTAAGGTTAAAGTTTTGGGGGTTTGGGGAAGAAACCACAGAGTCAGGTAGAGTATTCCAGACATTGACCACTCTGTTGCTGAAGTCGTATTTCCTGCAATCAAGTTTGGTGCGGTTAACCTTGAGTTTGTATCTATTGTGTGTTCTTGTATTGTTATGGTTGAAGCTGAAGTATTCATTGACAGGTAGGACATTGCAATGTTTGATTTTATATACACTGCTCAAAAAAATAAAGGGGACACAAAAATAAGACATCCTAGATCTGAATGAATGAAATATTCTTATTAAATACTTTGTTCATTACATAGTTGAATGTGCTGACAACAAAATCACACAAAAATTATCAATGGAAATCAAATTTAGCAACCCATGGAGGTCTGGATTTGGAGTTACACTCAAAATTAAAGTGGAAAAAAACACTACAGGCTGATCCAACTTTGATGTAATGTCCTTAAAACAAGTCAAAATGAGCCTCAGTAGTGTGTGTGGCCTCCACGTGCCTGTATGACCTCCCTACAACGCCTGGGCATGTGGTGGGGATGTGTTCTCATTGTGTCCTGCATGGTGTTGGGCTGTAAGCACAACCCCCACCTGTGGACGTCGGGCCCTCATGGAGTCTGTTTCTGACCATTTGAGCAGCCACATGCACATTTGTGGCCCATTGGAGGTCATTTTGCAGGGCTCTGGCAGTGCTCCTCCTGTCCCTCCTTGCACAAAGACGGAGGTAGCAGTCCTGAAGCTGGGTTGTTGCCCTCCTATGGCCTCCTCCACATCTCCCGATGTACTGGCCTGTCTCCTGGTAGCGCCCCCATGCTCTGGACACTACGCTGACAGACACAGGTTTTGCTTTTTAAATAAAAACTTATTACTAAGTTTTGCATTCGTTCAGCATTCATTCATTCAGCACCTGTTCATTCTTGACCCTGTCTCTTCTTTTTCCCACATATATCCTTAAACATACTGTTTACATTGCATTTGTTTTACTTTATATTTCTCCTGATCTAACTCATAAGGTGAACCAGAAATGCTCTTACATATAGAACTTTCATTCTTTACTTCATACTATACATTTCCCTTCTCTTGAGTGTATTTCTCTACCATTCTCCCACCTTTACTAAATATAGTACATATTTATAAAATACATATACCGTATATACTCGAGTATAAGTCGACCCGAATATAAGCTGAGGCACCTAATTTTACCACAAAAAACTGGGAAAACTTATTGACTCGAGTATAAGCCTAGGGTGGGAAATGCAGCAGCTACTGGTAAATTTCAAAAATAAAAATAGATACCAATAAAAACTTTCACTAGGACAGTTGAGAATAAGTTTGATGTTCACAATTTCCTCTTTGAAAGAGACCAGTAAATAGGGAACAAGAAGATGAAGAAAAAGAAGTGTGTTTTTCACACTTTTCACACTGCAGTGAACAAAAATGGCATCATAGGAACAGGCTTATTCTCAGTCCAAAGGTTTGTTTCTGATTTCTTTCCTGATTTAAGGGAAATTTGGGAAACGATCTCACTATCATGAAAGGTTTAATTGATTCACCAACCCAAAGAAGATGATGATGACAGTGGGAGGCAGGAGTCACTCTCTCCCTTGCAAAAAAAAAGCAAGAGCCGTTCTATGATCTCTCTCTCTCTCCCGTATACAGTCAAGCCCTTTCCAGCATGGCGATCGCCCCTGCTTTGCACCTTGCAAATGCAAAATCCCGGGGGTGCATTTGCAAGGTGCAAAGCGGCGGGGCGGATCGCGTGCTGGAAAGGACTTGAGAGAGAGAGAGAGAGAGAGAGAGAGAGAGAGAGAGAGAGAGAGAGAGAGATCATAAGAACGGCTCTTGCTTTTTCTTGCAAGGGAGAGAGTGACTCCTGCCTCCCACTGTCATCAACGTCTTCTTCTTTTGGGTTAGTGAATCAATTAATTTGGGAAATGATCTCACTATCATGAAAGTCAGTGTTCTCTGCCCGTGGGCGTTTGGAAGAAAACGCCCCGGGCATATCCACGCGCATGTAAGGGGAATCAGAAATCCGCGTTCAATGCCTAGCACAGCAGAAGAGAAAGCGCAGCTGTGAGCAAATACTGGGAAAACCTGATTGATCAGAAGGAAGGAGGCAAAGAGGGAGGGATGGTGGTGGACGGAGGTCCCACTGGTATTTGTGAAACACTTGGTCGGCAGCGCTTAAAGTCAACGTCCTCGCTCCCACCCACCCACCCACCCAAAGCCACGAAGTCCCCCAATTGCGCAGCCCAGAATCACCCTCCCTCGGGGGCAGCAACGACGCCCGGTGTTTCCCGAGACAAGAAGCTCCGCCGTGCAATGAAAGTGCCCTGGCTCTAGGCTCGCGGGCTCAGAAAACAACGTGAGCCAAGGTCGCCCGGCTCCGCTCAGCTTCATTTCCTCAGCCCCAGCTGCTTTCAGTCCGCTCGGGAGGAGGGGAGGAGGTGGTGGCAGCGGCTCGCGTTGTTTTCTGAGCTCTAGGCTCTAGGCTCGCGGGCTCAGAAAACAACGCGAGCCGCAGGCACCACCTCCTCCCCTCCTCCCGAGCGGACTGAAAGCAGCTGGGGTTGAGGAAACGAGCTGAGCGGAGCCAGCGACCTCGGCTCACGTTGTTTTCTGAGCCCGCGAGCCCAGAGCCAGGCGCTTTCATTGCACGGCGGAGCTTCTGTCTCGGGAAACATCGGGCGTTGCTGCCCCGAGGGAGGCGATTCTGGGCTGTGCGATTGGGGACTTCGTGGCTTTGGGTGGGTGGGTGGGTGGAGCGAGACAGACGGAGTCCGTGAAGTGGGGCTTGCCTTCCCTTGCTGGCTGCCTCTGCTTCCTTAGGGGCGGAAAGGTGGCTCATCTGGACCAAGGGTGAGTCTCCCCTCAGTTTCCCTGAAGGATCTTCCATCGCTTTTGCCTTCTCCCTACATCTTCCCTCTGTTAAAATTTCCCCACACACACACACACTTATTTTCGGGCGGATAGATTTCATGTCTGAGCATTCTCACATGGCGGTGGGTCTTTCCCCCTAAAAACAGTTAAAAAAAGAAAAACAATATATCCTCATGCAAGAACTTTTCTGCTTCCAATTACCCCCATGCTTAAAAGTTGCAAAGGAAACACGGAAGCAGGGAAGCGGCTGCCCAGCTCCGGAGCTCCACACCATTTTTTTTCAGAGGGAATCTCACTCGAGTATAAGCCGAGGGTTTTTTTTTTTTCAGCACAAAAAATGTGCCGAAAAACTCGGCTTATACTCGAGTATATACGGTAGTTTGAACTTCACATACTCACTTTAGTTTCTTCCCATTTGATGATAATATGCTCTCTCTTTGGCCATTTTAGCAGCAACTATGAGAGTGGGTCTTTTTCATAACTGAACATCAGCCAAATTCAACAGTTTCCCTCTACTGACATTTTTAAGTCCAGGTTCTGGCGGTATGTAGTTCAGAGTATAATAATCAATGTGCAAGTTCTTTTATTATCTCTCTGACCTTATTCCAGAAGTTGCAGTATACATTATTCTGGAACTGATTTTTCTTATATTTCCACCTGCCACAGGGTCTTAAATTGGCTCCCTATTAAGAAGGGAACACAATTTAAACTCTTTGTAGTAATGTTTAAAACTCTAGCCTTGCTCACTAACTGTATCAGATCCTGCAGCCATTCTTCATATGTTTTAATCTCCAGGCCTTTGATCATCTTAGTTTATACCTTATTTATACATGTTAAATTTGGCTGATGTTCAATAATTTGAAAAGGCTCACTCTCAATTGCTGCTAAAATGGCCATCATCAAATGGGAAGAAACTAAAGTGAGTAGGTGAATGTACTTTATAAATATGTACTATGCTACATATTTAATAAAGATGGGAGAATGATAGAAAAATAAACTTGACCTTGATTTAAAAAATATTCCTACCTATTCCACTTTATTTATTTTAGATGCATTTAAGAAATATTTGAAAATCATTTTATATAATAAAATCAACTGGTACAAGTAGAGAATGCTGGAATGCTATACATGTTATGAATGAAGCAAGATGGATGGTAGATGTGGAATTTTATAGTGGTGTAAGTGCTATTTTTATTGTGGTTTAAAATATTCCATGAAGTATATTGATTTTATTGCTTTTGCTTAATTTTAACTGTCATTTTGGTTTTATTTGTGGTTGGACCATATTTGGTAGAAAGTGTGTTAAAAATAACATTCTCTTTATTTATGTATAACTTCAATTGTTCACTTCATTTTCCTTGTGAAACACAACTACTTTGGTCTCTGGTTCATTGTCATATCTGTACTTCTTGTAATAGCATTCAGTCTAATATTCACTACATATTTGGGCTGAGACAAAAACCCAGTATCATCTGCTTAGAAAAGTATAAATCAATTCACATTCCCAGCCTTCACAATTCCAAAGGTGGTTGCAATGGGACAAATCAAGTATTTGATCCAAGAATCATGTTTCAAAGGCTGAGCTAATATTGTAAAATGATATAAAGTGTCAGTTAAAAGGTAAAATTACTATTAAAGAGCCAGGGAAATAGAAAAGCATATTATCCTGCTCAAACCTCTAATAGGTTTAAATAAAGAATAATGAAAATATATTGTTCTGCAAGGTAACTGAATGTATTATCTAAAACTGATGAGATGGGAGTTCTCAGAGCAGACAAAATGTTATGTAAATATTGAGAAGTTAACTCAAGGTCTAGAAAAGAATAGCCAAATTTCTCTTAATTTTAAAGGCTAGGAGGAAAAGATCAACCATATTTTTCAGACTGTAAGACACACTGGACCATAGGTTTAGAGGAGGAAAACAAGGGACAAAAATGGAACATGCGGAAGGTTTGTGGGGGCCAAAAACAGGTCTGCATTCACTCTATAAGACACACAGACATTTCCACCCACTTATTTTTTGGGGGAAATGTCTCTTATAGTCTGAAAAAATATGGTATATTTATACTCTGGAGTGAAAATATATACTATACAGAGTTTAATTTCTCTGTTCTGCAGTTCTTCATAGTCTGTCTGTAAGCTTCTACTATGTTCCTGAATTCAGGGTTAATATCTGAAGAATTAAGAGTTATTGTATATGGCATGAAGTATGACAAGGAATATCTTATGAGCATATGTACTATATCTTGAACACCATGCAAGCACTTTGAAAACAATTGCCAAGAAAACTGTATGATTTATTTGGGCATTCACCATGAGTCAAGCAACAAATATCAGTCAATACAGATTTTTCAAATGACCAGGTATATGTTAGAATTAAGTTGGTATACAAGAATAAGGAGAAATTGTAGGAATAAGCACTGAAAAAACATATTTCTCACTTATTCAGTGTTAACAAACTGAACATGTAAGAAAACTCTTCAAGGTTGGATTACAGCAATACTACTTTGAAGATAACATGAATAAGAAATATGACACATGAGACATTTAGTGAGTTAAAAGGAGTAATAGCTATTGTATGTCAAATTATAAAGCATTGGGTTGAATATCTTTACACTTCTGATGGAGAAAGCAGGACATCTGGAATATGCATTTATATATGCATTTATATATATTAGTACCTTTCAAAATTAGGGGAAGAATAGTCATTCAATATTACAACCCAGAGAGCAAACCCGGTAGAATATCTGAGACATATAAATAAGAGTGTACTCACTTGAGAATCATAGTCATTGTTTCTTTTCTGTCTTTCCCTTGGAAAGGTAGAGTACCAGTGAGCATTTCAAACTGAAAGAATAAAACTTTCATCAATTATACTAAAAGATATGGAGAAAACCTTTGACAAGATTATTTAGCAGAACGGATTTGTAATTTTTCTCTATAAATGTAAATTAGGAGCTTTATATGCAATTTTCTCTAATAACAGCTTAAGTTCCCTAAAACTTAACTCTATATTTAATGTCTCCAATATGTTCATATTCCTCAAATACAAATTTTTATTTCCCTATATTTTTTTAACTTTTAAGTATAGATTTTCAATTCCATTCTGCTTTTAAAATTGCAAAATAAAAAAAAGATAACATTGCACCCATTTTAAGAGCAAAATATTCTGAGCTCAAAATATTGTATTCCATTTCATTGGAAGTTGACCAACCTTGAAAATGACGTTGGACAATTTCTGATAACAGGCTGTTCTAATATAAGAACATATCTGGTGAGGCTAAAATGCGCTTTCTTTGAGAGTTGAGTTATTTGTAATTCAAAATTATTTGGCATATTTCTATTTTAATGAAACAGTTCCAAAACATATTTATATTTTTTTCTGCTTTTACACTTTAAGAAATTTAAATATTTAATACGATAGTTTATGAATAAATATACATACCAAAAGTAGTCAAAATTAATTTGGCTATTATTTTTTTTGAAATTGAAATTATTCTTTTTTTCTCCTCTAGAAAGTTCTTTGAAACATTGCTTATAACTTCATATGATTACTAGGTGATATCTCAAATTATTTTAAATTTAGGAGCTATTTTATACTGACTTCCAAAAATTTAAAACTAAAATTCAGTATAGTTGGATATTTGAGATTATTTCTCTGAGAAGTTTAAAAAATCCTGTACTTGAACCATTTTATTTTGTTACAAAATACTTACTACATGCTAATCATCATATCTTTTAATATACTTGTGACAGAAATACACTAAGGCAGGAGTGTCAAATGGGACTTTCCCCCCCTTTGCTAAACCGGCATGGGCGTGGCCCAGTGGTGGGATTCAATTTTTTTTTACTACCGGTTCTGTGGGCGTGGCTTGGTGGGCATGGCAGGGGAAGGATACTGTAAAATCTCCAGTTAGAGGTGGTATTTGCCAGTTCTCCGAACTATTCAAAATTTCTGCTACCGGTTCTCCAGAACTGGTCAGAACCTGCTGAATACCACCTCTGGCGTGGCCAGTGCGTGACACATCCGGCCTGTGGGCCAGGAATTTCACAGCCCTGCACTGATATAACATTGTAGTCAGATTAAAAACATGTTAAAAATCCATTTTCTTTCCAAAACTGCATAATTATATTTCTTGTAAAAGTTAACAATTTTTTATTTTTTTGTAATAGTAATGTTGACCTTGTTAACAGCTTGTATTTTAAACACAGAAGTATATTTGTTATTTAAGACAATTTATAGTGAAAAGTATTGCATTAGCATATTTTAAAAATCTCAAAAGTTTTTAGTTGCAATTTTTAATGATCAAGTTAATGAAAATCTAAAAGTACATTTTGCTTAGATTTGATTATGGACATAACAAATTTGAAAAATATTTTTATAATATATTACTATAATGAGGACCCAGATTGTTGGGGGCAATATGCTGACTCTGTAAACCGCTTTGAGAGGGCTGTTAAGCACTATAAAGCAGTATATAAGTCTAAGTGCTATTGCTATTGCTATAATTCTGTTTAGATATAAATCATTTCCATTTGTCCTGGTTCAACCTCATATATGTATATTGACAGGATTTAATTTATCCTAGAGGTACTTATAAAATAATAAAAATAGTGCCAAATTTATAGTGACCTACAAACTACTAAGAAGTGAAATAAAGAATTCAATTATTTACCCTGCCAATTTATATCCCTGATATATATACATACTATATTCAGAATAAATTAACTAGGTAGGCGTGTATTTGACATTCATATATGGTCAAAATGAAGTTCCTTCTCTTCTTTTATTATTAGAAAGCTTACTAAGATAAGTGCATGAAAGCATGGTGCTGAATATCAAAGATCCGTAGATTTTATCATCCCATGCATTAAAACTTACCATTAACACACCAAATGACCACCAGTCTGCACTCTGTGTATGACCTCGCCGATTAACTACTTCTGGGGCCATATATTCCACTGTTCCACAAAAGGAGTATGCCTTTTTCTCATGATCAATAGATTCTTTGCTCAAGCCAAAATCTGGAAGGAAAAAAAAGTACATTTTTATACATATTTCTAATCAGATTTTTTTTTTTTAGTTTTTAACAGGCTATTTTTAAGTGCATGTATTTTGCAATCATTCTGTTTTCTCCCACAAAAAGCAAGGTGTCTATAAATCATTCATAGAAAGTAATTTTTGCCTTACATACCTGTTAATTTAATATGTCCTTCTTCATCAAGAAGTATGCTATAAATAAAGTTTTAAATTGGTTATATGAATTTTATTGGTAACAATTAAAGAAAGCTATAAATAGTATAAAATGTTATTTCAACGTTAATAAAGGTAAAGATTTTCCCAGTCCAGTTGTGTACGACTCTAGGGAGTGGTACTCATCTCCATTTCTTAACCGAGGAAGCTAGTATTGTCTGAAGAACTTCAGTGATCAGGTAGCCAGCATGACCATATGCCGAGGGGCACAGAATGCTATTACCTTCCCACCAGTGGACCTATTTAACTTGCATTTTCATGTTTTCAAACTGCTAGGTGGCAGGAACTGGGGCATGAAGGGGAGCTCACCCTTTTGTATGCCAAGAGGCACAGAATGCTGTTACCTTCCCACCAAAGTGGTACCTATTTATCTACTTGCATTTTCATGTTTTCAAACTGCTAGGTTGGCAGGAACTGGAGCAAGTAATGGGAACTCACCCTTTTGTATGGCTCTCAGGTATTGAACCCGGGCTGTCAGCTTTGCAGCTGAGAAGCTCAGTATCTTTAACCGCTAAGTCATCACAACTCTATAGATAGGAATGGCCTATAAGCCTTTACAATAAATAAATAAATTTATCAAATGTATAAATGTAGCCATGGGCATCTGCAAATGTTTACTTCTTTTATTAGAAAGAGGAAAATAATGTTGTGCTATCTGTTATTCCCTTCTGGTATTACTATATACATAGAACAGGGCAGAGATTTATGACATAAAAACACTTTTGCCATGTCGTTCTACTTCACCATTATTCCATGTCAACAGCTACTTGAATCCAATTTGAAATAACTTACTTTTCTGGTTTTAGATCTCTGTATATTATCCCAAGACTATGCAGATGGTCTAAAGCGAGTGCTAATTCAGCCAAATAAAATTTGACATCATCCTCTGTGAACATGACCTACAAAGGAAAATATGCATTTCCATAATTAAGATCCTGCCATCAAAGGCTAGAGGGGGGAGTTGTGGGGAGACAACAAATGGGCAATATGATTTTGTGTATATGATGGGAATTAGGGAAGGGGGAATGACAGGTGATGAAGACCAGAGAAGCCTGAAACAGTTTGTACCAGAGGCACCAAGGCCATGCACCTTGAGAAAGGAATGTGAATTGCCCAGAACATCTCAATGTTCTCATAATATCTTGGTGAGCTCCGATTGGCAAAGCACAGACTGGTCACAGGGAGGAGAGGAGAAGATAACATTTTCTATATCTTTTTCATGCAGGAAAACTTTAGAGCTAGGCAACCAACTTACTGCAACTTCCTTAATAAAATAAAATTTTGCTTCAATCTAATGGAGTCAGGATCTTTCTTTCCTAAGGGACTGGGTGGGGAAAGTCTGACAGCTAGTAAGAATGTTTATTTCTCACTTAAAATGTAACATATATAATTAAAAATAGCATGCAAACTGAATTCATAAAAGCCACTGTCATTATTAAATAAGCATTAACGCAAAGCATCTAAAATTCATACTAACATATGATTAGCTGGTAGAATTATTTCAAAGCATAGAGAATGGAGGAGAAATGCTATATGAGATATAAAAAAATTAAGAAATTTGGAAAATTCCTACATAATTAAGCACATGTTTAAAATGAAAGCTCTATTAAAAAGCCCCTGTCATAATTATAATATAAATCTTGCTTACCTCTTTGGATAAGCGTGTAAACAAATCGCCTCCCCTGAGAAAGTCTAAAATAAGATATAACTTCCCTTCTGTTTGAAAAGCTGAGGGAAAAGCAAACAAGTGATTTCAGTAAAGTCATACAATACAATGGCTAATTTAATTATTTATGTTATACTCCATAGGAGATATCTAGAAAACAATGCCAACATTAGCATCCATCACCTTTAGTGCCTACTGTTAGGAATGATAGTCACCTAACAGTTGGGTTGGAAATATATAAACCAGGATAGTCATTTAATACTGTATCTTTAACAGAATGCTGTAAGTGTGATTGGCTGAGGTTCCTCCAACGGCCATAAGATGGAGCCAGAAACCTGGTTTCTTTCTCCTTGCATTTCCTGTTTTTGCCGTGTTGCCTGATCGTCGTTCTACTTGGATTGCTGTGAGTCTTGCAAATGTTAGCAAACTCTGTTTCTGTTTCCTGAACTCTGTTTATGATACTTGACTTCGCTTTTGGATTATCCCTGGACTGATACTAACTGCTTTGACTGTGTATGATTTGGACTGTTTGTTGGACTTTGTTTACCCATTTACTGGAAGTAAAACCTACATTTTACTATTCAGTGTGTCTGTGTGCTGGTCGTGTGTTATTCAACATCACTCTCACTATGTCTCCCTGTGTGCACTCATTCTCCTAACGGGGAATACCTCCACAGCTACTGCTGCTGTTTGTTAAAGTTGCTACTGTACTCCAGTAAGTAACTAACTGCATCTACTGATGCTGCTACCATCCTGTCAATCCTTCCTGAAAATTACCCCACTAGAGAAGGCTCAATTATTATTGCCTGCCTCACAGTCCCACAGCGCAGGACTGTAAAAAGCATAATGGCTGTTAGAGCTAGCTTGGACAGAATCCTTTGTAATAGGGAGTATTCATATTATAAAATTGTTGTTTCAACATGCTTGGTCATTAAATTTATTTGGAAGTATTAAAATACAATGGCTAAACTCCAGCATTTACCATGTGTTATGATTTTCAAATAATCAATAAAAACAATGCCCAAAGCTAAAATTCACTAAAAATGTGCAATCCTTACCTGTTAATGCTAAAACATTTATTATAGAATTTAGTGTACCTGGAAGAGACTCTATGAGAGCTCTTCCTGATTAAAATGTCTCCAAGCTAAGGTGCTGAATCTCAGCAAGAATGTTTATAAAAGCAAAATGCTTCTATGAAACAAATGATATCTGGTGGAAAATACATACAGCATTTGATTATTTAATCTTGGCAAGAAATACATTGGTCTGTTCTTGGCAAGAACAAAAAGACTGTCCTATATTATTTTTTATTTATTTATTTATTTTGATTTGTCAATTGCTTACAAGATAATAGGTATAAGTATATACATAGTTATGAATACATGAAATGGGTACATATAAGAAAAATAAAAGAAACAATAGGACAGGGACGGTAGGCACATTGGTGCGCTTATGCACGTCCCCTACAGACCTCTTATGAGTCTATTCTGTTTCCTGGTTTTATGCATTGATACAATTGAGCAGAATTGTGATGGCATACAAAGACCTTGGAAATAGCAAAATGTTATATACTAACCTCCATGTAAATTATCACTATATATCAGGCAGTATTAATGCTACATTTTTATTGTCACATTGGTTTGCATGGTTATTTTGTATGAACTGGGTGTTAAAATTACATCTGGTTCACCAAACCAGTATTTCAACCAACTGACTGGCCCTGCCCACCCCTCCCCTCCCCGGAGTCTCCATACGGCCCATTTTCGATGGAGAGTCTGCACGGAGGCTCTGGGTGGGAGAGAAAATGGGCCTTCCGGAAGTCCAGAAACAGTTTCCGGCTTCCGGAGGGCCTCCAGAGCTGGGGGGAAGCTGTCTTCACCCTCCCAGAGGCCCAGGGAGGCCTCTGGACCCTTGGGAGGGCAAAAAATGGCCCTCCTGGAAAAACCGGAAGTCGCAAAACGGGTCTGTTTCTGGCTTCCGGTGGGCTTCTAGAGTTCGGGGGAGGCTGTTTTCGCCCTCCCAGAGGCCCGGGGGAAGCCTCCAGACCCTTGTGAAGGTGAAAATGACCTCCCCTGGGCACTGGAGGTCCACCGGAAGCTGGAAAGAGGAAGTTCCAGCAGGTCATGCCCACCATGGCCATGCCTACCCAGCAACCAGGCAGCGAACCTGTTGCTGGGATTTTTGAATCCCATCCTTGAATAATACTATATTTTACCTTGCTTGAAAAACAAGAGAAAATATTTCAGTGAGACTCGATACAATATCTTTCAGAATATAAAGATCTAAACTAAGATATATTTATTTGTTTTGAGTCAGTTTTTGACTCCTATTTACTGCCTGGAAAAATTCTTGTAGTTTTCTTAGCAAGATTGCCAGAAATGTTTTGCCACTGACTTGCTTCTGAAAGGAAGGACTGAGAGAGAGTGACTGGCTCAAGATCACTCAGCTGTTTTATGCCTAAATTGGGGCTAGAATTAGTCTCTGGATTTCTAGCCTAAGGCCTTAACCAGATATTGGCTCTAAAGTACATTGTATATAATGTCAGTTCCATAAAAGTTTGCACACAATGCCTCAGAAGCTCACTGTAGGAAATCTTGGCTTTGCCTGTCAGAAAGGAGGGTGCTGGATTTCTTGAACCAGGACTTGAAAGTAAATCTATGCATCTCATCCCAGCTTAATTTGGCTAGTAGGTTCAGATTTGGCTAAAATTCTTCAGATACATAGCACAGCAGTATTAAATAAGAATCTTCACTGAAATTAGTATGAAGTAACAATAAACAGCAGATGGCCCTGTCAGTGTGTGAAAATACAGTTGCCTTTTGTATCCACAACCTTTTAAAACTTTGTCTTCCCACTGCTTTCCTGTTATAATGGACTTTTCCCCCTGTATTTTATGGCCTTGGAGTTGAGTTGTTTTATTTATTAAATGTATATGTCACCCATCTTGCTGTCTAAAGCAACCTGCTATGCCCTGCCCTGAAAATTGCTGGGTCTTGTTTTATCTTGTATAGTAAAGGACAATGCCCCTTGGAAAAAATATTTCTGTAACCTGTCTATAAAGCAATGACAGTTTACTTAGCCCAGCTGCCTCCTAAATTCCAATATTAGGTAAAGTCGAGTTTTAAGGAAAATGAGGCGTAATAAAAGAAACAAATTTTCTGAATGATTTGCTTAATCATCTTACAGGCAAAAAAGATAAGCAAAATGCAAACCATAATGCTAGCAACAGTAAATAAAGCAATCTCATCAAAGTCATAATAAAAATAATTCATAACTGAGTAGCTGTTTTAGTTATATTTCTAAAAGCTGAGTCCTGGCTACTTATTGGTGGAATTCCACAAATGAAATTGTCCTGTCAGAAAAAACATTTTCTAATTCCTTCTATTGCTAGACCATTCGATGTCAATCAATTTGTTGACTGTTAGGCAGGCTCAATATTTTTTACTAAGACAACACATATTTTTGAAGCATTATACATAGCAATTATATAAACCTGATCTTAGGGAAAGTATGAAAGAATCATTAAGGATGGGCTTGCCCACATATTATAGTCCAAAAATTGAAGGAAGCATGAGGGAGAAACTTGAAATAACCCCAGCTTGATTTTGGGCTTCAAAGTTCTGTTCAACAATAAGCTAGCAGTCTTGGAATCTCAGAGGTATCAGGATTTTTTTTTTTTTACCTGGCCTACCACACAGATATTCTAATCATATTTCATTAATTTGCAAAATTTATTAAACTTACCATAATGTAACTTGACAATAAAAGGATGGTTTACTTCTACTAAGATGTCACGTTCCATTTTTGTCCGAACACGATCACGAACTACAAAACATTTAGTTTAAATTAATAGCTACTAAGTGAATTTGGACTTTTTGTTTTGGAATATCTAGTTATCTCAGCCTAAATGCTTTCCAGAACCAACGTAATGTAAAATGTAGTAAATGCAATTAGGCAGCCAATCAAATACTCCCCCTCCCCCCACTCAAGTCCATACAGTTTTCTTGGCAAGGTTTTTCAGAAATGGTTTGCCACTGCCTCTTTCTTAGGACTGAGGAAAAGTGATAAGCCCAAGGTCACCCAGCTGACTTGTGTCTAAGGTGGGACTAGAAGTCACAATCTTCCCGTTACTAGCCTAATGTCTTAACCACTATGCCAAACTGACTCTCAATCAAATGCTACTTGATAGCTAATAGAGACAAGTCTGCTGATGCCAACTTGTATTTCAGATAGCTAATAGACAAGCTATGGCATAGGCAGAAGTATTAGCAGTTCCAATATTTGAGGGGCTGCCACAGAGAGGAAGGGGTCAAGCTATTTTCTAAAGCACCTGAAGGCCAGACAAGGAATAATGGATGGAAACTGAACAAGGAGAGATTTTACCTGGAAATAAGGAGAAACTTTCTGACAGTGAAAACAATCAACAAATAGAACAGCTTGCCCTCTGAAGTTGTGGGAGCATCATCACTTGAAACTTTCAAGAAGAGATTGGACTTCCGTTTGTTAAAAATAGTGTAGGGTTTCCCGCTTGGGCGGTGGGCTGGACTAGATGACCTACAAGGTCCCTTCCAATTCTGATTATCTGTTATTATTATCATCAGTTTAATAATTTATTTTACATACAATTTAATAATTTCAGGATTGTTCTTCAAAAATATTGGCCATCACTAGTCTAACCTCTCCACAAAAGCACTGAATTACAAATACAAATAGGTGATCAGGGGGGGGGGGGGGGGGGGGGGGGGGGGGGGGGGGGGGGGGGGGGGGGGGGGGGGGGGGGGGGGGGGGGGGGGGGGGGGGGGGGGGGGGGGGGGGGGGGGGGGGGGGGGGGGGGGGGGGGGGGGGGGGGGGGGGGGGGGGGGGGGGGGGGGGGGGGGGGGGGGGGGGGGGGGGGGGGGGGGGGGGGGGGGGGGGGGGGGGGGGGGGGGGGGGGGGGGGGGGGGGGGGGGGGGGGGGGGGGGGGGGGGGGGGGGGGGGGGGGGGGGGGGGGGGGGGGGGGGGGGGGGGGGGGGGGGGGGGGGGGGGGGGGGGGGGGGGGGGGGGGGGGGGGGGGGGGGGGGGGGGGGGGGGGGGGGGGGGGGGGGGGGGGGGGGGGGGGGGGGGGGGGGGGGGGGGGGGGGGGGGGGGGGGGGGGGGGGGGGGGGGGGGGGGGGGGGGGGGGGGGGGGGGGGGGGGGGGGGGGGGGGGGGGGGGGGGGGGGGGGGGGGGGGGGGGGGGGGGGGGGGGGGGGGGGGGGGGGGGGGGGGGGGGGGGGGGGGGGGGGGGGGGGGGGGGGGGGGGGGGGGGGGGGGGGGGGGGGGGGGGGGGGGGGGGGGGGGGGGGGGGGGGGGGGGGGGGGGGGGGGGGGGGGGGGGGGGGGGGGGGGGGGGGGGGGGGGGGGGGGGGGGGGGGGGGGGGGGGGGGGGGGGGGGGGGGGGGGGGGGGGGGGGGGGGGGGGGGGGGGGGGGGGGGGGGGGGGGGGGGGGGGGGGGGGGGGGGGGGGGGGGGGGGGGGGGGGGGGGGGGGGGGGGGGGGGGGGGGGGGGGGGGGGGGGGGGGGGGGGGGGGGGGGGGGGGGGGGGGGGGGGGGGGGGGGGGGGGGGGGGGGGGGGGGGGGGGGGGGGGGGGGGGGGGGGGGGGGGGGGGGGGGGGGGGGGGGGGGGGGGGGGGGGGGGGGGGGGGGGGGGGGGGGGGGGGGGGGGGGGGGGGGGGGGGGGGGGGGGGGGGGGGGGGGGGGGGGGGGGGGGGGGGGGGGGGGGGGGGGGGGGGGGGGGGGGGGGGGGGGGGGGGGGGGGGGGGGGGGGGGGGGGGGGGGGGGGGGGGGGGGGGGGGGGGGGGGGGGGGGGGGGGGGGGGGGGGGGGGGGGGGGGGGGGGGGGGGGGGGGGGGGGGGGGGGGGGGGGGGGGGGGGGGGGGGGGGGGGGGGGGGGGGTGGGGGGGGTGGGGGTGGGGGGGGGGGGGTGGTGGGGGGGGGGGGGGGGGGGGGGGGGGGGGGGGGGGGGGGGGGGGGGGGTGGGGGGGGGGGGGGGGGGGGGGGGGGGGGGGGGGGGGGGGGGGGGGGGGGGGGGGGGGGGGGGGGGGGGGTTTTGGCGACTCGCGGGGGGGGGGGGGGGCGCTCCTTTTCCCTCTTCCCTCTCAAACAACGAAAGCACTTTACCCTTCTCCTTCTCTCCCTCCCCGCGGGGCGGGGAGAACTACTAATTTTATTATATTTCTATCCCCACCACAATCCAGCAACTTGTATGTAAAATAAATTATTAAACAATATTTGGCATAACAGCATCTTGATAACCTCCATTAACTTCTTCCTGAATACGTAGGTAATCTTCACTTAGCAACTCCCTCATATACTCAGTGACAGTTCACAGTGATAACTATGATGAAAAAGTAACCTTTTTAAAAACATCTACAGATTGCATAGTTTACCTTTCAATGTTGCTTTTTTAAGCACTTTCATTGCATACAGCTGTTTGGCATCAGATCCTGAGATTTTTTTCACAAGAAATACCTGTAGCAAGCATAAGCAAAGCCTTTTTAATATCAAACACAATAATGTAATTGTAATAATCAGTCAAACTGGCCAACAATATAAAAAAATAGGCTTCTACAAAGCTTTAAAAAATGTGAAAATGAAAATGAAAGTGGCATTTACAAAGTACCCCCTTCTGAATCCTTACAGTAAATGTAAGAATTTCCAGCATCAGAAGCTACTCCTAGCTGTCTATAAAGTATATACATATGCATATATACTTAACTTCAGTGGGAAAAGTTATGCATGTATATCACTTGCAAAAACAGGTGGGAGCAGATTCCAAAGCAGGTGCATCAAACTGCACAAAGCAGCCCTTTTAACAATTTGGTACACAAATGCAAAAAATATTAATATTGGTTTCAATTCTGCAGCTTGCAAAGGAATAAAATATGAAAAAGCCTCTTGACTTCAATTAGAGGTATGGCTGATCAGCACAAATTCAAATGTAAAATTCTCCAAATGTTTTATATGCTTCTGGTCTAAAAAAAAGTCCTGCCCACCTCAAAGTTAGGCTATTTAGTACTTTGATTAGATTCTTAAAAGGTCCTTTGAAGGTTGTAGGAAAATGAAAGTAACTTTGTCTGTGACTCTTAAAGCAACAGTATCTGTTTACATGATCTTATGGCAGCTGGATCTTGGGGAAAGATGTGAGGAGTTGCAGACAGATTCATGGTCCTTATGTGCCAAAGCACTCTGAATAAGAATCCAAAGTATTGCAGAGTTTTATTAATAAAATAAGTTTTAATATTAATTCAATCATGGAAAATTGTGAGGAAGTGTATTAAATTTATATTGTTCTCCATTCATAATTTGTGAACAAACATTCTTATATATTAGCTTGGACAGAAAACGAGGAGACAATGAAAGAACCTGAACAAAGATTTGGTAGGTGGAATTTAAAAACTAGATATTCATTTAGGGAATTCAGATTAGTACAGGCTGCAGCAAATACTACGGTAGCTTTTACAGATCCAAAGTCTCTCTTACCTTTCCAAAAGATCCCTGGCCTAGTACTTTAAGGAGTTCAAAATGTGAAGAATCTGCTTTTTCATGCCCTTCTTTGACATGATATGTTATTGCAATCTCTTTAATATTGCCTTCTTCCTAGAAAATAAAATAATAGTGGTTCAATGTAATAAGTAGGGTTCATGTCATTTTTAAAAATATGTTTATTAGGATATTTTATACAATAATAAATGGAAACATACAATATAAATTTAAAGAAAAGAAAAAGTGCAAGTAGATGTTAAAAAAGTAAATGGAGGAAAGAAAAAGAATAAAGAATTTATATAAAAGATCGGCTTGATTTTCTTTACAGCAGATAAATAAATTTAATGTCAACCCTCCCTTTTTAAGGTTATGTCATAATCCCATTCTTTCCATATTTTCCCCTTTCTAAACATCGAACCCATAAATCAACAGTTCATTTTTTCCATTGCCAGCAAAAAGTCCATAAATGGTTTCCAGTCACTAATAAATGTACTTGTTGTCTTCTCCCTAATTAAACAAGTCAATTTTCCACCGAGTGGAGTTTATTTCAAAAGATTTTTAAAAAGACACATTTAATGAAAAAAACATGAAGACAAAAAAAGATATCATTGAATATAATTTTGATGCAACAAGAAAAACAGACAAGTAGTCATGATTAATGCTGCACTGAACTGAACTGAATGACCTAGCAAAAAAAAAAATTCAGAAGTTCGCATTATGAAGCATATGAGAAATGAGAAGCACTGATTTGGACAGCTCCTTTCCATGTCTACATTTAGCACAAAGTAATTAGACTTACTAAAGAAGAGTTTCTAGATTACTCTAGGTTCTATTAATCAAAGACATGTATATCTCTTTTGAAACATTTATTCACTAAAAGCAGTTATGTTTGTATCTAGTTACTCCTCCAAAGTGAAATAGGGTAACATGTACAAAATGTTTATTTTATCATCTTTTTAAAATAAGATTTCACTCAGTCAAATCATGGCTTCCACACCTCCTTCTCCAAAGACAAAATTGATGCTTGGGAGTTAAAATGGCTGGATATTGGCTGCATCTTCAAAATCCAGTTTTCCATTCCCGATTTAAGTAAATTGATTAGTGGCACATTTAGAAGAAAATATAATTTAAGCAACTAAACTGGATTAAGGATGTTGTTTCAATAACTAATGTATCAGTATCAAGACCTGGTCTTATTTTCTTTTTGGACTTCAAAATAAGCACCAGGCTTATTTTGGGGGGATGTCATTTTTTTCCCATCTCCCCTCTCTCTTCCACTTGTCTGTCCCACTGCAAGGCTGCCATGGAGCTCCTGCCTGCCGAAGCTACCTTGTTCATCACAGTTTGATTTTGCTTGAGATGCAGGAGAAGGGGAAAGATTGGAAGCGCCTGCACAATGGGTGGACAGGGTGAGGAAAACTCTTTCATAAAATGATCTGTGGGTGTGTGTGTGGGATTTTCCTGCTGATTCTCTTTTCCTTGGGGATGATTTATACGAAAACAAAACAAACCCATTTGGTCTAACAGCATACCAGCATCTACAGGCTGGCAGAAAGTGGGTTGCTTGAGCTACAGCTTTGGCAAGCAGGAGCTATGTGGTGGCCTTGCAGTGGGACAATTGGATGGAAGAGGGAGAGGAGATTACCCCTTCCTCCACCCTGTCTTCCCTGGCCTCCAAAGTTACGGAGGGAGCATTTTTTGGATGTGCGTGTGTGCAGGACTGGTAGGGCTGATGAGCAGAGAGTGGGGGAATCTGGTTTAGATGAGTATGGTGGAAAGGGAGGCAGACGTGCGGGCACTCCTTGGATCTTGTTGGTTGCCTTGTTCATCACGGTTTGATTTTGCTTGAGATATGGGAGAGGGAGAAAGATTGGAAGCACTTGCACAATGGGCGGACAGGATGAGGAAAACTCAGAAAGTGATCTGTGAGCAGGGGGCAGTGGTGGGATTCAAAAAAAAAATACTACCAGTTCTGTGGGCGTGGCTTGGTGGACGTGGCAGGGGAAGGATACTTCAAAATTCCTATTTCCTCCCCACTCCAGGGGAAAGACACTGCAAAATCCCCATTCCCTCCACACTCCAGTGCCAAAAAACAGCTGAGAAGCAGCTGTGGCACTTGAAAAAGCAGCACCTGGGTTCGCGGTGCCTCAGGGATGCGGCAGCTTCCCTTGTGCGGGAAAAAAATTCCCTTTGGTTGAAGCGAGGATGGCAGCAAGCTGTGGCTACAGGGAAGACAATGGACAAAGGAAAAAAGAGCCTCCATAGCGCTTTGAAGCGTTACGAAGCAAACCTGACAGCACAAAAATTCAATTTTGAATAAGCAGCGTTTCTACGAGCCAGTCTTTTGCCACAACCTCTTAGAGCAAGACTACGTCGTGAACTGGGGAAAGTGATAGTGGATTATGGACTCAGTCTCTGGGAAGAAAGGCATGTGTCAACCCATCCGTGGATTCTCCAATCATCGTGCTGGAGAAGCAGCTGAAATCTAGTTAGATGCTAAGTGGAAGGTTAAAGCCGCAGATACAGATAGTCCTTGTATAACCATTTGTTCAGCCTCCATTCAAAGTTACAACAGCACTGAAAAAAGTGACTCATGACTGCTGCAGCATCTCCATGGACATGTGATCAAAATTCTGGCACTTGGCACCCAGCATGTATTTATGATGGATGCAGCATCCTGGGGTCACATGCTAATTTCTCTATCTATGATTGTGGTTAATGAGGGTAAAATTATTTGGAACATAAGTTGCTCTGCTGCTTCCAAACTAAATGATGGTTAATAAAGTCCTTGAATAGTTAAGGCAGGCAGTCTTTTTGGCACCAAGCATAGAGAAATAATATAATAAATATTATAATATAATATAATATAATATAATATAATATAATATAATAAATATAATATAATAAATATAATATAATAAATATAATAAATATAATATAATATAAATATAATAAATATAATATAATAATATAATAAATATAATATAATATAATAAATATAATATAATAAATATAATGTAATATAATATAATATAATAAATATAATATAATATAATATAATATAATATAATATAATATAATATAATATAATATAATATAATATAATAAATATAATATAATAATATAATATAATATAATATAATATAATATAATATAATATAATATAATATAATATAATATAATATAATATAATAATATAATAATAATGTGTGTGCGTGTGTGTGTGTATGCAGATCTTGCGTGTTCGGGTCTTTTCTCATGTAAGATTGAGAGCATCTTGGCGACATTTCAACGAGATTCCACTCGCCACCTCCAGGCTGGTGCTTTTGGCTTCATGCTTGTGCGAGGAAAGCGTGATCAGAGCTGCCGTCTCTCTCTATAAATACTGGTGGGGAGGTGTGATGTGCTGGCTCTGTTGTAAGCGGGCTGGTTGGCTGTGTTGTTATTTCTTGATTGGTTGATGGAGTTGGTGTTTGCAGATTGGTTGGCTTTTTTGTAAGAACCTGTGTGGCTGAGATTTTTAGCCCCTTAGGGGCTAAATGAAGCTGATCGTGGAAAGCAGAGCCACGCTTTCCTTCAACTGTATTGCCATGATGCCAAACCAGAAATCCATAAATATAACTTTTCAAACCAGTAATTCCCCACTACCATCAAAGAAGAACATTATTCTGTGTGCAATGAGCTGGGTGTAATATACCTTTATCATTTCACTCCAGGGAAAGGCTCAAAAACAGGAAAACCTGCTGCAGACATTCTGGTGTATTTCTTAAAGAAGAAAGGCGTTGACAAAAGCTTGAAGCCCATTGGAGGAGATTCTACAAATATTAATACTGGCTGTGAAGGTGGTGTCATGCGCTGGATAGGGGTCATGCCAGAACATCCACTCTGCTGGAGCTGATTGATGGGTCGGAAGGTATATATGACTCACCTTTGATGTGCAACCTGACTACAGCAAAAATAATGAAGTTCATTGACTAACCAATGCAAGTACCACAATGGCCCTGTCATGTCCAATCAATAGAGAGATGTGTGAAATGGGTCACAGAAGCAGCAATTATTTGTTTCATTGGCAGACAAAAAAAAGGGATCGCGGTATACATTAAAGAAAAAATAAAAGCAACACAAATTTACACTGATGATAGTGGTAGAATACCAATGATAAAAATTAAAATTCAGCCAATTTTTTTTTTACTAGTAACAATTTATTCTCCAAATGAAAATGAAAAAGAATTTTATAGTAAACTTCATGAAAAAATAATAGAATCAGGACAGAAAAATATATATTTGGTGGGGGACTTTAACGCAGTGGGTGAACCTCAATAGGGATTATATAGTAATAAAAAAAAATAAGAAAAAAAGGAAAATATTACTGAAAACTTTTTTTGATATGGCCTGAGTTAAATTTAAGAGATAGTTGGAGAGAATTAAATGGGGAAGAAAGCAGATATATGTTTTATATAAACTTTCTAGAATGATATGATTTGGATGAATAAAGAATTAGAAAATGAGAAAGATGGGGGAGACTGCCAGCAGGGTCGAGGAGAGCCGCATCTCTCTTCCCCAGCTGGCCATTACTCCCTTTCACAAAGGCAGTTGCAGCGGTGGTCAGAAATGGCCACCTCAAAGAAGAACTGAACCGGAAAAGAATGTGCAGGAGGAAGATAAGAAGAGAAAGTTTTGGTCAACCGGGTTAAACTGAAAAAGCAACAACGTAAGGTACCCTGGAATTTAAACTAAATACCATTGTTCCCAAAGAATATTTTGAAGGAGCGAAGGAGAGAAAAAAGGGAAAGGATTAGGTTTTTTTTTTCCCCTTTCATATACTGACAGCTAAGAGACTTAAGCAAGAAATTGAAAAAAAAAAATCCACTTTGACATTAATAGGCATTTAAGCTGAAAATAAAAGTCAAAGGGATAATAAAGATTTATATTCAAAAGTTTTTAAAAGCAGGAAAGGAGAAAAAAAAAGAATAAAAGGGTAGGATCTGGAAAAATGGAGGAGACTGCCTGGAACTAACTAAAAGGAACTTACAGTGAAACTTTAACAAGATTCCCCAAAGATACATCCTAACTGAAACTTGGCAACAAAATAATAGAACCCCAGGAAGAGAAAGTGGAAAAAAGAAGCACGAAGAAACAGCCTTGGATTATTTGGATTACTTGGTGATTTTTGGTTTTTGCATCTAAATGACTAAAATCAATCCAGTGGTTGTTTAAAAGTGTTTAAAATGGCATCACTCTTAGAAGAACTGAAAATGAAACTTAAAAAATGGAAAGAAGATGCACAAGAAGGGAGAGGTTCTTTTGGCTTCGTATTTCAATTCTTAGAAATGGAGATCTGGAACTATGAGAAACAACAAGAAACGCTTGCAGAACAAGAAGACCGGGACAAAGAAGAAGGCATCTTTAATGATCAAATAATTTTAAGTGGGGGGGAAAAGGAAAGAGGGGAAAGAGAGTGAAAGGGTTAAGACTAGAAAAAACAACCAAAAAGAAGAAGAGTTTGAAAGATAAGTATAATATTAGAAAGCAACAGAAGAGGGGATTACAGATGAGAGAATTAGAAGTAGAGAGACGAGGGGGTAAAAAGGAGAGGGAGAAGAAGAGGGGGAAGAAGGTAAGGAAAAGAAGTTGTGAAAGACAGAAACAAGATATAGAGAAACAGGGAAAAGATATAAGGATTGAAACCATAAGCCTGTTTAGAGATAATGGGTGAAAATTTAATTGTAAAAGGGATTCTGCAAAGGTACATAAGATAGCATTGTTATATTACAAATACAAATAATTTTAGAAAATATGACTAAAATGATGGATAAAATACTCACTGTAATGTAGTGGAATGTTTGTTAATAAATGAATTAAAGTGAATGACAGAATTAAATTAGGAAAGGATGGGAACATTTTAATTATTATTAATGATTTATAAAAATATAAGTGAGAAATATGGGAAAAAAAGAATTATGGAAAGTTTATAAGTGTTCCCAAGGAAGTATGATATTTAATTGAAAAGAAATGTTAAAGATGTTAAGATTTTAATGAATATTAATGATAGAATTGAATTGGAATGGAACGTGTGTTTTATTTACATATATATATATATATATATATATATATATATATATATATATATATATATATATATATATATATATATATATAATCTTTTCTTTTTAAGAATATAGTGTGTATTTTAAGAATGTACCAAGCAGAATTCGATTGGAAGTGATGTATTATATTGAATGTTACAATCTTAAAGGTATACATTGAAGAGTTTGAATCGATAAAATTAAACGATATAAAGGTGTCATACTCCAATTAGTAACTACAGGGGAAAATTTGTTTAATGAGAAAAGATAATATGAAATTGCAACAGGACAGACAAAAGTATAAATATAATGATTTGAATTGAGATGAGATTATTAAAATAAAGTTGAGAAAATTAAAAGGGGAGAAAAACTATGTAGAAAATATAAAACAGTAATAAAGATATGGAATAGAACATAAAAATGAGCATGAAATTGAGTTTGTGTCTGCATGAAGAAGTGATAACTTGGAACCATGCTATTTTCAAAAAAAGATGTTTTATTTGTATTTTGTTTTTGTGAAAATCCAAATAAAATTTTCAAAAAAAAAAAAAAAAAATTGGAAAATGAGATAAAAAATATAAACATATTGGTCAATACCTGGGGCAGACCATAATCCCCTATAACTAATTTGAAAAGGTTATAATAGAAAAATAGAAGATGGAGATTAGATACACAGATTCTAAAAGAAAAAGAATATATACAACTTGTTAAAAAAGAAATGGAACTCTTCATTAAAGAAAAGAACAAAGAAGAAATTACAAAATTTATGGGACACTGCAAAAGCCTACGTAAGAGGAATAACAACTGCATATATAGCCAGAAGAAGCAAAGAAAAAAGGGGAAAAAAAACAAATTACGATAAGAATTTAAAAGAATAGAAAAAGCCCTACAGGAGAACCCACAAAATGATAAAAATAAAATGGAAAGAGATTTGATTAAACACAAATTAAATTTACTAAATCAGGAAAAATATGCAAAAAATTTGAAATCAATTAGGCAGAATTTTTTTTGAACAAGCAAACAAGCCAGGAAGATGGCTGGCTTACAAATTAAGGAAAGAAAGGGAAAAGAAATTAATACAAATATTACAAGATGATAAAAATTGAGGGGGGGAAAGGATTATACAAAACTACTACGAAAAATTACATAGAAAAAAAAATATGGGGGAAAGATAGAACAGTATCTAAAAGAGAAAAACTTACCACCAATCTCGGAAGAGAATAGAGAATTATTAAATAAAGAAATTACCCAGATAGAAATGAAGAGAGCCGGTAATAAACAGAAAAACAATAAGACTCTAGGACCAGATGGGATTTCAGGGGATTTTTATAAGATTATGTATGAAGCTATGGAACCGTTGATGCTAGAAATATACAGTATAATGAAGCATTATTAGAAGCGAAATTACCCAAATCGTGGGCAGAATCGTATATAACTTTGATACCGAAAGAAGGTACCGACTATTCTCAAATTCAAAACTATAGGCCAATCTCCCTGCTAGATGCCGATTATAAAATACTGATGACAATCATGGCAGAAAGAATGAAAACAATTCTGAATGAAATAATACATGTAGATCAAAACGGTTTCCTCTCTAAAAGACAAATTAGAAACAACATTAGGACAGTAATGGATATACTGGAATATTATGAAGTGCATCCAGAGAAATCAGCAGTGCTGATTTTTCTGGATGCACAGAAAGCCTTTGATAATTTAAATTGGGAATTTTTTTTACAGCGAATAATAGAGATGAAATTCAGACCAAAATTCGAAAAGATGGTAGTGAAAATCTTTCCAGCCAGAAAGCAAGTGTAATAATTAATGGTGATTTTCCTGAAAGCCTCAATATAGTGAAAGGAGTAAGACAGGGATGTCCAATGTCACTTTTTATCTTTATTCTCACAATAGAAATCTTGTCAACATAATTTAGGAAGAATGAGGAAATTATAGGAACTAAAATAAAGAAGGAAGAATACTAAATAGAAGCATTTGCGGATGATATTATATTCTTCATAGAAAACCCAAATGAGAGCAGGAAAATTTTATTAAAAGAAATAGAAGAATTTGGCACCGTAGCAGGACTCAAGATTAATAAAAATAAAACCAAAATGTTAGTTAAAAATTTGACAGACCACCAAAGGAGAGAATTAGAAAAGGAAATAGAACTGCAAATTATGAACAAGATTAAATATTTAGGTATTTGGCTGACATCAAGATGCTCATCATTAAAAGAGGATAATTATGACAATGAGTCAAATGAAAAAAAGATTTAGAAATATGGAGTAAATTACAGTTATTCCCAATAGGAAAGATTGCAGCAATAAAAATGAACCTTTTACCAAGGTGGTTATATTTATTTCAGACAGTCCCTATAAAATTAAATAATAATTTTTTTGAGGAATTGAATAGAGTAGTGACTAAATTTATATGGGAAGGGGGAAAAACCTGCATAATGTTTAAAATTATTGCAAGAGAATAGATATAAAGGTGACTTTGGACTCCTGGACTGGGAATTGTACCAACATGCAGCAGCGCTAATTTGGATCAAAGAATGGATCGTCCTGAGTAACAAGAGGCTATTAACTCTTGAAGGACACGATCTATAAATTGGTTGGCATGCTGCTATGTGGGAGAAGAGAAATAAGATAAATTCACACTTCGTAAATCATTAAATCACAGAGGCACTATTGGAGATCTGGAACAGAATCAGGAAAAAACATTATATTAAAATACCAGGTTGGCTTTCCACCATGGAAGCCAGGATATACTCAAATAATTTAGATATAAATAAAACGATTAGATATAATCAATTAGATGATCAAGGGATACTGAAAACAAATCATAAATTGAAAGAGGAAGAGATAGGGATAGATTGGTGGACCTACCTACAATTGCAAACAAAATACAAAAAAGATGTAGAAGAATTCAGTATAGATAAAATGCCACAACAATTAGACAAAATATTATTAGGATCAGAGGAAAAAATTATAACCAAAATGTATAATTATCTTTTAAAATTCGATAGAGAAGAGGAGGTAGTAAAACTAACCATGATAACCTGGATGAAAAATTTTGGATACAGCATACAATTAGAAGATTGGGAAAGATTATGGACCAAAAATTATAAATTAACATTGGCAGCCTCAAAAAAGGAAAATTTGTATAAACTGTTTTATCGTTCGCATTTAGCACCGGCGAGTTTGGCTAAAATTTATCCAAGCTTAAAACCAGAGTGTTGGAAATGTAAAAAGAAACCCGGTACATTCTTTCACATGTGGTGGACCTGCCCAAAAGTGAAAGAATTCTGGAATAAGATACAGATCTGGTTACAGGAAATAACAAGTCTAAAGATAGTACCCAAACCTGAATTTTTTTTACTAGGGATAACCAAAGGAAAATATACAGAAGAGAATGAATATTTAATAATACACATTTTAACAGTGGCTAGGATACTATATGCTCAAAATTGGAAATTAGATAATACACCCACAGACGACATGATTATAAAAACAATAATGGATTGCGCAGAAATGAACCAATTCACAATGGAATTGCAGGAGAGGGAAGAAAAAGAATACGATATGGCCTGGGAAAAATGGTATGTCTGGTGACACAATAGAAAGAAAATATAATGCAAAAAGCAGAAGCTTTAAAGTGTAATTGTAAATAGTGTATGTATATGTATGTATAGGAGAATAGTATAACTGATGTCATAAACAACTGCAAACAATGTATATAGAATTTGTTTTTTAAAGGTGAAAATTTAATAAAATTTAAAAAAATAAAAAAAATAGTTTTTTATTTGTACATATATGAAATTACTGTACATTTTTTCCAAACAGCACTGGAGATAGACATAGTTATTTAAGTTTTTGCATTCAATTCTCTGCAGGAATCCAAATTAATAGCCTCTCCAACAATTGTTTTCACTATTGAAGGGGTTCTAATTGATTCTAAGCTTTTAAATAGAATCTACATTCATATAACTTAAAATTATTTTGTGTTCTCCACTCTGAGATGCTAAGCACATAAGGAAATAAAAATTCATTTATGCTCAATGATCACATAACATATTATATAAAATACTTAAAATTCATTATAGTACACCTTTCATAAACAGCAATACACAATACAATTAACCCAAACCTAAACCATACAGTAGTAGCAGTTGCACAAAATTTTGCAACAAACCCAGATGTCATCACTAGGTTGTCCATTAAAGGAAGAATCACAAAGCCTTCATCCTTACAACTTAATGAACATAAAAAGGCAATTAAGAATATGATCAATTGATTAGACTTTCTCTAGTGAATAGGTATACCAAGTTTCCTACAAAGTAGATTGATTGCATTTTCTCTCTAATAATGCTGATGGCAATATGACGTTTCTAGCTGGTGTGAAACTCTACTCTGCTCTGTGTATAGAATGCTAATGTGAAAGGAACCACCAAGAGGAATTTATTTGCAGAACAATTCAATTCTGGGCTGGAATGTAGCCCTTCCTGCAGACCTAAGTTAATGACCTAATTTTTGACTTTCAAATGCGCTTTCTCAGTTTGTTGCATTGAAAAATTGAATAAAGAAGTCATATTAAATCCAAATTCCCTTTAACCAGGGAAATGTAAAATTCTCAGATCTTAGAGGCAATGTTTTAATTTTTATGGCAAACTTGATAGTTGGATACAGTTAAGAGTCCAATGATTTTTATGATCAATTTTAAAAAAAAACCTCTTGTACAATATTTACAGATTATATATTATTCATCAAATAGCTCAGCATAACTGCTCTGCATATATGATTAACTACATGATTATTACTATTATAACCACTCCTAGTTTCTTCAATCTTTTCTTGCAAAGCTGAATGTCCTGATTGCTGTTCACTATAACTGATACAATTCTTTGAAACTTTCTTTTTTTCTAAAATAAAATGTGCCCAGGATGGGATAAACGAGATCTAACTAGTACAGAATGTAACAATATTATTACATCACACAATTTGGAATAGATGCAATTTCAAATTGTATTTCTGTTTTTAGCAACTAAATCACAATAAAATTCATAATCAACTACTAGAAGACCAAGATTTTTTTCAGGCATTTAGTCCATCCTATATCTAAGTAACAGTTTTATTTCCATCAGTGAAGAAGGCTGCATTTGTATGTATTACATTCTATTTTCCCCACTCTACTTCAACCTTATAATTTCAAATGTTTCTGATTTCTTGAGTATTTGTTATCCTGACCAACTTTGTGTCATTGGCAAATTTGTTAAGCATTTCCCTACCAAGCCATTAATAAAAATATTGAAGACCACTTGGATAAAATTATGTAATATATCACTGATAGCTCTCATTTTGATGAGATATATTTTGAGTTTAGTTCTCAAACCAATTGTGAGTCCATATAATAGTCACATAATTCAGATAAGAGTTAACTACATTGTTAAACAAAATATAGTGGAATATTTGATCAAATACATTCAATTCAATTTCAGTTTATTACAGTCATAGATCAGAGACCAGAACAAATAAAAACACTCAGTAAATGTACAATTAAATTTTTTTGTATAAAATAATAGATAACTAAAATCTATTATAAACCCAGGCTGCCAATTATACATGGTCTAACTCAGTGATGGGATTCAAAAATATTTACTACCGGTTCTGTGGGCATGGCTTGGTGGGCATAGCAGGGGAATGATACTGTAAAATCTTCAGTCAGAGGTGGTATTTGCCGTTCTCCGGACTACTTAAAATTTCCACTACTGGCTCTCCAGAACTGGTCAGAACCTGCTGAATACCACCTCTGGTCTAACTATACTAAAATTACAATCCACAAACTGTGTGGCCCATTGTCAGTTTAATACTAAGAGGGAAAGGAATAAGCAGTGCAAAGGGATTGCCACATTTGTTGTCTAAAATAGCTATGCTGCATTAGACATGTGTTTCTGATGAATCCCCAGTGCTGCTGTGCAGAATCTAGCCACTTAAGCTGTACATGGACTGTTCACCCTTAAGCAGCCACCGGAGATAAGCAGTGTTGGAACAGCCAGGATACCTAGCAATTATTGGAAGAATATGTTTTTTCCAAATCTCTCTGTAAAAGGAACATCTTGTCAGGGTTCCAAGTAATAAATCCATTCCAAGCAACACTCCAAGGTAATTCTATTCCTCAAAGAATAGCTTTATTGGAAATACCATATTCACTTATCTGGTGAAATCCCACTCTGAAAAGTCCCGCAGGTTTTCACCTAATTAAAAGTAAAAGTTTTTCCCTCAACCCCAATCAGTCACATGGTCCAATCAAGGCGCTGTTTGATGGGTCAATGACATCACTCCTCCTTCCTCCGACCAGGTGTGGAAACATCCTTGGTTCCCAAGAGAAAGTATTTTATTTTGACTACACATACCCAGGTATCTTTAATTCCCCCTCCCCATCCCTCAGCTCCAGTGTGGCAGCACTGAACCTCCAAGATGGCTTCAGCCAGGCCAGCTTCAGGGTTGACACATCAAAGGAGTATGTGACCAATGGCCTCCACCTCTCCTGAGCCACAGGAACAGAGTCTTTCAGTCAATGGTATCTTTTTATACTTGCCATACAGGACAGCTGATGGAAGTGCATGGCACCATGTGAGCAAAAATGCTTCCCAGTGGTTTGCTGACTCCAACTGGCTAAGATAGCTGACAGGAGTAACAGCATATCTAATGGCATCTGGAGCCAGAAATAGCAGAACTTTCCCTAAGTCTGTTTGCCTTCAAACCATTTGCACTGCTTATTTCTTTCCCTTTTAGTATTAAATTGAGAACGGGCCATACAGTTTATGGATTGTAATTTTAGTATAGTTAGACCATGTATAACTGACAAACTGGATTTTATCACAGATTTTAGTTATCTATTATTTTATACTAGAATTTTTAATTGTATATTTACTGAGTGATCAAATACATTGCTGAAGTTAAATTAGATTGTTCATAAATTTTCCAAATATGAGTTTATATTTAATATAAATCCGCTGTTGCTCAAAAGCAAATAAAACCTTATTACAGATATAAAGAACATATACAGATATCTCAACTTACAACAGTTCGTTTAGTGAGTTACAAAGGCATTGAAAAAAGTGACTTATGAGCATTATGAGCACATGACCAAAATTCGGCTGCTTAGCAACTGACTCATATTTATGACAGTTGCAATGTCCTGGAGTCATGTAATCAGCTTGTAAACTTTTGACAACCAAAGTCAATGGGAAAGCCAGATTCACTTAACAATCATGTTACCAACTGCAACTGCAATGATTCGCTAAACAACTGTGACAAGAAAAGTCATAAAATGGGGCAAAACTCACTTAACAAATATCTCACTTAGCAACATAAATTTTGGGCTCAGTTGTGGTCGCAAGTCAAGGATTACTTGTAATAGGTAAGTGCACTTCAGATACCATGTTTTCCCCAAAATAAGAACCACCCCCCAAATAAGTCCTAGTCTGATTTTTTGGGGTAGGCCCAATACAAGCCCTACCCCAAAAAATAAGCCTGGGGGCATGGCCAGCACTAGAGTTGGCAAGTGCACATGGGTGGAGTGTCCGGCAGCAGCCGCAGCCTGGCAGCCCTTTGGCACAGCACTGAGAAGTCTGGGCACGGAGGCAGAGGCAGGGAGAGATAGGTGATCCGGATGTGCTATGCAGTTGCCCAGCTCATGGGAGGCACCAGCAGCAGGATGCAAAGGCATGGGGAGGAAGAAGGCAAGCAATCCTGATGCTCTGCATGGGCACATGTCCCGATGCAGCCGCAGGAAAGCCAAGAAACGGTGGGACAGAGTGGACAGTGCGTTGGGATTGCCTGGCTTCCCTGTGCCTCGGCCTCCGCTGTGCACCTTTTGCCCAGAGGGAGACGTAGCTTGGTCTGCTTGCAAATTCTGTCTTTTCTCTATCTGGGTGAAAGGTGTTTGGTTGCCAATGGGGTGCCCATAGGCGCCCAAATGCTTTTCACCCAGAGGGAGACAAAGCTTGTCTGCTTGCAAATGGAATGCTTTGAAACGGAGCAATTAGCAGATTCCAGTCTGTCATTTCTCTGTCCAGGAGAAAAGTGTGTCTGCCTTGGGAAACCCTGTAAGCTGTTGCAGCCACAGGCAAGCGGATGGTAGGAGGGAGGGGGTCAGCTGACCACAAAATAAGACATCCCTTGAAAATAAGACCTAATGGATCTTTTGGTCCCCCCAAAAGTATAAGACCCAGTCTTATTTTCGGGGAAACACAAGTACTTCAATCCTATTTACCATAATGAAGAAATCAAACTGAATTTACAATTTTCATACTAACTTGCTTTCCCTTACAATTTTATCCATATTTAAGAACAGAAGATTGTTTTTATCGGTGAAGTGCCAAGCAAAACACCTTTTAACTATGAAGTCAAGCTAGTCTTGATTACCTCTTTCATATAAGAGACTGCACATATATTTTTGAAACAAACACAAAGAGAGACATCATACCTGTTCTTATACTTATAAAAATAGTTACTATTTTAGTTGGCTTTAATTCTATCAACTTCTATTACAATTAAATACAAATGAAACGGCACACAAAGTTTTCATGTTCAGAGAATGGCTGATATAATTTGTAAGCTGACTAGAAATGACTTGCTGAGGAAAAGACATTATACTAACCAAAAATGGGGTACAACTCAACAAGGAATTGATAAATTTATATTGATATGTTGTACACTAGAGAAGTGGGAGTGTAGTGGGTCTTATAATAAGACCCACTACACTCCCACTTCTCTAGATTATACTATCAATACTCTTGATTTCAGCCCAAAACATGATAATAGAAGATAACTCTAGGTTATATGAGTTAAAGTTGAAATTTCTTAATTGCATCTCCAAGAGCAAGATGACCATAGTCAATCCTTACTAAATATTCCCTGATGCATCCAATATATCAATGATTTTAGAATAGAATAGAATATCATATTGGCCAAGTGTGATTGGACACACAAGGAATTTGTCTCTGGTGCATAAGCTCTCATACAAGTAAAAAGTGATAAATCATGATCATATTCATGAAGTGCAATCATCATAAATCATAAGATACAAACTCGGTGATATTTTAGTTATTTTAATCCTAGTACTATTTCGAATAAGTTGAAGTCTGACACATGTTAATTTCATCTACTATTAAGTCCGTTAAAGCAGAATATATATTAAAATACATTTGGATTAAACCTTTTAACAGTAAACAGTAGAAGAGTATTATTTTGTGCTTTATCATATTGACAAGACTTTCAATCCGTGCCCTATTATTATTGTCACACTTGCTATAAAAATGTGGAACAATTATAGAAAGCTTTACCATCAGGCCTAGTATATCAGTGTATTAGTCTTATTAAGAATTGATCAAATGAATTTTACTAAAATTCTGCACAAGTGTTACTAAACAATCCAAATAAGGTATAAATCTACTGATATATTCTATATTCTACTTACCGTTTGTGGATTTAGTTCTTCTTCTCCCATAGGCTCATCCATAATTTGTTGACCATTCTACAAAAATCATAATTTAAAGAAGAGTTATTGAAGGAACTTTATTAGAGCAACTAAAGTGCAGATAGTCCTCATTTAGGAACTGTAATTGATTCTAGTGACTTGGTTGTTAAGCAGTCACTAAATGAAAATCACATGATGACAAGTGTTTTCAATTTTACTTCAGCTTTCCTTTGCTTTGTCAGAAAGATACTATCCCAAATGGTTGGGTGAGCCTAAACAAAGGGAAAGGTTTCCAGAACTTAATTCATGAGAAAGCCGGGTAAAAGGGCAACTCTTATGGTCATTTACCCTAACCTCCTCACCCTTTGGAATGCTTACTGGGGTAATTAGCAAGAAGATAATTGATGCTTCTATTTACATTCATTGCAGAGGAAGGGATTACGAGAGTAAGCAGGCACACAATGGGGTGTACACTTTGGATGTACACTTCAAAAGGAAGTATACCAGCTAGCCATTAAGGAGGGAAACAAAAACCTTTAATGTTAAATTCATTAGTGTCTTATTAGTATCAGACAGGAGCACAGACACATAAAAGATTCTAATCAACTAATTAAGGTCACTGAGGTGAACTTGTTAACTTATGGTTAGCACTTTTCAGGAACACACTACCATTGTGGAGAAACAGACAACTTGCTTAGGGAATCTCTCTACTCTGGGTGTATGTGTGAAAAAATAGGTTAGGCACAAGGCAACATGTACTAACAGACTGTAATAAGAAACACATGATTGAAAAAGAGTTGCTGAGGAGGACAAAAATGTAGGCATTGGTCACAAAGTTACTTTTACATTACTGCTGTAACTGAACAGGCATTGTCCAAAGCAGTCAATAAACGAGGACTATCCATATAAATAATTATATTAATATTTCCCAAGGTTTAAGCAAAACTAATTGGGAAACAAATTAAAACCTGGTTAGATGCTCTCAATAATTACCATTATCCCCCAAAATAAGAAAGTGAACCCTGTAAGCATGTAATCTAAAACTTCTCTTCAGGTTTATTATTTGATTTATTAAGCCAGATAATCTAAATTTAGCCAAGCTATTTTGGATAAACTATTTTGAATAACTGGCAAACTGCTTCTTGAAACATATGAACTGTGAGAAAAATGTGAAAACAGATCATCAGTTCTTCTGCCGGTATCTTCCTTACAGCTGAAGCAGGATATGCTGACTTTCCTTTTAAAAAAAGAATAATAAAAAAAAACCTAGTCCTCGATGCAAACTTCTTCCTTGTAAAGACTAGGAGGAAGTTAAGCATTTCAGCAAAATGAGAGGAAATGGAGGGAAGAATAATGTGAAGTAACCAGACACCAGTAACCAGGGAACAAAAGCAGCAGGAATCCTTCAACTGTGTATTACCAGGGCTGACAATCTGGCAGCTCCACCCCACTATTATTACCTTCAAGAGAAGAAACGAAATAGATTGTTCTGCATTAGCAAATTCATATATAACAACCACTGAAAAGTTCACAGGAAAAGGTACCTTTCTGTACTGTTAAAGGTGGGTGTAATATTTCTCTCCATAAACCACAGAGATGCTTTAAGCACTGTCTCTACAAAAGAGACACAATACAAATACCTATTTCAAAAGGCCCCTTAATCATGAAAGAGAAGGCACTGTTGTGAAAAACAGGAAAATATCAAATAATCAAAAAGTATCTTGTTAAATGAACATGTGAATGTCTGTGTGAAGGGAAATGGAAACAAAAGGCATACAATTCAAATCCTACTTTGTAATACAAAAGTGTAAAGTTTTTTGGTCCCCTCCCTGCCAATATTCCATTATTTAGAAGGAACAGCATTCTGCAAACATACAAAAAGTTATTTGGAAAATCCTCCCTTTGTTTGCAAAGGAAATTAATGTAAAAGGATAAGAGTAAACACTTTCAAAAGCGTGTTAATTTGCTGCAGGGAAGAAAAGTAAAGATGTGTATTATAAAGTTTTATACCAAAAGTCTGCTGTATGTGTACAGTACTCTAGGGTTATAGGAAGGGGGACTATAAGCGAACAGGTAAGAATTCAACAACTAATTTAGTCAGTGAAATGGAGGAGGTAAAGGTAGACAAAGACCGTCACAAGGAGACTGAAAAATCGATTTGAGGTAGTGATATGAGACAATCTTGAGGTCAAACAGCTTTGCTGGATAAATAGCTTCCATTATCCTCCACCGCCCTAGTTGGGAGTAATAAGATTTGCAGCCGAACGTACTTCGAGGGCACAGGATTAAGGCTGCCCGAGTCAAAGAGGCAAGGCAAGCAGGAAGCGTTTTACTTCCCGGCTTCCGCCCAGCGCCTCTAAAAGGAATAAAAAGAGGAAATGGAGCGCGTCTGACTCTCTACGGTCTTCTCAATGAAAGACAGACGAAGAGGCGGCAACGGGGCAGTGCCGCTCCTTTGCTGAGGAGGTGACCGAGTTTTTCCTCCTGGTTCTCCCGCCGTTCCTCCTGGTCGTGCAGGCGGGATTTCACGCGGTTGCCCAGCCGAGCCCGCAAATCCGGGAATGCCCCACGCGCTTACCTCGACGGTGCTGCCGCTCTCGGCCGTACTCTCCACAGCCATTTTCTGCCAGGGGTCTACCAACTGTGCCAACGGCATCTTCTTTAACTTCACGCTCCCGCCGTTGTCTCCTGCCGCCCCTCAGGAACACCACTGAGACATAGGATCCCTCTTCGTTATTTTCCTCCCTGGCAAGGGGAGGAGACTGCCGGAGACGCGGTTCCTGCCTTTCCGGATGAGGCAAGGGTACCCACGCCGGCGTAGGAGCAGACGTTCAACTGGAAGCTTTCGCCACTCGGTAAATCTAACCCCAGCGCCTGACTTGTCCCGCGGCTGAGGTTATTACTCACTTCACTTCCGCTCCCAACATGGCTGCGTCCGAGCGTACCTGCCTATCAAACGGAGGTTGTCTGCGTCATTCCCGAGGACGGGACTGACTCAGCCAATCAGTTTCTATGTCAGGTAGTAAAGAAACCGACTCAGAGCTGCGGGATCTTTTCATGCGGGGGAGGGGGCGGTGAGGGTAGGTTTGCTGGCGGGGGATTCTGGACACGCGAAGGTTCTGTCCACGTACTCTTGAGCGAGATAACGCTTCAGGTACGACTGCTGTCCTTCGCTGCCTTTACTAAAGGCGCGCCATCTCTCATCCGTCTCACAATGCAATCTTCTGCGCACGAGGTCACTTTCTTCTCCTCCGTGGTCGCTTCTCCTCAGCGTCGGTAACCTGATCCGGCATAATTGCTACGGTACCTCCTTTAAAGGATGATAGCACAAAATGTGGTTGGGGATTCTTCAGAGCGTAATTGGTCCTCTCTTCTTGCGTTTTCTTAACAACCTTCAAGTAAATCAAGACATTTTAAAAATGTCCCGTTACCTAGTTTTTAACTTGGCTGGAAAATGGGCGCTCCTCGACTCTACTTGCAGAGCCCGTAAGGATTCGACGTTCCCTTTACTGTAATGCCTTTTTTCTTTTTCATTTATTTAAATTTTATTGGAGATGATAAAGTAACATGTTCATCTGTGATGGTGTAGATTGTTCGTGGTTATTGGTTCATAATTAAGAATTCAGTATGTTCTCTAAGAAATATACAACATTAGAACAGGGGTGTCAAACTCAAGGCCCGTGGGCTGGATTCGGCCCGCTGAGTGCTTAGATCTGGCCCACAGGGCCACTGCGGAAACAGCAAAGGACCAAGTCAATGGTGCCTCTGCCAGTAAAAATGGAGCTCGGGAGGGCCCCGTTTTCGGCCATGACAGCCTCCTGCAGCTCTCTGCCAGTGAAAACGGAGCTTGGGACTGTGCATGCCCCCCCCTTTTCACTGGCAGAGGGCTAGCAAAACAAACTAAAAACAAAACAAAAGGAGAAATGTTTCCCCTTTTGCATTTGAGCATGTAAGAAAGAACAGGAAAGGAGAAAGGGAAAGAGGAAAGAAAAAGAATGAAAGATGGGAAGTGAGCAAGGAAGGAAAAAAAGGAAAGAGGAAGGAAGAAGGAAGAGGAAAGGGGAAAAAGGAAGGAAGGAAGGTTATAATGAGAGTGAGGGAGGGTCTGAGGGAAGTCCTGCCTTAGCACTTGGCTTTTACATGTGACACGAGTGATGTCAAGTTGGCCAGGTCCCCCCAGATCAAACACAACCCTGATGAGGCCCTCAATGAAATTGAGTTTGACACCCCTGCACTAGAAAGTATAGCTAAGGTATGATTCTGAGAAATATTTCATTTTTGGAAGGGTATCATTTATTTCCAAGGAAATGATCTCAGAATGTGACTGAAATAATGCTGAATAACCAGCTTTCTTCTGAATAACCAGTTTAGGAATTAAAGATTGCAGCTATGTTATCTATCTATCTATCTATCTATCTATCTATCTATCTATTTTTTCCAGGAGCACAAGCTAGTAAACGTGTCCCCATATTATCCTCACAAAAACTCTGCATTGTAAATTGGATTGAAAGACAGCAACTGATTTTCAGATTTGTTATGCAAATTTAAATCTTAATCTCCCCAGTCCTTATTAACATTCTTATCACTGCTTTATTTCCAATGACAAGTCCTACCAAAAATTAATCATTACATTGTTTTTTTCCCAGAACAGAAACCACAACTGTACTATACTTTGAAACATGCTTACTAGAATCTATACTTTATAATATTTTGAACAAATAATGCAGTATTCTACAGTATTGACAAATCTTATCTGAGGTTTTAAAGCACTTAGGGATAAACTGTTCACCTTTTTAACAGACATGTTTATTGTTTATCTCGTCACTTTAATCCTCTAATGGGGGTCTTTAAACATGTGGGGGCATCTATTCTGGATTACTGGAGGCGCAGGTTGTTTCTTCGCCCGGGGAGTGTGGTGTATTGGGGTTATAGAATGAATGGAAGCGTTTGTTTCTTCAGTGTATGTATGGGGGGCTTTTTGGGTGTCAATCCACTTATATGGAACTCAGTATATTTAAATCAAGTTTGATTTTCAGAGAGATTACGACAAGTGCTAAACTGAAAAGGTTACATCAGCAGGGGATATTACAACAGTTCTTACCCTGTTTTTTATCTGAGCTAAACTCAAAGTAACTGAAGTTTGTCAAGTATAATTTTTTAAGAAATTTGTGGTAGAAAGAGGAACTCATAGAAAGGCATGTTTATATGACTTTATTGAATGCTGCTCATGAAGTTTATAAAAATAAGGATCAACTGTGATACCTCATTTATAATCCACACAGTCATTTTATCAGATGAGTGACTTCCTCTGTTCTTGGGTATAATTGTATAATGTATAATTGATATCCTCCAGGAATTTAGAATTTCTGTCAGGATGTTCTGATGTAATTTTGGGAATGTGGATGTGGGCGGGATTGTTCAGCCACAAATGAGAGAGTTAGAATAAAGGTCATTTGAATAAACAAGGCTATTCTACTCTTATTACTCATTTGGGAAAAACATGAAGTACTATGTTGTGTTAAACCAGTTGTAAATTCCTTAAATTCCAGAATAAAAGTGACTATATTGCATGAATGGGGAATAATTCTTTGTATTTGAGTGTCAAACAACTAGAAATATAGAATAGAAATGTGTACTCTTTGATAGCTGAGAAGACACAATGTTTTTGTAGAGGGTTCACTAATTCGTGATAAATAGAGGTCATGTATGAGGTAAGATTCTTTTTGTTTTCCAAATGTGGGGAATTGAGTTGAATTTATTTGCTTTTAAAATCACATTTGTAGCTTTATGTCACTTAAAGTTTTTGTTGGTTTCCTATCTCAAAATGGTAGATAATTATGTTTCTGCTTTTGACAATTTTTGCTCATTTTTTTTCAATGATTTTGCTTATTTATATGAAGTATCTTGTTATATGTATATACACATACAAGATACACACATGATGAAGACTGGAAACTTTACCCTTCCTGGCCATATTTTGATCATATTTTAACAGCAATTTTGTAACTTTAATTATCTTCTAATTATTAGTTTAAAAAGGAAGTCACAATAGCAGGAAACATTTCTTTAAATATCTGAATCACTGGCGTGTTTAGTCTGGTTAATGTTTATTGGTGATGTGCAAATTCTTAGCAATTCTAATTGCATATGTGTCTATTTGTAAAATCAAGTAGTGTATAGAGGCTTGAGTTATATCAGCCACTGTGGATGTTTTTCTTATCCATGTTTATTTATTGAAACGTCTCTATAATGCTTGTGAATGATAAAAAAGAAAGAAGCAACTATATGTCTTCAAAATCCTTAAATGTCTAGCCTTCATTACTATAATATGGATTCTATATACCGTAGCTGCCTTTGAAAATGTTAGGTAATACAAAATGCAATGAGAAGATATTGATTTATGGTCGTAAGGAACCATCATTGTACCTACATATAATCTTGCAGACAGATCAGAGCTCTGCTTCCTAGCTTCTTTCTATCCTCTAATACCAATTATAATATATGTCTTGACAATCTATTTATATTCTACTAACATTGATTCCTTAATTGAGTGAAACTGTGTACCATAGGGCAAATGCTTTTTGAACTAAGGTACCTCAAATGGGCTAACTTACCCAATGAGTTCAAAATCCAGGATACATAACTCCCATAGAAAGCAAATTCGGCAAAATTTATAAAATGTGACATAAGCATTGTCATAAAGCAGTTTATAACATAATAAAAATGTCATAAAACATTTCCTGTGCTAATATTTGACTCACTTATATAATTCAGCATGGGCTAAACATAAACAGAAAATTGTTTATGACAATTGCTATGGTAATGTTTGTGCAATACAATTCAACTTGGGCTATTTTCAAGGCAGGTACATCTCTGAATATATCCTGACTTTTTCAGTGAAGGCAGTACAATAGGAGCTCTGTAATTGCTGAAGGCATTGATGAATCTGGTAAGGAAATGCCTCTGAAAGGATGATCCAAGGGGTCATGAGTTGTCTGATCTTTAATAAGGGTGGCTGTTACACTTATGTACAGTAGCTTTTCCAATTAGATATTTTCTTTAGTATTTGAACTCGAACCTCTTTGGTAACAGGGCAGGATAAGAAGTTATGGCACTCCATTCTTTATTATGGAGAATAATGACTGAGCATATGAGAAAAATTACATCAGTCTAATACTAAAAGAGCTTTGACTTATGAACAGAATTCACAATGTGATCTTTTCTGAAGATTAGAATTTTTAAACAGACCACTGATTTCTATATGAACTCCATATTTACTAAACAATAGCAACAGCACTTAGACTTATATACTACTTCACAGTGCACTATATAAGCCCAATTATTGCTACTTCAAAAATGAAATAGCTTTTAGAGATAAATTATTCTTTTCTTTTCAGTTTACTGGGTGCCAGACATTATTTTAAGCACAAAATTAAAATTATTTAAAAATGATTCAAGTTAGTTTTGAAGTACCTTGTTCATAGCACCTCAAATATCTGATATAGTTAACTGATATTTCATATACAAGTAGTCTTCAACTTAAACCAGTTCATTTACTGATCGTTACAATTTACAACATCACTGAAAGGAGTGACTTATTATCATTTTTTACATTTACAATCATTGCAGCATCCCCATGGTCATGTGATCAAAATTCAACCATTTGGCAACTGGATGTATTTATGACAGTTGCAGTGTCCCAGAGTAATCTGATCCCCTTTTGCGACCTTCTGACAACCAAAGTGAATGGGGAAGCCATATTCACTTAACAATTGTGTTACTAATTTAACAGCTGCAGGGGTTAACTCAGGTCTGCAACTTTAAACACTTAAAGAGCCATTTGGACCCATTTCCTACAGAAAAAGCACTGGGAGCCACAAAACCTGAGTGGGTGTGGCCAACTCATCACTCACTCCCACTCAGTCACATGACCCCTTAGCCACTCCTATCCAGCCAGTCATTAGGGCAGAGAACCTCAAAACCCTTTTGAAACCTCCCTCCCTCCCTCCCGCTCTGTATCTGTCTGTCTGTCTCTCTCCCCACCTGTACCTCTCTCTCTGTCTCCCCCCTCTCCCTATCTCTCCCCCCTCTATCTGTCTCTCCCACTTTCCCCTCCTATATCTCTCTGTGTGTCTCTCTCCCCTCTCTGTATCTCTTTCTTTCTTCCTATCTTATCTCCCCCTCTCGCTCTGTATCTTTCTCTGAGTGTGTCTGTCCCTCTCAACCTATCTCCCGCCATTCTCTATGTGTATCTCTCTATGTCTCTATCCCCTCCCTCTCTCCCCCTCTCTCTCTGTGCCTCTCTTCCCCCCTGTGTCTGTGTCTGTGTCTGTCTGTCTGTCTGTCTGTCTGTCTCTCTCTCTCTCTCTCTCTTGGAAAGCTTAGGCTGGGCCCACCCGTCAAGCTCTCCTTGGGGCTGTTCGCTACTTCTTTTCTTTCTTCTTGGCAACTTCAGCCAAAGTGCAGCAAAAGTGCACAAGGCGGGCGGGTTGACCAGCTGACAGGTGAGTGCCTTTGGTGAAGGCGCTCCGGCTTTCTCCAAGCCTGAACGCGGGATTGGCATGTGAGGTTCAGCAGGGTCAGCTCCCTTTTCCCTCTGCCCTGAGCTTAAAGCCACAGCTGGGCACTGCGGGCCCATCCCCCTTTCTGTCATACCCTCCTCCTGGATCCCATTCCCACTCCACCAGCCCTTGTGTTAGCGAGGCTGGCATTGGTCACCACCAGGTCGGCCCAGTGTCTCGGGGCAGAGAGCAGATTGCGTGTCTCCCCAAGCGACCGAGGCAAGACCAGGACCAAAAAGGGCCAGAAGAAGCACCAGCAAGAGATGTGCTGGAAAATCAGCCCCAGCTGTTTCTCCATCTCCTACCATCACCCTTACCTTCTCAGGCCAGGTGAGGAGTGATTGGGAGGGGAGGAGCAGGGGCAGGGCCAGCCAGTGGGATCACCCAACAGGGAGCCACAGCAGAGGGACGAAAGAGCTGCATGCAGCTCTGGAACCGCGGGTTGCCAACAACCGGGTTAACTTAACTGGCAAGGAAGGTCGTAAATTGGGGCTTAACAACTCTCATTTAACAGCAGAAATTTTGGGCTCAACTGTGATCATAAATCATAGACTACTTGTATGCTGTAGTGATTTTGATAAGGTGATTTGGAAATCCTGTATTGAAAAATGGATGAATGAATGTAATGGCAAAAACAGCTCATTAAATGATACCCAGTTTCTTAACCTGTTTCTACTGTTTGGAAGTTACATGAACTGAAATTACAGGCTGTTACTAACGATTGGAAAAGCCTGTTAGAAATATGAATATGCCAAATAAAGTATAGTGGAATCTCAGGTCACGAACGCTTCTGTCCACGACCAAATCAGGTCCCAACAAAAAATCAACAAAACGTTTGACTCTAGTTGCGAACAAATCCTTGGGTGACAACCAAACACAACTGTGGCTATTTTCCCTGCTGCGGCGATTTCCGCTTCTGCGCCAATATTTTTTTTGTCCGTGCATGCGCAGTTTCCGGTCACAACAAAATTGGGTTGCGATCAAAGTCCTGAGATGGATTACGGTTGTGACCCAAGGTTCCACTGTATTGAAAAAGTGCCAAATTAAAGAAGCAACTATTATCAGCTAATCACTAGAGTTGATCTTTGCATTTGCATCAATTCCAAGCAGCCATTGTTCCTCCTTCACAGTCATGTAGTCATTTTGGAGAAATATGTTGAAATTTTAAGCTGAATTCCAGCCTTCCTGACACTTCCTGAAAAGTGCATCCTTTTTATACGTCTTCATCCTGAAGATTTTCCACTTTACCATTCAGAGACAGCTATATAATTAATCTTTTGCTTTGGTCTGCTACAAAATGGTCTGCTGCTACAATGGAGCCCTCTGCTGGACATGTTTGAGAAATTCATTAGAACACTAAAAATAATGCTTGAACAATAATGCTCAAGCTCTTCACAGCTAACTATGGTAGCAAAGAGCTACACCAAGGTTATAGCCCAATGGCAGATTATGTGAATAATTTACAGCTTTTAGTGCAAGACATGAACTGGAATAGGCTATTTTGATAAATTCACTTCAGGAAGGACTAGCTGATAAAATACTTCACAAACTAGCCAGAGTTTAATATCTTTTATTGCAGGGCCTGATCCACCTTTGCTGATGCATAGATAATTAGCAACTGGAACAAAATTGACCAAGTTATTGCTTTGATTTCCAAGAATCGGAGCAAGCTAGCAATGAGCACGTGTGAGCTCCTGGAAGAAATTGCAACCCTTTCTGAAGAATCCCTGCAGTTGGGAGAATCCATCCTTGTTTCACCCTTGAAGAAAAAGCTCATCATGACAAGCATACCTATATTCATACATGGTTATTTGACTTCCATGTGCTCAACTAAGAGCTGTGTCATATACTCATGGGAAATAGCTCCTGTCCCATGTAGATGGGTTACTAGAGTAGGAAAGCAGTATTAGCCAGCTAGCTCAAATGTGGGGTCAATGTCCAACTGTCAGTTAATTGTTTCATGTCGAGTAATTAAAATGCTATACAAGCCATCATTGAGAGTATAAAATACAACAGGAACAGAAAATGCATCACAGGAACCCTAGAGAAGAATCCTAGAGTAACAGGAAACAACTACTAGAGAGAAATGATAAAGCTGCATATGAGGTAGACATAAAAACTATAACATCAATGGTCCTTGTGACTCTACAGATCCCAATCAGGCAGGCATGCAGATCATGGATATGATAGATTCTGAGAAACCACCAATTTCATGAATGTAAAGATTGTGAATCCTAGAGATTATTAGACATTCAGTTAAGCCTTTGATTTTAGAAACCATTGATGGTTGGCCACTACTCTCCGCTCTGGTGGTTTGGACCAGAGGCCTGTTGAACATAGACTTGGCAAACCAAATCTTGGTTGCTAATTGTTATATTTTATTGTCAGAGTCACATGTTTGAGATGAGCAGCCATATAAATTGAATGAATGAACAAGGCAACTGGCTGACATTTTTACATCCCAATGGAATATGCATGTAATGTCTTAGAACATGCATCAGATCAGTAGTCCCCAACCACTGGGCCCCAGACCGGTACCTGTCTGTGGAGCATTTTTTACCGGGCCGCAAAGAAGTGGGCGCCGGCATCTTGTTTCGACGGCGCTTGAGAAAGTGCTTCCGGGTGAGCTTGTCAGCCGTCGGTTGGAAAGTGGCGTTTGGGTGCTGAATCCTCGCACCTTAGTTTCGTCGGGGCGCTTCGAACAAAGAGCTGTCCCGATGGCGGTGGAGTCTCGCATTAGGAGGAGATTAAGAAAGAGCCCGAAAAGCCCATCGACAAAGGTACAAAGGAGGAGTTGAAGGTGGCGGGGAGAAGCGGGGGACGGCTGGCTGGCCGGTCGCTCGGCTTGCCTTGCCTTGGTCGTGCGTGCTGATGCCGGTACTGGTCCGTGGATCATTTTGTGATGCCAGTACCGGTCCATGGGACAAAAAAGGTTGGGGGCCACTGCATCAGATGATAGTCTTCTTTACAAACTTAGGGCATTTTGTACAAAGTTAGCATCCACCCCTTCCCTAGAAGAATGAAATATTCTAGGAAATATTAAAAAGGCATAATATTATATTTCTCTGGATGAGAAAAGGAGAAACATGTTTTTAAAGACAAAGCAGCTCCCTGCCCCCCCTTTCAGTGCCAGGGTGATGTGATGTAAGACATGGCCCTCAGGATATGATAGGATTAGCCCTCTACCCATCTCACCACATGGCAGCTGGGAAGATTACATCACCCAGCAAGATTCAACCAAACCTTGGACTCAAGACAACCTACAAAGTTATTCCTGCATGGCCCTATGGGAGTCTGACAACCAATCAGAATACATTTCTTTCACAGGAACAGGAAGCAAATTCAAAGCCCAATCTCTCTCTCTCTCTCTCACACCCATGTGCTCGATTGCCCAGGATCTCAAACCATGTAGTCCTGTCCACCATTAAAACATCTTTCCAATCAGCCTCCATATTTCCAGTGTCTTTCTTGCCACTTGGAACTGAACCCAGAGGGACATTTCTTCCAACAATTTGGCACCCCAGATGGGACTCCAAGCTAACCTGACCAATGGACTTGGCCCAGGTAAGCCTCCCTTGCGGCAGCAGACCCATTGAGTCTGTGGGTGAGTTTTCCTGGACTTTAGTCATTTAGAACAAAGGTTTTAAAGGGGTTTTGAGTGTTGAGCTAAAAGGCCACTTGGAAAGAAGGTGAGTACCTCTAAATTTTAATTTTATAGCCCAGAAAAGCATGGGAAATGTATGTACACCTGTGTGTGTGTGTGTAAGAGTGGATCCTTCTCCCAATCACAGCTGGGTCTTGCTTCCTCTGTGTGAATAATGCATTCCTAACATAGTGACATAGTGGCTACAAAAGTGAGTACACACCTGATAATGTCCAAATGGGGCCCAAAGTGTCAATATTTTGTGTGGCCACCATCATTTTCCAGCACTGCCTTAACCCCCTTGGGCATCAAGTTCACCAGAACTTCACAGATTGCCACTGGAGTCCTCTTCCACTCCTCCATGATGACATCATGGAGCTGGTGGATGTTAGAGACCTTGTACACCTCCACCTTCTGTTTCAGGATGCCCCACAGATGCACAATAGAGTTTTAGTCTGGAGACATGCTTGGCCAGCCCATCACCTTTATCCTCAGCTTCTTTAGCAAGGCAGTAGTCATTTTGGAGGTGTGTTTGGGGTTGTTATGTTGGAATACAGCCCTGCAGCCCAGTCTCCGAAGGGAGGAAATCATCCTCTGCTTCAATATGTCACAGTACATGTTGACATTCATGGTTCCCTCAATGAACCGTAGCTCCCCAGTGCCAGCAGCACTCATGCAGCCCCAGACCATGACATTCCCACCACCATGCTTGACTAGGCAAAACACACTTTGTACTCACCTGGTTGCTGCCACACACGCTTGACACCATCTGAACCAAATAAGTTTATCTTGGTCTCATTGGACCACAGGACATGGTTCCAGAAATCCATGCCCTAAGTCTGCATGTCTGCAGCAAACCATTTGCGGGCTTTCTTGTGCATCATTTTTAGAAGAGACTTCCTTCTGGGACGACAGCCCTGCAGACCAATTTGATGCAGCATGCGGTGTACGGGCTGAGCACTTACAGGCTAACCCCCATCCCACCCCTTCAACCTCTGCAGCAATGCTGGCTGCACTCATACATCTATTTCCCAAAGCCAACCTCTGGATATGATGCTGAGCACGGACACTCAACTTCTTTGGTTGACCATGGCAAGGCCTGTTCTGAGTGGAACCTGTCCTGTTAAACTATTTGTATGGTCTTGGCCACTGTGCTGCAGCTCAGTTTCAGGGTCTTGGCAATTTTCTTACAGCCTAGGTCATCTTTATGTAGAGCAACAATTCGTTTGTTCAGATCCTTTGAGAGTTCATTGCCATGAGGTACCATGTTGAACTTCCAGTGACCAGTATGAGTGAGTGAGAGCGATAACACCAAATTTAACACACCCGCTCCCACTTCACACCTGAGACCTTATAACATGAGTCACATCACACCAGGGAGGGAAAACGGCTACTTAGGCCCCATTTGGACACTATCACTTAGGGGTGTACTCACTTATGTTGCCAGCAGTTTAGACATTAATGGTTGTGTGTTGCGTTATTTTGAGGGGGCAGCACATTTACACTGTTATACAAGCTTTTCACTCATTGCTTTACATTGTAGCCAAGTGTCAATTTTTCAGTGTTGTCACATGAAAAGATAAACAAATATTTACAAAATGTGAAGGGGTGTACTCACTTCTGTGATACACTGAAATTAGTGGCTAATCTTGTTCAGGAGAAATAGAGATATTAATAAATGATCAAAACTAATGCAGATAACTCTAGTTTTTGAGCGCTTTGGAGAGTAAAATAATTTAAAAATAATGAAATTTGGAAGGATAAGTTTTTTTTGGGGGGGGGGGGGGTTGGGGGGGGGGGGGGGGGTTTTTTTTTTTTTTTTTTTATAAATTTTTTTTTTTTTTTTTTTTTTTTGTTTTTTTTTTTTTTTAAAGAGGTTAGTAAAAAAAAGGGGGGGGGTTGTTTTTTTTTTTTTTTTTTTTTTTTTTTTTTTTTTTTTTTTTTTTTTTTTTTTTTTTTTTTTTTTTTTTTTTTTTTATTAAAAAAATTTTTTTTAAAAATATATTTATAGATTTAACTATTCTTTTAGCAGCATAGCAGATTCACATCTATTTTTGTGATCCAAGATTGCTGATCACTTCTAAATTCTGAGGGAGTGGTAAAACAGCCACACCCACTCACTCACCTCCATTATTTCTGGGTCAAATAGTAGAAGACACAAATATTTTGCCCTAAACTGGTTAAAAAAAGAGTGTGTATCCATAAACATAAGGAGAAGAAACAGGATTATAGCTTGAAATTCATAGAAACAACACTTTGAAGCCCAGGCCCAAATGAATTTAAACCTATTATATTGGAGGAAGTAATTTATGCTCTGGCTTAATTATTACATGTTGGCTTTGGGAAATCCTAGAGAATTGATGAAATGCCAAATAAATGGCAGGCAGTAAATGTCCCTGCCTTCTAAAAGATGGGAAGGTGGAAGATCCAGTTAAAGGAAGATCAATCAGTCTGATAGCTACAGATAATCCCTGGGTTACGAATGTTCCCTTAGCGAATGTTCAAAGTTATGCGATAAGCGCTCCCTAGTGTTTGTGAACAAGGCCTGAAACTACAAATCTTGTAACCCCACAGCAGTTGCTCTCCCTTATGAACAACCACAGAAGCTCTGCAACATTCATCCTGCATGTTGCCAGCTGAAATGGAGCTACCCAAAATGGAGCTTCTGAGGTGCAGATCTGGCCCCTGGATACTCCATGCAACAGGCTGTGGGAGTCCCACAGGGGCCAAATGGCATGTGGGGGATAGATCCAGCCCCCAGAGGCTCCATTTCAACCTACAATGGGCTGGGCGAGGCCCGTTGAGGGCTGAACAGAACATCACTGTAAGGTCCTGCCTTTCCTCCTTGCTCAAGAAAGTAAAGACTCTTGAAACTTTAACATTTCAAAAGGAATGGTGTTGAGATGTTATTGTAATGGCCACTCTGAGAACCTGATAAGCGAGCGTTCTCAGAGTCATCTGCCTTTCGGAGTGAAACAATCCACATGGCCCTCCCTCTCATACATTCCCAAAAAGATGAGAAAATCTCAGGGCACCTAAGCATCAGGATAAAGTTTATAAAAATGAAGTTACAGGCCGTGCGGGGAGGCGAGGAAGAAAGCAATAAACTAAATAATATGTCCAGGGTCCCCCCCCCTTCCCCAGAAGAATGGCAGTATCACACCAGGGATCTGACAGTCGGAGGGCTGGATTCACCCCTCAGAAGCTGTATTTCAGCCAGCAGTCTGCTGGGTGATGCCTGAAGAGGCCCAAACAGAACTGCAGAGGGGATGCACATGGCTGAGAGGCTGGAGGGGAGACTGCTTGCTAGATCTTCACAAGGTAAGTGACCCAGCACGGCAGGTTGGGGGAGGAAGCAATTATGGGGAGCATGAGGGTGGAGGGGGCCTTGGGTGGTCTTAGGCAGGTGGCCTGTTTCATCAGGCCCCTGCCTGCATGGGCTTCCTCACCCTGAAATATTTCGTGCACTTAACGAGCCTCACATTCTATTAGCGAATGCATGGGTGAAAGAAGGGAGTGATTGCATTCAAGGTACAAGATTCACTCCCAAGAATCCCCGGGTTACAAATGGAATGGGCAGGCTCAATTACATTAGTAACTCAAGGACTATTTGTTTTCATGAGAAGGTTTTAGAGCAGATCCTGCTAATTCACAAAACTACGCTGTAAGAAATCTAGCCTTTAAACTGTCCCAGGGTCCTTTTGAAATACAGCAACAAATTTTCAAAGACTATGAAAAATTAGCTGACTTGTTATCTTGATTTGTGCTGTGACCAAACTTTTCACAAATTTTTATGTTCATCCATTTTCACAAACAAATCCATGAGTGCGGCTTTACTGTCTCTGATTAAAGGAATCTAAATTCACATCATTTAAAAGGGCAGGTTTGTTTCATTTACTTTACATTCTAAATTTTTATTTTGATAAATGCAAACATGACTTTCCAGGCAACTGTAAAATTATTATAAAGTACAGGATTAGAAAATAGTGTTTCTATTGTACCACTTTATGACATCAAGAATAGGGAAGATTGAAACATCTCATTTTGTTACTTAACTGTGCTAGGCTTCAGCTAAAATATTTTTCTGGGAGATGTTTTTTTGCATATCATATCAGTTATTTATATTACTCTTCCCCAACTGCATTTTCCAGCTATATAGTGATTGCAGCTCCTAGAATTTGTAGACAAGTTGATCTTATACTAATTTCAACCAGCTTTACCAAGTTGGGGAAATCCAATGTACAGGATACATTCAGTGTATAGCTGGGAGAACAAAGCCATAAGTATTCTGTAGCTAAAACCCAAAATCTATAGAACCTATATGTGGGAGGTGAGGGGTGGTGACAGTGTGCCATTAGCTAGAACAAGCTTCATTTTTACAATTGGATTGTCTGCTCCAGTGAAAAAAGAGCAAGAAATTATATTAGTTGATGTTATCTGACACATGTAGCTAACCAGCATTACAGTGTTTCCACTAGCTGCTCTGGGAAAATTTGGTTTTGGAAGGGAGCACACAAGGGATGAAGATAGATAAATAAATGTTAGAGGGAAGTTCTAAACAGAAATGCATTCTTACAAATAAATCACAATATATCCCTTTTGTTAGGAGATGTTATAAAATGCAACACAAGAGCCTGAATATGGTCAAACCTCCAATGTTCATTGGATCATATTCTGTGAAATGAATGAGATGTATCAGCTTTCCTTTTGTGACAATTTCTGAATATGTTGGACCGTAACTCCCAAAGGACCCAAACATCATGATCAGTGGTACAGAAAAGGGAAAGTCTCCCTATTTGGAGTATATTTGTATGTTCTGTATGCTGTTTTCTGAATTTATCTTTATCTATCTATCTATCTATCTATCTATCTATCTATCTATCTATCTATCTATCGTTATTGGTTTTTTTTTAAAAGAAAATTCATAAGATACTACTGAGTTCATTAAAATTCTGGCTAGTGATGGTTAGAACTTTGTTTAAAAAATAGCTGAAGGTGAACCATTTTCTTTTTTCTTACAGCTGGAGAAGCATGCTTACTGAGAAATCCATGCAGAAAGGATTTTATTCATTTATTAAATTTGTTTGTCACCTATTTTACTGCAAAGTGCCCCTGATATGATGGATGAGATTATATTAACTACGACTCATGGAGTTCATCTTTTATATTTTGGCTGTTTGAAGAAGATACTGTACTTTCTCGAATGTCAATGACACCCTAGAGCTCTGTATTGGTTAACTAGATCATTCCAATTAACAGAGGAAGAAAATACAGAAAGTGGGCTGAACTAAGTGTTAATTTTCTGTTTGCATTCTGACTGATTAGTAGAACATCCTTTTATTTGTCAGCTTTAGCCTTTCAATTGCCAAAATAGATAAACCCATTATTAATTGCTTTGCCATTCTTCTATTTTCTAAAAATCTTCAATAGATACTAAACTAAAGCTTTTTCCACCAACAGGCTCCTTGTCTAACTGCAGCAGAACAGGCCAACATTCCTGTGCTGTCCCATTCAGTCACTCACACTCACAGTTAGTGTGCTTTATGGAAGACTTTTTCTTCTCCCAGAAGTTCTCTTTACCCGATTTGATAACTGTCCCAACCGAAGCCAACCATGAGCAAGCCCAGATTAATTCCCCAGGCAATGGCCAATTGGTCCATAACACAAATGGCAAGCTGCTTATTGCTGTAAGTCCAATAAACAAACATAAAACACCTAGGCAAAACTTAAAGTACATCCGCATTAGCTCATGGATTATAGTAATTCAGAGTCTCAGGAAACACAAATGAGCACACAGCCATGACCCACATACACTGCTTCCAGCAACACTGCTTCCTCTGCCTGCTATGCTAAATAGCTCCGGTGCATCAAGAGGGGCGGGGCCTTTTCCCCAGCAGTCTAGCAGACCTCCATTTCTCTGCCCTGTGTGCTCTTAGATCCACTGTGGCTGGAAGCTCCTCCCCCTCTTCACTGGCTTGCACACTGTCCCCAGTCAAAGCCTGTTCTGCTGGCAATTCAAGATCAGTAATTCCTGACGTGCCAAGAATGATCTCATTCCCCCTCAAGCTGGAGGAAGCATTGGAGGAGTTGTCCAAAGGAGACATCACAGTTCCCCAGACAAAGCTGTACTCCATCCAATAATTACAATAGGGAAACAGCTACCTGCAATCTATACACAGTGCCTGACAATATATTGTTGGGAGAAATATCCATCTAGTTTAGTTCCAAGTGGGGAGAAAGACACTGGAAACATGGAAGCTGATTGGAAAGATGGTTTAATGCGGCACAACCATCAAGCATATGGTCCTGGTGCAGCTGACCACATAGAGTTGAGAGAGAGAGAGAGGTATTTATACCCTCTCTTGGGCTTTGCACTTGAACTTCCTGTTCCTGTGCAAGAACATGTATTCTATTGATTGTTGTAGGGGTCACAGGTAACTTTGTAGGCTGTCTGAGTCCCAGGTTTGGTTTAAGCTTGCTGGGTGATGCAATGTAATGAAGAGGCTTGTGTTCTGAAAGGTTGTTGGGCAATTCCTATTGTGTCTTAATGACTTTGTCCTGGTTTGGATCTTGAGTGAGGGATAATCCTATCATCCTGAGGCTGAAGGTCTTTTGTTTTGCAGATAGGCTGGCCCAGTCCTGCTGGGGTTATTAAGAAAGATGGGGGCTGCTCGCCAAGAACATGTTTCTCCTTTAGGGAAATATAATATTCTGCCTTTTTTAATATTTCCCAAAATATTTCATTTTTCAAGGAGAAGGGTGGGTGCTAACTTTCTACAATCCCCCCTTTTTGCCAAAATATGTGGGTGGAACAAACATGTTGTTGGCAAAAGATTAAAAATTTATCAGGTCAGGTAGACAGAAACTTCATGGGTGCTTTTAGTTTTTCTGATGCAAAGGGGAAGGCATTGATTAAAAAAAAAGGATTCCTTCAGTGGCTCCCAAAAGCTTTCAACCATGAAGGTCTAGCAGCCAGGTGAAACATTCTGGAAAGAAATTTACAGTATCCAATTTTCCATGCCAATTATTTTCAGATGTTTGATGCACTTTCTGTGAGCTTCTAGTCCAGTTTCAAGCAAGCACAAATCCCAAAATTCTTTAAATTTCCTTTAAATAACTACAGGCTGCCCATTTCAAGGGTTGTTTCTTGAACCTGCCCTAGCTCTTACTTTTGTGAGGCTGCCATGCCCACCAAGCCACACCCAAAGAACCAGTAGTAAAAAAAAATTGAATCCCACCACTGAATCCGTGGTATGCTGAGAATCAATCCGATTTGACTTTAAGGGAGGGATTGGCCTAGAAGGGGAACAAGCTTTATGTGCCTAGGAAACTGAGGCAGTTTCCAGTGTCCAAAGTCATGACTCTTGGCTAGGGGGCCACTTCGGATTTCTGAAAACCCTCCATCTGGCTAACAGACAGTTTTGGCGGCCAAAAAGAAGACTAATGTAGAGGACTATGTAAAAAGTTGTTCGATTTGTGCCACAATGAAAAATAGACCTGGGAAACCACCTGGGCTTCTCCAACAAGTGGCAGAACCTACAAAACCGTGGGAAGAGATTGCAATGGATGTTATTGTTGAACTCCCAGAGAATGGGGGAAATTCAGTAATTTGGATTGTCATAGATTTGTTCTCCAAACAAACCCATTTCACCACTTATAATGAGCTGCCTTCTGCCAAAAAACTGGCAAAATTGTTCATGAAACATATCTATCAGTTTCATGGAGTGCTGCAGAGAATAATATCAGATCGAGGCATTCTATTTACTGCTAAATTCTGGAAGGAGTTCTTAAGGTCTATTGCAGAGGTGGTATTCAACTGGTTTGCACTTATTCGGGAGAACCGGTGGTGATTTGGCGTGGGTCGCAGAACTGGTGGCGACTCCTGGCTGGCCCCGAACCAGGTCGCCCAGTTGCCCGCTTGCTCTGGTCGCTCTCCTAGCTTTCCCTACCGTGTGATGGTCATGGCATAGCTCGGGCAGATGTCCCAGGGCTGCTGCACATGTGCACTGCGTGTGCAACTGCTACACATGCAGTATGCATGTGCAACAGCCCCGGGACATCCGCCTGCCTTCCCGCCCTCCCGGAGCATGTTTACTTCCTTCTCCTGATTGACGCGCCTCTTCCAGCCCAGCCCAGCTCGGCCAGCCAGCAGGTGGGTGGGCAGATGTCCCGGGGCTTCTCACTGCCTTTGTCCCGATATGCCTGCAGCAGCCCCTTGGGCCAGCTGAGCCGGGAGCTGCCGTTCCCAGGCTTCTACTCTCCCGTGCTTGGTTGACGCCTCTTCACTTTGCCTGAAGCAGCTGGGCCTCCTGCCCCTCACCCTCCCCTCCCTCGCTTGGCCTGAGAAAGTAAAGGTGAAGGCAGGGGATAGCAAGCAGCCGGGTCCCTATCTTCCCCTCTCTCCCCCTCTCTCTCTCTCTCTCTCTCTCTCTCTCTCTCTCTCTCTCTCTCTCTCTCTCTCTCTCTCTGTGTGTGTGTGTGTGTGTGTGTCTCCCTCAAAGCTGCAGCTGGGCTTTCCTTGGCACTCTTTGCTACTTTCATTTCTTCTTTTTGGAATCCAGACTGGCTGAACAAGGATCGCCAGCTGTGCTGGAAGCATCTCTTTGGGTGACCCATCTCCCCCTCCTCTCACGACCGGCAGCCATGGTGTGGCCAAGAGGATGGTGTGCACACCCGAGAAGGAGGGAGAAGGGTCACCCGAAGGGACACTTCCAGCACAGCTGGCGATCCTTGTTCAGCCAGTCTTGATTCCAAAAAGAAGAAATGAAAGTGAAGAGTGGTTGGCTAGCTGTGGTTTTGAGAGAGAGAGAGAGAGAGAGAGAGAGAGAGAGAGAGAGAGAGAGAGAAATGGAATGAGAGAGGAAGGGAGAAGGACAAGAAAGAAAAGAAGAAAAAAAGAAAAAAGAGGTCTGGGGGGTGTTTGTGCAAAGTGCTGCTGCAGCTGCTTACATGAGGCTCCCAGAGCCAGCAGGCGGTAGCGACGGCCTTACTGTACAGGAACTTCCCTTTCTTTCTTGGCTTTTAGATTCCTATTTGCAATGCAATGGGCAGCAAAGCTAGGTTTGTCTCCTGTTCTAGTAGCTGGAAAAGGGGGCGGAGAGAAACTCCCATTGCCAAGATACATGCGGGTCGGAGAGGGTGAAAACAATTCAAACTTCAACCTCCTAGTGCGGCGAGGGGCTTTGGGCAAAGGCTGGAGGGAAAGGCCTTAGCTTGCTCACACTTTCTCCCCAGTTGCGGGGGGAAATGGATGGGGGTCTGGGGAGGAAGCCATTCTCTCCCCCCCCCCCAGTAGCTGGACAAAGCTATGCAAAAAGCCAGCCCTCACCGGCACCCAGCTTCACCGACACCAGGCTTGCAAAAGGCAATGTGGCTCTGCCTGCAATCAAGATAGACTGGGGAGGGGGAGCACTGAGGAGACCGCAGGAGGGAATCCAGGTAAAGGGGCGAGGGAGGGTATCTGCAGCAAACTGCACTTTCCTTCACCCCCTTCTTTCGGAGGGCTTCCCTTCCTCTCCTCTCATCCCATTAGCCAGCCTGCCAGCAGGAGGTGAGTGGGTGGGCTTTATTGTGTTCCAGGCATTTCCCACCCGAATGGCACACCACATTTGCAGTTCCCCCCATGGGGAAGGCAGCGGGGGAATTGGGTGGGGGGTAGCAGAGGAGCTGTTTTCAAGCCATTGGCTTTTGCGGGGTGGAGAGTCTCCCTTTAGTTATGTAGGCAGAGGCACGCTTCCCATTTTGGTAGCTTCCTGTAGGGAAAATAACTTAAAAAAAAAAACCCGTGGCTCGAGCTGGACTGCCGGGCTAAGCAGCAGAACTTCTGTGCCCTGAATGGACCCACCTACGCCACCCATAAGTGTGTATCTGCTGGCAGCAGATGGTTTGTACAAAATGAGAGGCTTTGCCTACCCTGGCCAGTAGAGACGCATCTCTCATTAGTGCTGAGAGGCTGAGGAGAAGGCATTGCGTGCCTGCCAAAAAGTTTACAGCCTCACCTGTAGCAGAGATGAGAATGTCAGCTGTCTCTAGCCCCCAATTCTCCTTAAGCATTGCCAAATACACTGGCAGACTTTCTAAGCCTAAAGCAGAGAGGGAGGGAGAGATATATCCAATCCAACTTCTGGTATGTATGTGTTTGTGTGTGTGTGTTTGTATGTGTATGTGTGAAGGGGGGGAGAAAGATGTGGCTTCTTGGGGGTGCATTTTGGAGAAGTATCAAGAGAAATGCTAAAAGGGCAATCAGTTTGGGATTAAATTCCAAATGAAATTGGGTCTTCAGGGTAAGGAGACATAAAGAACTTTCAACTGCAGGTTTCTAAAAATCCTATTAACCCATTAGACCAGAGGGAGCAAAAGAGAGAGGGTCCCAATGAGAGTCTTAGCTATTTAACTTATGAATAATGGAATAACAGAGTTGAAAGGGACTTTGGAGGTCTTCTAGTCCAACCCTCTGCTCAGGCAGGAAAACTGAGGATGCCAAGTCTGAGTAGAGGGGCAGGCAAAGGTGTCAGAATAATCCTTGGAGGGGACCCTATACCAGGGATCTCCAACCTTAGCAACTTTAAGACTTCTGGACTTCAACTCCCAGAATTCCTCCCAGAATTTTGGAAGTTGAAGTCCACAAGTCTTAAAGTTGCCAAGGTTGCCTGCCCTATATACCATTTCAGAGAAATGGCTGTCCAGTCTCTTCTTGAAAACCTCCAGTGTTGGAGCATCCAGAACTTCTGGAGACAAGCAGTTCCACTAGTTAGTTCCACTGTCAGGAAATTTCTCCTTAGTTTTAGGTTGCTTCTTCTTTGTTCAGTTTCGATCCATTGCTTCTTGTTTTGCCTTCTGCTGCTTTGGAAAATACATTGCCCCCCTTCTTTGTGGCAACCCCTCAAAACCCTGCCTATCACACTCTTGGGAAAAGCATGTGAGCCATTTCCTCCTTTCAGTGGTCCATAAAAATACATATATAGTATGTGGATGCAGATGATAAAGTCGAAAAAAGGTGAAATTTTTTTACAGAACTATGATACATTGAGGCTTGGGGTAAGAAGGAGTGGCTGGGAGGGGAGGGACTGGGCAAAACGCCCCTTGATATGAGTGATGTTGAGTTGGCCACGCCCACCCAATCACATGACCACCAAGCCACGCCCATCCAGTCATATGATCACCAAGCCACACCCACCAATAAGCCACGTCCACAGAACCGGTAGTAAAAAATTTTGAATCCCACCACTGGTCTATTGGATCTTCCCAAGGGCTTACCTCTGCTTTTCATCTGGCTATGAATAGATCTGCAGAATGCACGAATGCTATGATGGAGCAATATACAGTATTAGAACTATGTAAATTATCAGCAAGAAAATTGGGTGGACCTATTGTCATTCGCTGAAGTAGCTTACAATAATGCAGTACACAGTAGTACTAGACTATCTCCTTTCCAAATTACTACTGGCATGGACTTTGTTCCTGTGCCTGAATTCCTACGGAAGCACCAACATCCATGTCCCTAACAGAAGGAATGGACTCTTTAAAAAAGAGATGGGAAAATACCAAGAAAGCTCTAACTGAAGCTGCTGAAGAATATAAAAAGCAGGCAGACAGACATAGTTGCTCTTCAGCCAACTGTTCGAGTGGGAGATCAAGTGTACCTGTCAACTAAATATCTTAGACTGAGGTTAATTGAACAACACATTAACCCCTTGTTTTGTTTTGTCGATTTTATTTTCTAGGATGTGATATTTTTCTTTGGGGGGGGGAGATGTCTGTCAGGCTTGGAAGCCATATTAGCACCAGAAGTTTCCATGCTGCTACATTCCTGTGCCTGGGAAACTGGGAGGGGGGATTTCATAGAGTGAATGTAGTTAGACATAATAAAATTCTTCTTTTCAGTCAAGATCATGTCATCCTGCATCTTCCTACCTTCAAGGACGCTAGCCCTGTGAAAGGAATTTACCAAAGCATCGGAGGCACCAGATTCCCAAAATAACAGAACAGGACCTGATTGGACTATTCTCCTTGGGTGGGAGGGTTTTGGACATTGGGAATTGCTTTCAATATATGATATTCCTTCAGAGCTTGCCTGCTTATGCTGCACTCAGCATCTTTAGTAAAAATACCTTTTCACTAACACCTATGGAGTCAAAGGTTGTTCTTTCCTAGGCTGCGGCCATTTTGACACCTACTTCTCATGCTTATTCCACACACAAAAAATCACATTCATTCCTTATTTTCTTAAAATTTAAATTTCTATAAATACAATTAATATGGTGAATGTCTTTAGGTAAAACAATAATGTTATCACCTAATATTCAGAATGACTTTTCCATTTTCCACTGCTCATTTCCAGTGTTAGGATGGTGAAAATGATTTTTTCAAAATCCTAGCCTCACAGAAGAACAGTATAGAGGTGCCTGTTGCATCAAGTTTTATTTATTTGTATGTTGTCTATCTCACCATCAAGCGACTGTGGACAGCTTAATAATAGATTAGAGTGGACCAAGACCTGGAAAAATACAGAATCACAGTCCTTTAAGCCTCTTTAGAAAACAGAATTATCTGTTTCCATTAAAAAGTGTTTTTCAGCAGATTTATTCATAAGGAATCTGCTTATTTCTAATGGTAATTTTCCAGATGTCTGAAATGTGCTCCATGCTTCTTGTATAGAAAGCTAATAATTTTTTTTCTCCTCCTCTGTTGGCCATACTGTAAATTGGCCCAGTCAAATCCTGGATTATTACGTGGTGGGAAGGAGCCAATTGTCACACAAGGGGGGATATTTGCAACCTGTTTATTCTGAACAGCAATTCTCTCTCCCTCTCCCTCCATTCCTCCCCCCCTCAGTCACAAATCAAGAAACAGCCCAATCTACAAATTAGCATAGTCTTTATGTGCTTGAAAAAACAAAGGCACATGGCCATTAGCAAGCAAAAGGCAACAAGTAGTAAATTATTTACACTCCTGATGGAGGATTGCCCTCCCAGAAGGTGGGTTTATTACTAAAACATTACAGCACTTGTTTCCTATCTCTAACTGATAAAACTGGTAGCTCAATGGACAAAAAATACCTGATTTATCTATAAGAGGGAAGAGTTACCCTTGAATCAGCTGCTGGCCTAGTAGGAACTCCTTAGTAACAACAATCACATGATCCTTCCAGAGGCAGAGCCAAGGGCCCAGAAAAGAGAAACAGAGACAAAAATGGAGTTTACACAAAAGGGAGTTATACCACTCCTTCACTATCATTCAGATTATAAATAAAAGTTAAGTTTTCCAAGTCTTCCACTTTTTGTTTCAGAATCAATAAGGTTTTAGGTTATTCCTTTTGGTTCCCTTCCCTAATCTTTGGTTCCCTTCCTTAATCTTCCCTCCCCTAATCTTTTCTATGTTTTTTTAGAATTATTTTTTAGAATTATTAGATGAGAATGCTGAATCAGTAGTAGTACTGCTCTGCAAAAGATACATTTTAAGCTGCAGGTTGACAATTCCCCCCCACCCTAAAATTGTAATTAGAATATTCAAGAGGACCACCGGTCCCCTGGAAATTTTATTTCAAACATTCAAATGTAGAAAAAGAGGGCACCATAACAAAACATTTCAAAATTCCAGAGCCTTTTTTCATTCAATGGAGATAACTTTTTAAAAATAAACTTAGACTAAATATGAAATCTGTAGGAGACCATTTCATCAGTGGACACATTATTGCATGATTGTGAAAGTTTCTAATGCTTAAATGAAGGAAGAACTGTAAATCGTGGATGGCATGATGTTACTCATAATAAAAGAGACAGGTGGTGATGTTCCACTGTCTTTCTCCTTTCTAATTATTGAAGTACAGTACAGAATGTTCTAGACCAGGCTAGGAAGTGTCTACCTTCAACACTTATATTAGCTTGGTAGATTCCTCTGTGAGATACTCACACTCATACAACTTCTACTTCAGTTTGGGATATATGGATGTGGCTGTCTGCCCAAACAATGGAGTTTCACCTGGGCAGGTACATGTATTTTAACAAGCAGATGCCTTCTCATTTCTGAATCCCACTTTCTAAGAATGCATTTTTAAATGTTTTCCCCTTTTATCTTTTGGAATACAAGATAAGAAATTACAAATACAGCACTACAGCAATTGATTCCCAAAGTTTTTATCTGATACAGGTTTTGATTTGATATTACATTTTGAACCTGATTTATAAATGTTGGGGTGTGCATAGCTTAGAGTTATTAATGATTGGAGTGGCATACAAATTGAAGAAATAAATAATTTATTAACACTACCCGTATATGTTTTCCACATTTAAAAATATGAAAAGATATGCATATAGATAATAATGCTTAACATAGTAATTTTAATAATAATTGTAATAATAGTTACCGTGCCTTTCCCGTGATATTCATGTCATCCTGTAGTGTTGATAAATACAACTTTCAGATATTTAAAAGGATGCCATTTCCTGACAGAAAGAGCAGTCAACCAATGGAACAGTTTACCTCATGAAGTGATAAGTTGTTCACTTGAAGAGAGACTGGCTAACCACTTGTCCAAAATGCATTGGTCGATCTGGAATGAGCTAGGAGTTGCAGACTGCTCAGATCTCTTTCAAATCCATGGTTCCATGTTCTGATGAATGGTCTCTTTTGCTGACCAATAGAAGAGTGAAAAAAATCATTACTAAATTATTATATATAAAAATAATAATCATTATTAAATGACCCATTCCCTGAGTTAAGGCAACTTCTGAGATAACAAAAATCCCCTTTCATGTTTTCAGCATGTTTTCTCACTTTTTTATTAACTTGCCAGCACTTTTGCAGCCAGATTCTTTTGCAAGCTATAACCAGGAATGTAAATTGCAAGGTACATCCTTTATTTGGGTAGAATGGGATAGGTCAAGTGTGGCTATTCTGTCTCAGTATTTTTCCATAAGACAAATCCTGCTCAGCACGTATACCTCTCAGAGCAAAGTTCACCAAGCTGACAGGAAAAGAACTGACAGGAAGAAGCTAAAGTTGATAAGATTAGTTTCACTGAGGTCTGTGTCGGATAAAAGAAAAACATGTTTATCAGTCAGAAAGTTCGTTACTTGTATCACATAGCCTGGACTCAAAGATAAAGTTTGTAACTTCTTTGTCTTTCTGTAATCCCTCACCCCCCTTCTTTGATTCAGCACAAATAAAAGAGGACAGCGTAGAGCAAGCTGGCAGCCTGAACATTCCATCTGTCTCAAGCTCAACTGGGACAATTCCATCTGCCCCAGGCAATGCGCTGCCTCACCTAAAGAAATCTTCGTCTTGTGTTCTTTTTTCTTTCTGCTTTGCAATCACTCTTGCGAGAGTCCCGCAATCACCCTGGCTAGGGTTCCGCTGCCATCTGCTGGCTCAAACTCACCCTGGATAGGGTCCTGCTTTTGCCAAACTTCGCCCTTGCGAGGGCTTCTCTGTATCTCACCCTTGCGAGGGTCCCGTTCTGAGAGGAATTCAGCAATCAACCAGAAGATCGAAACAACAGACCGGTCGCTCAACGCGACAGCTGGGGGCTGGTCCGGGATCCCTTGATTTGTCCGGGATCTCTTCGACTTTCTGGTTCCAAGGTGTGACTTCTGGCTAGAGGTGCATCGCCTTCACTCCCATTGCTACGCACCTGGCATAGGTTTCGTACGAATCGTAAGTAATGGGCTCCTCACTTTCTCAAGTTTCGTCAGGGCACAGGGACGAACTTTATAGTCTAGTGAAGAAGGCTAATTCCTTTCAGAAAATTAATGGTACAACTGTGTACCCAATTTCGAAGAAATCTTTAAATAAATTTATAATTTACATTGAGGCACACTGTCCAGCCTATCCATCTGCTGGAACTCTTAGCCATTCTCAATGGGAAAAATTAGGAAAATATTTACATGAAGTTCCCAGAGCTCCCATGGATATACTTATCTCTTGGAGAGCGATAATGGCTGTTATAACAATTGTTTATTCTTCTTCTAGTCTTCCTGAAACATCTTTTTCTCCTGTTTCCTCTGATTCCCCTTCTTCTCATTCAAAAACTTCTACAATTTCTTCCTTACCACCTCCATATCCTGACACTTCTTCCCCTCCTCCCCCTCCTCCCTACAACCCACCTCACATTCCTGATGTTAACCCTATCAACTCCACTGATTCTCCTGCCTCCTTGCCTGTTCGTAATACCTTTCAGAAGGCACTGATTAAAGGATTCTTTTCTCTGACATCTTCTCAACTTGCTGCTTGGCACAATGACTATCGCTTAGCAGTTCAATCTGTTGCAACAGCTGGCCTTCCTCAAGCTGTTACCCTGGACCATCTTCTTTGTCAGGGAGCCATCCCGTACTCCACAGGATGAGATTCAGATGGGGGCAGGGGGTTATCCCATCATGAGAAAGGTCCTTCTCAACCTTCTTTGTCTTTTAACAAAATTCTTCAAGGACCCCACAGATTTTTTCATTCTTATTCTCAGTGTGTTCCATCTTAGAACAAATCATTTAACTGTCTTTTATAACTTCTCTGTTGTGTCTGTTCAACCTGTGGGGCCATGATCTTATGTCTCAACTTAACACAAAACTCATTATTGATTAATGGAATCTTTTGCTAAAACTCTACCATGTGTCAATACTATGTAAAAAATGTCTTGCTACTCTATTGTTCTGCTTTTCCACAATTTCTGATGTACTTGAGAAGACAAGAGTGGGAAGCTAAGATTGTTTATTGCAAGTAGATTTGATGATAAAGATGAAGGAAGGAAATGGAAGTAGGAAGGAGAGAGATGGTTTGTGGATGTGTTGTTTGGAGGAAGGAAAGAGGCTTTGACAAATTGAGAAGGATGTGTATGTCTGTGAATGCAATGAGGGAATTCTGGATGTTTGTTTGAAAGTAAACAAGAAAGTAGCAAAGAAAAAAGAAATGAGAGGGCGACCCCTAGTGGGCTGCTCTTTTCAGAGAACATAGATTGATTCCACCAAAATATCAGAGAAAGGGAGGGGCAATACCAGCCCATCGCTTTTCTGAGTAAAACTCTCTGTTTCTGTCTTCTCAACCCACCTTGGTTCAGCTTCAGCAATATCTGGGTACCATAAACTGGGCCCGACCTTTCCTGTCTTTAACCACCTTCTCTTGCTATTCTTTCCACTCATCAACTACTGACTGCAATAATTGTTCAAATATCTAATACAAAAAATCTTCATATCTTGGAATGGTTACATCTACAACACACTCCAAAAACATCTATTTTTACTAGAGCAGCACAAATGGCTTCTCTTATAGAAAAAGGCGTAAGAGAACCAAAGCCCTGATGGGAATGGATATTTTTACATTGTATATTCCTTTTAAGATCACTCAATGGGAACCTCTTTTTTCAGACTTCCACAACACTGCAGGATGCGTTGGAAGATTGGTGTGGCCAAGTGTCGTGCCACCTTCCTTCTGATTCACGATTGCAGGTGTTGAGGACAGTTCCTTTTGTTTTACAATCACCTTTTGTCCAACAGCCATTGAAGGAAGGCTTAACTGTCTTTACTGATGGTTCAAAAAATATTGGAGCATGTACATGGTATGAAAATGCTCAATGGCATAAACGCTTAACTACTTCACAATCATCAGCACAACAAGCTGAATTAGCTGCTTTCTTATTGGCGTTGTCTTTTTTTTCACAACAATCTTTAAATGTAATATCTGATAGTATGTATGCTACTCAGATGGTTGCTCATATTTTTGATGCATATATTTCTCCTGTTACACCTCCCTCTCTAATGAAACTTTTTTACAGCTTCAGACACTGCTGAAAAAGCGAGGAAACCTTTATTTGTAGCTCATATCAGAAGTCATCAGCAATTGCCTGGATTCCTAGCAGAAGGCAATCATATGGCAGATGAGGCTTGTAAAATTATGGCCTCCTCTCCCCTTCTCCAACAGCTTTCACCTGGGGAGAGCCATGATTATTTTCATCAAAACAGGAAAGCCCTGGTGCGACAATTTGGAATTACATATCAAGAAGCCACAGCAATAATTCAACAATGTCCAACATGTAGCTTGCAGGCCAAAGGTATCCCTGAAGGCGTTAATCCTAGGGGTACTCAAGCCTGTGATACATGGCAAATGGATGTAACTCACTATCCTCCCTTTGCTCCCTGAAATACATTCATGTATCAGTAGATACTTATTCAGGGTTTATTATAGCAACATTGCAAAGAGGAGAGGCTACTAAAAATGTTATTAATCACTGTATTCGGTCATTCGTAACGTTGGGATGTCCAAAAATTCTCAAAACAGATAATGGTCCTGCTTATGTCAGTTCTCCCTTTGCTGAGTTTTGTCATAAGTGGGCCATCACACATAAGTTTGGCTTACCCTTCAACAGCCAAGGTCAAGCGATTGTGGAGAGGACACACTTAACTTTGAAACAAGCCCTTGATCGGCATTTGGGGAAAAAAGGCTCAGGCCCCCGAACCTCCCAACGTTGCAAAATATCTTAAATGTTTGTCTGTACACTCTTAACTTTCTCAATCTTACTGGCTCTCCTCCCTCCACAGCGGCTTCTCGCCACTTCACTAAGCCAGTAGTTCCCTCTTCCCGTCCTCTTGTTTATTTCAGACAGCTTCCAGATCCTGCGTGGAAAGGTCCTGCACAGCTCATTACCTGGGGAAAAGGTTACGCTGCTGTTCAACTTCCTGATCGAGTGCTTTGGGTTCCTGCTAAAGACTGGTAAAGACTGAATGCTGAGTGCTGACAGCAATTAGTCAGCAATTCCTCCCTCTGCTCCTTCGGTGCGCCCAGGAAGAAAGGCTATAAGACTGTAACACCAGCCCCAACTCAGACTTGTTTTTCTATGGAACTAATCCCACAGATACATGTCTAGTGATTCCCTGGAATCTAAAAGACCCTTCTCTTCCCGCACCCTTTCTTTCTCCCTTTCTCTCTTAGTCTTTCCTTTCTTTCTATAACAATTATAAATATAGATGTAAAGGCAAACTGCTTATTATTGTTATTAGGGTTTACTGATTAGAGTCTTTTGAATATACAAAAATTGGAAGGTCTGTTAAATTGGGTTGACTTAGATTAACTGGAACCTTGAATATTAATTACATTGAATATTAATTAATTACATTATAGGACAAAGGTATATATAGAGTGAGAAATTTCAGAGTTGTTTGTTAGCTGTAAATAAGTTTGATTTGATATGATATTGATTTATTAGGGGTTAAATATAATTAATGAATTTTGGTATATGAACTTAGTATAGAGAACAATATATAATACTTAATATATAATATTTGATAATATTCTTTTTATAGTATGTGATAACACTTTATTGAATTGGAATTTAAACTGCCTAAGCGACAAATTGGGTCGAAGAAAGAGATCTAAAATAACTTGGTGTGTAAGCTTAGTAAATAGACTTGCAATCACATTTAAAGGGCTATTACATCGAATGGTGATTTGGGAAAATATTCTTAACATTATCCAATTGCAAAAACAAATCTTATCAGAGATGACTTCCACAACAACTACAGCCCTGAAAACGGGAAGGAAGAACACCCAGACCTTGGCGACAACTTTGGCAACTGCCTCCCCAACAACGCAGAAAACTATAGAAGAGACCTTGACAGGAGAAAAACAACCGACCGTCACTAATGCCAATCTGCAAGCGACACTATTATCCCTGCAAGAGTCAATGTCTAGAATGCAGGAGATTATGATTAGGAATCACAATGAGACCAGAGCCGATATTTGCGAACTGAAGGAAGAAATGGGGAAATTAAAAGAGGAGATGAGAGCAGATATACAAAAAGTCGAAGATAAGGTGGGGACAATGCAATTGGCTATGGAAAGAACTGAAATAAAAATAAAAGAAATAGAGAGGAGGACAGAACGAGCAGAGAGGAACCTAGAAAGGACTGAAGAAGGCTTTAAAAGTATTAATAGAGAAATGGAAGATTCCTTGGTCCAACTTGAGATGGACAGAGCAGCGGCATACCTAAGGTTCCAAAACGTGGAGGAATCCAAAAATGAAGAACTAGCGCAATTAATGGCAGGTTTGTTGGCTGATCTAGTTGGAAAAGAAAAAGATGACTTACTCAAAGAATTCGACCGAAGTCTATAGGGTGAATACCAGTTACGCAAGGCGTCACAAGTGCCCAAGGGAGATCCATATCCGCTTTTCAAGAAGATGCGTGAGAGACCTAATACTTAGAATGGCCAGAGATGAGAGAGTATTATATATGGGCAAAGAGATCATAGTTCTCAAGCAGATTCCGAGAAAAGTGAGGGCCTTAAGGCAAGAATATAAATTTTTAGCTAACCACTTAAATAAAAAAGAAATTTCATTTAAATGGCAAATTCCAGAAGGGATGCTAATATGGTGGAAGGGAAGGAAAATTAAAATAGATTCAATAGAACAAGCACAAGACTTTCTAGAACAACTAACAACCACGGAGGATCAACACACTAAGGAGGAAACCCAAGGGAACATGCAGGAAGATCGGAACCGCCATAGGAACAAGGAAGAAAGACCCGTCCAAACTCAAGGAAAAGACAACTTACAACAAGAAAGAGTAGAAACATCCCCATACCTCCTACAAGAAGAGAGCCGTATAATTACGAGACAAAAAGTGAGGCAGACTTAAGTAAATGGAGGAAGGAAGTAAAATCCTTTCCATCAACATAAACGGCCTAAATTCAAGAGCTAAAAGGAAGAGGATTCTAAATAAACTAATAAAACAAAACGTTGATATAGTTTGCATACAAGAAACACACATTAGGAAAAGTGAGGAGAAATTTCTAGATTGTCCGAAACTGGGAAAACTATTCACAGCACCAGCAGATGAGCACAAAAAGAAAGGTATTGCAATATATGTGAGAGATGATTTAAAAGCGGAGTTAATCTGGGCGGATCCTGAAGGAAGAACCCTGGTGGTACAAACTTCAATTAATGGCATTACATTTTTACTGGTAGTAATCTATGCCCCAAATGATGATCAAGGTAAATTTTTCAAACATCTTCACCAAAAAATAATAGATTTCGGAAATGGCAATATTTTTCTGATTGGCGATTTTAACTCTATTGCTGACTACCGGAAGGATCATAGTAACATGAGTAAGAATAAAAAAGGAAAAAGAGAATTTTCGAAGCCATGTAAGGATATGATGTACGAACTGAATCTGGTAGATATTTGGAGAAAACTAAACCCAAAAAAGAACAGTTTACCTTTTACTCTAACCCACACAAAATTTGGACAAGAATAGATATGGCTTGGATAAATGGTGAATTAATTAATGAAATCAAAGATAGCGAAATTTTACCAAAGCGACTGGGCTGATCACAACCCAATTCAAATAACCTGGAGAGGTAGAAGAAAACCAAAAGAAGATGGACTCTTAACACTCACTTAATAAAAGAAGAAGAATACACTAATAAATTGAAAGAAGAACTGAACTTCTTCTTAAAAGAAAATAATAATGATCTAACTTCGAAACAAAATATATGGGACACAATGAAGGCATTTATAAGAGGAACAACTATCTCTTACAATGCTATGAGAAATAAAAGAAAGTATGCCCAACAAAGTAACTTACAACAAGAAATTAAGGATTTAGAAACCCAACTACAAAAGAACCCCAAAAATCAAAGAATACAGAATCAGTTAATAACAACTAAACACAATCTAAATTTATTGGAACAAGAAAAATTAGAGAGTAGTCTGAAAATGACTAAACAAATTTATTTTGAGCACGCAAACAAGCCAGGGAGATGGTTAGCCCACAAACTTAAGAAAATGAAAGAAAAAGATTGATACACCAATTAATGGACGAGAGGGGCAATTTGCAAGAGGAGATAGAGAAGAAAAAAAGAGATCACTTTTAAATACTTCAGGAAATTATACAAAAAGGAAGACGTTTGTGAGGACAAAATAATGAAATATCTAGAGGAAGCAAATGAAAAAGCAATTGGAGAGGAAGAGATAGAATTATTAAACAAAAATATAAACATGGTCCGAACTGAAGTCAGCAATAGAGAAGCAAAGTAACAATAAAGCGCCAGGGCCGGACGGGATACCTGTAGAACTTTACAAAACAATTATAGAACAAATTGGACCACTGATGCTGGAAGTATTCAATGAGGTACTCCTAGTAGCCAAGATGCCGGACTCGTGGAGGGAGCCTTAATTTCGCTGATCCCGAAGGAGGACCTAGACCATAGACTTATTAATAATTATAGACCAATCTCGCTCCTGAATGCAGATTACAAACTATTCTCTTCTATAATAGCTAATAGACTAAAACAGGTTCTAAACACACATATCCATGAAGATCAAAATGGATTTCTCCCATTTCGACAAATTAAGAATAATCTAAGAACAGTGATAGACATTTCAGAATACTACGAAGCCCATCCGGAAAAACAATTTGCTTTTATGTTTTTGGACGCTGAAAAAGCATTCGACAATTTAAATTGGCATTTTTAATTCAAAAATATACAATATGAACCTTGGCACTAGATTGAAACGTCGTCACTACAATTTACCATACCCAACAGGCAAATATTCTAATAAATGGGGAACAAACTGACCCGATAAAAATAGAAAAAGGGGTCAGACAGGGTTGCCCTCTCTCTCCTCTGCTTTTCATATTCGCCCTAGAATCTCTTTTGACGTATATTAGGCAAAATTCGAGAATTAGAGGACTGAGGATTAAATCAGAAGAGTACAAAGTACAAGCCTTCGCTGATGATTTGGTTTTTTTCTGGAGGAGCCTATAGAAAAAGGACATAACTTATTAGAAGAACTAGAACGATTTGGAGAAGTCGCAGGATTTAAAATTAATAGGGGTAAAACGAAATTAATGTCTAAAAATTTAACAGGAGACCAGAATAAAGAACTAGAGACAATAATGGGAATACAGGTGACAAAAAAATTAAATACTTAGGAATTTGGCTTACTCCACAAAGCAAATCATTAAAAGAAAACAACTATGACAAACTTCTCCAACAATCCAAGAAAGATTTAGATTCCTGGAGTACATTACAACTTTCCTTATTGGGCAGGATTGCTCTGATTAAGATGAATATTCTGCCAAAATTTCTATATCTATTCCAGACAATTCCAATCAAATTAAATAAAAAAATTTTTACGGAATTAAACAAGATAACACTGAAATTTATTTGGCAGGGAAAAAAGCTAGGATTAATGTAAAAGCCCTACAAGATTTGAAAAGCAGAGGAGGGTTAGGCCTGCCAAACTGGGAAGTATATTACAAGGCAGCCACCCTACTATGGATAAAGGAATGGGTGAATTTAACTAACAAAAGAACATTAATATTAGAAGGCCACGATATGCAGAAAGGATGGCATGCCTTTCTGTGGGAAACTGGGAAACCCAGGCAATCATATTTCCATAGGCATCTTATCAGGGACTCTCTATTAACCAATTGGAAAAAAGTACGTAAAAAACTTTATCTAAAAATACCGATTTGGCTATCTCCAATGGAAGCGATAGTACACCCTAATAATTTGGATATAACTAAAATGATTAAGTACGAAAATTTATTAGACCCACAAGGAAAATTGAAAACCCGACAAGAATTACAAGAGCGAGGATTTAAAATTGATCAGTGGGTGTACCTTCAAATTCATAGTAGATATAAACAAGATATTAAGGAATTTGGAATCTACAATAAATTACAGACTTTAGACAAAATTCTATTAGGACCGAGCAAAAAAAATATATCTAAATTTTACAAACATTTATTAGAAACTGAATTAGAACAAGAAATTGTCAAAGGAAATATGATTGCGTGGAGCAGAAACGTGGGACGGAGCATTACGCTAGTAGAATGGGAAAGGATCTGGAACAGGAACATTAAGATCACGAAATCAGCAGCTTATAAAGAAAACGCATATAAAATGTTTTATAGATGGCACCTGCCCCCTTCGAGATTGGCGAAGATGCACCCCAACACGAGCCCCAATTGTTGGAAATGTCAAAGCATAGAAGGTACCTTCTTCCATTTGTGGTGGTCGTGCAAGGAAACCCAGAAGTACTGGCAAAAATTAGGCGCTGGCTAGAGGAAATAACCAAGGAACAAATAGAGTACAAACCAGAGTCCTTCCTTCTAGGAATTTTCGATAAACAAATACCCAAAAAATCGAAGTATATTGTAATTCATATCTTAACCGCAGCCAGACTGGCATTTGCTCAGTGCTGGAAATTATCTTCCATTCCCTCTGAACATATGGTTATTCAGAAAATTTTACAATGCCCGAAATGGACAAACTAACCCAAGCACTAAAAAATAAAGAATCCTCATCATATTACAACAATTGGAATCCTTTGTATAATTGGCTAAACCAAAGATAGATCATCTCTAGGAAAATGATGGCGAGGGCCTCCAAGCAGAGATAAAGAAAAGCACCGCCGATGATACTTTTGAAGAAGAAAGGATCTTACAGACAGTCACAAAATATGGTTTTATTTTAACTGTTTTCCCTACTCTATTCTTCCCCTCCCTTACTCTTCCCTTTCCCCTCTCTTAGGCTTTCCTCTCTCTCCCTCTTGGTCTATGCCAAGGCCTATTTTTCTTTTTGTTGTACATAATTTGTAGTTGTGTTGTTCTTTTAAAGGTAAAACTAATAAAGTATTTTTCCAAAAAAAGAAAAAGCGAGGGAAACCTTTATTTGTAGCTCATATCAGAAGTCATCAGCAATTGCCTGGATTCCTAGCAGAAGGCAATCATATGGCAGATGAGGCTTGTAAAATTATGGCCTCCTCTCCCCTTCTCCAACAGCTTTCACCTGGGGAGAGCCATGATTATTTTCATCAAAACAGGAAAGCCCTGGTGCGACAATTTGGAATTACATATCAAGAAGCCACAGCAATAATTCAACAATGTCCAACATGTAGCTTGCAGGCCAAAGGTATCCCTGAAGGCGTTAATCCTAGGGGTACTCAAGCCTGTGATACATGGCAAATGGATGTAACTCACTATCCTCCCTTTGCTCCCTGGAAATACATTCATGTATCAGTAGATACTTATTCAGGGTTTATTATAGCAACATTGCAAAGAGGAGAGGCTACTAAAAATGTTATTAATCACTGTATTCGGTCATTCGTAACGTTGGGATGTCCAAAAATTCTCAAAACAGATAATGGTCCTGCTTATGTCAGTTCTCCCTTTGCTGAGTTTTGTCATAAGTGGGCCATCACACATAAGTTTGGCTTACCCTTCAACAGCCAAGGTCAAGCGATTGTGGAGAGGACACACTTAACTTTGAAACAAGCCCTTGATCGGCATTTGGGGAAAAAAGGCTCAGGCCCCCCGAACCTCCCAACGTTGCAAAATATCTTAAATGTTTGTCTGTACACTCTTAACTTTCTCAATCTTACTGGCTCTCCTCCCTCCACAGCGGCTTCTCGCCACTTCACTAAGCCAGTAGTTCCCTCTTCCCGTCCTCTTGTTTATTTCAGACAGCTTCCAGATCCTGCGTGGAAAGGTCCTGCACAGCTCATTACCTGGGGAAAAGGTTACGCTGCTGTTCAACTTCCTGATCGAGTGCTTTGGGTTCCTGCTCGCTGTGTCAGACCTTACCATGGCAAACCTGACTCTAACCCTAATCTTTCTTCTGATATCAATACTTCCTGTCTTTTCTCAATTTAAGGCATCTCCTGATGCTATTTTTGCTTTCCTTGCTGACACTGTTACCTTTATCTTTAAAGATAATCTTCTTTCTGCATGTAATTATGTTTTCCAACACAATGGTAGTTTTCTTTCTCCTACTTCTGACATAACTATTTACTATTACTATTCTCCTTGTTTAATATTTTTAACTATACATGTTACTCCACTTACTATAGGTTCTTATTCTTGCTTAGGATTTTTCCACAATCACACTTATTTCAATCACACTGTTCTATTGCTTTCCACTTCTTCAGTGGCATCTACTCCACTATCTTCTGTTTTACTTACATTGCCATCTCAAGCTAATTCTGAGACAACTTTTCCTGGAGATAAACTACGCTGGCATCTTCGTTGCTGCTTTCCACCCTGTGATGTCACCAACTGCATATTGCATCATTCATCTTCCTGGGTTCCTGATCGCTACAAACCACCTGTAGTGCGAAGACGTCACCTCATCCCCTGATGACATCCATCGCAAGACTACAGCTCTCATTCGAGCTCGCCATCTTGGGTATCCTGCCTTCATCGCTGACAACTCCATCTCTAAGCAGTCTGCATCTCATGTTGTTCCAAGATTTGGCTATCATCGCACTCCTCGAAGCATACAATCATCTTCTACAAATGAACATCAACCTCAAACTTACACCTGGACTATCCTTGATTTTCAAGGAAAAATTTTAAACACCACCACTAACTATACTAGATGGCCATGGTTTCCTCAGCTTTTCATGGATTTTGCTGAAATGGGAACAGGAGTAGAAAAATTTGCAGACAAAAAACTACAAGCTGATACATGGGACAAGCAAGGCTCCTGTTCTCCAGCACCTGCTGACAACTTTAGATTATATTTTTGTCCTGCTCATAGTACTGGTACTTCTCGTTCTGCCTGCGGTGGGGTAGTTGACAGATATTGTAAAAATGGAGTTGTGTATCCACAGGTCATATCTGGTGGGAAGCACCTACCAAAAATGACTATATTCATATTACCCGTGCTCAAGCACATCTTCCCTGCTCTCAATGGCCTTGTTGTGGACAGAGAATAAATCCACTCAGAATCACTTTTACTGCACAAGGAAAGACACTTGCAAGAAAACAATGGATGGTTGGGTTTACTTGGGGAGGACGTCAGTGGGATGGTCAAGGAGATGAAGGGAATATTTTTACAATTCGCCTTTCTATATCTATGTCTCATTATGATGTTGGTCCCAATCCTAATTTGAAATCAACCTTTCTACAAAAACCCAATATTCAGGTGAATCCATTAGTACAGTTGGTCAATTCTTCTTACACATTGCTAGCAACTACACTTAATGATTCATCTAAAACTGATAGTTTGAATACACTTGACAATGAAGTTAACAATACTCAAAAAACAGTTAGCTTTCTCACATCTGTAATTGAATCAAAAGACCTTGTCAAAAAAACCTTTGCTGGAATGGTACTCTGACCAAGAGTCAGAGGAAGAAATAGACACTAATAACTCCTTTACTCCCAAAGAAGTTTTGTTAACTCTGCCAAGCCATGATTTGGGGGATGAGGACTTTTCCTCGTATGAGTTGGTTCTGCAAGGCATCAACAAACTGAAGGGTTTGTTGCCACCTTATGGGACTACTCGGGAGGAGAAAGGACTCTACCTAGAATCATGAGCACAAAAAATAAAGAAAAGGAGGAATTGTGGCTATTCTGTCTCAGTATTTTTCCATAAGACAAATCCTGCTCAGCACGTATACCTCTCAGAGCAAAGTTCACCAAGCTGACAGGAAAAGAACTGACAGGAAGAAGCTAAAGTTGATAAGATTAGTTTCACTGAGTGTGTCAGATGAAAGAAAAACATGTTTATCAGTCAGAAAGTTCGTTACTTGTATCACGTAGCCTGGACTCAAAGATAAAGTTTGTAACTTCTTTGTCTTTCTGTAATCCCTCACCCCCCTTCTTTGATTCAGCACAAATAAAAGAGGACAGCGTAGAGCAAGCTGGCAGCCTGAACATTCCATCTGTCTCAAGCTCAACTGGGACAATTCCATCTGCCCCAGGCAATGCGCTGCCTCACCTAAAGAAATCTTCGTCTTGTGTTCTTTTTTCTTTCTGCTTTGCAATCACTCTTGCGAGAGTCCCGCAATCACCCTGGCTAGGGTTCCGCTGCCATCTGCTGGCTCAAACTCACCCTGGATAGGGTCCTGCTTTTGCCAAACTTCGCCCTTGCGAGGGCTTCTCTGTATCTCACCCTTGCGAGGGTCCCGTTCTGAGAGGAATTCAGCAATCAACCAGAAGATCGAAACAACAGACCGGTCGCTCAATGCGACAGTCAAGCATAATGGTTTGTGTAGACCTGAAGGCAAAAGAAATCAAGAAGTCACTGTATGCAAGGAAAATCAAATGGGGCTGATCTTTAAACATATTGTGAAACTACCAGAAGGATTAAAAACCTTCTGGTCATTTTGTTGATAAAATTGTTTATGTCTACTAGAAAAAACAATTACTACCAACCTGCCTTCAATCAAGGATCTGTATACTGCACGAGTCAAAAAGAGGGCTGTGAAACTATTTACAGACTCCTCACATCCCAGACAGAAACTGTTTCAACTCCTTCCCTCAAAACAACGCTGTAGAGCACTGCACACCAGAACAACTAGACACAAGAACAGTTTTTCCCCAAACACCATCACTCTGCTAAACCAATAATTCCCTCAACACTGTCCAACTATTTACAAAGTCTGCACTACTATTACTGTTAATCTTCTCACCACTCCTTATCACCCATCCCCTCCCACTTGTGACTGTATCTTTGTTGCTTGTATCCTTACAATTTATATTGACTGTTTCCTAGTATGATTTGATTGCTTATTGTACCCTATGACTATTATTAAGTGTTGTATCTTATAATTCTTGATGAATGTATCTTTTCTTTTATGTATACAGAGAGCATTTGCACCAAGACAAATTTCTTGTGTGTCCAATCACACTTGGCCAATAAAGAATTTTCTATTCTATTCTATTCTATTCTATTCTATTCTATTCTATTCTATTCTATTCTATTCTATTCTATTCTATTCTATTCTATTCTATTCTATTCAAATTATATTAAAAAGAAAAAAATGACTTACAATTAGTCCTCACACTTATGGCAGTTGCAGCATCCATTTGGACCTTCCCAACCAGCTTCTGACAATAGAGAAGACAGCAGGAGGTCACAAATCATGATCATGTGGTATTTTGCTTAATGACCAATGCAAAAATGGTCATAAAATTGTACATGGTCACAAGATGCCTCACTTAATGACAGCATGCCTTAACAATGAATTTTCAACTGCTTATTGTCAAGTCAATGACTACCTGTACTAGATACTTTAAATCTCCAACTTCACGACCAGAAATGAGCCAAGAGTTTCTGTAAATGGGGAAATAGCTTCACAGAAACCTTGCAGGATTCCAGCATCACAAATCCATATAAATTCAAGTTCATTTCTCATCTCCAGATAAATATATTTTCATTCTCTCAGACCTTTCATATGTCAGCCTTAAATATACATTGATACAGGAGGGATTCTAATAACTGTAGCTACTGTTTATTTTATTGGATATTAATATTATTTGTTTCCTTGATTATTTTAATTGAACATATTTATTAATGATATAAATATAAACTATGCTGGAAAAATAGTTTTGAAAAATAGCACTCAAAATTTAAAAAGAGTGAATAAATAAACATGAGAAATGAACCTATGTATCTATAAGCTCTTCTTGCTGAGTAGTAAATTTGAAATGATTTAAAATCACACTTTTTCTTCTCCTCATCAGAGGGCACTCTCGACTAAAAGATAGCAACTACTTTTGTAAGTGGTTTGTACGGCTTTGTAGAGATTAAAGGAAATAGTGGTGTTCAAAAATCTTTGTATGCTATTTTTTTAAGCAGAAGTTTCACTTTCTGTGCTAGACTAGGAGATGTTTTCCTGTTATCTGGGACTGAAATGTGACTTAAAAGATCTGTTCTGACAATTGCTACTACATTGTTTTCTTTTCTAGAATCACAAAATAAGTTGGATAGTCATCAGGCCCTTCCAAACTGATAGCATACTCCTGTCTAAACTTTTTTGTTAACTCAGAACAACTTGGATTTCTGATTTTATCCTTCTCTAAAATGCAGCTATTTGAGTTGTGACTCCTGAATCAGTGGTATTTTCCCGTAAACCATTATTTCTTTTCCAGGTTGTCTTTCTGCTGCAACCATAACTCTGCGAGCTGCAATAGCTCACCAGTTTGCTTCAGAGTCCAATTCAAGTGTAGGTTTTAACCTTCAAAGCCCTTTATGGCATGGGACTGGGATACCTAAGGGACTACCTCTCCCCAATTACATTATCCCTTCCCATGAGATCTGGCAGAGAAGGCACTTTGTGGGTACCATCTTCTAGAGACTTACATTTGGTGGGTCCTAGGAGGCAGACTTGCTTTGCCATGAAACCTGCTTTATGAAACATTACCCCAACCCCAAAATTAGATTAGCTTGATTCCTATTATTGTTCTGATAGTCCCTCAAGGCCTGGTTGTGTTATCAAGCCTAGGGGTCCCTGGGAATTGGAGACATTCTTAAATGGCTTCATTATTATGGTTGATATAGTTACTCTCTCTAGGCCTTGTGGTTTGTACATTTTAAATTTGTAATAACATTTTAATGTTTAATAATGGGTTCTTTATATTTTTTATATGTTTTATATATTTGTTTTATATATATACTTTAGCCACCTAATGAGAAGGAAGGACTCACTGGAGAAGAGCCTAATGCTGGGAAAGATTGAGGGCAAAAGAAGATCAGGACAGCAGAGAATGAGGTGGCTGGATGGAGTCACTGAAGCAGTCGACGTGAGTTTAAATAGACTCCAGAAGATGGTAGAGGACAGGAGGGCCTGGGGGAACGTTGTCCATGGGGTCGCAATGGGTCGGACATGACTTCGCAGCTAACAACAACAATATTTTTGTTGTTTTATTTGACTGTTGTATGCTACCCAGAGTAGCTTTTAATATGATGGACAATCATATAAATTTGATCAATAAAATAAATAAGTAAAAAAATAAATAACAGTTCTGCTCAAACAGTTTGAGTTGGTGACTGTCTATTGCAAATGCTAATGCAGGCACTTTAGCATTACCTCATGTTTATCTTATTTCAACCTTTTAGCTTAATCCTTTCACCTATCATAGTTCTATGATAGCTTACTTCATCTAGAGCAGACATGTCATACCCAAGGCCTGCAGGCCAGATCTGGCCCGCAATGTGGCCACCCTGGAGATAGTAAGGGCTGGGCCCCAGCACCTTGGCCCTGGCCCACCCCATGGGTGCATGCACAGGAGGCGGTGAGCATCTTGGATACTAGGGCTGCTTTTGCTCATTGGGTGTGCTGGCTGAATCCCACACACCCTGCTGCCTCTCTGCCAGATGTGTGGCCTGTTAGATGGGTGGCCCACCAGCCCCGCTCTCTGGTGCTTGACCCTTGCTTCTGACTCACCCAGGAGGCTTTCCCATATGCAGCATTGATAGCTGTCATAGCAGCAGCAGCAGCAGAAGCTTAGCAATCAGGACCTCTGCCTGCAAGGAACGGCATCTTCCTCGCCCGCAACCTCTTGCCCCATGTGGGAAAGCCATGGCCACCAGCAATGCTGCCACCCTCTCCCCCTCCCTTCATCCCTTCTTGGAAGCAGAGAGAGGGAGGGAGGGAGGGAGGGAAGAAGGAAGGAAGAAAGAAAAAAGAAAGGAGATGGGAACGAGAAAGGGGAAGGCAAGGAAGGAATGGGAAGGGAGGGAAGGAGGGAGGGAGGGAAGGAGGGAGGGAGGAAGGAAGAGGATGGGAATGAGAAGGAGGGAGGGAGAGAGAGAGGAAGGAAAGAGGGAGATGGGAATGAGAATGAAGAAAGGAAGGAAGGAAGGAAGGAGGGAGAGAGATTGGAGTGAGAGGGAGGGTCTGAGAGAAGTCTTGCCTTAACAGCTGGCCACCAGCAGCCCTGCTGCCCTCTTGCTATGCCCTTGCCCCCTCCTCCTGGCCTCTCCTGGTGGTCTCCCATCCTATCGCTGAGGATGCTTTGCTTACAAAGCCAGTCTCCTTGCATGGAGAGGGAGTGACAAGTGCACTTTGCCCTCCCCCACCCACCATGAGCAACCTGGCCAAAGAGACCAAGCTCAGTAACAGCAGCCTTGAGGAGGTGAGCATGGCTGGGCACCCCCTTGCAGAAGCAAGGCTGGGTTCTTTCCCTTCACTGCCTAGGGCTCTGGGCAGCCTGCACCACTGTTCAGGGGTCCTCCATGTGGCCCGAGAGCCCAGGAGGACCCCTGGACAGCAGTGTGGGCTGCCCAGAGCCTTAGGTGGACAAGGCTTTGGCAGTCACCCTGGTCCACTGAAGACCTCCAGATCCCTCCTCCCAGCCTTGCTTGGCCCCTTACAGGAGGCAGAGGATAACACTTCTATGTGTGGAAGCATGGAGGAGAAAGTTTGCACAAGATCTACCTTGACAGATCTTTGGAGAGGAGGAGGGGGTGGCGGGGCAGCTGCATTAAGGAAGGCTGCCCCAACAAGCCAGCACCCTTACAACACATGATTGGAAATGATGATTCTGTTTCCAGAAGAGCCAGTCTCCCTTGTGTAGGACCAGGGAGCACTGCTCCCCTGCTCCCTCCCCTTGCTCTCCAGAAATCTGTCAAGGCAGAAGTTGGACTCAGAGGAAACTGATTCATGCAAACTTTTACCTCCTCACTTCCACATGCAGCAATTGTCCTCTGCCTCCTGCTTTGCTGGGAGGGAGCACCAGATAGGAAAATGCAGTTCAACTTGCATGAGTGGCAGGCTGGCAGGCACTCATGTGCATGCAGGCTGACCCACTGCTCATGTCAACCCACCTCTCACAGAAGTGCTGCATGCATGTGTGTGCCGGCTCACCACTCATGCAAAAGCTGAAGGCATGTGTGTGTGCTGGCCTGCTACTTGCATGGCCCAGTTCCCCTCTGCCCCCAGCTGTGATGCCAGTTTCCTTAATGGGTGTAGTGGTTGACGTAAATTCAGCACTTACATTCCTTTGCCACTCCAACCACCGAACTGGGTCTAAATGTTATTCTTCCCACTGTAAAAATAGAATGAATTTTTATTAACAAAAGAATAAAAGGAATGCTGGTGATCCCTTGTCTATACCACTGGAAGTCTCCAAGAAAATAACAATATTGCTCTAACAGTACTATCATATTTTCTATTTCTTGGAGAAATTCTGATACTACATTTTTGGTGTCAGGGATGCCTCTAATCAGTCCTTAGGCAAGAAAAACCATTCACTGCAAACAGAGAAAAGGTACTTTTACTAGGAATGAGTTAATTACAGCTAAGTCAGACAAGATCTGGAGCAAAACTGCGTGAAGCATCAAATCGAAACCCTAGAGCCCATTTCTCTTGTAGCTAGACAACCAAAATTCAAGCATTGGCCATAAGAAGTTTTGGAAAGTCTCTGAGTCTCTGGGTCTGCATCGTTTCCCCTTCTGCATTCTGAAGCCAGATGAAATGATCTTGAAGAGATAAGCCAAGTCTAAGCCAGTTTTTGCAAAACTTCATGAAAAAAATCCACTGTCTACAACTGCACATTTTCTCTCTCAAGTGCCCATCACTCCCCCTAGCCCCATTGCTATGGCACTGGGTTTGAACTACTTTCATTGGGGAGAGGGTTTTAGACATTGGGGATTGGTTTGACCTTGTTGATAACCCTCACTCTGTCAAGGACCTTGGAGTACTCATATCAAACAACCTAAGTGCCAGAACTCATTGCAACAGCATTGCCAAAAAGGCTTTAAGAGTTGTAAATCTAATCTTACAAAGCTCTTCCTCTGGTAATACTGAAGAGCTAACTAGGGCATACAAAACCTTTGCTAGACCAATACTCGAATACAGCTCAGCTATCTGGAATCCACACTATATATTGGACATTAATATAATTGAGCAAGTCCAGAAGTATTTCATGAGAAGAGTACTATACTCCTCTGCTCACAACATAATACCCTACACCACCAGGCTTGAGATTTTGGGCTTGGACAACCTAGAACTATGCCGGTTGGACTTAAGCATAGTACACAAAATTATCTGCTACAATGTCCTACCAGTCAATGACTACTTCAGCTAGGGGCTCCTAGGGAAGACGTTGATATCCTGAAAGCCGGTGGTCCCTTGGACCTAAATCGTCTTGGAGAGATGAGAATTGAGGACAGGACACTCTGCTGATCCCAGGGGTACCACAATATCCCTGGTAGATTGAGAGATAGCCTCTCCAGCCGACTTGAAAGGAAAGTGGTCATTGTGAACCGCTACAAGGCTGGGACAGACTCCGGTGGAAAGAGAGAAAGTGAAAGCGTGGTCAACTTGGGTGAGAATTTTCTATTTACTGATTAACTAAAGAAAAGAACCCCTTGGAAAAGAAAAGTCAAACACCACAATGAATATGCAGACCATGCAGGCCACTTTATTATCAGTACAAGAAACGATGGTGAAGTTACAGGAGGACATGAAGAAAGACCAAGGAGAGATGAAAAGAGAAATGGAAGAGGTGAAGAGAGAAGTGAGGAATGACATCCAGAAACTAGATGAGAAAGTGGGCCTAATCCAAGAAGCATTACAAAAGAATGATCAAAAATTACAAATGATTGAGAAAAGAACAGAAAAAACAGAAGAAAAATTAGACCCGGTAGATTGGAAAATGAAAGAATGAAATAAAAAAGTGGAAGACTCACTGATCCAGTTGGAAATGGACAGAGCCTCGTTTTACCTGCAGTTCCAGAATGTGGTAGAGACAAAAGAGGAAGACTTGGCAATAATAATGGCCGAAATAATAGCGGAGGCACTCCAAAGAGATAAAGGAGAAATAATGAATGAGTTGGATGAGGTCTATCGAGTATATATAAATTATGCCAGACAATATAGACTACCAAAAAAGTTCATGTCCGCTTTGTGCAGAAAAAGTGAGGGATATCATATATAAAATAACTAGAGACAAGCCAATGTCCTATAAAGGCAAGGAAATTACCACTGTAAAACAAATCCCAAAAAGAGTACGTGAACAAAGGAGAGACTATCATTTCTTAGCGGCCCTACTCAACAAAAGTAATATACTATTTAGATGGATAACACCAGAGAGAATGTTGATGTCGTGGCAGGGGAAAAAGAATTAAAATAGATACCCTGGATAAGGCCCAAGATCTCCACGACCAACTGGTAAGCACAGAAGAAACAGGCAGTAGTAGGAACTGGAGCTGACAAGCCAAGAAAACCAGCAACAGGAAAGGAAGGAGAAAGGACAGGAAGAGAAAAAGAGAGAAGAAGAAGAACCACAAGAAGAGAGAAGAGTAAGAACAAGGGCTCAAAGAGAAATAAGGAACAACGTGAATTAGTGGGTGGCAGAGAAGGAGAATGGAAAATAATTTGAAAATATTATGTTTAAATATAAATGGACTCAACTCCCCAATCAAACGGAATCAAATTTTTAAGAAATTGGCAAAACAAAAGATGGACATTGTGTGCCTCCAGGAGATACACATCAAAAATCAGGATAAAAAATATCTACAATATAAAAAATTAGGGAAACTCCATGTAGCTCTAGCAGACGAAAAAAAGAGGGATAGCAGTTTAATCAGAGAAGGAATAAAAGCAGAAGTATTATATGTGGACTTAACAGGTAGAACATTGATGATAGAAGTGTTTTTGGATCTATAAACCTTTTATATCTGATATATCTTCTTGTTCAAGATATGAATTTAAAGTTAATTTATGTCATTTCTTTTCTATGAAGCACTATTACTTATGTGCACATTAGCTTTCTCTAACTCCTAGGAACTGGAAGGCACCATGATAAATGGTTCTCCTATTTTTTCCAAGGCTGTTTGTAGTCATGATTGATGGGGTAAAGGGAGAGGACAATTTCAACCTCTTGCTTTGGTGGCTACCCCAGGACAAGATTACACATCTTTGTCCCAGACCAGCCATGTGATGCTCTGAGTTCCAATGTCTGGAGGCAGCATGAGTATGGATAGGAAGAACAGCCCTAGTGAGCCCAAATGGATTCAGTTTTTGCGATCCTCCAAATTAGAGCCACTTTCCATTGTTCCCAATTCTGAATGAGATGACATTTCCATAGATTGAGCTGCTACACAATTCATGAGTCTTCTTGGATTTATCAATCCTACTTGAATAGCAGGGACATGGCTGCAGGGTGGGGACTTTGCATATGCTCACTTTGTGTGCCAATTGCACCTGTTTCTGGATTGGGAGATTCTATCCATGATAATTTATGCCTTAGTCATCTTGCAGTTGGATTATTATTTTTAAAAAAACAAATAAAACCTTATTTCAATTATGCAGTGTGTTGGTTGGTACATATTTCTTGTGCACAATATCTAGTCTTTTCCTCTTAGATTTAAATTTACATTCATATTACATTAATCAATTTTCCATGTCATATTATATTATTGCATCATCATTAGACTTTGATTTCAAATCTGCATTATCCTTTAGAGCAAATCTCAGTTCTTACTAATTTTAATTCATATTATAATTCATTCCAAAATAATCAATTATAACATATCATTGCTATTGTATTATATTTCATTTTCCTATTTTTCTAACCATTGGTAAAATAAATCCCATATATTACTCTTTTTCTTCTTGCTCTCTAATTGCTAATGTTAATCTACTCCTTTCTGCACATTCCATTATTTTCTTAATCACCTCCTCCTCTATTGGAATTTTCTCATTTTTCCAATTTTGAGCGAATACAATTCTAGCTGCAATTAAAACATTAATAATCAAATATGTCAATTCTCTGTTGACCTTGCAGTTGGATTATTGTAATGTACTGTACATGCAGCTGCTTTGGAAGAGCATTTGGAAGCTATAATCAATCGAGCATTGCCAATGTGGAAGAGCATCACATTATATGGTAACACCAGTGTTCCATTAACTGCGTTTGCTTCCAGTAGGCTTCTAGGTGCAATTCAATTGCTGATCAGCTGTAAAGCTGTATATGGCAGAGGACCCAGGTTATGTGCATGATTGTAGGAGACGAGTCTGAGTCTGAGGGTGAGATCAAATGCATTATCAGTCTGGAGTTGCTATAGGCTCAAAAGAGACCTACGTTCAACCCCCTTGAAGTCTGTTGACTCTTATGTGGTGCCCATTTATCTTGACTATTAGTAGATCAGATTCTTGTAGAGGTTGCATGGAATAAACTCACGGTGCTTTTGAATTGTATCCTGGCTCCTAGTTTCTTGTGCCCAACAGTGGTCAACTGTCTTCCAATCAATTCTATGCCCCCCCCAGAACTGGCAGGTTTTATACTTCAGTTGTTAGACTGGGTCAACTTCAGAACCTAAGTGTTGTGCTTTCTCTGTTGCAGTTCCTGTCCTATAAACATTATTCTCCTGGAGAGCTGGATGACAGAAAATAACAGTTGAAAGGGATCTTGGAGGTCTTCTAGTCCAATCCCCCGTTCAGGCAGGAAAGTGTTTACTTTGCACAAAGATCTAGCAGATCTGCCAGACTTTTGTGCTGGAAAGTTAAATGATTTTTTTTTGGCTGATTATCTGAATTCTGGCTCCAGATTAGTAGTTAAAACTATTTTTAAAATGTATATATTACATTATTTGGTTTTGGGTGGGTATCAGTGTTTGTGGGTGGGTGTGCATGCACATACACAAACACACTGAATGTCAGGGTTCCGACTAGTGCCGTAACACAATTAAGAGTCTCAAACCATCTGGCAATAAAAATCCAGTCTTTTTTTAGGAACACCATGTCAGCACTACCTAGGTGAAGCCAACTCTGACTTCCCCCCCTTCACACTTTGCCTCTGACCCTGTTTCCTTCTCCTGCCAAAGTGTGCAACCCATCCCATTCTCCAATGAGGTAATTTCACAGGTTGTAGAAGTCCCTCCCTCCTTGGTTGGCCAGACTGCGTCTTGTTATGACTGAGGAGTAAAGTCCTTGGTGCGGCTTCGAGGCACAATTTCCCACCCCTCTGCCAATGACAACTCAGGAGCAGGTCAGGGAGGCTTCGTGAGTTGACATTTGGCCTCCCCCACTTCCTGAAGGTAACTTATGCAAAGCAAAAACAATTTGAGTACGGATGTATCATTTACGGGTGAGACACACCCCCAGGTTTGGTTGGGTTCTTTTCATGGAATCTAGCTATGAGGCTTGGATGTTTCTGCTCTTTATCCAGGACACCTATGATAGAGAGTAGCCCCTCCACTTGATTAGGTATTGGATTTGCCCCCTGTGCCACCTAGTATGACCACCTCTGTCATTTTATGAATCGAATTGATTCCCAGTGGTCTGCTAGCTCCAGCCTCACTGATTCAGTTAAGTGGGTGGTGTGGGCTCCCCCCAACAGGACTTGTTCAAACTTAATTGGGTGGGTCAATTTATTTGCTCTGATCCCTAGTTTCCAGATCGTGGACAAGTTAATCAAACATCTGGTACAGTCTGAGTTTATTAGGGCTTCAAACGTGCCCTGGGTCCCTGCAGTGAGGCATATTGGGAAGGTGAAAGGGTGGATAGGTTCACTCACCATTGGGTCATTTTCTCCCTCGTCCTCACCGCATAAGCTTCCAGTGATTGGTGGCTGGTGGCTGTGGGTCCTCCCCTTTGGCTGGGTAGGGAGGGACCTCTACAGTCTGGAGGGATTTTTGAGACTTGTTGGCGGCACCCTTGGGGCCTCATTCCAGTTGCATCCTGGGTGGGGGTTCTGGCTTGGGTTTCAGGGCTGGGGTTGCACAGGCCTATGCAGAATGGCCTACCCCTCTGCATCTGCAGCATTTCAAATGGCCTTGGGGGAGGGTTGGTCTTGTGGCTGGTTGGGCTGCCATGGCTTCCCGTTGGCCAAATGTTTCTGATCTGATTGTCCTCTCTCTCTAAGACCTTGCTGCCTCCGCATGTCATTTGTATGCAAGCTGCTGTCAACCTTAATTGCCACTTGAAACCAGTCAGAGACTTGGTTAGGAATGTCCCGATAGATGGTGGCTTAGCTGATCTGCTTATCTAAGCTTTCTCCAAAAAAGTGGGCTAGTAGCTCCTCTGGCCAGGGCAGCAGCTTCCCCATGACCCTTCTGAACTCATGAATGTGTTCTTTAATGGGTCGCCCTCTCTGCTTTAAACTCTGGATCTCATCCTCCACTTCCTTGAACCTGGTTTCCAATTCTTACAGGAATTCGTTGATGTCCTGCAGTTGGTGGGGGCTCTTACGGAGGGCTGCCAACCATTTTCTTGCTTCTCCCTCCAGTCCCATGGTCATAGCATTCACCATGGCTCTATGCAATGAATAGAGGTGCCCATAGTGGTCTAAATGGACTCCAGCAGAGTCAAGGAATAGAGCCAGTTAATCTGGGTCCCCATCAAACATTCCCCTGAATCAGGGCAACTCCTTCAATCCTGCCACTCCTCCATCTTGTTGGGCCCCATCTGCCTGTGCCTGGAGCGCTTGATGGCTTCTGTTGGCTCTGGCTTGTGGAAGGGGGCTTGCCCACCTGGGCAGGTTGTATGTGGCGCAGGTGAACCACTGGCAGCAGCCTTGGGCTCCATTTTCTTCTGGTGGGTGGAGGGGGAGGGCTTCGTTCTTGCGTGCCTCTCCAACTTTGGGTGGGCATGCGCATGCACACACCCCAGCACTCCTCCGTGGTTAATTCCAATCTAAGCTAAGGGCTGGGCAATTGAAGCTTTGTGGGTTGAATTGGGCTTCCCTTCCATTTAGGGAGTTTGACTGTACCCCCCATCTCTTTCAACCTTTCCTTTGGTCGGCATGACAGTTCCCCATCACAAAAGGCGGCTTGGCCAAATTTCTCTTTCAATTGCTCCCACTCCTTTATCCACTTCAATCCACTTATGGATTGCATCTTAAAATGGTAGCTTGGGTGGAGGAACTCAACCTTGGCTGCTTTGGGGACTTTTTTCCACCAATACTCATCCCATTTCACTTTGGTCATTGAGGCGGGTGTTCCATACGTCTCAGATTACATGGTCAGCGACAGCTGCACTGGGATTCCAACTTGGCTGCTGGTTCCTGGAGTTCCCTGACTTGGAGTAGGAACTACCTCTATCTGGGTTGCATGGAGCAGGCTTTTTTCACAGATCCCGCCTTCTGCCATGGTATCTGAGTTCCTCTCCACACACCTCAGATATCAGAGAGCAGGTGGAAAGTCCAGGGCTCAGGAATCCTGGTCATTTTTAATTAGCTTTGTGAGAGTTGGCTGGAGACCAGTGCCCTAATGCAATTAAGAGTCTCAAGCCATCTGGCAATAAAAACCCAGTTGTTTATTAGGAGAACCATGTCAGCATTACCTAGGTGAAGCCACCTCTGACTTTACCCCCTTTGTGCCTTGTCTCTGAACCTGTTTACCCCTCCCCCCAAAGTGTGTCGACCGTTCCCCAATGAGGTAATTTCACAGGCTATAGAAGTTCCTCCCTCCAGCCATTGCTTGTATCCGTGGAGATGGCCTTGACTTGTTGGCCAGACTGTGTCTTTTATTATTTTATTTTATTCTATTTTATTATGACTGAGGAGTAAATTCCTTGGTGCAGCTGCGAGGCACGATTTCCCATCCCCCTATCTATGGCAACTTAGGAGCAGGTCAGGGAAGCTTCGCAAGTTGACACTGAGTTTTGTAACTAGCTGCTACCTGATGTCACTGCTGTGAGATGGCTGTTTATTTAAATTGTATAAACAAATGAGTGTGTGCGCATGCATATAAATGTGTGTGATTTGAACTTTTTTCTTCTGATTTCTTTCTTTATTGACTTTTTTCTTCATCATATTTCATTTCACTCCCCTCAGTTATATTCCTGTCAGTTTTCAAGTATCAAGTTTCCTCCCTCTCACCTCCCACTCTGGCCACTTTTTCCTACTTTACCAAAAGATGGTCCCAGGCAAATCTAGAGATTTTTAAATGGTTTATGCCAGGCTTTGAACTGGACCAAAAAAACAGTAACAAAGCTGAGTTGAATAGCAAAACTACATGTCTCTGTGAATATCCATTCCTCCAGTCCTTGGGTGGATGGGAATTTCTGGTCTTTTACATGAAAAATAAAAGGAAAGTAGACGCCAAGGAAAAGTGCCAGGATGATAGATCAGAAAGAGAGGAAATAATTTGATTTGCCATTTTTAGTTAGTAATCTTTGCTACACCATATTAAATTCTTCTCCTTAATATAGCAAGTAATTACTCCTTGAAGTTAAAGCTATTCATCCATGGTCTATTTAAAGTACCTAATAAGCTGCTTTGGACAGCTTTGTGGCTGGAGGTCTGTAGATTTGAATGTAAAGGATATGGGGTTTCTTGTCCACTACTGGACATTTATTTTATGTAAATAATAAAGCAATTTAATAAAGTCTTGATGTTGAGATAAGATTTTTGGATAGGATTTATTTTAAAATTTAACTTATACTAAAGAAGTTTTATTATCTTAAATTATGGACCAGATGTTGCACCTCTAGTTACAGAAATATAATGGTTCTTTTTTTTCCATGTTCTTTTTTCTCTTGAAAACTATTACTGTGTTTTTCTCCAAAAAGAAGGCCGGGTCTTATTTTCTTTTGACTCCCCCCCCAAAAAAACAGCTAGGCCTTCTTTTTGGAGTGTTCTAATTATTGACTCACCTCGTGGCGGTGGCACCGACAGCCCTGCCCACTGCTGGCCCACTTCTTTTGTGGCCACTTACTGCCCCTCACATATATCATACCGGCCTCCATTTTGCCTTCAGATACCTGCTGGAAGGCATCTGCAGCCGATAATAGATGCCTATTATCAGCTGCAGAGGGCTTTCCAGAAGGCTCTGGCAGTGAAACTGAGGCTGGGGATGCAGCGTGCAAACCCATTTCACAGCTGTAGAGGGCTTTCTGGAAGACCTCTGAAGGTGAAACAGAGGCCGGGAGTGCCGGCACATCAATTTGGAGCCCGTTTTACAGCTACAGAGGGGTTTCCAGAAGGCTCTGATGGCAAAATGGAAGCCGGGGTGCTGCACATGTCAATTTGGAGCACGTTTCACAGCTGCAGAGGGCTTTCCGGAAGACTCTGATGGCAAAATGGAGGCCAGGGGTGATGCATGCAAGTGGTGGCAAATGGCTGCTGAAGAAGCGGCCTCAGAAGGTGAGGCAGGCGTCAGGGTGTGTGAGGTCTGGTAAGTAGGGAAGCTCCACCCACCCAACCCCACCCTAGCTTATTTTTTACCTTATGCCTTGCCCCACCCCCTGCACCCTGGGTTGGGCGGGATCTTAATTAGGGCTAATTTTGTGGTGGGGCTTAATTTGTTCGCATGCACTCAAAAACATGATAGGGGTTCTTTTCAAGGTGGATCATCTTTTTGGAGAAGCACAGTATTTGATTTTTAAGTTAAAATACAAAACACCAAAGTATTTAAATAGAACTAAAAAACACAACATGAAAAAGAAAAAGGTGCATTAAAAAGACTAATACATACACATATTGTCCTTCCTAGTTGAATGCTGATTAATATATTACAACAATATTAGTTTCCCACTAATATGATGGTTCTTTTAAAGATGGTGCAAATTTATTTTCAAGGAATGATACTCACAACAGGCTTTATTCATTCTTGCTTGAATCTTGAGCCAATCAGATTTCTTGGGGTCAAAGTGAATAATAGGAATAAAAATAATGTTATTTTCATTTTGATTGTTATAATAAATAGCTTTAAAATTAGGCAGCAAATCAAACATAAACAACATGAATTGCCTTAAAAATCAGTAAGACAGCTTTTCCTTTTTATTCTTCTTTTGTGACATTTGGAGAGATATTAGAAATTCAAGAATACACATTAGGTGAGGACAACTTCATAAAAATCTATTCAGCTGCAGCCTGAAGGGAATCAGAACCTTTTAGAAGGTCTCTAATGTCAAGACAATTAAGCTAACATACCAGTCTGATACTAACCATATTTAACAATAACAATTCTTCTATTTTGGCCTGTAGATTATGAGATTATTGGCTACTTCTGTGGTTCAAAAGGTACATTACTCAACATAGAAGCATAAAATCAAGATTTAGAAAAGTAGTTTAGTAAGTGGTGTGAGTGATGGTATTTCTTCATTCTGTAAATCCTGTTAGGCCAACACAGTACTTGAATCAGTGTAAAAAAATTCTTTGGATTTTATACTATGCTTTTTTAGAGAGTTATATCTTAAATTAAACTGGAATATAAACAAGTCCTTGAATGTACATGCAGCCCCTTTGCTCTTTGTTTTGTTGACATGCCTGATAATCTATAATTTTCTGTTCCACCTGAATGAAAAAACTAGAGCTACCAGCTTTGGAACATTTGCGGAGATTATGTTGTTTCTGGCCTCTAGCCACAGTTTCTCAGTTTAAATAGGAGAAAATGAATAGAAAGTTGCCTGTCCACAAAAAATCTTTATGCATAGGCAAATAATTTATGCTAAGATGCAATTATTTAGACTGGGTTTTTATCATACATTGGAAAGCTCCCCAAGGGATAGGCCAAAGGATAAGCAACTGCTGGAACTCCGGAAGTGACTTACAACTTCCAGCATTCTTAAAGGATAAGTTGATGGTGAGGAATCCTGAGAGTTGTGCCTGCCTTGGAATAGACTATCTATAATGAAAGGAACTCCTTTCCTTTGTTCTGCATATAGTTTTACATGATGCCACCTTTTTCATTTTTCAAATGCTTTTTCATCCTTAGATAATAGAATATTTTGCTTACCACCAGCAAAATATATTTATAATACATGTAAAATGTATTTATAACAAACAAAATAAACAAACAAAGCCCCATCACCCCAGAAATAAATCTTTACATCTATGTAGGAAGAAAAAATTCTAAAATTAGGTTTTATGTTAAGAGATAGCTTCTGGACTGGGAAAAGGAAGAGGTTTTTTTTTTACAGACTGGAATTATACACTACCCTAATTTGCAATATGGGTTGTTTAACCACCATTTGCTACAGAAGAATAGGCCATAATTTAAAATTATTGCTTGGTTTTGATGTATTATTTATGGTTTAGTATGATATGCAAAGAGAAATGCATGATTTATTGTTTCTTGCATCACTCCTACATTGTTTTATATGTTGCTTAAATGTCTAACTAATCAATTAAGGCAATAGAAGATCAATTAGAAAAAGGAATAAAAATTAATAAGGAATAAGTCATATGAACCATAATTAACTTGGTTCATTTGCAAGATTTTTATTTCTAGCCTATCTAATAACTTCCATTCATTTTGATTGCCCCTAAACATTACAGATAGGCACACACACAGCAACAATATCCCATCCCTGACCCCAAAGGACCATTTGCTAAGGCTAGATTTACTATTGGAATGATTCTACTGTGAGAACAGAATCTTCACATATTCCCACACCTGTAAATCTGTGCCACAGCAGATTTGGAATGAGCAGGGATGAAGTAATAAAGGCAAAGAAAAAGATGGTTCTTTGTATGGGCAAAAGTCTAACCAGCTGTTGTTGGATAAGGTTTATGAAATCTTTCTTGGATTCTATTTCTTGAGTCTGTCCTTATCTGATTAACAGCCTGTCTTTGAGACCCTGAAATCCTGGATTTGCAAGAACCTCACGGTCATATCACTGATTTGAACTAAACTGACAGACATCAGAGGCCATGGCCTAAAAATTACATAACCTCTCTTAAACAAATTATTGGTATTGGAACGGTACATTAATATAGACAGCTTAACATATTAAATATCCCTTTATTGTTTCAAATCCATTCTCTATCCTAATTGGCAGCAGATCACAGAATTTTTAGGGAGATCCTTCTGACTATACATTTAGCTGGTGATTGAACAGAGACCTTTCATTTCCTGAGCACATATTCTATACTAGCATGCATAATTTGATTAGGGAGTTTTCATACTATTCATCCAATACCGATTCTAATTCAACATTACATATCATATGTAATGTAATATCATATAATATATATTATATCATATATCATATCACATAGCAAAACATAAAACCATATCATATCATACAAACCTTATCCTACCAAGAGTGTTTTTTGGTGATTTACATAACGTGGTAAGGAGATTAATAAACAACTTAAAACATCATAAATTATACAATTCAAATGAGGATAAAGATAAACTATGGCTAAAACTTTCCAGCTACTAAGAATGCCATTCAGAACAGTTTTCATGAATGCCATCAAGGAACAGGCTAGTCTGATCTCTACTGAAAGACTGTTTCAAAATGCTGGTATTACCACTAAAAGCAACTTTCTGGTTTCAGTTCTCTTCATTTACCAGTAATAGAAAAGAGAAGAGCAGTTTCTCCCTAGATGATCTAAAAGATGGGGGCAATCCACACTGAAGTATAATAAGTCATGATATGTAACATGGTAATTGCAATAGAAATACATCTAACTGTATAATAAGAGGTTCTAAAAGTTGACATTATTATGGAAATCGGGAAAGAGGTTCTCAGATATGGGGAATCTTTAATTTTTAAAATTACAGTTAGATAGATGGCAGATAGATTGGAGATTAAGGACTCCAAGTCAACTGGTGGATGTACAGACAGAAGGAGCTGGAAGAAATAATAAAAGGACTATAACAGAAGGGAGTAAAAATGTAAAGATAAGGTAAATTGAAACAAACATTAGAGTGTAAAAGGAGAAATGGTATGTGATTGCAGAGAGATAGAAGAAAAGGAAAGATTTAACCAGAAAGGGAAATGAGCTATTCCAAGAAAAAGGAAGTGAAAGAATGGGAGCATAGAAGTAGCTTAAAGTAGCTTACAACACATAATTTAAATGAAAGCAGTAGCAGTGAGGCAAACAACTCAGTTTTTTTTTTTGTCTCTCTGCAATGGGGGAGAAGGAAAGGTGACTTAGGAGTGAACAAAGAGGTAGAAGGAAGAAAATGAGGAGCCCCTGCTTTGCAACAGACTAACAAAAATTCCCTTTTCTACTGTGGGGGTTTTTAATTATTATTTTTATTGTGCAATTTCCATTGTTATATATAAAATTTCCATATCCACAATGGCAGCGCACTATCTGGGTACAATCTCTTTTAAATACAAATAACAAACCTTATACACACATTAATTACAACCATTATTCACTTTATTCACTCTATTCACCATAATCTTCACTTATCCTTGTTAAACAGTTTCTATTATTTAATCAAACACTGTTCAGTTTTATCATATAGTTAATTAACATCAGACTTTATAAATATCACATATATCACCATTATCCTCCAAATCTAATCATCACATTTCCTTATCCTATTTATTCAACATTCATTATTTAGTTATACACTTACTTTATTTTGATTTACATATCCTCCTTGGTTTTAATTTTCTAACTTCTGCTTCTATTTTCTAACCATTGATAAAATAGTTCCCAAGTTAAAAGGTATTCTGTGTCTTCTTATCCTTGATCTCCAAAGTTAATCTATCCATTTCAGCACAATCTAATATTTTCTTTATTACATTTTCCTCTGTAGGTATATATTAATTTTTTCAACTCTGTGCATACACAATTCTCGCTGCTGTTACCACATGTAAAATTAAATATGTATTCTTTTGTTATATATTTCCAGTAAAATACCCAACAAGAACATTTCTGGTATTAAGTTTATTTGTTGTTTTGTTGTTCCTTCTAGACACTGTTTTATTTTTGTCCAATATTTTTTGCTATCACATATGATAATAAGATCCTGGTATCAATTTACATTTCCAACATTTGGGAGATATGTTTGAAATATCTTTGCCATCCTTGCTGGTGGCAAATGCCACATATAAAACAGTTACACAAATTTTCTTTATAAGCTGTTGACATCATCAATTTATAATTCCTTTCCCAAAATTTTTGCTATTTGTCTAATTCTATAGTGTACCCAAATTTTTTAGACATATTGTTAAGAGTTTGCAGAAATCACTTCCAGAAAGCACACACAGATAACTGATTCAGCAGGATTCATTAACTTCTTTATATACATATAACACATAAGTAAATTTACAGTACCAATGGTGGATTCTTCCAACATGGTAGTAGTTACAAGCAAAACACAAGCAGAGGAGAGAACAGCCTCAGTTTCAACAGACAAATCCAGACTAGTTTTGCTTTAGAGCTGAGAGCATAGAGCAGAGATAAGCCACACCCAGATTCCCTCCTTAAGTTTCAATTTCTAATTCAGCTCCCATTGGCTGATCTGTTGCCATGCTATTCATTGGCTGACCTTGTTACCATATCTCTGCCAGTTCATGAATATTCTGACACATATTGTTTCTTTTACCTGTTCTTCTTCCATTTTAAAATTCAGTAAGTAGCTATAGTTTTTTTATTGATTTGTCATCTGTCCCTAAAAAATCTGGTCTAGTTCTAAAGGTTCTTTATAAAATCCATACAATTCTGCATCTTTTTTGTATCTTGATTGTATTTGGATGAATGGCCACCAGGCCAAATCAATTCCTTGGTTTTCCAGTTCTTGTTTCGATTTTAATTCCCCTTGTTCAGAATATCTTTATATCTTGTAATTTAGAATATCTTTATATCTTGTAATTTTTCCCAATTCAACAACATTTGGATGAACTTCCAAATGTTGCTTCCATCATGGATAGCCAAATCAATATTTTCATATAAAGTTTCTCTTTAATTCTTTCCCATATTGAGAATAAATTTCTAATATAATGCCTTTAAAAATAACTATGTGTTTTATTTTTCACATACCACATGAATGCATGCCACCCCAATTGTAAACCATGTCCTTCTAGGGTCAGTACTGTTTTATTCCTCAGATGTATCCATTCTTTCACCAATGTAAGCACTGAGGCTTGGTAATATAGCTCCCAATTGGATAACCCAAATCCCCCTTGTTTTTAGCTTCTTGCAACATTTTCAGTTTTATTCTTGCTTTTTTCCCTTGCCAAATGAAATCAATTTGTTTAAAGCCTCAAATGACTTTTTTTCAATTTTTATCAGAATTGTTTGAAACAGAAATAGTAGCTTTCGTAAGATATTCATTTTTATTTGTAGCAATTCTTCCTACCATTGATAATTGTAGGTTTTTCAATTTTTCCAGATCTAGCTTTATTTGTTGTACTAGTTTAAAATAATTATCTTCTCTGATAGTTACACATCTTGCTGTTAACCAAATTCCTAAATATTTTACATTATAGTTATCTGAATGCCAATCTTCTCCGTGAATTCATGTTTCTGTTTATTTGTAAGATTCTTTACCAATATTTTAGTTTTTTCTTTATTTATTTTTAATCCTGCTACTTCACCATATTCCTCTACTCTTTTTAATAACTTAGGTCCCATTTCTAATGGTTCTTCTAGTATAAATACTAGTTCATCCGCAAGCATCTGCAATTTATAGTTTTCTTTTTTTATTTCCATACCTTTTATTTCTGAGACTTGTCTGATCTTTCTGGCAAAAACTTCCAAAGTCAGTATAAATAATGAGGACAGACGGCATCCTTGTCTTGTGCCTTTGCTAATGTTAACATCCTCTGTCATATCCCCATTTACTATCACGTTTGCAATTTGTTTAGAATATATTGCCTTACTCATATTTATACATTTTTTGCCAAAGTCCATACATTTGAATTGTAATGTCATGAATTGTCAGTTCAGATTATCAGAGGCTTTTTGCGCATCTAAGAAGTTCAGCACCAACTGTTTTTCAAAGTGTACTTCATAATATTCCAATGTATTCAAAATAATTCTTATATTATTTCTAATTTGTCTTTATTCTCATCTGGATGTATAAATTCATTCAGAAGCCTTTTCAATCTCTGCTATTATTGAGGCATATATTTTGTAGTCTACATTTAATAACAGCAATAGCACTTAGACTTATATACCACTTTATAGTGCTTTCCAGCCCTCTCTAAGCAGTTTACAGAATCAGCATTATTGCCCCCAACAATATGGGTCCTTGTTTTACCCACCTCGGAAGGATGGAAGGCTGAGTCACCTGGAGCCTGGTGGATTTGAACTGCCAAATTGTAGGCAGCTGGCTGCAGAAGTAGCTTGCACTACTGCACTCTAACCACTGCGCCACAGAGGCTCCTGTAATGATAATGATAATAATGATATCAGTTGATAGTTTTTTATCTGTTGTAAGCAGTGATGGGACTCAAAATTTTTCCTACCGGTTCTGTGTGCGTGGCTTATTTGGTGGGTATGGCTTGGTGGTCATGTGACGTGGATGGGTGTGGCTTGGTCATGTGACTGGGTGAGTGTGCTTGGTGGTCATGTGACTGGGTGGGTGTGCTTGGTGGTCATGTGACTAGGTGGGTGTGCTTGGTGGTCATGTGACTAGGTGGGTGTGACTAACTCAATGTCACTCATGTCAAGGGATGCCTCACCTGGCACCTCCCCTCCCAGCCACTGTCAATTAAAAATAATAGCACATAGTTTCTCTCTCTCTCTCCCCCTTCCTTCCTATTTCTTTCTTTCTTTCTTTCCCTTTTTTCTATTTCTCTCTTTCTTTCTTGCTCTTTCTTTCTCTCCCTTCCTTTTTCTTTCTTGTGTGCTCTGTTTCTGTCTCTGTCTCTCTCTCTCTTTCACACACACACACACACACACACACCTGTTCAGGAGGGCGGAGGAGGCACTGCTGCAGTGGGTGCTGCTATGGGAAGCAGCCGGGGTCTTGCCCTCCTGGTTGGAGCACTCCACTGCTGGTAGCTTCTCCCAGGGGATGAAATGTTTCATGTTTCCTCCCTTCACGAAAAGCCCAATGCCACTTTCTCCTTTGGCTGCAGTGGGACCCCACAGCCTGGTTCCCTTCCCCAATCGAGAGGAGAGCCTTCCATTCTCTGCAGCCCCGCTGCCTCCCAGAAAACGGGGCATTCCAATCTGGCACAGGAAGCTGGGAAAGCAGGTAACCTCCAAGTAGCCAAAACCTCATGCATGCCCATCACAGCAGATGACACAAGGGCCGCACAAATGCCCCCAGACAGAAATCTGGACTCAAGGTGCTGAGGCTACACGCACTTTGCATCAGGTCTGGCCCTCGGCGACAAGATAGAAATGGGGCTGGGGGGATAGGAAGGATAGTCTCTAGGTGACTTACTTGGTGCCCCGGCTTTTTCCACCTCTGGGAGAAAGTGCTGAAGATGCGGGATGGGGAAAGGAGGAAAAGAGGTGCAAGAAAGCCCCAGAAAGCAAGTGGGGGGGACACACCACTGTTTGCTCAAGGACGGTCACTTTGCACTGCTACGTCTTGCTACAAGTCACGTATCGGCAGTTAGTTCAGTGGCCAGTTTCCCCCTGCCCTCCCCTATGCTCTCTCACTCTCTCACTCTCATACACACACACCTGGTCTGACTGGGACAAAATGATCCAGTGAGCTCCAGAGCAGCAGGCAGTGCAAGAAGGCAGAAAGCAGGCGGGGGGCATGGAGGCCGGAGCATGCTGCTTTCTTCCTTTCCCCCCCAGGAGAAGGAGGATGCAGGCAATGGAGGCCAGAGCATGCTGTGGCCGTGCCTTTCTTCCTTTCCCCCAGGAGAAGGAGGACACAGGCAATGGAGGCCAGAGCATGCTGTGGCCGTGCCTTTCTTCCTTTCCCCCGGGGAAAGGAAAGAGGATGCGGGCAGCAGAGGTCCCGGGAGATGAAAGGAAGAAAGTGAATGTCCTCAGCGGTGGTATTCTGGGAGGATGGATCAGGTGGAAGTACCAGGGCTGCTGCAAATGGGCACCTCCACTGCCCCTCTCAGCCCCAGTGCAGTAGAGATGCCCCCCAAGGACCGGCTGCCCACCCACCTGCTGTTAGTTCAGTGGCCAGTTTCCCCCTGCCCTCCCCTATGCTCTCTCACTCTCTCACTCTCATACACAGACAGCTCGTCTGACTGGGACAAAATGGCCAGGCCAAGGCCAAGCTGGAAGCGGCATGTCCCCTGGGAGAAGGAAGAAAACAAGCTCTGGCCTTCTTCTCCCGTGGGGAAAGGAAGAAAGGTGCAGCCACAGCAAAATGTGCACCAAATGTGCAGCCTGGGACATCTGCCCTCCCGGTCCTGCCAGGTGAGCCCGGGGATGGGGATGGGGATCACCTAGCTAGGCTGAAGCCAGCGCTCCCGCCTGGGATGGGGCCACACCAGCAACAAAGCGAGCCAAGTGAGCCTGGGAACAATGGGAAGGCCCTTGGCAAGCTGGGGGGATGGTGGGGGAGGGGGAGAAAGAGGCAAGCTCCGAGGATGCTGCGGGGGCTAGCACAACTCGCAGGCTTACCTGTGAGCAGAAAGATCAGAGCTGCTCAATTGGGGCACAGGGCCAGGCACCATGTGGGAAGGCAGGTTATTCCATGAGGATGCAGTGTGGAGTGAGGAGTGACTGGGCGGGCGGGGCGAGCAAAAATCAGGTCGGTGGGGCAAGTGAGCAAGCGGCAACCAGGCGACCGGTTCAGAGGCATGGCCAGCCAGAAGTCACTGGTTCGGCAACCCATGCCAAATTATCGCTTCTGGTTCTCCCGATCCGGTGCGAACCAGCTGAATACCACCACTGGTTGTAAGTCTGAGTCTTCTTTTGGTATTAAGGTTCTGACCATGTTTTGGGGAGGCTGGCCTTTAACAAAGCGTCATTATAGACCTCCAACATTGACAGCCCTAATATATCTTGTAAATGTTTATAAAATTCTGCAGGAAGCCTATCTGGTCCAGGTGGTTTTTTTGTCTTTTAATTGCTTCTGTTAATTCAATCATTTAGCATCACTTATGCTGTTTCTTGTATCTTAGGTAATGCTGCCTTCTCCAAGTATTGTTTTATTATGTCTTCTGATACTTTTTCTTGACTATAAAGTTTTCTGTAAAATTCCTGGATTATTTTCTTTTTATCTTCATTTTGATGGTGGAGGATCCCCTTCTCATCTAGCAGTTTATGTATCGTTTTCTTCTCTTTGTCTTTTTTCAGCTTATATGCAACATTTGACCTGTTGGTATTGTATGGGATAAAAATTGAGGCCAGAAAAAAAATAAGATGAGCTGCAGCAAATGGAGGAATGAACTGAGTGAGATGGGCCAGGAAAGAAGTGAAAGAAACAAATAAGAAGAGCATCAACGTAGAAGGAGAGATGAAGTGGCAAATTAGGAGACTGAGAACAGTGCTAAAACTTTGCAAATCCAAGTTTATTTGGGGAGAGGGGAGCTCAATCTATACATGTGTAGCATGTATTGTGCCTTTAAGACTGCCCAACTTTCAGGAGGAAAGTCTGAAAGCAAATATGGAAGAGAAAACTTGGAGTATCTGTATGGAGTATCTTATTTCACAGCATTACCCACTGTCAAGATTGAAAAATGCTTAAGCTTCCTGTGACTATTATTGCTTTTCAACTTGCCAATGAATTGGGGGAAGGGAAGGGTGAGATGGAAGGTGGAAGCTACAATCTTCAACCATGAGACCCAAGGATGCTTCTGCAGATTTCTGCCAAGATGTGGACTGTTATCAAAACAACAGATTGATTCCTGATTGGACAATGTGACCTGTTCCATGGGAGGAGGGGATGAAACTCATTTTTAGCTATCAGGGTTTTGCAGGAAAATTTAGAGTAGGTTTTGCTTTCTTCTGTGTCAGAATGATGTACTCAATAAATATGTGCTTTGGGAATTTTAAAGTTCTTGAAGATGCCTGCTATTATTGGGTCAGTTAGCTGGATGGTTACACCCACTTCTTTTGAGACAAAAGAGAATTCTCCCCACTTTCATAATGTTATTTAAAGTTATTTTCATTCTGATATGAAAGAGAGATGCATCAGGGGCTTACTATATGTACTGTATTTTTGTAAGGCTGTTCAATTAATATTAAAAGTGAATCTGTTCATCTATTCACAACCCAGGAGAAATCTCTTATTTGGACCGACTATTAAAAAAAATAATTAGGAGAGAATCAGTCGGATTCTTGTGAATCCAGTTCCTAAATCTATGTCCTGATAATCAAAGACTATTTATATTAAATGACATACTGAAATACTCTTCATACATTTCATACAAAACAAGTTGCCTTAACCTTTCTTTCTCATCTCTTTTAACTTTAAAGTAATTATATTTGGTTATGCATAGCTTCTTTCTGAAGGTCTTGGTGTTATCATGAGGGAAGAACTCCATCAAAAGAGGTAAGGAAAACCTTTTGTACCATTTGAATTCTCCATTGACAGATATGAGTACATATCTGTGTACATATCCTGAATACTATTCCACTTCTGGATATACACCATGCAAAATGGGAATGAGATATGTTAATTGATCATGCTCTGAAGAAAAGTTCTGTTTAATCTGTCTTCTCACAAGCTGAAGCTCATCAGTTGGGGCTCATCTGATTACTTTTTCCAGTATTTTTCACTTCTACTCAAGACAAACATGCTGGGCTCCAGATATTATATGGCCATACAAAATTCTGTGGAAAGCAAAGATAATTTTGGAATAAAATCTCTCTCTGCTCCAGTAGGCACAGGATAATTTTACTTCCAGCTGAAGAGCATCCACTGAATATCCTGTCAGTAAAGCTGGAATTTTCGCATCTTTAAGAGGTTTAGAGAAATGTACTCTAGTCTTATCTTCAGAAAACATTCTAGCTAAATTGTTCCCCTTTGAGTAATTGCTTTGAATTTAAGAAGCATTCCCAATTTCAGCAGACTGTTCTCTGAATTTAATGACCAAGAGGAAAAAGAAATCCAGCTTTCCAACTATCTGTGCTTTTGTACAATAAATCAAGCAGATGCAAAGCACAATGACAGAAAAAGCCAGGCAAAGAACTTGCGCTAAAGGTATTCACAGCAGGTGTTCTAAAATCTTTAATTCATCTGCTGTGGGTTCTAACTGAATGGCCAATTTAAAAAAAAAACCACCCAAAGTTCACAGAAGCAGATAAAAACTGGTTTAATCAGTGGAAGGTATTCTAAAGACCTAGGAGGAACTGATCAATCATCACAGGGCATTTCTAAGGCTTACTAACCAGTCAAAATGGCATCATATCTTAAACAACTGACCAATCAAAAATGGGTAGTCAGAAACTGCTAGAGCTTTGAACATGAATTAAAAAAATTCAACAGAATAAAATTTCTCTCAGATAGCATTCTGTTTAGAATGCTGCATAATTTTTCCTGGAACTCAGATCTAGTTATTTATTATGTATCACTATTCACTGGAGTGCAACTATCACCAGCGTAGCGATTCCTACTTTCATATATAACAACAACAGTCTAAATGACTTCAATATACTTTAGAGGTTTTTTTAATTTTAATCCTGTTGTGGTTTCAAAAAGCCCTTAAGAGCTGGATTGGTTCCCGGGCCTGGTTAATGTATGTATGCTTTTGTGGGAGCCATGTTATATTTGTACTATTTATTCTAGTTCTTTTAATCCAGGCTGCCTGTTTATGTTTTAATTGTTAACTGGTTTTTTATTGTTTTGCATTTTGTAACCCACCCAGAGTTTATTGGCATGGATGACTGTAACAAATTAAATAAATTAGATGAAATTAATTTAATCAGTCCTTTGTATACTGCCTAGAGTCACTACTGGGAGGTGGGGAATTTGTAAATTGTTTAAATAAAATAAGTTCATATTTTCTGACATATATATTTAGCCTGTTCATATTTATTCAATTGGGTTCTTATGTGTATTCATCCATTTTACTCCACAAATTCAGACCACCTTTATTTGGATCTATTATATCCTTCCCCTTTATCTTAGGTTAGGTTACCAGCCTTATCATTCCTGTGAGAGGAGTGAAGCTGAAATGGGAGTTGTCAGCTTATCTCATGAACAAGCACTTAGTCCAAATGGAATAAAATCTGGAAAGAAGCACATGAAGTCATTCCAAGAGAATCCTTGTAAATGAAGATAGGAATTCATTTTACAGTTTACAACAAAGGTGTCCAACCTTGGCAACTTTAAGACTTGTGAACTTCCATTCCCAGAATTCCCCAGCCAGCATACCATTTTCTTTGCTTATGGGAAGATCAGTGTTGGTTAGTTTTAACATATCTTGGTTAATATGTCATGGGCACAATCAATCCTATTTTGCCCCAAAGTGTATTCTGTATGTGTTAGGAGCTGTAATTATTAAATATTACCTAATATGACCATCGAGTGGAATTGGCTAACAGACTCCACTCATTGGCCCAGCCACTGGCGGGAGAAATAAAGTCCCATCAGTGGCTGAAGCCTTGGACAGCGCCGGCTACAAAAGCTGGCACCTGCTGTGGCTGAGTGGCTTTTTACTTAAACTTGAATAAAGACATCTTTACCTGTTCCTGCTTTGTCCTGCCTCTTATTCTCACGGACCCATCTAACACTGGTGATGAGGGTGGGATCCTGAACTGTGGAGAGAACAAAGGACACCTCATGGGTTTTGGACACCATTTTACCAGCCATCGCAACAATCGAGACCCTGCCGATTGACATGGCTCAATGCTCGACCAGCCTGGCACACCGCCCGATAGCTATTCCCTATGACCCAGCAAAGGAGAAATGGTCCTCTTATATGGGCTGATTCAACCTACACCTGGAAGTCAACGGACTCTAAGCAGCCCCCAATGCACAGAAGAAAGCATTGTTTCTGACCTACTGTGACATTGAGATCTATGAGATGGCAGATGCCTTGGTAGCAGACGACATGCAGACTGTGTTCTGGGATGAATGCCAATGGGCCCTCAAGGGATATTACAGCCCCTCTCCCTCCTACCTGGCAAGCCGATATGACTTTTACACATGGAGCCAGAGAGAGGGGGAAATGATAAATGCATTCGTAGCCGATTTGCGGAGGATAGTGAAACTGCAGGTTCCCAGACACCGAAGGGATGATCAGAGATTGAATCATCCTGGGAACAAAGGATCCAGCACTCCAAAAGAAACTCTTGGCCTGAGAGGACGTCTCCTTCAAAGAGGCAGTTGATGAGTCCTCCGATAACTTGGCAGTGTGGATCACAGGGACGGGGAAGATCCACGCAATGGCGACCGATTGCCACCCCAACCGAAGCAACTCTGCCTCCAAAGCAAGTGAGGACGACGACGGAGATGCTCACAAGCTAAAGTCTGGTATGCCAGGTGGGAAGCCAGGAAGTAGAGAGTGCGGGGGTTGCGGCAGAAACCACTACTGCTCGGCATGCCAATTTAAAGACACTATCTGCCAAAGATGTGAGCGCCAAGGCCACATTGCAGAGGTATGTCCAACCGACCAGCAAACAAGGCAGGTGGGCATCATCCCCCATGAGGCAACATGGCCACCAAGGGTGAGGGTGGAAGACCCTTGGTGGGAAATTCAAAAGGAGAAATGATGCCAGGGAAGAAGAAGCCCATTTCACCTTCATTGGCTATGCGCAGACCCAGGTGAGACATGACGATGCCTATGAGGCCAACAAGGTAATGGCCACAGTCTCCATCGAGAGCATGCCTTGCCACATGGAAGTCGACTCAGGGTCCTACATATCCATAATATTGTGGGACACCCTCAAAAGACTCCAACCCAAGCTGCGGCAAGACCAACTGGAACCACAGACTATCATACTAAGAGACTACAAGAGCAGCCGCATTCCTGTGCTGGGCCAGAGAACAGTACACATCAAATGCAGCCAATTTCAAGGGAACCTGCCACTTACCATAGTAAACCGAAATTTGCCAAGCCTACTTGGAAGAGAATGGTTCCAGCTGCTACAGATCACCATCACTGGTGTTCACACAGCAGAACCCCCCCAGCAGCAGCCGACATTGCAGAACTGGAGTAGGAATTCAGTGATGTCTTTGATGACAAACTTGGCAAGTACATGGGGACCCCTTTTCATTTAATTTAGACCCCAACATCACCCCGGTTTGCCTCAAGCTGTGGTGAGTTCTGTTTACTCTCCAGCCCAAAGTCGAAGAGCTAGATAAATTAATTGCCCAAGGGGTTCTTGAGCCAGAAGACCATGCCAAATGGGAGACGCTGATCGTCATCCCAGTTAAACCAGATGGGTCTATCAGAATTTGTGCTGAGTATAAAACAACCCTGAATAAGGCCCTCCAACAAAGTGCCTACCCCATGCCTGTAGTACAGCACCTACTGCGCTCCCTGGGCAGAGGGACGATATTTGTCAAATTAGATCTGCCCCAGGCCTACCAGCAACTGCCCGTTGACGAGGCAACAGCTGAGGCGCAGACCATTGTCACCCACTGGGGCACTTTTAAATGTAAGCGGCTGCAGTTCGGAGTAAGCATAGCCCCCGGCCTGTTCCAGAGCATTACGGAAAGGCTGCTGCACAATATCCCAGGGGTAATACCCTACTTCGACGATTTGATCATCTTGGCCAGTAACCAAGAACAACTAATGGAGTGGTTAAGGACAGTACTGGGGAGATTCCAAGAAGCGAGGAATAAATGCCACATAGCTGTCCCCCAAATGGAATTTCTGGGCTTCCTGATAGATGCAGCAGGCATCTGACCCACCAACAGGAAGCTGAAAGCAATACAGGAAGCCTCCACCCCCCCCAAAACAAAGCGGAACTGCAAGCCTTCCTGGGGTTGCTCAACTTTTATAATGTCTTTCTACCACAGAAAGCAACGATCACAGAACTGCTCCATAGACTGCTTGATAAGATCACCAGCTGGACCTGGGGACAACCCGAGGCCAACGCATTCAAAAAAATAAAAACATCCGGTCATCCAACAGCGTACTCATGCAATATAGTGAGACACTGCCATTGACACTCACATGCGATGCCTCCTCCTATGGAATTGGAGCAGTCCTCAGCCACAAACTACCCAATGGGACAGAAGCACCCATCGCATATTTTTCAAAAACACTACCCAAAACACAAAGGAACTATAGTCAGATTGACAAGGAAGCACTTGCTGCAGTAGCAGGGGTCAAACGCTTCCATGAATACCTGTATGGAAGACATTTTGACTTCATCACTGACCATAAACCACTGCTGGGCATCCTGGCAGGAGATAGACCCACACTGAACATCCTATCACCCAGGATGTTAAGATGGACTATGTTCATGGCCGCTTATAGCTACTGTCTAATTCACCGGCCAGGAAAAGACATTGCAAACGCCAACACATTGAGCCGCTGCCCCCTTCTGGATATCGTCGAAGACCCAGCATCCTCCATCACAGTACTCCTAGTAGAAGAAATGCACCCCAGACTGATGATATCTGCAGAAATCACCAGACTCATGGTGCGTGACAAAACCATGGCACAGATTTCGAACTGGGTGTGGAGAGGATGGCCAGAATCCATAGAAGGGGACGAGTTCAAAGCATATAAACACAGGCAGGCTGAGCTATCCAGACTCAAGGGCTGTATATTATGGGGAGAGAGAGTGGTCATCCCTCCCCCACTAAGAAACAAAGTCCTGACAGTACTACATGAGGGCCACCCAGGGATAGTCCGCATGAAGGCCCTAGCCAGAAGCAATGTGTGGTGGCCAGGGCTGGACAAGGAAATAGAGACCTGAGTCGCCACCTGCACTCCCTATCAAGAGACCTGGCCAGCCCCCCCCCAGCAGCCAACCCAAGGAAGTGGGAGACACCTACAGCCCCGTGGGCCAGCGTACACGTTGACTTCACCAGGCCCTGCCAAGGGCAAACATTCCTCATAGTGGTTGATGTGTACTCCAAAAGGCTAGAGGTAATCAGAATGACTTCTGCCACCACCGAAGCAACCATAAGAGCCCTTCGGAAACTGTTCTCTACCCATGGGCTACCAGACATCCTTGTCCCAGATAATGGCCCCCAGTTCACATCACAACCATTTGAGGGTTTCCTACCTGGACTAGGAATCAGACATGCACTCTCAGCACCTGCACATCCGAGCACGAATGGGCAAGTTGAGAGGATGGTCCGAACGACCAAGAAAACCCTCAGGAGAATGGGTAAAGGGGACTGGCAGGAAAGGATTGACAGTAGGCTGCTAGCCCAACACATCATGCCCCATTCAACAACACACTGCAGCCCAGCACAGCTGTTAATGGGCCGAAAGCTATGATCAACGCTAGACAGAGTACACCCGAACTACAGTCCTGAAACCCCAATAGACTCCACCGGGAAGTGTAGGAATTTTCCACAGGGGACCCGGTCTACGCACACAATTACACAGGGGGACCTATTTCGGTACCCACCAAAGTCACTGCAATCACTGGACCCAGATCCTATCAAGTCGAGACTGAGGAAGGAAAACACTGGGAAAGACACATCGACCAAATCAGAGGCCAAATCCCAACTGCAGACAACTGACCAGAAAGCCAACACAAGCAAGTTAAATGGCCCCTAGCAGAGACCCCTACCTACAGAACCCAGAACAAGGACTGACGGGCTAGCCCCAAACCCAAACAGAACACAGGGACAGCTACCTTGTGAAGAGGAAGTCCCGCAAAGTACGTCTGAGGCCTCATGCTCAACGGTCCCTACCGTGCCACTAGATGACTTTGAGATGCTTCCGCAGGCAGGGACCGGAGTGGCAGCAGACCCGACCACTCGAGCCACCGCCCCAGGAATGAGTGAAGTGCGCAGGTCCAATCACACCACTCAAAGCCCCACCTACCTATGTGATTACGTGAGATAGGCTGGCACTGATTGGATGGACTCTAACTAGGAGGGGAGGTGTTAAATATTACCTAATATAGCCATAGAGTGGAGTCAGCTAACAGACTCAAGTAATTGGCCCAACCACTGGCGGGAGAAATAAAGTCCCATCAGTGGCTGAAGCCTGGGACAGTGCCGGCTACAAAAGCTGGCACCTGCCGTGGCTGAGCGGCTTTTTACTTAAACTCGAATAAAGACATCTTTACCTGTTCCTGCTTTGTCCTGCTTCTTATTCCCGCGGACCCATCTAACAGTAATCTTACAAGCCAAACACAAACACAATTATTTGCATGCCACTGACGTGGCAGTATAGCATACACAGTAAACTGACAAATATTTATAATGCAATTTATTTTTTCATAAAGAAAAATGCTTTTCAGCTATGCTTGTGTGTTTGTCTTTTTTATGAAGAAAGATATAGCATACTTAAAAAATATTTTTGATAAAGACAAAATGATTTAATTTTTTAAAATGTAATTATTAATAACCTATTTATTGCTTTTTTAAAATACTGAATTACAGTGGTATATTAAAAATCCTTTTTGATTATAAATGATTTTTAAATTGTGAAAGCAGTAAGATTGTTCTAAAGTTGCATATTAGATTTAAAAAAAGGTTTAAATAACTGCATTTCAAATTTTCAGCTTTGATTTTCACATTTATGGCTGTAAAAGCTTTTTCTAGGAAATAAAATTTGAATCATAAGACTCTAAAAATAAATGATACTTTATACTAGGCTGTCAGCATTGAGCAGATTATTTGGCAAAGTGACTAAAATTAAGACTATTACAGGGATGTGAAAGTGACTATTCCCTGTCTATTTCTGCAGGAATCAGTGCACTTTTATTTAAATCTGCTCCCATTTGACAAAAGGTTGTGCTATGTAACTGCAGATCGTGACTCTGAAACTGTGACACTGGAAATCAGTTAAAGGGGAAATTGTTTTTAAAAGCTGCTTGAAAATTAAATGCATTCTTTTGCCTACATTCTGTGCATTCTTAATTTCTCCCCTAAACTCTCTGTTTTCTTTTCTTTTCATTTTCTTAATCCCAGTTCTTCTATAGGCTGCTCTAAGACCCTTGGGCTTTTGCACCTCTTTGTTTTCTTGCTCCCTCCTAAAATGCTCCAGTCCTGTTGACCTTTTCCTTTTAGTTAATCTTTATTGCATCCCATAAAAATGATAAAACATGACTATTCCATTGGGTTGCAAATGAATGCCAACTATATCTTCTTTCCTCCTTCTCCTTTCCCCTTCCCATCTGGTTCTTCCCTGTCAATCTTTAAGACCTTTGAACTTTTCTTTTCTTTGAGTCTTCCTTCCTTCCTTCCTTCCTTCCTTCCTTCCTTCCTTCCTTCCTTCCGTGAGAAGAAAGTTCTCCAGTTCATTTTCCACCTGGGACAATGTTGTCAGTGCTAGGAAGAAACAGACATGGAAGCAAGCTGCCAGAAAGTGGAACCTTTATTTCAGAAGCCAAGAGAGGGCAGTGACACAGCATTGGAGTTCCAGGCTAGCTAATTAGCTACAGGGGTAAATACCATGATTTTTATACCTTCCTGAGCTATCGAGATTCAAGTGGCTCTTGATGAGTTTGATGGGGCTTTTGTTGGAGTAATTTCCTTAGCCTGGTCTTTCTGAGAGGAATAGGTTAATCCTGTCTGGGGGTTTGTGTGATGAAAGTCTCTAAGGTCTTTTAATTAATTCTAACAACTCCCTCATCTTGTACAAGGACTAACAATTCCCAATTTTAGCACTCTGCACAACCTGAATTTTTGTCTGTATAAATTTGGTACTCGTGATCAATTTGGCTCATCATTATTGAGTCCTGGTTTCTCCTTTTATAGTGCTTTGGAATGGAAGAAATACAAGTCTTTTGGCAACTGAGACATTGAGGTATGCATTGGCAGAGGCAATAGAGAAGGAATCCTGCTGTGGTGGCTGTGACTGCCCCTAGGATGAGGATTTTTAGCCAATGCAGATTTGGTAACCATGAAAAAAAGTTTAGATAAATCGAAGGGTGTTTTATCATATCCAATGTTCCATGTTAGTTCCTTCAGGCACCAGATGTTACTTTTGATGAGTTCTGAGATTTCAGTCAAATTGAAGCAACAAAGGCGTTTGAATTCTTCACATCCATGATTGTGCCTTAATAGCAAATAATCAATGGCCGCTCAATTTTCAAGTGTTGCTCCTTTGATCTGCTTCAGCTCTCAATTTAAGACATTCATTGCCTGAGAGATTGAATTTAAACTTTTTGCCAATGCACAAGCCTCTAGAATTGTGTACTGCAAGGGCTGGTTTGATGTTGTCTCTTCAGCTTGACTTTTATACTGAGGGATATAGGGAGGGAGTTCCTCTTTAACCCAGATTTTAACAGGGTAGCCCCTTTCAATAACCCCACCTCAGTAGCATCCTATCTTCACAAGGAGGAAGGCAAGCCTCTTAAATCCACATGTAGCTGGCTTTTTTCCATGACCAGAAATTGTGTGTACTTCATTGGGATGTCTAGTGTGAGGCCAGACTGGTTACAGCTAATGGTGGCCCCTAACTTGCACAACATGTTTCTACCCATTAGGGACAATGGGAATTGGGAGCAGACAGTAAAAGAGTAGTCTAGTGAGAAAGGGCCTATCTCCATCCTCATGTTGTTCGTGAACTCTACAGGAATAATTTTCCCTCCAACCCCTATGATGTTGTCTTGAGTTCCTGGGACTATTGGATTCTTGAAAGGGGGTTTAGAGATAAGGGATGATGTGGCTCCAGTGTACACCAGACACTCATATTCCCTTCCCCCTATAGTAACCATGTTCAGAAGCTCATCTTTGGGCCATTCCTCAAGGGGATGGCAAGGCCATTGAAAGTGGCCTGAAACTCTGCCTTCTCTTTTTCTAGTCATGGTATAAGGGGTCATCCTCCACCTATTCCCATCCAGGTTTCCCAGGGTCTCTCCTTTCCCTATGTCAGAAAGGCATCCTAGGTGGGTCATAGAATCCCTTAGAATGCCTGCCTGAAGGGTCCTTCTCTACCGCATCTATAGCAGTGTTGGCAGTTCTCTCTAAGTCCTCCTTTCCCTTGACATCGCCGGCATCTTAGCCATCTCGATCAGAGGATCTGTGGCCGGCTGTCTTGTATTGTTATGCAGAGTGGTGAATGCCTGCAAGTCCTCTTTCCTTTCTGTCCTCCTCCTCCATTTCCTATCTTTTTCTTTCTCTTTTTCTTTTTTCTCCCTCTCTCCCTCATTGAGCTTTTCCCTTTGGTCGAAAATGAAGTTAGCAATCCTGTGCAACTCTGTGACCTCTAGAGTGGACCAATTTGACACAATGGCAAACATATCCTCTGATGTCACCAGCAGACTGGTCAGCGAAGGCAGAGGCAAGGATCTCTGGTCCTTTTGGCTATTCAGGTCTCAGTGGGCACATGCCACTCCTGCCTCTAAGAGGTGAACCCAGAAAGTGTCAGGGTTCTCTTTTTCTTTCTGAGTTGTTCTCTGAAATTCTGACTGGTTTAGGGGCTTTTTCCATATTTCTTGCAGGGCTTCTAGCAAATTATTCTTTGCTGGTTACACTTGTCCCAATGGTTGGTATTATTATAATCCCAATCAGGATGGTTCAGCAGCCAGGCAACTCGTATATAGGGGCTACTTGCCCTGAAGTTATTATGATCTGGCAATCTCTTCGGTTTTCTCAAATAATTTTAGTAATTCATCTTTGGTGAGAAAGATGTATAATAGTTGAGTCATATCCCCCCAAGATGGATTATGAGTATCTACAATGGACTTTAAAGTTACAATTGTCAACTTGTGAAGCTTTCCTGACCTTCTCCCAAGTTGCCATAGACAAAGAATTGTGCCTTGCAGCTGCACCAAGGAATTCACACCTCAGTCAAAACAAGACACAGCCCAGCCAGCCAAAGTCAAGGCCAACTCCATGGACACCCACAACGGCTGGAGGGAGTGACTTCTACAACCCATGAAATTGCTTTGTTGAGGAATGGGACTGGTGACAAACTCTCCAGTTTGGAGGGGGAAACAGGGTCAGAGGCAAGGCACAAACTGGGTGAAGTCAAATCTGGCTTCACCTAGGTTGTGCTGACATGGGGCTCTTAATGAACAACTGGATTTTCCTTTCTAAATGGCTTGAGACTCTTAATTTTATTAGGACATTGGTCGGAACCCTGACAACAATCACCATTTGGGTGATTGTCCTGAGCTATTGAGATTCAGGTGGCTCTTGATGGGTAATGCAAGCCTTGTGTTCCCATGGGTCATGTGGGCGGTGCAGCCTTGTGTTCCCGTGTAGCCTGGGTTAATTGCTTTGGGGAGTTCTTTTGGTGTGACATTTCTCTGCAGACCACCAAAATTTTCCTGCGGACCACCACTGCCCTAGACTGAGCAGCAAAAAGTTTTTTTTTCTCCCTCAGTGAACTTTTTATTTTGCTGCTTTGATTTCTCTGCCTGATTTAAAAGGAAAACAGCTGCTTTTTCTATCAGGGTCTTTTAATTAATTCTAATACTTCCCTCCCTCCCTCCTCCTTCCCTCCCTCCCTTCCATTTTGTCATTTCTATTTCATTATTCAAGACCAATATCAATACTTGAGGAAGGATTGACTTCCGGTTTGTTCATCGTCAGAGTTGGAGCAGAATCTGCGACCATGCACGGTTTCGCTCCGAGCTCACTTGCTGGAGGGTCCTGATTGGGACCAGAACCACCCTGGAGTGGTGGTGAAGAAAGGGGAATCACTTGAAGGGTTGAGGGAAGCCACAACTCCCCTCCCTGGCAGGAAAAAACCCCCTCCAAAGGCAAGCTGCAGCGGTGGTTCAAAATGGCCACCACAAAGACGAAGAGCAGCCCAGGAAACTACTGTAAGACTGTGCTGGAACAGAGAAGCACCAAGTGGAGTGTGAACTAGGCAAAATACATGGAGTTTGAGGTACCCTGGTATTAAAAAGTAAAAGATTATTTTGGAGGAAAGTGTGTGGAAGTGGCAACCAGAGAAAGTGAGAAGGAAATTGGATCTTATAAAATTGGCTTGAATTATTGTATTGGATTAATTTGGAGGAGACAATTGAAAGGAAAATACTTGAACACAATAAAGGCTTGGAAATTAAATTGGATAACTATTGGATTATTGGCACTTAAAGCAGAGGTCGCCAACCTTTTGGACCTCAGGGACCACCAAACTCATAATTTTAGATCCCAGGGACCACTAACTGGTTCTGTGGGTGTGGCCTAATTTGTAGATGTGGCTTGGTGGTCATGTGACTGGCTGGGCATGGCTTGTATGTAAATATTATAAATATTTATATAAATATTGAATTTTTTATAAAAAAAGAGCAACTTTTACCCAAAATCAGGCAAAGCAGGCAGATTGAGTTGCTCACAGAATCACAGATTCATTCAGAGATCTATCTATCTGCCATTGGCTAGCTCAGTCTGTCACATAAAATTTGCCTGCAAGCAAACTCATAAAATTAACTCACAACACACCATGCATGTAAATATTGAATTTTTTATTTTAAAAAAAGAGCAACTTTTACTCAAAATCAGGCAAAGCAGGCAGGCAGATTGAGTTGCTCACAGAATCACAGATTCATTCAGAAATCTATCTATCTGCCATTGGCTAGCTCAGTCTGTCACATAAAATTTGCCTGCAAGCAAACTCATAAAATTAATTCACAACACACCATGTATGTAAATATTGATTTTTTTTATTAAAAAAGCAACTTTTATCCAAAATCAGGCAAAGCAGGCAGACTGAGTTGCTCACAGAATCATTCAGTTATCTATCTATCTGCCATCGGCTAGGTCAGTCTCTCAAATTTGCTTGCTGTGAGTCTGCACTGAATTTGCTTGCAAGCAAACCTTTAGTCCTAAGGGAGGCTCGGCTGTGCTTAGCTAGAAAGCAAGAAATCCAAGCATTTCCTGCTTCCTAGCTAATCTAAATCTCCTGACACAGCAGAACAGATGATGGTCGGAAAAAGGAAAAATAGCAACTTAGCAGACAAGTTTGCTGGTAATGAGTGAGTGGGCAGGGAGGGTTCCCATGGGCCATGTGGGCAAAGCAGCCTTGTGTTTCTGTGCAGCCTGGATTAATTGCTTTGAGGGGTGCTCTGGGGGTGAGATTTCTCTGTGGCCCACCAAAATTTTCTCAAGGCACATCAGTGGGCCGCGGCCCACTGGTTGGTGACTGCTGACTTAAAGGACATAATTAAATGCTGGAATTGAGTGTGTTGAAAAGAAAAGAAATAATAGCTAACAATTGAAATTAGTGAACTTAATAAAAGTACCATATTTAACAAAGAAAGTAAAAGTAAAGGAAGGAGTGGGTTGTGGAAACGACCCAAGAGTGCCACCTGATGGTACAGGAAAAATTTCAGTGACTCTTTAAAAAGTGTTTGGTCTTTCTAAGAAATTGGACTTTGGAATTTAAAAGAAAGTAAAAGAAACTCCATTATAATAAAATAAAAACCCTGGGAAGTGACCTTAGAATATTACAAAGGGGAAGATACTTGAAAATATTATTATAGAACCACCCAGTGGTCGTGGGAAACAGCTGGGAAAGGGCCAAGTAGAAGACCTGGAAACAAAGACTTAAGGACATTGATTGTTGAAAATAAACTTAAAAGACACTGACTGAACTAATATATTGGACTTTGGGATTGACTATATCTATTAAGGAAGAGGAAAGAAAAGGAAAAAAAGGAGAAGATATAATAGAGGAATTATTTGTTGAAATAAGATTGGACTTGTTAGATATAAAGGAAATGATGAAAATTAAACTTGAAATGTGCAACTATGTATTACAGAAATTAGAAATGGTGACTAAGCTTGTAGAAGAACAAAGAAAACCAGAGGGGAAGGAGTTTAACAAAGAAGAAGCCAGCTTTGAAGAACAAAGGGAACAACAATTATTTAAGCAGGGGGAAAAAGGAATTAAAATTAAAAATCTGTGGTCTGATGTGATAACAAAAGGGAGAATGGTTCAGAAAATGAAAAAAATGAGAGGGAAAAAAGCAGAAAAGGGAAGTACAAAAGAAAAATCAAAAGAGGGAGGGAGATAAATTTAATAATTGGAATGAGAAATGGAGGAGACTAAGAATGGGGAAAAAGGGAATTAAGAGAAAGTACCAGAAAATAAAGAGAAACAGGAAGCAAACAAGGTTGAAAAAGAATTACATTGTAAGGAAAGCCAGAGATAATGGGTGAAAAAAAAGGATAGGGAAGGAAATTTCACAAGGTAATGTGTTGTCATATATAAGAAGTACTGAAAATAAATAAGAATGTAACTGATATGGTTTTTTCTTTAGTTTCTTTTCTTCTTTTTCTTTTTCTTTATTAAAGGATTATCGCTACATTAGACATGGAACTTAATGAAATAAATATGGAAATGGGAATTTATAATAAGAATATTATATATTAATTGATGATGAGCAGTGTATAAGAAAAGAAATGATCAAATGAGAATCATTATGGAAAGATTAATATCAGTTGCTATAATTAATTGATTAGATTAATATTTTTGTAATGTATAGATGACTTATAAGGTGATTGAGAAAATTAATGTGGAATCTGACTATCTATCTACCTACTATCTATCTATCTATCTATCTATCTATCTATCTATTTGTTTTCTTAAGTTTTCACGGGTATTTATATGTATGGTATTCAGCTTTGTTCGGGTATTTTCCCATGTCATTATAGTTGTGCTTTTAAAGTTGTAGAATTATCAGAGAAGCCATAGAGATTGAAAAAAGACCTGAAAGCATGAATAGAAGAGATGACTCCACCAGACTGTCAGTTATCTAGAAGCCTGCACTCTCAAACAAAAAAAATATCCACACCACAAGCCAGCCAAACATCTGGGCACAAACAGACCCCCCCCCACCGATACCTCCAGCTCAAACACACCCCAACCAGGCACCCAGATGAAACCTAGCTTCCTAATAAATGATAGCCATCTGTTTACTCGGAGCCAAGTCGCACTAAAAGCCTCCAATACAGGAAACACAATGTTGCCAGCCAATCAAGACAAAAAAAAAAAAGGTACAAAACAGACAGAAGATATTAGAAACACCAATCAAGCAGAACACAGCAAACCCCAAGACCAAGAAACACAGACCAAGACTCCCAACCAATCAGGATGAAGAAAAAACCATTCTGGCACAGCGTAGGCTAGCACCAAATTTAAAACAGAAACGGCTGTGAAAGTCTGACTCACAGACGAATACTATACAGAAGCCTGATGATGGCAGATGAGATTCTGCCAAAACGTTGCTACAACTTTAAAAGCACAGCTATAATGATGTGGGAAAATACCCGAACAAAGCTGAATACCATACATACATGCATACATACATACATACATACATACATACATACACATGCAGTATATATATAATAGGAAGATTGGTATTAAGGTAGAATGAAGGTAGCTAGCTCAAATTATTAACCAGAGGGGACAATTTTGAATTAACAGAATAAGGATTGATAAAATTGCAAATGTGACAGAAAAAGGTAATTTGGGAAATGAACATAGAAATGAGATAAGAATTTTAGATAACATTGTAAAATAAGATATGAGAATACCCTAAGAAAAATGAAACAAGTTATAACATGAACTGGAAATGGATAAGATAAGTTTAATATTTAATATTAATAAGGATAATGTGATATGAAATTGAATAAATAAAATGAATAGGTAACTATGGTCATGTTTGTATTGAAATATGAAACCTGGAACCATACTGCTTACCAAATGAGAATTTTTTATTTAAAAAACAAAAATTGGAGAGGAAATTGAATAATGAAATTACTAGATATGTTTAACTGATATGGTGGTTGGCATTAGGAGAGAGTATTGAAATGTTGAAAATAAACAATGAAGGATTATGACTTAATGTGAATATGTGTATTAAGAGATATGATTGGTATTATTAACTTTGCTTATACTAAAATGTATGACATATTGATGCCACACTGTTAACGTATTGTTGTGTTGTTGAAATAAAAAAAAATGATTAAAAAAATACTTGAGGAAGGATTCATTGCCACATTGTCATGACCTTGCTATTTTAGAAGAAGGCAACAGCAGTGATATATAGAACAGAAACACCAGGGATGGGATCCGACAGGGTTAACTACCAGTTCGGTGACTTACGAGGTTTGATGATTTATGATGTGCTTCCCTGCATGCTGCGCGGGCGTGCCTGTAAATCGTCATCAGCACACTGCATGCAGAGAAGCAGCCTTTGAAAAAGCCCCTTTTCCTCCTTTTTTAACTGCAGCTGTGCCTTGCACAGCAGCTGAAGTTGAAAAATCAGGAAATAAAGGTCAGGTAAGAGCCCAGGTGGGCGGGTGGGCAAAAACATCAGCAGACATAGAACCGGTTCTATGTCTGCTGCTCTTCAGAGCTACCGGTTCTACAGAGGTGGACAGAACTGGTAGAAACCCACCCCTGAGAAACACATAGGGAAAATTAAGGTTATAATAGTATAACAACCATGTGTCCTAGAATTTTTCTTTTCAATGACGGTCTGTCTGTACTAATTTGCTGCCCACTCTGTTGCCCCCTTATAACCTTAGAGGTATTTGAACTTCCCTTTCCAAAGACTCTGCCCTTCCTCCATTCCTTTATACTGTGCTTCCCTTTCTCCAAGCTCCCGTATGATCATGTTTTATTCTTTCCATTATACTTTCTTCTGTATTTCTGCTATTACCCCTTTGGACAATTAATAATTTAATCCTTATATCCCTGCTGAACTTCACCTTCCTGTGATCAATTTTAACAGCTGGCAAGTCAAAGTACAAATGAAGAGACTGGATAATCTGGAATTGCATATTCCAAAGAGGTAATGCAAAATAAAGCCAAGTAATTAACATTTCAAATTTGATCTTTCTAAAACTCAGACTGTTTTCTCTCTCTCCTTCACTAACTTCTTTATCAATATTAAATGAAACACTGTTTTTAATTTGCAGCTCAGAAGTTCAATGACTTCTGTTAAATTTTCTTTAATTATGTTGAATTTTCCTCTGACAGTGAGAGTTTTCCTCTCAAATGCCAGCATTAAATAAATAAAACATGCTTCCAACTTTGCCTTTAAAATGTGCTGATTTACAACAAGAAAATCAAACAAGAAAGCAGCAAACGGTGATGTGATGACCCAGCACAAGGCACAAATGTTACAAAGCCAGCTGAGAGTTCAAACTCCCCTTTCATGCTCCAAATTTCCTCTCAAATGCTCCCCCATTCTTGGCAAGTCCCAGAGCAAAGCATGCACACTCACACATGGAAGCCTCTGGCTGCACCCAGTCCAGCAAAACAAAGGGAAAGGAGTCCACAAAACAAAGAACAAACATTGAGTCCATAAAGTCAGGAAGAAGGTACTGAATCCACAAAGTCTGGAACAAGGCACTGAGTTCACAAGTAAGGAAGAAGCAAGCAGTCCTGCAAACTCCAAATGTCTCTACCAGCACACCAACCCTACCAATTCAGCATTTATTCCCGACAATGCCCCTCCCCACAGTGTCTCCTTAAATTTCAGTCCCCAGGTGTGCCTTGTGAAGAGGGGTGGTGTCCTCTTCTCCCAAGTCGTTGGGTCAGTCTGTGCTGTTCCTGCCTTCTCTTCACTCTCCATGCTCAGAGATCAGGAGGGCGTGGTCCTTGCTCATCACCTGAACTCTATTGCTCCTCATGTCCACTGCTTTCCCTCTCTTGGTCATCTTGCCCCTGTTCCTCCCTAACAAGCCATCCCAATCCTGTGGAGTCCTAGGTTGACTCGGCCTGCTCCTCCTCACATTGCTCCAAAGCCAATGAAGCCAGCCCCTCGATCTCTGTTGGCTCCATACAGTTTCCAACAGGGGCATATGACAGGCTAAGTCATATTGACCTTATTGACATTGACATATTAACTTGTTTGATTGTTCTTAGTAAAAACTGACCATGTCTTCAAACTGAAGAGCATATCCAAAGCTTCTTAATTGCCATGCAAATGACTTAATCAGATTTATAAATATTAACAAACATTTACCAATGCCCAGAGATTATCAACCAGATAATTCATAGACATTAGACAAACAGACAGGATATCAATATTTCTCTGTACTTTGATTTAAAGTTATTTGAAAATTAGTTCTGTGTATTTATCAATTTAATTTTTAAGTGCACTTCATTCCTGACATGTTTTAGCAAGTTTTATGAGATGATTTGATAGAAATAAATGTCACTAGTAAGCTTATTCACAGCCCAATCCACTTTGTAACTGTATTTATTGTACTGTGCTATTGATATTCCCAGAGAATAACTGAACTCTGGGCAACCTGATAGTCAGGTTTATCTGAGAACCTTACCTAGTCTGTTCTATAATCTCCACCTGGTCCATTTCATAATGCAAATAAAACTTGGACGTTTGATTCCATTGCTTGTTAATCAGCTGTGAAACACCTCTCAGACTCAAAAACACAAATCACGAGCACTTAAATTGATTTTCCAATACTTTATTTCATTAGATGAAAGATGCAAAAGTATTAAAGGAAAAAGAAAATGGCCTTGCAGAATCCTTAATTAAACAACATTAAAATGATGGTGGCAATGGTTAAAAGAAACTTGTTTATTTCCATAGAGACAGAAAGTTCTGGAACATCTCTATGAGAGCTTGCTGACATCCATGCATACATGTGCTTCAGATGATACAAAATTCTCTGTCTCTCTGTCTCTGTCTCTCTCTATGCACACACACACACACACACACAATATATATATATGTGTGTGTGTGTGTGTGTGTGTGTGTGGAGACAGAGAGACAGAGAACTTTGTATCATCTGAAGCACATGCATGCACACATACACACACACACTCACACACACACGGGGTGGGATTCAAATTCGATAACAACCCCCCCCCATTTTGGGGGCCTTCTGGGCCTCAGGCAAGCCTCCTAGGGGGGCGTTTTTGCTCCCATAAGTGCTCAGGAAGGAAAAAAAAGGAGCCCGGAGGGGGACGCGCGGCACCCCCCACGCTCCATTTTAGGGAAGCCTCCTGTGTGGGGTGTTTTTGCTCTAAGGAAGCTTCCCTGGAGCCCAGGAAGGCAAAAAATGGAGGGGTGCAGGGGGTGCTGCTACCGTGCCCCCCTCCATTTTTTGCCTTCCTGGGCCTCAGGGAGGCCTCCTGGGTGAAACAGTAAGTAAGCGAGGGGAATCCCGGCACAGCTGATCATAGGAACAGCTGATCGTCAGGAGAGAGAAAAAAACACCTTAAGGAGTGACTGGTCATGGAAGAACACAGTCAGCGATGTCAGGCATGTGCGCAATGTTGCGCATGCGCAATAAAGACTGACTGGGCAGAGAGGGGTGGGACCAGCCAGGGGCACAATTTGCCAGTTCTCCAAACTGCGGAGAATCATAACAACCAGTTCTATAGAACTGGTCTGAACCAGTAGAATCCCACCCCTGCACACACACACACAAAACACACCGCAGAAAAAGACAAGAGGTCTTGATGTGTCTAGGATATAAAATGACATACCCTGCAATATTAAGATGTAATAAATCAAAGTGACCCCCAGCTGTCATCTTCCTTCTCCAAGAACAAGGACCATTTACTGTGCCTGAAATTATGTATTTTTTATCTGTATTTATAAAAGCATAGCACTCTTTTTGCCCTTTGCTTTTTGCCATAAGAAAAAAGACAAGAAAAACAGGAAGAGGTTAACTGCTTCATAAAGATGTTGTCTGAATGCACCCTATGATTAAACTGTTATAATTCTAAGGGGAAAAAACTGTAATTCTAACTCTATAAAATACACTACTTGGTTTATCTAAAATCAACACCCCTAGCCTTAAATATAGAAGTTTTAAGATAAGAATTGTGCTGAATTCAAACCTGAAGTCTTCAGATATCACCAACAATAAGGATAACAATAATAAACTCTTAGATTGTTTAATAAACATCCCATTTCATATAAAACAAGTGAACCCTCGAAGTATGCCCCTCCTTTTCTGAATGATATTTCAGTTATGAACTGACAAGGCCATCTGTCCCAATACAAATTCTTGACTACAGAAGATTCACTTATGGTGCATTTCCCACCCACCCCCGCCCTCCAAGACATCTGTTAGAGTTTGCAGCAAAATTCAAATCCAGAAAACACACAGATGACTGCAGGATTCATTAACTTCCTTTTATATAAAATAAGTAAATGTACAACACCAGTAGTTTCTTCCAACCTGGAAAGGTTACAAGCAAACACAAATAGAAGCAGACATGTTACAGCTCCAGTTCAGAGCAGAACTTTAGTTTCAGTTTCAATTCTCAGCAAAGCACACAGAGCCAAACTACACCCAAGCTGTCAGCTTCCATTGGCTGCTCTGTTGCCATGCTCACTCACGTGCTGACTTTGTTACCATGTCTCTGCCAGTTAATGAATATACTCTGACAACATCATACTTTCATTTTATTTTATTTTCAGTTAAATTTGTTAAATATGGAGGATAAAAATAGAAATGGGTATTTTGTGAAATATGTTAGCATGAGTTGTCCACTTGCAAATTTCCTTTGAAGGTTACCTCTGGTTGTCCATCCATGTATACATATGTACAACAGTCCCTCCAGATATTAAAATAGTTACTTCCATTGGGTGTGTATTTTGCTCATACTAACATGCTTTCCACAGTTCTAGTGATTAATTCAAAATCCTGCATTGACTTTTTCCTTATTTTTTTATAGTCAGCACTTCAATTTGTATCTGTGTTATCACAGTGAAAGGTTTTCAGATTGCATAGGACTGCAGGGCCTCAGACTGTATTAAATTCAGGAGTTAAAGAAAATAGATTAGTTAAATTAGGTAAAGTTGGAACATACATTAAGAGGACATAAGAACAATGTTTATCCCTTGAACTTGACACCAGTACACGATGTTTTGGCTGTTTGTATACTGTGCCTATTTTTTTTTCTTTCCCTGCAACTTGGAAATTGTGTTCTTCTAACTGCTAACTAATTAGTCGAGGGAAAATGAGATAATGATGCTTTAGATATTTAGAACAGTGTCCAGAAATAGTCCGATTGTCATAAATATTGTAGTACAAAGTCATCCATAGATATAGATTATTTTCTGCAGTGCAGCTTTTTAAGAATTTTTTTTTTTACTGATGTATATTGAAAAGGGGGAAAGTGCCTCATACTGCTTTAAGTTGGCTGTACATCCAGTTCTACTCAACAATATTTTTTTCCTTTTAACAATGACACACTGTGTATCTGTTGTATGTATAAACATATCTACAAACTAAACCTTCATGAGATCTTAGTAATCTATGGTATAAAGCCTGTGAATATAATCACAACTGACTGAAAGTTTCTTCATTAGGTTAACATTCGTGGATTTTCATTTCACACCTCCTCCATAAAATCTTATTAATAAATTAATCTGCATATAGAACAGACAATAAGGACATTTATTTATCTGTGCTGGTTTGTAGAATATGAACTAATTCTTTCTATTTTTCTTACTGAAATCTTATCAGACAAAACCAAGATTTGTATGGACTTAAATTCCATTTCATTTTCTATACCCTTGAATAGGAAAGGGAGAAAAGGAGGGCAATTTACTTGTCAGGTATGTGGTCTGTATCTAAATTGGTTATTCATTTTCTACAACAGAACTTGTATCCTGATTAATGCAGGAGGTGCACACTATTAACCAGGAGAATATTTTCTGCATTCAGAATAACTATCTTCTTAAAGGTTTATTAAGAGAGTGTTATGGAAGTGCACAATTCCTTGCATGATCAAATCCTTATCCCAATATTTGCATGTTCGGCAAATACTTAACATTTAAAAAGTAGTTAGGTTATGTATGGCAATCCCAGGTCTAGAATTTTATGGAATGATCACTGCACTACATAGGATAGATAAGAGGAAAGCAATTTTTAGTGATGATTACTTCTCCCCATTCAATGTCCCATGTCTCTAGAACAGACATGTCAAACTCATGGCCCATGGCCCAGATCTGGACTGTGAGGTGCTTAGATCTGGCCCTCAGGGTCACGCTGGAGACACAGTGAGGGACCAGTCCCCACTGCCTCGACCCATCCCACCCTGCAACCAAAGGAAAAACCTGAATGCAGAGGGTCAGAAGGAAGCCCAGCCATTACACTCCTCCCTTTCCTTCTCCTTAGCCCCTGGCCCCAGACGCAGTCGCTGCTCCTCACCATAGCTGGGACTGGACTTGCAATTATGTCTGCAAAGTGAGGCTCACCCAGTGCCCCCACCTGCCATCATGCTGGGAGCCCCGACTAAAGGGTGAGTGCTCCAGGAGGCAGCAGTCAAGGCTACACCATGTCTCTCCATCTGAGGTTAATTGGGTGATTCCCTTCCCCTCCCTCAGTGATCCTGGGTTATGTGCCTCTTGTTGGGGGGGGGGGTCACCCAATGAACCTCAGCTGAAGAGACACAGTGTAGCTTCAGCTGCCACCCACTTCCTTGGTAGGGCCAGGCTGGAGCCCTCGGTCTTTAGTCGGGGCTCCCAGCATGGCAGCGGGTGAGAGCACTGGGTGAGCCCCACTTTGCAGGACAAAGCGGGTGGATGTAATTTTAAATCCAGTCCTGGCTATGGTGAGAAGCAGAGACTGCATCTGGGCCCAGGGGCTGAGGAGAAAGAACAGGAGGGATGTGATGGCTGGGCTGCCTTCTGGCCCATTGCATTCGGGTTTTTGTCACCAATATGCAAGAGGGTTTCTCTATCAGCAAGGATCGGGAGGCTGAAGGCTGATCTTTGTGGCCATGCAGTTCTAAAATTGATGGGCTGCGAGCTTCCCGTGATGTCACGTTGTGGTGGTTCAGGAGAAAACTGCTCTGATCTCCTGAGCTGGGATTTTTGCCTCTGGATGGCCGTTCGTGGCGGTGTCCAGTCCTGGAGGATCGACAAGATGAGGAGAAACTCTTGGAGACAGTTTGGGAGGTTGCCATCCTGAAACGTTGAAGAAGAGAGTCTGAAGTCTGAGGCAAAAGAAGTCAGCCTGTGTGGCCAGACCCGAAGACGTGACAAACTAGCTAGCAGGAAGCAGCGAGACGGCAGTGGACGAAGGGGTGGCGATCGCATGAGGTTGGAAGCTTTATTTGGATTACAATTCATTTGGATAACAATTGAGATAGATGATCATTTGAAAGAACAATCAAGCAGACTAAGGAAACCCAGGGTGAAAGCGGGGAGAGTGGAACTTGGCAGCAGCGTTCTAATCTACCACTCCTAACGCATAGGGGTCAATATAAAAGAAAAAAAGAATGACATGGCCATAGGTGTATATTATAGGCCACCCAATCAAGCGTTCTAACCTACCACCCCTAACGCATAGGGGTCAATATAAAAGAAAAAAAGAATGACATGGCCACAGGTGTATATTATAGGCCACCCAATCAAGCAGAAAAAATAGTTGTCCTTTTTGCCAGCCAACTAACAAACATGCAGGAAACACACAACAATAGTAATGGGAGACTTCAATTATCCTGATATCAATTGGAAAACTAATTCTGCACCAAGTGAGAAATCAAATAAGTTCCTAACCAACCTAGCTGACAACTTTGTTGTCCAAAAGGTAGAGGGTGAAACTAGAGGGACAGCCATACTGGTCTTAATTCTTACAAGCAGAGAAGAAGTGATAGAAGGAGTTGAAGGAACCTTGGGTGAGAGTGACCATGTCATACTAGAATTCAACATAACACAAACACAACATAATGGTACCAGTGCCTTGGATTTTAAAAGAGCTGATTTCAATAAACTCAGAGAGAACTTGGGAAAGATTCCATGGATGAAAATCCTAAAGGGGAAAACAATTCAAGAATCTTGGGAAACTCTAAAAAGTATGATCATAGAAGCCCAGACCAGCACAATACCACTGAGAAAGAAAAACAAGAAATCCAAGAAGAAACCTGCATGGCTGCACAAAGATCTCTCTGGCAAATTGAAAGAAAAAAAGGACAAGTACAAAAAATGGAAAGAAGGACATACAACTAAGGCAGAATATCAGCAGATAGCCAGAATCTGAAAAGACGAAGTCAGGATAGCAAAGGCTCAGAATGAACAAAGACTTGCAACAAAAGTCAAAGATAACAAAAAATGTTTCTTCCAACATATAAATAACAAGAAAAAAAAATCAAGGAAACAGTCGGTCCACTAAAAAGAGAAGACGGCAAGGAAGTAACAGGCAACAGAGAGAAAGCAGAACTGCTTAACTCATTCTTTGCGTCTGTCTTCACACACAAAAAACTATAGCTCAACCCACCAAAAACATAACTGTAAAAGACAGACCAGAAATAAAAGTTAAAATAAGCAAAAAAAAGAAAAAAATAAGAGAACACCTGTCTGATCTTGATGAAAATAAATCACCGGGGCCTGATGGATTACATCCCAGAGTTTTAAAAGCAGCTGGCAGAGGTCATCTCAGAATCACTGCACCATATCTTTCAAAAATCCTGGAGCACCAGGGAACTACCAGAGGACTGGAAAAGAGCTGATGTGATTCCCATCTTCAAAAAAAGAAAAAAACCAGACCCAGGAAACTATAGACCAATTAGCCTAACATCAATACCCGGGAAGATACTGGAAAAGATAATAAAAAAACAGATCTGCCAACATCTAGAAACAAGTAAAGTAATAACTAGCAGTCAGCATGGGCTTGTTAAGAACAGATCATGCCAAACCAATCTGATTTCATTGTTCAACACAGTGACTAAATTAGTAGACTAGCAAAATACTGGGAACATTTAGATTTCAGCAAAGCATTCGACAAAGTAGACCACAACCTACTTCTTAGTAAGCTAGAAAAAAGTGGAATAGATAGCACCACCACTAGATGGACTCACAACTGACTGGCAAACTGTACTCAATGAGTAGTCCTTAATGGGTCTAAATCTACATGGAGGGAAGTAAGCAGTGGGGTGCCACAAGGTTCCGTCTTAGGCCCAGTATTCTTTAATATCTTCATTAACGACGTAGATGAGGGAATAGAAGGGGAACTTACCAAATTTGCAGATGATACTAAGCTGGCAGGAATAGCTAACACCCAAGAAGATAGATGGATCTTGACAGACTAGAACACTGGGACATATCTAACAAAATGAAATTCAATATAGAGAAAAGTAAAGTCCTACACTTAGGCAAGAAAAACCAAAAGTACCCATATAGACTGGGTGAAACCAGGCTCAATAGCCGTAACTGTGAGAGAGATCTTGGAGTCCTAGTGGACAACCAGCTAAATATGAGCCAGCAGTGTGCAGCCGCCGCCAAAAAAGCTAATGCAATCCTAAATTGTATTAACAGAGGGATACAATCAAGATCAAGGGAAGTATTAATACCACTCTATAAAGCCTTAGTAAGACTACACCTAGAGTACTGCATCCAGTTTTGTTCACCACATTATAAAAAAGATGTTGAGACTCTAGAAAAAGTACAGAGAAGAGCAACCAGGATGATTAGGGGACTGGAGGCTAAAACATACAACGAACGGTTGCAGGAACTGGGCTTGGCTAGTCTAGTAAAGAGAAGGACCAGGGGAGACATGATAGAGGTCTTCCAATATTTGAGGGGATGCCAAAGGGAGGAAGAGGTCAAGCTATTTTCTAAAGCACCTGTAGGCCAGACAAGGAATAATGGATGGAAACCGAACAAGGAGAGATTTAACCTGGAAATAAGGAGAAACTTTCTGACAGTAAGAACAATCAACCAATGGAACAGCTTGCCCTCGGAAGCTGTGGGAGCGCCATCACTTGAGACTTTCAAGAAGAGATTGGACTGCCATTTGCCAGAAATGGTGTAGGGTCTCCCACTTGGGTGGGGGTTGGACTAGATGACCTACAAGGTCCCTTCCAACTCTGATTATCTGATATCTGTTATCTGTTATTGAAAAATAGTGGTTGATATTGATTAGCAAAACTTCAGCATTAATAATTAAGAGACTCTGTTTATTAGAAAATTATAGAATTGATAGTAATTTGGGATAGTATATACAGGATAATAGATGAACAGGTCAAAATTATAAAAGATATGACAAGTATCACCACTACTATGACAGGAAAAAAACCTGTGCCAACAGTGGCACCATCCAGTCCAGCAGTTTCAACTCAACAAACAATTGAAGGAATGTTGGCCCCCGAGAAATCAACTACCACAACCAGCGCCCAATCAGTGCAAACCTCCCTACTAGCAATCCAGAATATGATGCTAATGCTACAAGAATCTATGGCCAAAAATCACATTGAAAGTAAAGCAGACTGGGAAGCAATGAAAACTGAGCTGAAATCAGAAATAGGGGAAATGAAAACTGAAATCAGAAATCTGAATGAAAAAATAGGCTTGATCCAGGAATCAACTAAGAAAAATGAAGAAAAAATCAAGATAATTGAACAACAATCTGAAGAAAATGAGAAAAAGCTAGAACTTATGAACCATAAAATTACGATTCAAAAAAAGGAAACTGTAGAGGCCTTAAACCACCTTGAGATGGATAGAGCCTCTTATTATTTAAATTTCAGAACATAGAGGAAACTAGAGAGGAGGACTTAACATCAGTGATGGCTAAACGTCTAGCAGATTTCCTTCAAAGAGATAAAGATGAGATGATAAATGAATTTGATGATATCTACAGAGTCTATACCGGTTATGCGTGACAGCACAGACTCCCTTGAGAGGTCCATATTAGATTTGCCAGAAGGAAAGTCAGAGATATTATTTACAAGATTTCTAGAGAAGAGACAATAAAATATAAAGATAAAGAAATAATAGCACTGAAACAAATACCAAGAAGAGTCCAGGAATAGAGGAAGGATTATTGATTCCTCACTAATTATTTAAATAAATAAAAAATTCTTTTAGATGGATTACCCCGGAAGGTATTCTGACATCCTGGAATGAAAAAAGAGTGAAAATTGATAACCTAAATAAAGCACAAGAGTTCTTTGAACAGCTGGACGGATCAGAGGAGGAAACAAGCAGCAGAGACGAATTGGAAATGCCAAGTCAAGAAGAAATACAACAAAGAACAAAAGAATGAGAGGAAAACCAAAACAAAGAAGATAGAGGTGAAAGATCCATCCAAGAAGAAACAGGAATCAAAACCAGAAGTCAAACAATAGCCAAAACCAATGAGAGGTAACATCTAAAATAAGAAAGAATGGGGAAAGGATTAACACTGACTTCTATAAATATTAATGGTTTAAACAATCCATCAAAAAGGAAAAAAGTACTTTTGAAACTTGAAAAGCTGAAATTGGATATAATATGTCTTCAAGAGATTCATATCAAACCACAAGAACAGAAACATTTACAAAACAAAAAGTTAGGGAAACTATACACATCACTAGCAGAGGAAAAAAAGAGAGGAGTAGCATTATATATCAAAGAAGAATTAGAATCAAAACTGATTTATAATGATAAGATTGGAAGAATATTAATTGTAGAGGTGGTTATACAAAACAAAAAGATTTTACTTGTAGGGATATACACCCCCAATACAAATCTCAATGAGTTCTATAAAACTCTATATGCAAAATTAATAGAATTAGGCAACCCTATGATCTGCACAATTGGTGACTTTAATGCAATTTCTAATAATAAACAGGATTATGCCAGTGATCAAAAATATCAAAAAACCCGAAATACATTGCCTAAATGTTTTTTCGATATGGCTGAGGAACTAGATGCATGGAGGAAATTGGATCCAGAAGTGACCCAATTTACCTTCTACTCCAATCCACATAAATCCTGGTCAAGGTTAGATATGGCATGGATGAATAATGATCTACTCAAGGATATAAAAATATAGAAATATTAACCAACATTTGGGCAGATCATAACCCATTGCAAATAACTTGGAAAATCCAAATTTACAAGAAAGCTAGGTGGACACTTAACCCACAACTATTGAAAGAAAAAGGGTACACTCAAAAAATTAAGGAAGAATTAGAGATAATTTTTAAATTTAATAAAAAAACAAGATACCTTGTTGCAAATTCTTTGGGATATAATGAAGGCATACCTAACAGGTATATCGATAGCCTAGACAACCAACAGAAATAAAGAAAAGTGGAAGAAACAAAACCTGTTAATAAAAAGACTAAAAGATTTAGAAGATAGATTAATGAAAGCCCCAGGGGATGAACAAATTAGAAATGACTTGATGTTACTTAAGCATGAATTGAATATATTAGACCAGGAAGATTTAATTAAGACAATGCTAAACACAAAACAAAATTACTTTGAATACACAAACAAACCCAGAAGATGGTTAGCGTATAAACTGAAAAAAGAAAACCAAAAAAGAATTATATACCAATTGCAAGATAATAATGGGATATTAGAGACGGAATTGGAGAAAAAGAAAACAATTATAAGAGACTATTTCGAGAATTTATATAACCAAGAAGAAATAGATGCAAACAAATTGGAGGAATATTTGAAAGAAAGCACATTATAGCCATTAACGGAAGATAAAAGGGAGATATTAAATAAGGAAATAACTTTAGATGAGTTAAAAGAAGTGATTAAAAGACAAAAAAGTAATAAAACTCCAGGCCCAGATGGGTTGCCAAGCGAATTATACAAAGAGATTGGAGAACCACTAGAAAATTTGTTCCTAGAGATTTGCAACGAGGTACTATTAGAGGCAAGAGTCCCGGAATCATGGAAGGAGGCCCATATTATACTGATCCCTTAAAGAGGGTGCAGATGCCACCCAGGTAAAATATTACAGACCAATATCTCTTTTAAACACAGATTACAAAATTTTTATGAGTGTGATGGTGGAAAGACTGAAGCTAATTCTTAATGAAAGAATTCACTCTGACCAGAATGGATTTCTTCCCATGAGACAGATTAGAAATTATACAAGAATAATAATTGACATATTAGAATACTGTGAAACACACCCAGGATGCCAAGTTGCTCTTGTCTTCCTGGATGCACAAAAGGCATTTGACAACCTAAACTGGGAATTTATGAAACACCATATAAACTTGATGAAATTCAGGGATAACTTCGCAAAGATGTTAGATTCAATTTATTTAACTCAGGAAGCAAGGGTAATGATAAATGGAGAATTTACCAATCATTTTGAAATAAAAAGGGGTGTCAGGCAGGGATGCCCATTGTTACCTCTGCTTTTTATTACAATATTAGAAACATATTAGAAACATGAGTTTCTTAGAGGTGTATGCGCATGGCTGTAGCAATCCCTGGACATTGTTTTGCAATAACACCACCCCACAGTTACATTACTTGCGTCAGCCTGAATTAGAAATGAAGTGTCTGGGTCAGTGTGCTTCAGTATGGGTTCTGCTGCAAACAGTTGTTTGAGTTTTTCAAATGCTGCTTGGCACTTCATGGTCCACTTAAGTGGCTGACCCGGATTTGGCTTCCCCTCACCCTTAGTTTTTAAAAAAGTTGGTGATTGGCAATGCAATTTTTGAAATGAGGGGATGAACTGTCGGTAGAAATTGGTGAAAACCAGAAAGCTTTGCAATTGCTTCCTAGTGAGGGGAGGGGCCCACTCTAATGTCACCTTTACCTTTTCTGGGTCCATTTCCACTCCTTCGTTGGAGATATGGTAACCCAGGTAATCAATTTTATCTTGATGAAATTCGCACTTGGAATGTTTTGCATACAGTTCAGCAGCTCGGAGCCTTTTAAGGACCACCCATACTGATTTCACATTTCTCCATAGTTTCAGGAAATATTAAAATGCCATTGAAATACACCAACACTTTCTTGTACTAAAAGTCAGGCAGAACCTCATTGATTAGTTGCATGAACACTGTGGGGGTCCCACAGTGTAAGTTGAAAGGGAGCACCCAGAATTGGAAACATCCCAGAGGGCAATTAAATGCAGCTTTCCATTCATCACCCTCCCTGATTTGAACCCAGTATTTCGAATCAAACTTCCCACAAGTCTTAACTTAGTAAAGATTTTTCTTTGGCTAAGCGCACCAACGTGCCTACCGTCCCTGTCCTATTGTTTCTCTTATTCTTTTATTTTTCTTATATGTACCCATTTCATGTATTCACAACTATGTATACATTTATACTTATTATCTTGTAAACAATTGGCAAATCAAATAAATAAAAATAAATAAATAAATAAATAAATAAATAAATGCGCCAACATGTCCTGCATCAGGGGCAGTAAGTAGATTTTTTTTGACGCACATCGTGTTTAGTCCCATATAATCAATGCATAGACAAAGAGTCCCATCTTTCTTCTCCCAGAACAAAACGGAGGCTGCCACACTTGGCCTTGCTGGTTGGAAATCCACATTTTAAGTTCTTGCCTGTGAAGGTGTAAAGCTCTTCTAGCTGCATGGAGTCATTGAGTAAAGCTTAGGCTTCGGGAGTTTAACCCTAGGAAGGATTTCAATACTGCAGTCTGTGGGGCGGGGGTGCATCAGAGTCTTTCTCACTAAATACATCTCACAAGTCCCAATACTCCTTCAGGGTTCTGGATTCACTTATTGAGTGATCCCAAGCTGTTGCCTCCAGCTCCCTTTGTCCTTTGTTTCTCTTACCACCGGGTTTTGGGATCTTTTTCTCTTCCTTGGTCACTTTCTGCCAAATCTTTAAAAGCCCTCTCCTCCAATTCACATCATGGTTCCATTTCTGCAGCCAAGACAGTCCAGGTAGGAGGGGCCTCTCCATCCGCAGCACCACTATAAAACTGACAGCCTCTTTATGCTTTCCCATTCTCATCTCTACTGGTTCAGTTATAAAGTGAGCTGGCCCCTCTCTAGCTACAGCCTCATTTAGCTGGCAAAATGCCTCAGCCGTTTGAGTCTCAGTCCCAGCTTTTCTTTTCTTTTTTTAAATAAATTTTATTGATTTTACAATTAAAACAAACCAACAACACATACATAAATGAAAGAGAGAAAAAGAAGAAAGGGAGAAGAAAATAGAAAGAAAAAAATAGAAAACAATTAAAAACATTCTCATCTTCAACAGTTTGTAAGACCTCTTTTTTATCCTTATTTTATGCCATATACACACACCTAATCCTTACATATATCTGTGTATGACTACTATGGATTTATCCTATCCTCTTTTGCCTTTTAGTGTAAAGTTTAATCAAACTTTAATCAAACACTGATTAACTCATTACCTCAAAACTTACAACTTTTCTACCTCATCACCTATATCAACGGTTAGATAATCAATTTCTATAAAATATTTTATTAATGGTTCAATTGATTTATTGTCCTAATTGATAAGTGTGACTAGAGTGTTTAGTGCAAATAGTGTGATTACTGACTAGTTGAAAAGATCAAGATTCATGTAATTTAATTGAATAGTAAAATCAATGATTTAGTGAATTTAAATGAACAGTGTGATTAATGATTAGTGTAATTAATTGATTAGTGTTTAGAATATTTAATTGATTAGGCTGATTGTTGCCCAGAAATATTATCTGACTAGAGAGATTACTGCAATTGAGTGGTTGGTGTGATATTAGCTATATAGATTACCTAAAACTGTTTCCTTAATTAATTCAATCAACATACTATCTTACCATGTCAAAAAAAAATCCAATGCCAAACCACAACCTAAAGAGAACATAATCCCCACCAATGAACCGCAAGACTCCTGCACATGCCTTAAATGCTACAAAAATCTAGAGGATAATGAAAACTCCATCAAATGTTCTCTGTGTAAGAAATACACTCATCATGACTGCTTGGGATTAACCAAGCAATTTATTCAATACCTGAATCATCCAATGAGTTTCCATATTACTGCAAATCATGCAAACCCAAACTGGATCTGTTGGAAAGAATTGATACCATTGAAACCATAGTAGCATCCCTGGACGCCGTAAAAGAAAGAATATCCAACCTGAAAAAAAAGAAACAACGCAAAAACCTGAACTTCCAATAGCTACAAACCACATCTCTACCCAACAACCACAACCCAATCCAAAACCCAATCCACAAAAAACACAACCCAGACAAATATTGATATCCCAATCCTCATCAGAGAAGCTGTTGAGCATGAACGGAAACGCCCAAACGCCATCTTATTTGGTCTAGAGGTCACCAATAACAATGATGACATCACAACTGTCCGAAACATCATCAGGGATTATCAAGCATCAACCATCTCCGCTGATGAAATACTTGACATTTCACGCATTGGCCGAGAGCTCAATAACAGTGACGGCTCTGTGGCCCCACGCCTGTGCAGAGTCATTTGCAAAAATGAATCAAGCAAACGTAAATTCATTTATACTATAAACTCACTCGCCAAAACCAACACCAACCATAAGAACCTCCGTTGTCGCCCTGACCTAACCATACAGCAACGTGCCCGCTCCCGTACTCCGCATTGAACTCAAAAACCGTCTAGACAATGGAGAGAAGGACCTGTACATTGACTACCATGCTGACTGTATCAAAAGTAAGCCACGCAACCCAATACTCAGCTTTTACCCTCAACCACAACCCTACCTCAACCGATCCACCATCACCCAAGACTAGGCACGCACGCCCCCAACTACCTCAATTCCAACTACTGCCGGCCTTAAATGCAAACTACTCAATGCAAGAAGCCTCGTGAATAAAATACCTGAATTTCTCATCCTACTAAATATGGCTAACTTCGACATTATATTTGTCTGTGAAACATGGCTCAATGCATCTCTCCCGACTCCATTACCACAGTAAGAGACTATCATGTTTACCGATCAGATCGTGAAAATCGTCGAGGAGGTGGTGTTGCTATCTTCTATAAAAATCCTTACATCTAAAAAATATCCAAGTTACCCAGGAGCTTGCTCTTCCTGAGACCATCATCTGTGAACTATCCTTAAATATCACAATTCTATTCTTACTATGTTACAGAGCACCTGATTATGACATCGAAAATGTAAACAAGCTAAATACATTACTAACATGGGCTGCATCCTGCCCATACCCTTTAATCTTTCTTGGTGATTTCAATCTACCTCATATTGACTGGACCCTAAATGATTGTACAACTGAAATCATACACACAACCTTCTACAATGCTATTACAAATCTGGGACTGGAACAACTAGTAACCAACAACACTAGACTAAACAACTGCCTCGATCTCATCTTCTGCAATAGTTTGAATTTAATTTACGGAATACAAACTAAAGAACCCTTTTCCAGCAGTGACCACAATATGATTGACTTTTATCTCAACATACGTCCACACAAAAATCACCACAATGATGTAATCCCCAATTGTAACTTCAAAAAGGCAACTATGATCTTATAGACAACGATCTCTCATCCCTTGATTGGCAATCTCTATTCACTGGATGCAATACTGTTGAAGACCATTACAACATATTTTTACTTGAAGTCAAAAGAGTCATCAAACTATATGTACCAACAACAACTCCCAAAACAAAACAAAAAAGCAGATTACCCATAACAATAAGGAAACTTCAATCCAAAAAGAGATCACTCTGGTGGAAAAACAAATCTGGTCACGTTGCCAATTTCAAAAGCCGATACAAAAATTTATGCCACCAGATAAAGACCGAATGCACCAATTATCACATTAAACAAGAGGAAAACCTTCTAAGCACCAATTCCACCCGTGCTTTTTACAATTTTGTAAACAACAAACTAAAAGACTCAAGGTCCATCCCTCCCTTGATAGGACCTGATGGTAAAGACTGCAACAACGACACCATTAAAGCCAACATCTTTAACACATTCTTCGGCTCAGTATTTGTAAACAGCAATGGATCATGCCCAGTATTTCCTAGCCGTACCACAGATAACATCAATGATCTAATACATATCGATTTCACAGAAGACAATGTTGAAAAAGCACTACGCAATCTAAAACCATCTCTATCTATTGGACCGGATGGAATATGTGCCTACTTCTTAAAAAAGCTATCCACTGCCATAGCCAAACCTCTAAGCATAATCTTTGAAAAATCTTTCAGGACCAGCTCCTTGCCTAACCTATGGTCACAAGCCACAGTCATCCCCATCTTCAAAAGGGAGACCCAAGCCTAGTTGAAAATTACAGGCCAATCTCCTTATGCCTGCGTCACCTGTAAAGTCATGGAATCAATTATTAACCAATCCATCATCCTCCACTTAGAGACAAATAACCTACTCTCCAATAAACAATTTGGTTTCAGAAAAAAACTATCCTGTAATCTGCAACTCTTACACTGCAAAAACATATGGACGACACAACTCGACCAGGGCAAAGCAATAGACGCAATCTCATAGACTTCTGTAAAGCCTTTGATTCAGTGGTACACGACAAACTACTCCTAAAAATAAAATCCTATGGTATCTCTGGACAACTGAATAACTGGATAGAAGCATTCCTGTCAAACAGACAACAAATGGTCAAAATTGGGAGCGTCCTATCAAATTCAGTACCTGTCAATAGTGGTGTCCCCCAAGGCAGTGTTCTAGGACCAACTCTCTTCATGCTCTACATAAATGACCTCTGTGATCATATTAAGAGCAATTGCGTTCTCTTCGCTGATGATGTAAAGCTGTTCAATACCACAGACAATACTGCTACCCTACAAAAAGATCTTGACTATGTATCAGAATGGTCAAACAAATGGCAACTTCAAATCTCAACAAATAAATGCTCTGTCTTACATATTGGCAAAAAAATCAGAAAATAAAATACAAGCTGAATAGTCAAGATCTTGTTGATGACCCAAGCTCTGTAAAGGACCTTGGAATACTGACCTCTAATGATCTAAGTGCTAGAGCCCACTGCAACTACATAGCCAAAAAGGCATTAAGAGTTGTTAACCTAATCCTACGTAGCTTTTTCTCTGGTAATATCACACTACTAACCAAAGCATACAAAACATTTGCTAGACCAATACTCGAATACAGTTCATCAGTCTGGAACCCACATTACGTATCTGATATTAGCACAATTGAGAAAGTCCAGAAATATTTCACAAGAAGAGTTCTCCACTCCTCTACTCGTTGTAGAATACCTTATGCCACCAGACTTGAAATTCTAGAACTAGAAAACCTTGAATTACGCCGTCTTCGGTCTGATTTAAGCATGGTATATAAAATCATACATTGCAATGTCCTACCTGTCAATGAATACTTCAGCTTCAACCATAACAACACAAGAGCACACAATAGATACAAACTCAAAGTTAACCGCACCAAACTTGATTGCAGGAAATACGACTTCAGCAATAGAGTGGTCAATGTCTGGAATACTCTACCCGACTCTGTAGTTTCTTCCCCAAACCCCAAAAACTTTAACCTTAGACTGTCTACTATTGACCTCACCCTTTCCTAAGAGGTCTGTAGGGGGCGTGCATAAGCGCACCAACGTGCCTACCGTCCCTGTCCTATTGTTTCTCTTATTCTTCTTTTATTTTTCTTATATGTACCCATTTCATGTATTCACAACTATGTATACACTTATACTTATTATCTTGTAAACAATTGGCAAATCAAATAAATAAATAAATAAATAAATAAAAGTCTATCTTTGGTCTATCCATTTGTACCAGCAGTTCCAGCTGTTGTAGTATATTGAAGTGCCTTTATTTTTTAATGCCAAAGTTAATTTGTCCATTTCTGCACAACCTGAAATTTTTTGAATGATCATCTCCTCTGATGGAACATGAGGCTGCTTCCAACATTGTGCAAAAGCCAATCTGGCCGCTGTCAAAATGTGTATTATTATATATTTCACTTTTTTTGATATTTGTTTATCAAAGATCCCTAACAGAAAGGACTCTGGTTTGAATTCGATCTATTCTTTTGTCATTTCTTCCAGCCAATTTCTAATTTTCTGCCAATATTTTTGAGCTTCTGTACAGGACCACCACATATGGAAAAAAGTTCCCTCTTTTTTTTTTGCATTTCCAGCAATTCGGACTCATATTGGGGTGCATCTTCGCTAATCTCGAAGGAGGAAGGTGCCATCTATAAAACGTTTTATAGGCATTATAGTCCCAGCTTTTCAATGACTTCTGGGCTAACTACACAGTGCAACCCCAAGTCCAATAAAGCCAGCATTTTCCCTTGGGTCCCCGAAGAGGGTACACTAGTTCCACAAGAAGGGTTACAGGAGTCACCTGCCAACTTACTAGGGGATCAATGTCATCCTTGTTAGTCTCACCCAAGCTGGTTGGAGTTCCCAACCCCTCTATGACCTCTAGACCTCTAGACCTTTCAGCACTGTCTCTTGAGTCCTCAGAATTGGTTTCATTGCCTCCTCCCTCGGGGTTGCCATAGCACTAAGGCTGGGATTGCTGGATCGGCAGGACACAGCTTGGTGCCCTTCCTTCCCACCTCTGAAGCATTTTGTGGTCCTGGGGAATATTTTACTCATGGGAGGGAAGGACTTGCTTTGTCCACTGGCCCTCCAGCATTGGTCCTGGGCAAGGTCAATCTCTGCTTTCTTTGCCAACACATACCAGCATTATAGGGTTCGTGGGGGCCTGCACAAGATGCAGGTGTGGTAGACATCATCATTGAGGCCATTTTTGAAGCAGTCAATGAGGTTGTCTTGTGGCCTCGTGGCCAACCGGCCTGCTAGCTCTCAGAACTCCTGGGTGTATGTGGTCACTGACTGTCACCCTAACCCGGTTAGGTGTTTTCCTAGACAAGTCTGAAAAATGTGTTAGGGTTTCATTCTTGGAGGTACTCAAAGGAAAGAGAATATGGCAGCTTTTTGTTTGGACACTTCTGTGTACCTGAGTGAAATGCATGGGAAAGTCCCATTGACAATCAAAATGAAACTAGTGTTAGAATGAGGACTGTGTTTGGAGTAATGACTGAAAAATGTTGTAACAATGAAAAAAAGGAAAGGGATCATGATGGCTTTTCGTTCAGACTCTTGTGGGCCACAATGAAATGCATATGAAAATACCATTGACAATGATAATGAAATTGGGGTTACAGTAAGGGACAGAGTTAGGGTCATGTCTGGTTGAAATTAGGGCTGAAAAATGGTGCTAGGTTCTTGGATGTTCTCAAAGGAAAGAGAACCTCACAGCACTTTGTAGGGAGACTTTTCCTGGCCACAATGAAATACACGGGGAAATCCCATTGACAAGGAAAATGAAACTAGAGTTAGTCTTAGGGTTAGGGTTAGATAAACCTGGAGGCAATGCTGAAAAATAGTGTTAGGGTTCGATTCTTGGAGGTTTTCAAAGGAAAGACAACATGACTCCTTTTTCACTTGGACTCTTTTATGGGCTGCAGCGAAATCCATTGACAATGAAAAACAAATTAGGGTTAGGGTTAGGTCTGTTTGGAGTCAGGGTTGAAAAGTGATGTTCAGGCTAGATTCTTGGATGTTCTCAAATGAAAGGGAGCTTGACAACTTTCAGTATGGACTTTTTTGATGGCTGCAGGGAAACATATGTGAAAATCCCAATGACAATGAAAAAGAAACTAGAGCTAGGTTTATGTTAATGTTTATGTGTTCTTCTAGTCAAGGCTGAAAAATGAATCAGTGTTTCCTTTTTGGAGGTTCTCAAAGGAAAGAGAACATGTCAGCTTTTCCTTTGGACTCTTTTGTGGGCCTCAGTGCAATGCATGGGTTAAGGCTAGGGTTTTGAGTGATGTCTGAAAAGTGGTATTAGGGCTAGAATCATGGATGTTCTCAAAGGAAAGACGATGTGACAGCTTTTTGTTTGGACTCTTTTGTGGGCTGCAAGGAAATGTTAGGAAAAATCCCATTGAAAATGAAAATCCCATTGAGAATGAAAATTGACAACCTTCTTGGAGGTTGTCAAAGGAAAGAGAATGTGAACACTTTTCACATCTTGAGCCACGGTGAAATATATGGGAAAATTCCATTGAGAATGAAAATGAAACTAGAGTTAGAGTTAAGATTATGGTTATGGTTAGTTCTGTTTGGAGTCAGGGCTGAAAAGGGGTGTTAGAATCTTGGATGTTCTCAAAGGAAACAGAACCTGACAACTCTTTGTTGCAGAGTCTTTTGCTGGCCGCAATGAAATACATGGGAAAATCTCAACCGTGCTGAAATCAACGTAAATCTGTGCTGTGCTGCAATGGACAGACAAAAAGCTTTTGTGTGAAAGAAGAGGAAGAGGAGCAGGGAGAAGAAAGAGGGAAAGCGTCTGAGCAAGAAGCGCCCTGCTGGCCAGGCAGTGAAGCACACCGTCACTAGTCCTGGTACAATCTCTGAGGTTGGATTCTCTCTCTCTCTCTCTCTCTCTCTCTCTCTCTCTCTCTCTCACACACACACACACACACACAGAGGTTTGATCAATTCATTCTCTTGCTCTCTCATCCCAACTCATGGTGGCGGCACCAGCCATGCTCTCCATGGTGGCCTGCACTGCTTCGTCCTCAACCCCTCCACTGCCTCACTTCATTTGTCTTCATTCTTTGCCACTTCTTCTCCTTGCTTGCTGCCATAACGAAGCAGGACAATGAGCAATACACCAGTGTGGCATCCACAAAGCAAGGCGATGGGGGAATGGGGTGGAAGACGAAACAAGGCAGTGGGTGGTGATGGAAGAGGAAGCAAGGCAGAGGGTACGGAGTTACCCCATGCAACAGCTTACCTGAGGGCCCCGCAGACAGGCCATCAATATCCTGACAACTGCCTGCCCTTGTGGTGGTGGCTCCAGAAACCCTGTCTAGGACCATATGTGATTGTCAGCCCTTGCTTGTCGCCACAATGGAGCAAGAGGCTGAGCGATGCACATGTGATCCTAGACAGGGCTGTTGGAGCTGCTGCAAGATGAGGCAGTTGTCAGGATGTTGATGGCCTGGCTGTGGTGCGCTCAGGTAAGCTGGAGCAGGGTGTGGAAGGGCAGCTCCACATCCCCACCTTGCTTCATCCTCCACCCACCACCACCTCGCTTTGTGGCACTACACCAGTGAATTGCTCAGCCTCTTGCTCCATTATGGTGGTGAGCAAGGAGAAGAAGTGGCAAAGAACAAAGATGAACAAAGTGAGGCAGTTGGGGTGGGGTGGAGGACAAAGCAAACCAGGGGATACAGAGTTGCCCCACCTGCCCCACCCCAGCTTACCTGAGGGTAAGCTTGGCCCTTCAGCCAAGCCACCCATGCCAAACCCTCACTCTTCACCCCCCAGGGCAGCCACATCCCTTCACGAACCTGCTTTCCAGCTCTGTTCACCACCACTGTGTGCAGGGCAACAAAAGTAGTCTGTGGGACTACAGTAAAAAAAAAAAATAGTTCAGACCTTCCAACTTCTCATGAAAAAATAAAGATCTTGCAAATATTTTTTTTATCGTAATCCCACATATTACTTTTGTTGCCCTGATCGTGGTGGCGGAGAACTGGGCCTGTGCACACCTATGCCTGCCACCTCCTGTGTGCATGCCCACCCACCGGGATGATGTGGGCCAGGCCAAAGTGATGTGGGCTGGCCCCTTACAGTTTCCAGGATGGCCGTGCAGGCTGGATCTGATGTCATCAGCCCGTGTGCTTTGAATTTGACACCTCTGCTCTATTGAATACAATGCAATTAGCTTAGGAGTTTTGAATAAAATTCTGGCTGTTAGCGTCTAGACACAGACACATACTCCATAAAAAAATTGCTTTTGCTAAAGACAATACCAAATTAATCAACTATACATCAAATGTTATAAGAATTACCATATTATATCTGTGTCACCCATTTGCATAGTTTAATTTCTCTTTTTCAAAAAGCAGGATAATTTTATAATTGTCACAAATACACATTTCCCCCTTTTCCTCAACACAGAACATATAATCTGCATTTAATAAAAGCTTTGCTAATGTTGACCAGAAAGTTCTCAAAACCTATTTAATTTGTAGATAACCTTAAATACCTCTTTAAAAATAACAGGGCTATCAGTATGCAGTTCAAATTTTCTAGGCATACTGGTTATTACATGGCATAACAATGCATAATGTTTTTTATTTATTTAATTGATTTACATTCTGTCTCTCATCTAGAGGCAACTCTGGACAGCTCTATATACTATATATGTAAAGTTAACACCAGTAAGTTTTTGAATAGAACATACATAGCTAGCAATTGAATTTTTCATTTTACCATTTTTTTATCTGCATAATTATGGAATCAGGAAAATGTTTACTGCATTATGCGCAATGCAGACATGTGGGCGATATTATGAAGATTCATCTTCAAGTTTTCTTAGAACAGGATGAAAGAGATTTTAGTTTTTGATATAACAAAATTCAGAAGTCAGATCTTCCCTCCTTCCCTCTATAGTCTCTTCCCCCTCCTCCTTACTCCACCCCCATTCCAGCCACAATCTTTTCCATAGAGGGCCAACATGGTATGTGGCTAAGGGTAAGATTGTCCAGTAAGACTCAGGTTCAAGCCCACCCCAGCCATGTAAACTCACTATGCGACAGTGCATCATGTATTCCCAATCCCAAGTAAACTGTACTAGGCTCCTGGAGAACAGCATATGTTAGTCTAACAAATGAACAAAGATGCTCAAACTTCTGGATAATTGTTGAGATATAGGGAACTTCTGAATACTGAAGACCTGTTTAATTGAGGAAGCAGATTTTTTGTACTGGAGGAGTTAACTCGATACATTTATTTATGTCTTTTATTTTAATATACATATCATTCCATCTTCTGTGCATTTCTGTCAGCTTATGATCATACCTTAATGCAAGAAGCTCTCTCAGGATGACCTGAAGCATATGTATGTATGTATGCATGTGTGTGTGTGTGCGTGTATGTGTATGTGTGTGTGTCAGCCAGCTATAGCTTGCTGCTATAGAAAGTTAGCACCCACCCTTCTCCAAGAAAAATGAAATATTCTAGGAAATATTAAAAAGGCAGAATATTTCCCCTAAAAGAGAAATAGAAATCTTAAGGAACACAGAAACTCAGCCCAGCAGATATGTTGGTGCCACACAAAATCTACCACACAAAAGACCTTCACCCTCAGGGCATAATAAGATTAGCCCTCTACCCATCTCACCACATGGCACCTGGGAAGATTACATCACCAGCAAGATTTGCATTCAATTTGTTCCTAGTAAAAGTATTTTTTCTCTAAACCTATGGAGCCAAGGATATTTCTTTCCTAGGAATTGAACAAAGGCAGCCCTGACAGTAGGTTTGTGTGAGCACATGGGGGTGATACAGCATTATTTTTTAAAGAATTACTTTTAAAACTTGTTTTAGTAACTCTGTTTTAGTAATTTATCTGGTTTTTTAAAATTTGTATAGGTGTATTTCCATTTTTTTGTTAGAGATTTCTCTGACAGTATGTTTGGAGTTCACAATTATTCATAATAGTTATTTAATAACAGAAAATGTTGGGATCAAGGCTTCAGCCATATGCATATTTGAAACTAAGACCTATCAATTCCCATGAGAATAATAAAATATACTTTGGAATTTCTGCAAATAAACATTAGAAAAGTAAAACATCTAAACATAATATGTTGGGGTTTTTGAAAATTGGCAATGTGTGCTGACAAATCACATATCAAGGTTTAATACCTGGTTAGCCGGTCTGAAATCTGTTTCCCTACCCTAACAAGATCACCAATTTCTGGAAAAACATCTTCCTTTTTTCCTGGGTTTTAAAAAAAGTTATCCCCGCCAAGTCAAAAAAAGTGGACACTGAAGAAAAAAATACAGACTACTAGTTGGCTGAAGATAGTGCTTTCAATTATATTTCTCAACACTGAGTTGCAAAACCAGTTTGTGAGGTCTCAGAGGCACACTTTCCACTATTGCTCTGAAAATCTTTTCCAGAAGTTGTCCACTATTGCACTGCTTTCTGGAGTTTGTTTCTTCTCCGAAAAGAATCATACAGTGCTGGAATGACATAATTGCTCAACAAACATGCAGCACCTTACTTTGTAAGCACTCCTTGGCAATCTAACTGAGTCCCAGCTAAGGGCTGGTTATTTATGAGAACTTAATACCACTTAATACTTAATAACTTAATACTTTGACTAAAAGCATGTCGTTCTTCTAGTTTAGAAAGATGCTTCTAAAGAATATCTTATGCCACCAGACTTGAAATTCTAGACCTAGAAAACCTAGAACTACGCCGCCTTCGGTCCGATCTAAGTATAGTATATAAAATCATACATTGCAATGTCCTACCTGTCAATGAATACTTCAGCTTCAACCATAACAACACTAGAGCAAACAATAGATACAAACTCAAGGTTAATCGCACCAAACTTGATTGCAGGAAATACGACTTCAGCAACAGAGTGGTCAATGTCTGGAACACCCTACCTGACTCTGTGGTTTCTTCCCCAAACCCCAAAAACTTTAACCTTAGACTTTCTACTATTGACCTCACCCCTTTCCTAAGAGGTCTGTAGGGGGCGTGCACAAGCGCACCAAGGTGCCTATCATCCCTGTCCTATTGTTTCTTTTATTTTTCTTATATGTATCCATGTATTCATAACTATGTTTTTACTTATACCTATTATCTTGTAAGCAATTGACAAACCAAATAAAATAAAAAAATTAAAATAAAGTCCATTTAACATCACTTCAAAGAATGAGTTAAGAAGCTCTGCTTTCTCTCTGTTGTCTGTTACTTCCTTGCCGTCTTCTCTCTTTAGTGGACCGACTGTTTCCTTGATTTCTTTCTTGTTATTTATATATTAGAAGAAACTTTTTAAATTAACTTTGACTTCTGTTGCAAGCCTGTGTTCATTCTGAGCCTTTGCTTTCCTGACTTTGACATTGTAGATTCTGCTGATATTCTGCCTTAGTTCTATGTCCCTCTTTCCCTTTTTGCACTTGTTCTTTTTGTCTTTCAATTTGGCAGAGAGATCTTGGTGCAGCCATGCGGGTTTCTTCTTGGATTTCTTGTTTTTCTTTCTCAGTGCTATTGTGCTGGTCTGGGCTTTTATAATCATATTTTTCAGAGTTTCCCAAGATTATTGAGTTGTTTTCTCCTTTAGGATTTTCATCCATGGAATCTTTCCCAAGTTCTCTCAGAGTTTATTAAAATCAGCTCTTTTAAAATCTAAGACACTGGTACCATTATGTTCTATTTGTGTTTGTGTTATGTTGAATTCTAGTATGACGTGGTCACTCTCACCCAAGATTCCTGTAGTTTCAACTCCCTGTATCACTTTTTCCTCTGTTTGTAAGAATTAAGTCCAGTATGGCTGTCCCTCCAGTTCCCTCCTCTACCTTTTGGACAACAAAGTTGTCAGCTAAGTTGATTAGGAACCTATTTGATTTCTCACTTGGTGCAGAATTAGTCTTCCAGTTGATATCAGAATAATTGTAGTCCCCCATTACTATTGTAGTGTGTTTCCTACATATATTTGTTAGTTGGTTAGCAAAAAGGACAACTATTTTTTCTGCTTGATTGGGTGGCCTATAGCAGTGGTCCCCAACCTTTTTTGTACCAGGGACCGGTTTCAAGCAGAAATTTTTTGCAAGGACCGGGGGGAGAGAAGAGAAGGAGGCCCAGGAAGAAACTGCTTCAAAGAAGCGGGGGCTTTTCCTGTCGCCGCAGCTATTCCGGCGCCGTTCACCCCCACCCCGCCCGCCAGCGCGCTTCAATCCACAGTGTCCCGTTCTGCCTGCCTGCCTGCCTGCCTTAGTTTCTGGTTGTTTGGGAGCAGCTTCGCTGAGAATAATAACTATTCGCCTCTTTTACTCAGCCAAAGCTGTTCCGATTCAACCATTAACGAAGGCAGGCAGGCAGGCAGAACGGAGCACTGGGTTGAACCATGCTGCGGGCGGACGGGGTGGGGTGGGGAGAAACGGGCGCTTCAGAGGTGCGGCGACAGGAAAGCCCCCGCTTCTTTGAAGCAGTTTCTTCCTGGGCTGGTGGAGGAGCGAGAGAGCGACTGAGACAGCTGACCCAGAGAGAAGGACAGGCTTCGGTTGCTTCCTCCCTCCCCTTCTTTCATTGGTGTCCTTGATCCCGATCCCAGCAGCATTCACCGAAGGTGAAGAAAGCCGCCATTTTTAAAAAAAAAATCTTTGCGGCCCGGTAGAGAGTGCTCCACGGCCCGGTACCGGTCCGCGGCCCGGTGGTTGGGGACCCCTGGCCTATAGTATACACCTATGACCATGTTGTTCTTTTTTTCTTTTATATTGACCCATATGAATTCTAGGAGGTTTTCATCTTTGGTTTCATGCTATTCTGTAAAAATATAGTGGTCTTTTACATTCAGTGGAGCTCCACATCCTCTTTTAAGGGGTCTGGTTTTTTTGAACAGTTTATATCTTTCTATCAGTATGTTCCAGGCATGGGTTTCATCCCAACAGGTTTCAGTTATTCCAACTATATCATATCTACCTTCATGTATTAACAGTTCAAGTTCACCTGTTTTCCCCCCAGACATTGTGCATTTGTATATAGGCATTTGAGATCTTTATGTCTGACTCTGGGTTTGCTACCTATGTCTCCTATCTGGTATTTGAGTTTGTCTTCCTTCCCATCCCTCCTTAGTTCATTATTTGGCTTGCTTTCTAGGTTTTTTTTTTTTTTGCTTGAAATTAGGTCCTGGAGATCCTAAAGATTGGTCACCCTCCCCCCCCTCAGTTTTTGTTTAAAGCCTTCCTGATAAGTTAAGCCAGTCATTTTCCAAAATCATTCTTCCCAGTCTTTGTGAGGTGCAGCCCATCCCTTGCCAGAAGCCCATCATGGAGATAATACAGACCATGGTCCAGGAATCCAAAGTTTTTTGGCCAATCCTTTTGCCAATGGTTCATTTCTAGAATTCTTTTCTCTCTTACCACAGGAGTATCAAACTCAAGGCCCGTGTGCTGGATCCGGCCCACAGGATGCTTATATCTGGACCACGGGGCCAGTCTAGAAATAGCAAAGGAGTAGCCAGTGGGGCCTCTGCTAGCAAAAATGGGGTGCGTGTGAACACCGCATGCCCCCCCTGCAACCGCTTTTGGCCTCCAGTGTCCTTTAGGAGGCCTTCCAGGCCCAAAATGGAGCCTTTGGAGTGGTCCAGGAGGCCTTTCGGGCCCAAAATGAAGCCTCCTGAGTCCTCCCAAAACAGAACCTCTGGAGTCCCCCAGGAGGCCTTCCAGGCCCAAAACAGAGCCTCCAGAGTGGTCCAGGAGACCTTCTAGTAAGGTGACCAACTTTTTTACAATGAAAAGAAGGACACAAATAAATTGAAGACAAAAACCAAAGCCACTTGTGCGTGGCGCACTCTTGCATGCGGTGCATTCTTGTGCACGGAGCACTCTTGGGAACGGAGCACTCTTGTGCACAGCACACTCTCTCAAAACAATTCTCCTATGTGGAGCACATGTGTCTCATAACCGTGGCTTGCCTCACTGTACTGAGCCTTGACGAATCGCCATGTCAAATACAAATACGTCACATCACACACAACGGATTGGATTGGCATCAATCAGATACGGAGATCTACAGATTAGTCTTCAAGTATCAAAAAGGAGGATGTGTAGGAGGACACACTTTTCAAGAGAGGACAGAACTTACAAAAGAAGGACTCTCCTCCCTAAAGGAGGACGGTTGGTCACCTTACTTCCAGGCCCAAAACAGGGCTTCCAGGAAGCCGCCCTTGACTCAAAAGGTTATAAAAGGGAAGAAAAGTAAAATAGTTTATCTTTCAGGCTTACAGGATTCTGCTACTGTAGCCTATGTCAAAAATTTTATAGTTCTAGTCTTCCTATGGAATCAGTTTCTTGATCTGGTCTCTCATAAGGTGATCAAGTAGATCAAAAAACCAAAATCACAGATATGTACACCTTCCTATTTTTATAAGTTTATAAAATCATGTCTGCGGAGGTGTGGTCCTGTGTCATGCCCACCATGACCACACCCACCATGGTCATGCCCCCACTGGCCCTTCAAGGTCAAACCCAATCTAGATGTGACCCTCAATGAAATTGAGTTTGACACTCCTGCCTTGCTGGAAGTTGTCCTTTCATTGGCAGTAGAGATGAAAAAACTACTTGTGCACCTAAGTCCTTGACTTTCTTGCCTAGCTGTTCGTAATCACTCAATATTGTTTCCAAGTCCTTTTTTGTGTCATTCATTCCTACATAGAAAAGGGTCTTATTATATATATTATATAATATTATTATATTATTATTATAATAAGATCTGTGGGTCTTATTATTTTGGTTAGGTTCTCAGCCACATCTTTGGTTTTAGCTCCAGGGAAATAACATACCTCTCTGGATAGACTGTTTGGTCTACAGACAACTGGTTCTGTTCCCTTGAAAATTGAATCTTCTATCAGCAGCACTCGTCTTTTTTTTCCTAGGGAGGTTTGGGGTGTTTTTCTATCTATCACAGAAGCATTTGATAGTGCTACTTTCTTAGGGACATTTAATGATACTTTTTTTCTTGTTTTCTTCCAAGGAGAGTCCATGAAATCGATTGCTTAGTGCCAGTGGGGCTGCATCAGAATGGGTTGGGTTGGATAGGGGTTTTGTACTAGGTTTGTATTTTTTTCTATGGGTGACATGTTTCTATCTGTCTTCTTCCTCTAAGGGGTCAATTCTTGATAGATAGGAGTTCCATCTCCTGGTATCACTGGAAGTTATAGTTTAGATACTGCACCAATTCTTTTTCCTTCCATTTGAAAATTGGTAAAGTTGAAAAAAAAATATTTACTACACTATAGCTTTGATTGTGATGTACCTTAACTTATTTGAGACATATCTTCCTGGTTGACACTTGGCATTTTCCCCTTACCCAATTTTCATCTTAACTTTGTTTCAATATGCCTTAATATTTCTCATTTTTATCAGTTTGAAGAGCTTGACTTGACTTGACTTGACAAGATTACATGCTTAATTGATTGACTGATTGATGCCATCAATTGAAAAAATACAGTTTGCTTTAACTGTTGCGTAGAATAATGCTTTGTGGCCCAACTTGCTCAATACTCAGAGTGATTGGTCTACATATAGTCCAAATATTCTATCATCTATCTCATTTGATAATCTCATGGATTTTGCAAAGAAATTAGTCAAAGAAAACCCAAAAGGAATAATTTACAAAGATACTTGTATCTTAGCCTATATCTTTGTAAATTACTTTTGTAAATTCCCTTTCTGAGTTTCATTTTTTTTCCTCTACCATTTTATGTAAATACATGTTGGAAGATAGTATTCTCATTAATTGAAGCAATTATTTTGCAAAGTGGTAAAATATTAACTAATCCAAATGAGTTTCAAATTCAATCTAGCATATTAATATCATATTAGGAGAGCCATAAAGGGACGCGGTGGCTCAGTGGCTAAGACACTGAGCTGGTCAGTCAGAAAGATCAGCAGTTCGGCAGTTCGAATCCCTAGCACCACATAACAGTGAGCTCCTGTTACTTGTCCCAGCTTCTGCCAACCCAGCAGTTCGAAAGCATGTAAAAATGCAAGTAGAAAAATAGAGACCACTTTGGGGGGAAGGTAACAGCGTTCCACGTGCCTTCGATGTTTAGTCATGCCGGCCACATGACCACGGAGACATCTTTGGACAGCGCTGGCTCTTCGGCTTTGTAACGGAGATTAGCACTGCCCCCTAGAGCCAGAAAAGACTAGCACATATGTGCGAGGGGAACCTTTACCTTTACCTTTACCTTTACCTTTAAGAGAGCCATAGTGGCACAGTGGTTAGAATGCAGTACTGCAGGCTACTTCTGCTGACTGCCAGCTGCCAGCAGTCAGCAGTTTGATTCTCACCGGCATAAGGTTGACTCAGCCTTCCATCCTTCCAAGATTGGTAAAATGAGGACCCAGATTGTTGACAGCAATATGCTGACTCTGTAAACCACCTAAAGAGGGCTGTAAAGCACTGTGAAGTAGTATATACGTTTAAATGCTATTGCTATATGCAGAGAAAATAAAAGATACAGCATGGAAAGGATATAGAATAACAGAGTTGGAAGGGAACTTGGAAAACTTCTAGTCCAACCCCCTCATCAAACAGGAGAGTCTATACCATTCTAGACAAGTGGCTATCCAGGCTCTTCCTAAAAACTTCCAGTGATGAGTACCCACAACTTCAGAAGGCAAGCTGTTCCACTGGTTAATAGACTGCACATAGGAATAATTCAGAACAAGTCAGCAAAGTCATAGTGTAATCCAAAAGTTTACATTTTACTACAGTGGTTATTTTTAAATCCACTGCATGCTATCTTAGGCAGAAAGAATTCAAAAATGTTGGACTCCTAACAGCCAGGTTTATATTCTTGTCTAGTGCTGCAACTCACTTTATATTTAACCTTCTACCCACCCACAATTTGAAATTCCATCTCCTTTACTTTAAATATATTGTTTCAAAACAAAGCAAGAACACTGCAGGAATCAATAATGTTATTTCACATGTAATTGTTTAAAGTCAATATTGAAACATTTAATTGGTCTCTAAGCTTAATATGTTCATGTCTATACTATATTAATTACTATATATTAAATGGGAAAGATTCTGATCTTGAAATGTACTAGCTGAAGTTAATAAATGAAGTTAATAAATGATAACTCTCAGACCACAAAACTAATCCTGTATGTAAAATGTGGGTCAAGTAGAAAGAATGACAGTAGAATTCCTGAGCTTAAGGTAGCAGTTAAGTTGTTGTTCATATCCAGGGCCAAGCTTTTGCTTAATTATGGAATTCATTGGGTGACTTGGGTAGGTCAATCTGTCTTAGTTTACCCTACTCCTCATGGCTGTTGCTGTGGATGTAAATGAAGGGAGCCACCTTATCATGTATACAATACTTGACGTTCCAGAGGATATTAATGCAACAATAAACATAACATACTTCCCAAACACAGGACTGTTGGAAGGTGCCTTATATTTATTTCAGCATTGCTTACTGAATCCAGAGTGCACCCACTCTCAGCATTGAACCAAAGGCATTCTATAGGTAAAGTGGGAGAAATTCTATCATTATACTACAATTTGTCTCATGGTTTATCTACAGGTGAAACTCGAAAAATTAGAATATCATGTAAAAGTTCATTTATTTTAGTAATGCAACTTAAAAGGTGAAACTAATATATGACATAGACTCATTACATGCAAAGCAAGATAGTTCAAAGTGTGATTTGTCATAATTGAGATGGTTATGGCTTACAGCTCATGAAAACCCCAAATTTCAGAAAATTAGAATATTACATGCAATCAATAAAACAAGAATTGTACATAGAACAATATCGGACCTCTGAAAAGTATAAGCATGCATATGTACTCAGTACTTGGTTTGGGCCCCTTTTGCAGCAATTACTGCCTCAATGTGGCGTGGCATGGAAGCTATCAGCCTGTGGCAGTGCTGAGGTGTTATGGAAGACCAGGATGCTTCAATAGCGGCCTTCAGCTCTTCTGCGTTGTTCAGTCTCATGTCTCTCATCCTTCTCTTGGCAATGCCCCATAGATTCTCTATGGGGTTCAGGTCAGGCAAGTTTGCTGGCCAATCAAGCACAGTAATCCCACGGTCATTGAACCAGGTTTTGGTGCTTTTGGCAGTGTGGGTAGCTGCCAAGTCCTGCTGGAAAATGAAGTCAGCATCCCCATAAAGCTCGTCTGCGGAAGGAAGCATGAAGTGCTCCAAAATCTCCTGGTAGACGGCTGCGTTGACCCTGGACTTAATGAAGCACAGTGGACCAACACCAGCAGATGACGTGGCTCCCCAAATCAACAGAGACTGTGGAAACTTCACATTGGACTTCAAGCATCTTGCAGTGTGTGCCTCTCCATTCTTCCTCCAGACTCTGGGTCCTTGGTTTCCAAATGAGATGCAAAAGTTGCTCTCATCAGAAAAGAGGACTTTGGACCACTGAGCAACAGACCAGGTCTGTTTTTCTTTAGCCCAGGTAAGATGCTTCTGACGTTGTTTGTTGTTCAGGAGCGGCTTGACAAGAGGAATACGACATTTGAAGCCCATGTCCAAGATCCGTCTGTGTGTGGTGGCTCTTGATGCACTGACTCCATCCTCAGTCCACTCCTTGTAAAAGTCCCCAACACTTTTGAATGGCCTTTTCCTGACAATCTTCTCCAGGCTGCGGTCATCCCTGCTGCTTGTGCACCTTTTTCTTCCACACTTTTCCCTTCCACATAACTTTCTATTAATGTGCTTTGATACAGCACTTTGGGAACATCCAACCTCTTTTGCAATTACCTTTTCAGGCTTTCCCTCCTTATGGAGGGTGTCAATGATGGTTTTCTGCACAACTGTCAGGTCAGCAGTCTTTCCCATGATTGTGCTTCCTACTGAACCAGACTGAAAGACCATTTAAAGGCTCAGGAACCCTTTGCAGGTCTTATGGCTTAATTAGCTGATTAGAGTGGGACACTTTGAGCCTAGCATATTGAACCTTTTCACAATATTCTAATTTTCTGAGATTGTGGATTTGGGGTTTTCATGAGCTGTAAACCATAATCATCTCAATTATGACACATCATGGCTTGAACTATCTTGCTTTGCATGTAATGAGTTTATCTCATATATTAGTTTCACCTTTTAAATTGCATTACTGAAATAAATGACCTTTTGCACGATATTCTAATTTTTCGAGTTTCACCTGTAGATCATAGGGCTGCCTTCTTTCACTATGGTGAGTCCACTGTCTGCATAGAGCTGTAGAAAAGCATTAAGGTTATGATGCTGCACTAGCTTTGCTTGAAGTTCCTCGTTTCAATGCCAAGTAACCCACAAATGATAGGAAAGAATTGTGCTAAGTAAACAAAGCAACTGATACACAAGGAGTTGACTTATCAGGTTTCATGGTCATGCTCTAGTTAAATAGGAGACCACCATGATGAAATCAATCAAGGTTTTCTATTTTTCTGTCAACACTGCTATACCTCCAGCTGCTATACCTTTGTGAAAATCAGAATCATCAGGCTTCAAACTCTCACACACAACCTCCCACAGGCTATGCTACATGGGTAATGCAGGAGCCATAGATTATTCCACAGCCCTCAATTTGCTTTTACTTTATACCAGAGCCCATGAGTAGGCGTTATAAATCTCACTAATTTTAAAAAAGAAAAATCTAGTGAACAGGAGGTGATAAATGCTGTGCTGCCTACTCAGGTTCTGTCACATAAGATGTCAAGTTTTATTTTATTTTATTGTGTTAGCTGACAAAGGCAAGAGTTTTACTGAATATTCTTCCAGCTTTATAATGTATTTTTCTATAGTCTCTGCTTATTATTTCTGAGTTTTGAAATAACAATAATAATAGCAATCATTTCTTAGTTTCCCGAGACAATATCCTCCTGTCATAGTAGATAGGCATTCTAGATAAAATGCTAATACTTAATTCTAGACTGTTTCTTTTCTACACAAATGACCACATTGCTATAATGAACAAACCGAAAAAAGGGATTAATATAAATAATAATTATTGCAACTACTTTGGGAGGCAGGCCCTAAATAATGAAATAAACAAAGAAAATACCATAGATGTACACATTTCTATTTTCCCAAGACATGTTGGCAGATAATTCAAATTATAATCCTCGTTAGTAAACATACTTAAAATATCAGTGTCTATATGTGGGTGTTTTTTCAAATTGCCTAGCTCAGCCATTTTTTTAACTTTCCCTGGCAAGAAATCATTAAAGACAGCTTCACTTGTGTCTGTTGAACTGGCAGAATTTTTGTAATTTTGTAAAGTCCAAATGTAATATTTCCCCCCCCATTCAATCATATTCAATTGTCAGACTACCTGGACAAGTCCTTGCATTTTTCTTGCCAAAATTTCAGAAGTGATTTATCATTGCCTTATTTCTGGGACTGAGAGAAAATGACCGGCCCAAGGTTGATCAATTGACTTTGTGCCTAGGCTGGACTCACAGTCTTCCAGTTTCTTGCTGAAGATTTAACTGTTACACTAAACTGCCTCTAGTATTCTGGGATCCTTCTAAAGAAAAATCATGAATGATACCCAAAGATAAGTAGTCAGCTGGCCACAACTGGTCCTAAATTACCACTGTAATTTAGGACCAGATGTGCCCAGCTGACTACTTATCTCCATATCTGAATGGAGATCTGTTGAAGCTAAATTACTACTGTAATTTAGCTTCAACAGATCTCCATTCAGAAATGCTCCCGGCTCAGTACTGCTGTTTGGACACACTCAGGGCATCCAATTGCATGCCCATATCTGCTTTGGAAATGATTGAGCTGATTTCAACTTTTCAAAATGTAGAATAATGGATGGAAACTGAATAAGAAGAGATTTAACCTAGAAATAAGGAGAAATTTTCTGACAGTGAGAACAATCAACCAATGGAACAGCTTGCCTTCGGAGGTTGTAGGAGCCTCATCACTGGAGACTTTCAAGAAGAGATTGGACTGCCATTTTTCAGAAATGGTGTAGTGTCTCTTGCTTGGGCAAGGGGTTGGACTAGATGACCTACAAGGTCCCTTCCAATTCTGTTAATCTGTAATCTATCTGAATAGTATTAGAAATCAATGTGTGTGGGGAAAAAGAATATGACAATTGGTACTATGATGAGCATATCCATGTTTGTTTTATTTTCATATCAAAACTGTACAGGACTGATAGCAATTCCAAATATTTAAAGAGAACTGACAATCATACATACAAATGCAGTGTGAAATGTTCAATATATGTGTTGAGAGTACAGATGTTGAACATTCCTCATGATTGTTCCTACAAAAATGTTTCTGCCATCCAAGATAACAAAACTATTAGCCTGACAAAAAAGTTTGTGGAGAAATAAATTGTCCAAAAATCAGGGCAACTGGATAAAGCGGCCATTTCTGATTAATCTGATTCAAACTTTCTACTCAACTCATTTTTTGGAAGTTGACTCATTTTCTGAAGATGTACAGTTTCCCCAAACTGATACTTATCTGTCCAAGAATTTTAGGAACTGCATTCATAAAACATGGGGCGATACCAAGTTGATTGATAATGTGGAATTTAGGTTTCAGTTATGGAACACTTTCTTGAGGGATCCACAACTCATATTTACAATGTCAGAAAAAAAATGAAGGCATTGTCTTCATCATCAATGTCATCTTCAAAAATTAAAATAGATATTGAAAATATTTTTCTGCAATTTTGTATTTATTATTTTATAGTATTATAGGTTTTACTATGATTATTTTATTAATAACAATTTTTACTGTTCCACTCTAAACTGCTCTGGGCAGCCTGTGAATAACAGCAGTATAGAAATTAATACATAATGTTCTTAAATTAATATCCATCCTAACCTCATATCAGGATATAGATGTATATGATGGGGAATGTGTAAGTAAATATACAAAAGGATTATACAATTTAAGGACAGTTTTATTTGTATAATTCCTATTTTAAACCAGGAAATGGATCCAAGTTTAAGTAATTGGCTTCCTCAGACTCTTTTGAAAAAAGAGGATCTTTCTGGTAAGAAAACTCCCTCTTCTCTGTGATAGCCTCTCAAATACTGGAAGACAGCTATCATGTCACCTCTAATCCTTCTCTACATTTAGGTTAGACGTTCCTAGTTCCCATTATACAGTTTAGCTTCTAGACCCCTTATCACCTTTGTTGTCTTCCCTGTACTCTTTCTAGTGCTTCAACATCTTTATTGTATCATGGTAACCAGAACTGGACACATTATTCCAAGTGTGGCCTCACTAATGCAATATACAGGTGAAACTTGAAAAATTAGAATATCGTGCAAAAGGTCATTTATTTCAGTAATGCAATTTAAAAGGTGAAACTAATACATGAGATAAACTCATTACATGCAAAGCAAGATAGTTCAAGCCGTGATGTGTCATAATTGTGATGATTATGGCTTACAGCTCATGAAAACCCCAAATCCACAATCTCAGAAAATTAGAATATTGTGAAAAGGTTCAATATGCTAGGCTCAAAGTGTCCCACTCTAATCAGCTAATTAAGCCATAACATCTGCAAAGGGTTCCTGAGCCTTTAAATGGTCTCTCGGTCTGGTTCAGTAGGAATCACAATCATGGGAAAGACTGCTGACCTGACAGTTGTGCAGAAAACCATCATTGACACCCTCCATAAGGAGGGAAAGCCTCAAAAGGTAATTGCAAAAGAGGTTGGATGTTCCCAAAGCGCTGTATCAAAGCACATTAATAGAAAGTTATGTGGAAGGGAAAAGTGCGGAAGAAAAAGGTGCACAAGCAGCAGGGATGACCGCAGCCTGGAGAAGATTGTCAGGAAAAGGCCATTCAAAAGTGTTGGGGACTTTCACAAGGAGTGGACTGAGGATGGAGTCAGTGCATCAAGAGCTACCACACACAGACGGATCTTGGACATGGGCTTCAAATGTCGTATTCCTCTTGTCAAGCCGCTCCTGAACAACAAACAACGTCAGAAGCATCTTACCTGGGCTAAAGAAAAACAGACCTGGTCTGTTGCTCAGTGGTCCAAAGTCCTCTTTTCTGATGAGAGCAACTTTTGCATCTCATTTGGAAACCAAGGACCCAGAGTCTGGAGGAAGAATGGAGAGGCACACACTGCAAGATGCTTGAAGTCCAATGTGAAGTTTCCACAATCTCTGTTGATTTGGGGAGCCACATCATCTGCTGGTGTTGGTCCACTGTGCTTCATTAAGTCCAGGGTCAATGCAGCTGTCTACCAAGAGATTTTGGAGCACTTCATGCTTCCTTCCACAGATGAGCTTTATGGGGATGCTGACTTCATTTTCCAGCAGGACTTGGCACCTGCCCACACTGCCAAAAGCACCAAAACCTGGTTCAATGACCATGGGATTACTGTGCTTGATTGGCCAGCAAACTTGCCTGACCTGAACCCCATAGAGAATCTATGGGGCATTGCCAAGAGAAGGATGAGAGACATGAGACTGAACAATGCAGAAGAGCTGAAGGCCGCTATTGAAGCATCCTGGTCTTCCATAACACCTCAGCAGTGCCACAGGCTGATAGCTTCCATGCCACGCTGCATTGAGGCAGTAATTGCTGCAAAAGGGGCCCAAACCAAGTACTGAGTACATATGCATGCTTATACTTTTCAGAGGTCCGATATTGTTCTATGTACAATCCTTGTTTTATTGATTGCATATAATATTCTAATTTTCTGAGATTTTGGATTTGGGGTTTTCATGAGCTGTAAGCCATAACCATCTCAATTATGACAAATCACACCTTGAACTATCTTGCTTTGCATGTAATGAGTCTATGTCATATATTAGTTTCACCTTTTAAGTTGCATTACTGAAATAAATGAACTTTTACATGATATTCTAATTTTTCGAGTTTCACCTGTAGAGTGGTATGTAACTTTGAGGGATTTTGCTATACCTCTGTTAATGCATCCTAGGACTGTACTGGCTTTTTTGGCAGTTGCAGCAACCTGCTGGTTCATACTTAAGTGATGGTCCACCAGGACTTAGATGCTTTTACTACTGTTGAACCAGGAACTGCCTATTCTATAGCTATGCATTTGATTTTTTTCTGCCGAGGTGCATGACCCTACTTTTCTCACCATTGAACTGCATCTTATTGCCCAATGTTTAAGTCTATTTAGATCCTTTTGAATCTTGATTCTATCTTCTAAAAAGTTGGTAATTGGTTCCCATTTGGTGTTGTCTGCAAATTTGATGAATTCCCTTCCTATCTCCTTGTCTAAATCATTTATGAAAATGTTGTACTTAGCCTTAAGATAGAGCCTTGAAGTACCCCACTGCATGCTTCCTTCCATGTAGATGTAGTTCCATTGAGGACTATATATAGAAGGCAGTTGGTCAACCAGTTGCAAATCCATCTGATACCGATACCGATAATCAGAGTTGGAAGGGACCTTGTAGGTCATCTAGTCTAACCTCCTGCCCAAGCCGGAGACCCTACACCATTTCTGACAAATGGCAGTCCAATCTCTTCTTGAAAGTCTCAACTGATGGCGCTCCCACAACTTCCAAGGGCAAGCTGTTCCATTGATTGATTGTTCTCACTGTCAGAAAGTTTCTCCTTATTTCCAGGTTAAATCTTTCCTTGTTCAGTTTCCATCCATTATTCCTTGACTGGCCAACAGGAGCTTTAGAAAATAGCTTGACCCCTTCCTCCCTGTGGCAGCCCCTCAAATATTGGAAGACCGCTATCATGTCTCCCCTTTACTAGATTAGCCAAGCCCAGTTCCTGCAACTGTTCGTTGTATGTTTTAGCCTCCAGTCCCCTAATCATCCTGGTTGCTCTTCTCTGTACTTTTTCTAGAGTCTCAACATCTTTTTTATAATGTGGTGACCAAAACTGGATGCAGTACTCTAGGTGTGGTCTTACTAAGGCTTTATAGAGTGGTATTAGTACTTCCCTTGATCTTGACTGTATCCCTCTGTTAATGCAATTTAGGATTGCATTAGCTTTTTTGGTGGCTGCTGCACACTGCTGGCTCATATTTAGCTAGTTGTCCACTAAGACTCCAAGATCCCTCTCACAGTTACTGCTATTGAGCCTGGTTTCACCCAGTCTATATGTGTACTTTTGGTTTTTCTTGCCTAAGTGTAGGACTTTACTTTTCTCTATATTGAATTTCATTTTATTAGATATGGCCCAGTATTCTAATCTGTCAAGATCCATCCGGATCTTGAGCCTATCTTCTGGGGTGTTAGCTATTCCTGCCAGCTTAGTATCATCTGCAAATTTGGTAAGTTCCCCTTCTATTCCCTCATCTAAGTCATTAATGAAGATATTGAAGAGTACTGGGCCTAAGACAGAACCTTGTGGCACCCCACTGCTTACTTCCCTCCATGTAGACTTAGACCCATTAAGGACTACTCATTGAGTACGGTTTGCCAGCCAGTTGCAAGTCCATCTAGTGGTGGTGCTATCGATTCTACTTTTTTCTAGCTTACTAAGAAGTAGGTTGTGGTCTACTTTATCGAATGCCTTGCTGAAATCTAAATATATTATGTCCACAGTATTTTGCTGGTCTATTAATTTAGTCACTGTGTTGAAGAATGCGATCTGGTGGTAATACTATCTAGCTCTCAATTTTCTAGTGGGCTGTGGTCTACTCTGTCAAATGCCTTATTTTGTCAAGTACTACTTTCATTAAAAAAGCAACCATATACTATAGATTAATGGGCATTATCGCACAGGTGCAAGAATAACCATAATAAGATACTGAACTCAAAGATGTCCAGAGGATGCAAAGAATAGGAGTCTGTATGTAATATATTGTCTCCTTCAGGATGTTGCACATTGCTAAGGTGAAATGCATATATCTACAAACTTTCTCTCCTTCTTTACAAAATGCTCACTATAGCATTTAGCTCTTGCAAAATTCAGATAGAAGTTTTTAACTGTCTTTTTCCTGTTTGTTTAAGCCCTCCACCATTTGAATCTGGTCTACTGTTTCTCTTCCTACTGCCTTCATGTCTTGCTCCTTTCAGGGAGATCTTCTGGCTGAACTGCCAAAAAAATAACACCAAATCCTTTGCAACAAGTTGTCTCCTCCCCTTTTTAGCTGCTAGAGTTATACATCCATCTAGGCCAAGAGATGCAAGAAGAAAACATTTTGCTTCCTCTCTTTTACTTTTTATGGTGCTTATTCATCAATGGGCTATTTTCCTTTTAATTTAAAGTTTTATCTCTTACTAGCTTTACCTCCTTAAACTTCTATCTCTTCCCTCCCCCCCCCCCCACACTTGTATTTGCAGCAGGCTTATTTGCACTAGCTTTGTCCACCTTCCCTAATATTCTTGAATTTCATTTCTTGTCTCTCTATTCTTTGGAACAAACGCTGTGCTTTCTAGAGGTTTCTAGTTCTGTTTTTTAAACTGGCATGAAGTTATATACCAGCAGCCACTTTATCACTTTTCTTAATCTTTTATTGATATTAGCCTACCCATCCCCATTCTACTGCTTCTTCTTCTTATTTTTAGTCACTGACCTGTGCAACCTGCAGCTTGGCATCCAAAATAAGTTTCTACTTTTCTTAATAAATTCTTGCCATATCGGGCTTATTTCTCAATACTAACACTAACTGGATTATACACATTTGATTATTAGGTGATGAAATTGCCAATCCTAATTGTAACCTATTCCACCTATAATAGAAACCTATATCCACTTCATCCATTCATTTATGAAACAGACATTTCTTCTGCCAGGCATAGCCACATCTGCTATGGAAACTGTTCAGCTCTAAGCAGATGAATATAAGTGATAGGAAAGAGAAAATGAGAAAGTCCCAATATTAAACATTTGACATCATATTTTAGAAGAAAGGTGATGTTGGGAACATCCTAACCAAGCTTTGCTTCTGGTTGCATTAATCTACATTTCAATATAGATAAACCATATTCAATCAGCTTTATTACAGAAGATTATACATTAGCACAAAACTAGTACTACATTAGCACAAAATTAATTTTGATAGCAGGCTGTTTGATATTTAACTATTTGAACTACTGAAATCTACATCTACTAGTCTATTTAATTTCATGAAATCAAACTTCAGTTTCTCATCCAAACTTTTCTCACTGCTGAAGTTTCTTTAAGGATTTTGATAAGTGGCTTCCTACATCATAAGTACTTCAATCTTTCCCTTCTTCTTGAGATTCCAGAACCCCCTGTATATCCCCCATAAAAAGATGGGGCACAATTTCTCTCTCTAATCATCCACTTTATTATCCTCCCATTTATTCCCCTTGCCTTTTTACAGAATATTGGTTGCTTCTCACCCCAACAGAGTAGCATTACTTTCATCCTTTGCAAGTGACTGATTATAAATTTGTCTGCCGAATCATTTCATCTGATTAATAATATAATCTTGCCTGAGACTTAATATGTTTCTCTAACAACTCTTTTTATCCTATGTAAACTAATGAAATCTATACATGTTTGCTATTAGATACTGTTGGAAAAAAATTCCTGAGTTCGTTCCCAGGTGGGACACACCACAGATGCTGAGAAGAATCAATGCAGAAGCCAGCTGCCAGAAAGTGGAATTCTTTTAATGTAAGAAGACAAGAAGCAAAAAGTGACACAGCTCCAGCTTTCCTGGCTTACAAGCAGCTAAGAAGTGTGAATTTGAGCCTTTTATGCTTAATTCCCCTTTCAAGCTCTTGCAGCTTGATAGATTTTGATGTGTTTCTGGTTGCTCTGGGTTTTGTTTTCCTGGGTTAAACTTGGTCCCTGGTTTTTTGTTTTTCCTGTCCTAAGGGTTAATTCTGTCAGGGGGCAGGAAGAGGGGGTTTCAGTTTACCTTGGAGAGTTTTTTTTAGCTTGATTCCCCTTATTTTAATGGCTCTATTTAAGTGTTTCTGTTACTTTTCTGTTACTCAGCTCTGTTACTTTTGTAACAGCCATTAGCAGGGCTGCTCTGAGTTTTCCTTTCAACTGGTGCTTCTTGGTTTTTTTTAAAGTGGGGAGGGCTGGCTTGGAACTCTTGGAACTGTTTTATGAGGTCTCTCTTGCTGTGAGATTTTGGGACTGTTCTTTTGGGGTGTACTTCCCACAATACAGTATATTACCACTTTGTCACTAAATTCCTACTGCAGTATAGGAAAGATAACTTATGTAGAAAAAAATAGACCATGTAGAAAGAAGCTTCTCTTTGCATGCTGAATATCAGAAGGCAGGAAAGATACCAGAATTGAATTTTGATACTCAGTTATATTGTTGCAGCAGATCTATATACTGCCAAACATTTATAACCATAAGAAAAAGGGTCTCAGAATGCTGGAATCAAATTACAGGTTTGACAACTTAAAATCTTAACAATTGGTTGTCCTTAGTGTGAATATCATCCATATTAAAAAGTGTCTCATGTAGGCTGTTCTTTTGAATGTTAGCAGTGAATTACTTCTTCCAAACATATAAAAAGTAATATTGCCTCTATGATGCTGAAACTGGATAATTTTTAATGTTTGAAAAAAAAATCACTAATTGTCATCTCTAATACTAGCATGAGCAGCAGTAGTAGAGCTGTGCACATTTTCAAGCCCTTTTAGTACAACATATACTTTTTATTCAAATGCTTTCAGCATATTCTAGTTCTTTGGGAAATATCCAAGATGGTTTTAACTAGATCCAGTCTAAAAAAAGCTTCTAGTTTATAGCTATAAAACAACTTTTATATTTTGATTCAACAAAAATATTTTCTGAAAATTTAAAATAGTGATAGATCATATAAAGCAGGGGTGTCAAACTCGATTTCAATGAGGGCTGCATCAGGGTTGTATTTGACCTTGGGGGCCGGGATGGGCATGGCCAGTTTGACCTCACTTGTGTTGGGGATGCCTATGGTGGTCCAAGTGCTCTGCCAGCAAAAATAGGATCCTGAACTACGTTTTGGGGCATGATGCACTCCTGCTGCCACCGAAAATGGAGCTCAGGTGGGCCATGTGTCTGGGCAGCATTTTCGGCCACAACAGCCTCCTGCAGCTCTGTGCCATTGAAAATGGAGCTCCGTTTTCACTGGCAGAGGCATTGCAGGCCGGTCCCTTGCTGTTTCCAGGGTGGCCCCACAGGCCAGATCTAAGCACCCAGCAGGCTGAATCCGGCCTCCAGGCCTTGAGTTTGACACCCTAGATATAAAGGCTTATATGAATAAGGCAGTTTGACTGTTTTTCAATGTCGTTGAAATTATTTGTATTTTGAGAGTAGTTTCTGATGTATAGTTTACACAGAGATATGGAATATGTTAAAAGATATGTGATATAAAAGGAGGGGAAAGAATTTCCAAATGTTTTGGTCTGTGATCTGCAACTAATCTGGGCTTTGTGCTGAAAATGAATGGTTTAGTCAGCTAAAAAGTTTCAGATGAGATAACTGATTGGTGGTCTTCCCATTGCCACCAGTTTCATGGTGTATCTGTATATGGAATGTTCAATTGCTCAGAGTGATACTACTGTTCTTGCAGTGGACCCCATATAATGTATATCACAGAACATAGAATGTTGGAGTTTGTAAGGGACCTTGGAGGTCTTCTAATCCAACTCCTGCTCAAACAGGATACCCTATACCATTTCAAACAAATGGCTGTCCAAACTCTTCTTAAAAGTTTCAATGATGGAGCAGTTACCACACCTGAAAGCAAGTCATTCCACTGGTTAATTGTTATATTACATTAGAATGTAATATTTTATTTATTTATTTTATTTTGTCAAGTGATTATAAGATAACAGGTATAAGTATAAACATAGTTATGAATACATGAAATGGATACATATAAGAAAAAAAAGAAACAATAGGACAGGGACACTAGGCACGTTGGTGAGCTTTTGCACGCCCCCTACACACCTCTTAGGAAAGGGGTGAGGTCAATAGTAGACAGTCTAAGGTTAAAGTTTTGGGGGGTTTGGGGAAGAAACCAGAGACAGGTAGAATATTCCAGACATTGACCACTCTGTTGCTGAAGTCCTATTTCCTGCAATCAAGTTTGGTGTAGTTTACCTTGAGTTTCTATTGTGTGCTCTTGTATTGTTATGATTGAAGCTGAAGTATTAATTGACAGGTAGGACATTGCAATATATAATTTTATGTACTATACTTAGATCTTACTGAAGGTGGCATAGTTCTAGGTTGTCTAGGTCTATATAACACTTTGAACCAAATCTAATTTTTTTATTTATCAACAGCAGGGGTGTCAAACTCATGTCGTCATAGTGGCGTCACATGACATATTGGGACTTTTCCCCCCTTCGCTAAACTGGGCATGGGCATGGCCAGTGCATTACACATCTGGCCCGTGGGCCATGAGTTTGACAGCCCTAATCAACAGGATCGTAGAACTATCATGCTTCTCTTTTCACTTTGAATCTCTAAAATACATTGATTCAGAATAATCTAGTTTGTATTTTCTAATTCTGACCTTTTCAGAAGCTGATGGTTGTCTCAAAAGCTGGTTTAAAGCAGAAGCTGCATGTAAAATATACATCCAATTGTGCGGGGAGGGCAAGGTCAGGTGAAACAACAACAGTAAACACTTCCTGACATTTTCAGTCATACCATTAAGCTATTTTTCTGTCCACTCCCACAGGACTCTTTTCCGACAGAGCCAACCCCTACACAACCCCTGCTATGAAGAAACATTGGCAAAAAAAAGACTCTTTTAAGGATGACAGAAATGTGTGGGGTGTTTTAAAAAGTCTCAGTGGGAGGGAAACACGATTTTGAACTTATAAAGTACCTTGCAGGATGGTATTCAAGGAAGATCCAAAGCTGTAGAAGGCCACAGTAGGTATTTTGGATTTCTGGGCTATTTGCTGCTATTGTAAGATTGTTCAACAATCTTTTTGAACTGAAAAATTATGTTGTGCCCCAAATTCCAGTATGTAGCACCAGTAGAATAGTAGATATATTGAGATATTGAGAACTAATCACAATAAAATTTAAAGCTAAGAATCTCCTGAATGTACTAATTTTATCTCATAAGCTATTAGGACAGGGTGGGCGGGTGGGATCATGAGAGCAAATTAAGAATAGACTGGCTTCAGGATGGTAGATCGTTTTTAAAGGAATGTAATTCTCCATGAAGCACTCTTGCAGAATCTGCAAGAGTTATCAGTCTTATGGCCTATAAAAGAACTTTCATTGAGCAAGTCTGCATGGGATCTTTTTAGAATTATTAAAGATCTGTTTCTATTCTGTGTTTTGTTATCCATGCTTTCTACTTGCTATTTTAGATACAATTTGCTTCCTCCATGTTCCTTGTTAGAATATGTATAACTCCTTCATGAAAATGAATGAGTGAAAATTAATCTGCTAAAAACTAAGCATTACACTTCAAATGCTGAAAGTGTAAAGAGGTATGCAAAATAAGAATAAATAGCACAATATTTTGTCTCCTGTGTCATTATGGGTTTGAAATGTGTATATTTAAGCCCATTATAGATTTCTGTTTTGCTTTCCAGAATTTGTGAAAGGGAGGGATAAACTGCTCATCACCAATTATAGAATATTAGTAAGCAGTCATTTCTCACCACCCAGAGGATGTGGGAGATTGAAAAGTTAGCTAACGCTGATATAGGAATCAGAATGTATCTTTTCTTGGATATTGCATTTATTCACTGGCAAAAGAACCATCCCTCAAGAAGTCTGTAGACTTCCCTTATTATAGAACAAGTGAAATATTTACACAAGTACAAATTTAAGTATGAAAATATAATAACAAAAATATCAATGTCAGTATACTGTTTTATAAATAAATGCAGCATGAATACATCATCAAATGTTCAAGACAATGGAGATAAGAGTTTGCATATGCTATAGACATAATTATTCCAACAATCACCGTTACCACATCATGTGGCTACATTTTGGGCACTTGACTACACGGCCACCTTTACAAACATTTGCAGCATTCCATGTTCACATGACTATTTTTTATAGTGGTTTTGTTGAAAATATCTGTATTTCTCGGACTAGAAGACACACTCCCCCCCCCGGCACCCAAAAGTGGGTGGAAATGCGTCTTACAGTGAATACGGGTCTGTTTTTAGCCTCCCAAACCCTCCGCACCTCCTGTTTTTGCCCTCCATGGCATCCAGAAGCACTCTGCAGGCCAAAAACGGGTGCACGCTCACAACCAGCAAACCAGTTGTTAAAGTAAGTGTAGTCCACTTACCTAAAATAGCCAGAATTATTTTTGTTAGGTATAATACCAATAAAATATAATACTGTTCATTAAGCACATACTAAATGAAGACTGTCATCTCTTAGACTCATGGATTCCAAAGATACTGTGAAACCTGCCTCATAAGTAGCAAGAATTCATTATACTTGTCCAAATGAATCACTATTTATTAATTTAATGTCCTCAGAGTGAAATCTTAAGGAGGAATGCTTTACCAATGATATTCTGTTCCCTGAGTTTTGCAATTTACCATCTACTAGGTCACCAATCAGGATTGCAGTTGATATTCATCCATCTCTCTCTCTCTCTCTCTCTATATATATATATATATTCTTAAGTTTTCACAAGTACTTACATGTATGGTATTCAGCTTTGTTCGGGTATTTTCCCGCGTCATTATAGTTGTGCTTTTAAAGTTGTAGCAACGTTTCGGCAGAATCTCATCTGCCATCATCAGGCTTCTGTATTGTGTTCATCTGTGAGTCAGACTTTCACAGCCTTTACTTTAGCACCAAATTTGGTGCTAGCCTACGCTGTGCCAGAATGATTTTGACTTCTTCCTGATTGGTTGGGAGTCTTGGTCTGTGATGATGAGACACGACCACGGACCAGAAGCCACACCGCAGCTGCATCACTACCCGCTTCAAACCCCTCCGAGCCATACATGAAGCGAACTGACACCCACCATGAAGATGCGGCATGACCACGAATGTGAAGCCAAACAGCAGGATCACAGCTCACCAGCTCAAATCCCCCAGCAACTAAGACTAACCTGAGCACAACTAAGCCCCCACCTGAACAGAACACACCCCCAGTCAATCAGAACACAGCCAATCCCCAACCATTCAGAACACAGCCAAACCCTCAACCAATGAGAACACACCCCCACCCAATCAGAACACAGCCAAGCCCCCACCCAATCAAGTCACACCCCCACTAGCAGTTAAAAGGAAGAAGCAGCTGCAAGCTCACATTACTCCGAGAAGGACAAAGCCGAAGACACAAGCCTGAAGATGACGAATGAGATTTCGTCGAAACGGCGCCAAGTTACTTCCAATTTTACGCGGGAGAAATCCTCAACAAGGTCTTGACTATTTAGTTTGTATTTTATTTTCTGATTTTTTCTGCCAATATGTAAGACAGAGCATTTATTTGTTGAGATTTAAAGTTGCCATTCTGATACATAGTCGAGGTCTTTTTGAAGGGTAGCAGTCTTGTCTGTGGTGTTGAATAGCTTTACATCATCAGCGAAGAGAATGCAGTTGCTCTTACTATGATCACAGAGGTCATTTATGTAGCGTATGAAGAGAGTTGGTCTTAAAACACTGCCTTGGGGGACACCACTCTTGACAGGTACAGAATTTGATAGGATGCTCCCAATATTGACCATTTGTTGTCTGTTTGACAGGAATGCTTCTATCCAGTTATGTAGGTGTCCAGAGATACCATAAGATTTTAGTTTTAGTAGTAGTTTGTCGTGTACCACTGAATCAAAGGCTTTACAGAAGTCTATGTAGATTGCATCTATTGCTTTGCCCTGATCGAGTTGTGTAGTCCATATGTTTTTGCAGTGTAAGAGTTGCAGATTACAGGATAGTTTTTTTCTGAAACCAAATTGTTTATTAGAGAGTAGGTTGCTTCATTGCTGGAGTTTTTCAAGAAAAGAGTGGACTATAATTTGTTAGGATGGTATAAGGACTGCTGCCTTGGGCAGGGGATAGAAATAGAAGAAATAGAAGACCTTCAAGTTCTCTTCCATTTGTATGGTGTCCTCTTCTGCCAATTCCAACACTGTCCCTGATGCTGCTGCCTGAATCTCACATGATAAACTTGCTCAGTTGATTCTGAAGTATTTCGGAGAGAACAATTGATTTCTTATTTCTTATTTTTCTCATTGTTTGCCTGCAGGAGCTTTTTAATAGGTATGGCACTCTCACAGTTTTAAGTCAATCCACAACTGCTCTGCTGAGAACTTAAAAAAAACCCCAAAGTTCTTACTTCTTCACTTTTGTGAAAATCTATTTCTTCTTATGTTTAATTTCTGTACAAGAATATTTTTATCTATCAGATTTTATCATACTTTATTACTTGATAAGTAACTTCAGGCAGCAAAGATACTTGCTACTTCTTCCTCTTCCTATTTTCCCCACAACAACAATCATGTAAGGTGGATTGGACTGGGAGAGGGTGACTGCAGGGGTGGGATTCTACCAGTTCGCACCTATTCGCTCGAACCATTTGTTAACATTCTAAGCAGTTTGGAAAACTGGTTGTTAGAAGAAATTACTGGCCTAATCCTGTAAGGAAGGCAGGAAGGAAACATTCCAGTGTTGCTTACAGAAACTGCCTCTCCGTTAACCCTTATTACATTCTTGGCATTCTTGTTCTCAGGAACTTCTCTGGAGATTTTCCCCTCCTTTGCTGGTACTTTGCTTGTGTGGAGTGACCATTCAAAGTTACAGTGGCAGTGAAAAAAGTGACTTATTACTATTTTTCACACTTATGACTGTTGCAGCATCCCCACAGTCATGAGAGGCCAGGCAAGGAGATGTGTGCCTCGATGTGAGTGATATTGAGTTGGCCACACCCAGCCAATAACATGACCACCAAGCTATGCCCATCAACTAAGCCACACCCACAGAACCGGTTGTTAAAAAAATTGAATCCCACCCCTGGGTGACTGGACCAGAATAACTCACCCAGTTTTCATGCCTAAAGTGGGACTAGAATTCATAGTCTCCTAGTTTCTATGATGGTGCCTTAACCACTAGTGGCTCATATCAACATATTTCTTCAATAAATCAGTTGGTAATTGCTTTTGGTAATTATTAAAATTGTTGCTGATTTGCCAATATTGTTTTGTCAGATACTATAAGTGTGCGGATCAGCAATGTTGCTTTTGAAGCCATGTTACCTGAAAGAACATATTTCAGATAATTTGATATTGAGTATATTACCTGCTTTTCATTCTGTCGAGGCATTTGACTGACAGTTTGTGTACTCTCCATTGATCTTAAAGTATTTGTGTTTAGGCATAAGACTATCCCATAAAAACTGCATAAGAAAATGCTCCACAGCAGGGGTGTCAAACTCGTGTCGTCATGGTGGCGTCACGTGACATATCGGGACTTTTCCCCCCTTTGCTAAATCGGGCTGGGGTGGGGCCAGCACATGATGCATCCAGCCCTCAGGCCATGAGTTTGACACCTCTGCTCCACAGTTAGGAGAGATTTAAATGATTTGGCTATCCAGATATCTCAAAGTACTGAATTTAGTATATGGAATATAATATTTATTGGTGTTGTCTGAACTGTTGTGGGTTCATATAAAAGAAGAGTGAGTAAATTGGAATGTGAACCCTGGTAGGGTGTTATGTAAGATGAGAGAAAGCAAGAGAAAATTTTAAGATGTGCAAATGCTGGTCAAAAGGCAAGTATGGTATTATGTGGACTATTGTAAGGAATAAATGCTTGTTAAAAGTAATGAAAATGGTTATCCACAAGAATATGCCTCACCCACTTAGTATTGAAATGAGAATTGGATATATTAGAAGAAATGTAAAACATAAAAAGTGTGGGAGGTAAAATGAGAAGAGATGGCAAGTATCTTAATATTTTTTTCAACCTTTTAAAATTTAAATTCCATAACTGGTTTTTATCTGACTAGTGTCACATGGAAAAATGCACAATTTCTTCCTGTTTCTTAATTCTGATTCACCTGGGACTTAATACAGTGGTGGGATTCATTTTTTTACTACCAGTTCTGTGGGTGTGGCTAGGTGGGTGTGGTTAGTGGGCATGGCTAAGTGGGCATGGCTAGGTGACCATGTGACCGAGTGGGCATGGCTAGGTGGCCATGTGACTGTGTGGGCATGGCCAACTTCTACGCTGCCACATTCCTGTGCCTGGGAAAGTAGGAGGGGGGAATTGTAGAGTGTTGGTAGTTAGATATAATAGCATTCTTCTCTTTGGTCAAGGTCATGTTATTCCTGCACCTGGAGGAGGAGTGGTTGAAGGGAGGTCTCTAGCTGGGGTGGATGGTGATTGGACCATGTGATGGACTGATGGGTTTTGGACTTTTGAATTATTAAGGGAAAACCTGGAACTCTCAGATTTGGGTTTTCCCAGATATCCTAGTATACCTACTCTAATAAAAGGAACTTTGAGAAAATGCCTGTCTCGGAGTTTCTAATTGGAGTTGGTTTTTTCTGGAACCCTGACATCAACATTATTTCTTTACCCTAATTACTGTTTTAAGTATTTAAAAAGATATACCAAAAGGTAGTTTATTTTATGCATTTAATACTTAAATAAGAATAAGAGGTACACAAAACTAGATTTTGTTACAAGAGTTTTACAATATGAATGAAAAGCTTTATAAACTACACAAGAGTTTGACAATATGAATTAAAAACTAAAGCAAACTATACAAGTTTTACAATATGAATAAAAGCTATTTATACAAAACTATACAAGAGTTTGACAACATGAATTAAAAACAATAATACCTGACAAAAAGTAAAACTTATGTTAGATATCTCCAAATTGCTGCTGGATTGGCGTCCTTCTCACTTTCACATTTCTTCAGTTTTATTCGAGCATCATCAGCTATGTGATTTATTCATAACCATTTTTTGACTATAAGAATAGGGTCTCAGTCCTTTAGAGGTAGGCCAATTAAACTAACAGTCATTATGTTTGCTATATTGGAAATGGTCAAGCAATTTCTCTTCTTGGAACATATGATGTTCATTTTTGAAAAACCCCTTTCTGCTTCTGCTGAACTTACAGCAATTGTTCTGACAATATTTTTTAACTTTTTGAATACTGTCAGGAATTGCATATTTATTGGAATTTAAAAAACATTTCCTACAAAATCCCAATAATTGTTAATATTAATTTTGTAATTAAAATTTTCAAGCAATTGTTCTTCAGCTGCTTTCCATGGAACTACTACTTCTCCAATATTCCAGTAATCTGGCTCCAAAAAAATGAAAAATTGTAGTTTGTTCCTGTTTTGAAATTAGCTACTTGTTTTTAAATGTTCACAATCCATTAGTCTTTTATTCAAATTTGTTATGATGCTTTCCAAAAGTCTTTCCCAAGAAAGTCCAACATATCAATAATTTTCTACAAATTTTATACTTTTGAAGGTTTCTGAAGTAATTAATCCATCAACCTTTTTTTTCATACACACCAGAGGTGGTATTCAGCAGGTTCTGACCAGTTCTGGAGAACCGATAGCAGAAATTTTGAGTAGCTCTGAGAACTGGCAAATATCATCTCTGACTGGAGATTTTACAGTATCGTTCCCCTGCTATGCCCACCAACCATGCCCACAGAACCAGTAGTAAAAAAAATTGAATCCCACCACTGATACACACCTTTTTCCTTTCTAAGCATTTCAAATGCTTCAACAGATCTTATCACAAGTTTTTCAGCCTTTATTATGTCTACATTTCTTACTTGCAGTGCATTTGAAAGAAGAGAAATTTCATTTAGAATGTCAATCATCAATGCCAAATCAGTCAGAAAATATTTATTTTCAAGACTGGCAACCATACCTAAAGTACTTTTCATTTGAATGAAAATACTGATGTAGTGCTGGATAAGCACGCCACGCAGCTAGGGTTGACCTTAAACTACAGGCAGCCCATCTTGGTCCCAAAACTCTACCAATCTTTATAATTTCAATTCCAAGTTGTACAGATATTTTGGTAAGTTCAATTTGGTTCTCATTGGATTGATGAAAAATAGTATATATCTTATCAATAAATATTTTGAAATGATTTACTTGCTTTATTTCTTTTATTGAATCAACTAAAACAAGTTGGAGGCGATGGCTAAAACAGTGCCATATTATTATGTTTGGAAATGATTTTGCTATTCTAGTGCTCACTCCAGATTTTCTCTCAAGCATAATGCTGGCATCATCGGAGCAAAATCCTATTAAATTTTTCTCTGGATAGTTCTTAGTAAACCCAAGATTATTTAAACTTTCCATAATTGAAGAAAATATTGTCTCTGCATCTTGTTTTTCTAATTCAACTAGCTCAACAAAAAATGTTGGTGAGGTAACTGAATCCTCAACTTTTAAGAAAAGTATAACAACTGGTTTGCAAGATATTGTTGAGGCTTCATCAATAATCAAACATATTTTCAGATTATTTTCAATAATTTTAGCAAATATTTCTTTTAAAATTTATTTTGCAATGAAATCTATTTTCACTGCAGTTTTATGTGAATGTAATCCTATTCCCATATCTAATCCATTTTTAATTTGCAATTGTATCTCATCTTCTATGTCTGAAAATGGTTTACATCTTTGTGCCACACTGGTAAACTCTATTAAATACTCTACAAGTAGTAGATAAATATTTTTCACTCATCTTATCTACTGCTTTTGTTATAACATCCTGCTCCCCTTGTTTTAAGTTCTCTCTGCAAATGGTGTGAGCTTGTGATGAAAAATGTTATTTCATTTTTTTTCTTAGAGATGCTTGTTGTACTTCTTTATTTTTCCCTGCTGCCTCAATCTGGAAATGTTTCCATTCTTTGGACACATAAACACCTTTCTCTTTTGCAAAGCACTCACAACCTAACTTTTTGTTAGAAACTACCAGTCCATCATATTTTTCTTTAAAATTGTTGTATTGTAGCACTGTCCAGAATTCAGGAAGACTATTTTCAATTTTGGAACTATCTATTTCAATTGACGTGCTGCTTTCTCCAAGTTGGAGTGATTTTGCTTGTGATGGTTTTGTATCATCCAAGGCCAATTCTGATACAACTGGTTCCGATCTTGGTTTCTGACTGAAACATCTGTCAAATTCTGCTGTCTTTTCATCCTAAGGGCTACTGCAAAAAAATAATAATAATGTTTCAGTTTGGACTCGATTGTGGTTGTAAATTGAAGACTAACTGTACATATGAGACAGCGACTTTCCAAAAAATGGTGGGCACGATCCTAGTTCCCCCTATGAGGATTACCCCATCCAGACCTTTTGCAACCCCACAAAGGATCAAAGGAAACTAGATTCCATACAGCTCTGAACCCTTAAGGCAAACCAAAGACAAGTGGTCCTTGCTTAATGGTCAGTTGCTTAGCAAGTGTTCTAATTTACAACGGACCTCTCCAGAGTTTTGACAGCCATGCACACACACACACACACACACACACACACACACACACTTATGACCAGTTACAACATCCCACACAGTCATGTGACTGAGGTTTTCTATGTTTTTTGCCAGTTTCCAACAATTCCTTCTTGTTTCCAGTTAAAAATGCCCATTGGGGAAAATGGACTTGTTTAATAACCACAGTGTTTGCTTAATGGCCATAAAGTTCACTTAATGACCATGGTCTGCAATCTTGAACATTCAAAGAGCCATTTTTCTATTTTCTTTTAAACATGTATCTCTCTCTGTGTGTCTCTCTTTCTTTCTCCCTCCCTCCCTCCTTCCCTCCCTCCCTCCCTCCCACGCTCTCTTTCTCATCTCTCTCTCTTCTCATCTCTCTTTCTTTCCCCCTCTCAACTCTCTTTTTCTTTCTCCCTGTCTCTCTCATCTCTCTCTCTTTTCTTTCTTCCTCTCTCTCTCAATTCTCTCTCTTTTTCTTTCTCCCCCTCTCCCATCTCTCTTTTTCTTTCTCCCTTTCCCTCTTTCTCATTTCTCTTTCTCTCATCTTTCTCCCCCTCTCTTTCTCTCTCTCAACTCCTCTCACTCATCTCTCTCTCATCTCTTTTTCTTTCTCCCTCTCTCTCTGTTTCTCATCTTTCTTCCTCATCTCTCTCTCTCTCTCCCCCCCTCTCTCTCTCTCTCTTGTGTGTGTGTGTGTGTGTGTGTTCCCTCTTGAACCATTTTCAAAAATAGTTGAGGGTTGGGTTTTGTTTTGTTTTTTGCTGATGTTGTTATTTCTTCATCTTTGGGTGCTTTTTAACCATATGATTTTAAATCAAGAGTCATTTCAGGTTCCCAGATAAATGAAGACTCCCTGTTGCATGGTCCCACCAGTGGCTGGCCCCACCTTTTACCCTCCCCTCCTACTCACTGCTTGCCTGCCCTGAGAGTAGATGCAGATTCATTCTGTATTCCAGGGAGGGAGCGAATCACCACTTTGCTTGCCTCTTCTTCCGGCCCTTGTTGATGCTATGCACACTGGGGAGATGCACAACTTTTCTCTGCACTGAGACATTGACTGGGCCAGCTGCAGCTGATGCTCTGCATTATAATGGGCTCCAGGAGGAGGAGGTGGGCATGCTGCCTCCCCATTTGTGAAGTGCTCTAAGTTTAAGTGTGCTGAGTGAGGTGCTGCAAGAGCAGCGAGCAGCTATGGAGGCAGCAAAAGCAATGGCGTCAACTGCAGCCGGCGTCTCAAGGCAGAGAGAAAGTTACACATCTCCCCATATTCCTCTTGCCACCTCCATGGCCTTCTCGCACAGCACACTTAAATTTAGAGGGGGAGGCAGTGTCCTCTCCTCCTCCTGGAGCTCATTACGATGTGGAGCATCAGCTGCAGCTGGCCTGGCCAGTGTCTCAGCTTGGAGAAAAGTCAACAGGAGCAGCAGTTCGAGGTGGTTGGTCAGTTGGGTGGGACATGGCCACAGGCCTACAGGGCCAGCTGTAGGGTGAGACCATGGCCAGTAGCCAGGTGGGTGCAGGTTGACCACCCTTCCCAACCCCACTTTCCCGAGCATCTGGCTGTGCTTAGCTGCTGCTGAAGTGGCTGAGATGAGCAGGAGGTAGAGGCAATCTACTGGTAGGTTGAGGCAATCGGTCAGCTGGGCGGGAGATGGGCGCAGGCCTATGGCACCAGCTGCAGGGAGAGGCCAAGGCAATCAGATGAGGGTAGGCCATGCCACCCAGGTGGGAGGCAGGCACAGGCCTACGACTCGAGGCTGCAGCAATAGATGGGAGTAGGCCATGTCCAGGCGAGCAGGAGGCAGGCACAGCTGCACAGGCCTACAGGGCTGGCTGAAGGGTGAGGCCATTTTGATTGGATGGAAATAGACTACAGTCAGTGGCTGGGCAGGTTGACCACCCTTCCCAGACCTGCTTCCCCGAGGGGGCACCTAGTTGTGCTTACCTGTTCTGCTGCTGGAGCAGTTGGGAGCAGGCTGTTAGGTATAACATTGATACCAAATATGGTTTGGGTGAATAAATATATAAAACTTAGATATCATGGTTTAAGTGCTTATCAACATGGTTGAGGCAAGAGCAGCTGGAACTATGCCATAGTTGACTCTTAAGGCACCAGCCAAGGCATGCGAGGCCAATAAGTAGTGGTGGGATGGGGTGGGGTGGGGCCAGAATTTTTACTACCAGTTCGCCTGAACCAGCCTGAACTGGCTGAATTCCACCACTGGTGCAATAGCTGTTGGAATAATTATGAAAAATTTGGACGAGTTATGATGAGAGAAGCCATTTTTTAGATTGCTGAATTATTATTTTTTTAGATACATGAAATGCAAAGATCTACCAATTATACAAGAATGCTAGTAAAGATACTGACTTTAAAAATATCTCTCAATAGAACATGCACTATGCTATTTAATAGCTAAATGAGAACAATGTATTAAGTAACTTACTTCATGAATATGTTATCATAAGCATAAGTATATTTCTGGTCCATTTCAAGTAGTCTTTTTCTTCTTGTATCTGAAATACTCAAATGTAACAGACCCCTGCAATAGAGCAATCTCTCTCTCTCTTTTTTTTTACTATTCTCATATTGAACAAACACAGGTGAAACTCAAAAAATTAGAATATCGTACAAAAGTTCATTTATTTCAGTAATGCAACTTAAAAGGTGAAACTAATATATGACATAGACTCATTACATGCAAAGCAAGATAGTTCAAGCTGTGATGTGTCATAATTGTGATGATTATGGCTTACAGCTCATGAAAACCCCAAATCCACAATCTCAGAAAATTAGAATATAACATGCAATCAATAAAACAAGGATTGTACATAGAACAATATCGGACCTCTGAAAAGTATAAGCATGCATATGTACTCAGTACTTGGTTTGGGCCCCTTTTGCAGCAATTACTGTCTCAATGCGGCATGGCATGGAAGCTGCTGAGGTGTTATGGAAGACCAGGATGCTTCAATAGCAGCCTTCAGCTCTTCTGCATTGTTCAGTCTCATGTCTCTCATCCTTCTCTTGGGTCGCCCTGTCGCTCTCACAGCCAGGAACTGCCTCATAGATTTCTCTGATGGGGGTTCAGCCAACGTGCTCGTTCTGCCGGGGGGGTGTTGGGTGCGCGCCCGCCCTCGTTTGTAATCGGGTACAGTTCGCTGATAAAAAAGCGCCCCCCCCCCCCCGCGGGGGCCGCCCCCCAACCCACCGAGAACCTAGGGGGGGGGGCGGCGGGGGGAAGAAGACACTAAGGGGTGGGGGGGGGGGGGGGGGGGGGGGGGGGGGGGGGGGGGGGGACGGGGACCTACCCGGGGGGGGGGGGCCCCCCCCCCCCCCCCCGGGGCCCCGGGGAAACCTTTGGGGGGGGGGGGGGGGGCCGGGGGCAGGGGGGGGGGGACAACTGATGGGGGGTTGAGGTCAGGGCGAAGGGGGGGTTGGGGGGAAGATACCAACACACCGGGGAAGGATGGGGTTCCTTGCAAAAATTTTCTGCTTGAAACCGGTCCCTGGTCAAAAAGGTTGGGGACCACTGCTCATGGGGTTCAGGTCAGGCAAGTTTGCTGGCCAATCAAGCACAGCAATCCCACGGTCATTGAACCAGGTTTTGGTGCTTTTGGCAGTGTGGGCAGGTGCCAAGTCCTGCTGGAAAATGAAGTCAGCATCCCCATAAACCTCGTCTGCAGAAGGAAGCATGAAGTGCTCCAAAATCTCCTGGTAGACAGCTGCATTGACCCTGGACTTAAGCACAGTGGATCAACACCAGCAGATGACATGGCTCCCCAAATCAACACAGACTGTGGAAACTTCACACTAGACTTCAAGCATCTTGCAGTGTGTGCCTCTCCATTCTTCCTCCAGACTCTGGGTCCTTGGTTTCCAAGTGAGATGCAAAAGTTGCTCTCATCAGAAAAGAGGACTGTGGACCACTGAGCAACAGACCAGGTCTGTTTTTCTTTAGCCCAGGTAAGATGCTTCTGACGTTGTTTGTTGTTCAGGAGCGGCTTGACAAGAGGAATCCGAAATTTGAAACCCATGTCCAGGATCCATCTGTGTGTGGTGGCTCTTGATGCACTGACTCCAGCCTCAGTCCACTCCTTGTGAAAGTCCCCAACACTTTTGAATGGCCTTTTCCTGACAATCTTCTCCAGGCTGCAGTCATCCTTGCTGCTTGTGCACCTTTTTCTTCCACACTTTTCCCTTCCACATAACTTTCTATTAATGTGCTTTGATATAGCACTTTGGGAACATCCAACTTCTTGTGCAATTGCCTTTTGAGACTTTCCCTCCTTATGGAGGGTGTCAATGATGGTTTTCTGCACAACTGTCAGGTCAGCAGTCTTTCCCATGATTGTGATTCCTACTGAACCAGACTGAGAGACCATTTAAAGGCTCAGGAACCCTTTGCAGGTCTTATGGCTTAATTAGCTGATTAGAGTGGGAGATTTTGATCCTAGCATATTGAACCTTTTCACAATATTATAATTTTCTGAGATTGTGGATTTGGGGTTTGCATGAGCTGTAAGCCATAATCATCTCAATTATGACACATCATGGCTTGAACTATCTTGCTTTGCATGTAATGAGTCTATCTCATATATTAGGTTCACCTTTTAAGTTGCATTACTGACATAAATGAACTTTTGCATGATATTCTAATTTTTCGACTTTCACCTGTACAGTAACAAAAAGATAACACTTGTAACTTTGCACAGAAAAGCCACTTGCCTTCTAAGCATTTTTATCTGGAAATAAAGTCAGATAGTCTTGATTATACCCATAATACTTACAGCTTGGGTATAAAGCAAGAATGAGAAACCTGTGACGGAACTAAAATTCTCAGCCTTATCCTCAGCATGACTAATGGTGAGGGTATTGAAAAGCACACAGGTTTCTTGTTCCAATATACAGTATAGGTATGAGAGATTCAGGTGACAATGAACCTGCATTTTATATTTTATGGAACCTACTCAACTGTACAGTGATTTCATCTGCAAATCACTACAGGCAGTCCTTGGCTTCATTATGCCCATTAGTTTAATGACAGTTCAAAACTATGACAGCCTTGGAAAAAAGTGCTTCATGGCCTATACTTGCACTTATTACTGTTGCACTATCCTGATGGTCATATGATCGCAATTTGGACATTTGAAAACCAGTTCCAATTTGTGACTGGTTGTAGTGTGCTACAATCATGTTATCACATTTTGTGCCTTTTTTCTCCAATGGGGTAAATTAATAACCACGTGGTTCACTTACTGACCATGGTAATTTGCTTTATGACTGCTGTAAAAATGGTCATAAAATCAGCCCCACTCGCATGGTTAGTTGATCTATGATCTCAACAGTTTACAATGGAAATTAAGGTCTCAGTTGTGGTCATAAGTTAAGGACTACCTGTACAGAGCGGTTGTAAGTGTCATGCCCCTGGTGGAGTCTGACTCTGAGGAAGAGGAGGAACAGCCAACAGGAAGTGGGAGTGTGGCTGCAGAGGTGGTGGAGGAGGCTGGGGAAGGGCAGAGGCCGGCTGAGCAGTCAGAGGAGGATCCAGGCCCATCCCCTATCCATCCTAGGTCACGCAGGGAGGAGAGGACCAGGGAAAAGCGAGGTCTACTCAAGAGGAGATTACCATGATCCTCCTTGTGGCCTGCAGGTGGGAGCTATGTATATAAGTTTGCAACTACGCAGTTAGAATTGCTGAAGTCGATTAGTGTTTACCTTGAAAGACGCTTATCTTTGCTGGCATTCTTCCCATGGACTTTTCTTGGTTATTTTCCTGGAGTTTATAATTAGTTATCTTGGCTTGCTTCGGAACTCTCATCAATGCAGTTTGTTTTGGTTTTCTGTTTGCCTCCTTATTTACTTTTGTGACTTTAAACTGTGCCTAATAAAACAGTGAAGTTAAGTTGAAGGCTTTACTGGACTTTAATATATGTTTTGTGTTTTGGTTTGTTTTGAGAGACTACGGGTCATCACATTTTGACTTCAGCCACCCCTTCAACTTATTTTTGCTTTTTGTGGGGTGACCATGGATCAGCTCAGAGCAGAGATTGCCCAGTTAACCCAGCAAGTGGCTCTTTTGACTGCACAGGTGGCACAAATACAGGCTGCCCGGCCACACCGAAAATGCCCAGTGGCAGTGCCAGATAAATTTGATGGTTCGCTGGCCCAATTTCCAGCATTTTTTGGGCAGTGCCAGCTTTACATGAGCCTTCGGCCTGAGGACTTTCCCACTGACCAGGATAAGGTGGGGTTTTTGATTAGTTTGTTGTCAGGCTCTGCAGCACGTTGGGCAACACCTCTGCTGACCCAGCCCAACCAGGTGTTGGACAATTATGCCAAGTTTTGCCATGTTTGAGGACCCTGTTCGAAGCCAAACAGCAAATAGACATTTGAGAGAGCTGAAGCAGGGGCCTGGCTCACTCATGGATGATATTGCTAGTTTTCGGGTGGTTGCTCAGGATGTACAATGGAATGAGGCAGCACTATTAGACCAGTTCCAGGAGGGTTTGTTGTCAGAGCTTCTGGATGAGTTGGCACGCACTGAATGCCCTCGCACCCTTCAGGAGCTCATGCATTTGTGTCTTTGTATCGATGCTAGACTTCAGCAGTGACGGGTGCGACGATGGACAGAGACCGTATCTGTTTCCAGCAAGATGGTGCCCTTGGTGGAAGTGCCTTTGGAGGAACCCATGCAGTTGGGGGCTGGCCGCCCTCGCCTGACTCAAGTAGTAAAGAATAGATGTTGTCATGATGGTTTATGCTTCTATTGTGGCAATCAAGGCCATTTTGCGGCCAAGTGTCCTGGTAAGACATCCACAGCAGCAACACCTGCAGTGTCGGGTGTTGAGGTAATTCCCCGTTAGGAGAATGAGTGCATACAGGGAGACGTATTTGAGAGAAGTGGTTGAATAATACACACACAGTACACAGATACACTGTACAGTAAATGTAGGTATTTACTTCCAGAAAGTTTAAGCAAAGTTCAAGATAAGCAGTCCAAAAGTCATTCACAGGTAAATCAGTCAGTTTTATAATCCAGGGATAATTCAATAACAAAGTCCAGTGTCAAAAACAGTTCAGTATCAGACTTACATCAAATCCAGTAATATCGGTCAATTAGGAAAAATGGAGGAACAGCAATACTTTCCAACAGAAGGAAACAGAGATACACTCTCTTCTGAGACTCAGACTAAGACAAACCAGGTTTCTGGCTCCATCTTATGGCCGTTTGAGAAACCACACCTAATTACAGTTTTGCATTTTCTTAAAGATACAGTTTTAAAATGTTTATCCTGGTTTATATATTTCTAACCCAAATAGCTGTTAGGTGACTCATATTCCTAACATTCTCCCCTTTTGGGTAAGACAATATATACAACCTTACATTCTAAGTCCATAATCTTCACAGCATGCCTTATGCTTTATAGAGCCTTGGGCCTTTGTAAAATGATCTGCTATATTGTTTTCTGACATACAGTATTCTAGCTTAATCATCTTACTTTGCACACATTGTCTCACATTTAAATATCTTAAATCTGTGTGTTTCATTCTTGTTTTAACAGCAATATTTGAAGCCATCTGTATTGCTGATTGGTTATCTTCGTAAACAACAATAGGATCTTTTACATCAATTCCCATATCAATTAATAATTGCTTATACAAAAATAAATCTGTACATAATAAAGACAAACATGAGAATTCAGCCTCCATTGTTGACAAATTTAGATGTTTCTGTCTAATAGACTTCCATCCAATCAATGCTTTTCCCAATAATACAGCAGTACCCGATGTAGATTTTCGTGTATTTATGTCTATAGCAAAACTTACATCAGCATATGCAGTTAAACTCAGTTCATCTTTTGGTTCCAAATACAATGCATAATGCATTGTTTGTTTCAGATATCTTAACACACGTTTAGCAGCTTGCCAGTGCCTTTCAGTTGGCTCAGCATTAAATCTTGCTAATCGATTAACACTGTATGCAATATCTGGCCTTGACCAATTACGGAGATAAGATAAACCGCCGGCCGGCGGCAGTCGGGGGGCGCCTCTTAAGGCCGGTGGCTTTCTGGGTCACAGGCCATCAAAGATGGCGCGCTCCGGAGCTTTCTGGGGAAAGCCTCTCCGGCCGGCTCTTGATGGCGCTCGGGTCACCGGGCCTCAAATGCGGCGTGCCGCTGGCGCCCAGCGTGCCGGGGGCGCGGGCAAGGTGGGATCACTGAGATAAACTACCAATCAAGGACTGATAAATGTTCTTATCAAAAATTGGACTTTGAACATCACTATGGCTAAACTACTGGCTCATTGGTGTTTTAGTCGGCTTACAAAGTTCCATTTTAAAACTTTTTAGTAATTGGTTAATTTTATCTGCCTGTGAGATTTTGTATCCTCCCCTAGTTCTATCTATCTTTAAACCAAGATATTGTTTAATTTCTCCTAACTGTTTTATCTTAAATTTCTTTTCTAATAGTGAAATTATCTCAGTAGCTTCTTGTTCAGTTTTGGTGATTAATGCTATGTCATCAGTAAATAATAGCAATAATGAAATTATACCATTAGTTTCCTTTTTAAACAAACATGGATCAGCCATGCCAGCTACAAAGCCTATCTTAGTTAATTCTTTAACTATACATTGGTTCCACTGATATCCTGATTGCTTCAAACCATAAAGACTCTTTTTTAATTTCCAACAATCAGTTGCTTTATCAGTATTATCATTTTTGAGACCTAAAGGTTTCTTTAAATATAGTGTGTTGCAACGGTGCATACAGATATGCTGTCTCTACATCCAAATGATTTACAATGTATTTCTCTTTAGCTGCCCACACTAATGCTGCCCTTAATGTAGTAGCCTTCAGACTAGGTGCAAATACCTCATCATAGTCATTTGCTGTCTGATTAAATCCTTGTGCTACTAACCTGGCTTTATGGGTAACAGTCCCATCTACACCTGTCTTAAGCTTATATATCCATTTACATCCTATGGCACATTTACCTGGTGGTAACTTAATGTTTTCGTATACCTCCAGTCTTTTTAATGATTCCAGTTCCTTATCCGTTGCTTTCTGCCAAGCAGCCTGATCCTTAGCAGGATACAGTTTTAGTTCACTATAATTACTTGGAACTGTATTCACTTGGCATACAACACTAGCCTGATATCTATCAGGTGGTCGTGTTACTCGGGTTGAAGGTCTTGGTAATACAGGGCTTACTGGTGGACTTTCCTGTGCCACCTGCTCCTGTTCTTCTATTTCTTCCTGTGCCTATTCTACTACTTCCTCCTGTTCTTCCTCTTTAATGGCTATTTGTTGTTTACTGATATCATCTTTAGGGACTATTTGGGTGTCAATAATAATATCATTGCTGGATTCCTGTTCCAGTTTATCCCACCCAATGTGCTAAAGAAATTTTGCATTAGCACTACAATAAACATGAGCTGTGCCTTGATCCCAGAACCTAAATGATCTATGGTTGGCCTCATAACCCACAAAAAATAATTTCTTAGCTCTATGTTGCCCTTTCATTCTTACTTGTGAGGGAATATGCACCCATGCTGGAGTTCCAAATGCGTGTAGGTAACTTAAATTTAGTTTTCTGCCATGCCAACAAGTGAATGGCAATTCTCCAGTTGTTATATTTACTACATTGTTTAAAACATGGTTACTACACATTATGGCCTCACCCCACAGTGTTTCAGGCACACCTGAATCAGATAACATAGTGCGAGCCATGGCTTGTAATGTTTGCCCTCTTCATTCTACAAAGAAGTTATGTTGTGGTTTGTAAGGTGCAGAACGTTTATGCTCAACACCAGCCAATTTCAACATAGTTTGGAATCTTTTGTTAACAAACTCAGTCCCATTATCAGTAACTAAAGTAATTACTTTACTTTTCATTTTTCTCTCAGCAAACCTTAGCCAGTTAAATAAACGTTGGAATGTTTCTGTTTTGTTTTTCATAAGATAGCAGAAACCGTATCGTGAGTAATGGTCCATAATACTAAAAATATAACAGGCACCTCCTAAACTTGGTTTCTTAGGACCAATTATGTCAGCAAAAACAACCTCTAAAGGTTCTTTGGTCTTAAACCCATTTAGTCTGCTTGCAGGAGTAACCTTACTCTTCTCTTGGCTACAAGCATTACAGTTTAAATACTTGCTACACGGTTTCAATTTTACTCCCTCTGACAATTCAACAGTTTGTTTGAGCATTTTGAAATTAATGTACCCTAGACGTCTATGTAGTAAGTGTATACATTCATCATGTGGCTTAACATTGTTATAAACTGTTTTGTTTGTTTTTGTTTGTTTTGGATTTCTGTTTGCCTCATTATTTACTTTTGTGACTTTAAACTGTGCCTAATAAAACAGTGAAGTTAAGTTGAAGGCCTTGCCGGACTTTAATATATGTTTTGGGTTTGGGGTTATTTTGAGAGACTACGGGTCATCACAGTAAGTGTCTGTTAGGTATAACATTGATACCCAACAAGGTTTGGGTGGATAAATATATAAACTAAGGTATCATAGTTTAAGTGTTTGTAACTTTAAGCACCACACTGCATGTAATTAGCCAATTAAGGGTGCGGTTAGAAACTGCAATAAGAAGAAGGAGAAAGCTTGCTGCTTACTGCCTACTGTTTTGCTGTTTACTGTTTACTGCTGTTTACTGCTGGATACAACTGTTTACTACTGTTTTACTGCGACTGTCTACTGTTTGATCGTTCTACTGAATATCCAGTGTTATCCTCTGGAGAAAGGCATCGGAGGATGAGAAGATATCTTTATCGGCTGATAAAGATATAGTAAGGACTATTATCTGAACTGAGTTAGTGAGTCTTACTGAATGGATATATTGTGAATGACATACGGACTGATTGACAATGCTTAAACTCTAACTGGATTAAAAACTATTTAAACTACAAACAGTGTTTGTGTTCAGTGTGTGTATACTCTAAAACCCTTCCTCTCTCATTTGGCTGCCTGGCTTGACTGCTGCTGCATACTCTGCTAGGGGTTTATCCCCAAACACTAACACTGGTTATGGGCCCAGCTGCACAGTCTAACTAACCAGGATATAGCAGTGAGAGTTGGTGTGAGTTGCACATTACTGTAAAAACAAACTGTTTTTATTAGTTTAAAATAGTCATATATCTGAAGAGTAATGGCACAAGTAAATCTACCACATCTGTCCCTGATATCCAGGCTGGATGGATCAAACTATGTTTCATGGTCAATGAAATGTAGTTTACTTCTACGTATAGAAGGCTTGTGGGACATAATAACAAACCCACCAGATGTGAGTAGCTGGGATCCTGATGATGAAGAGGATAACCAAAAGTTACAAAACTATAAACGGAAGAATGAGCAGGCTTTATGCATCATAGGACTGACTCTCTGTGACCAGCAGCTTGTCCATATTCGTGGAGAAGAAAATGCTGCAAACTGCTGGGAGAACCTCAGGAAGATATATGTTCGGGACAGTGTAGGAGCACATATAAATCTTACACGGAAGCTGTTTCGAACACATCTTCAAAGGAATGGAGACATGTTAGCTCATTTAAACTGTATGAAGAGCATTTTTCAAGAATTACAAGAAAAAGAGCTTATCTTTAATGAGCTGCAACAAGTATACATTATATTATCTTCATTAGATCAAAGCTATGATGACTATGTGACTTCGTTGGAAGTATTGCCTAAGGATAGCCTCTCATTAACCGAGATTACAGGCAGGCTACTAGAAGAAGCCAGAAGAAGGTGTGAGCGTGACCAGCTGAGAGAAGATAAATCTAAGAAAGAAGAGAAATTATCTTCAAAGTTTGAAAGAAACCAGCTTAGTAAAGGAAAGCACCGGAAGAAGAGAATTTATCTTGACGGCATACACAATTAAAAGTGTTTTAATTGTGGAGGAAGAGGACATTTGTGCAAGTTTTTGCAAAAAGGGAAAAAGCCAGAATGTAAAAAAGCCCAAGAAAGCCTTTGAACTAACCATGTTTAGCAACTGTGATGTGAAGAATGATTTATGGGTGGTGGACAGTGGTGCATCCCACTGCATCACGAGAGATAAGACAAAATTTGTAAAAATGTCTACAAGCTCTCAACATATATCACTTGCTAATGGCTGGAACCTGAAAGCGAAAGGAGAAGGTACCGCATTGTCCGATGCATAAATCAGGATATAAAAATGTTGTATGTACCGCAACTAAAGTTCAACTTGCTTTCTGTAAGGGTATTAGTCAAACTAGGTTATGTAATTACATTTAAAAATAATAATTGCATAATTGAGAAGGATAAAAAAGGGTAACTGCAGCTTTAAATGGAACGTTATACGTCTTAGATGATAGTAAGAAAGGGGAGGCACAGACTGTATTTAACAATATAAAGCCTCATAATGAATGTATCCATTTATTGCATAGGCGTTTGGGGCATGTAAATTTTAAAATGCTAAAACGTACAGTAGAGTTATCTGATGGAATAAGGTTAAAACCTTGTGATAAATATTTGCATTGTAATGTTTGCTGTGAAGATAAGAGCAAAGTATTGCCTGCAAATAGGTTAAATGGTTTCAAAACCAAAGAACCTTTAGAAGTGATATTTGCAGACATCATAGGTCCAAAGAAACCCAGTATGGGGGTGCTCGATATATACTGAGCATTATGGACCACCATTCTAGATATGGGTTTTGCTACTTAATGAAGAGCAAAACTGAAACATATCAACATTTTTCAACTGGCTTAAATTTGCAGAAAGAAAGACTAAGCGGCAACTGATAACCCTGGTGACAGATAATGGTGCAGAATTTGTTAACAACAAATTCCAGAACAGACTAAAGGTAGCTGGAATAGAGCACAAGAAGTCTGCACCATACAGGCCAGAACACAACGCATTCATAGAGAGAAGAGGCCAAACACTACAGGCAATGGTTAGAACAATGTTAACTGATTCTGGATTACCTGATTCTTTGTGGGGGAGGCTACAATGTGTGCTAATAACATATTGAACAACGTTGTTAACACAACGACAGGTGAAATACCATTCACCAAGTGGCATGGCAGGAAACCTGACCTAAGTTACCTGCACACATTTGGTGCACCAGCATGGGTGCATATCCCTACACAACTCAGGCATAAAGGGCAACACAGAGCTAAACGATTTTTCTTCGTTGGTTACCAGGCAAACCATAGGGCATATAGATTTTGGGAGAAAGGCACATCTAAGGTGTTATGTAGTGCTAGTGCCCAATTTCTAGAGCACGTAGGATGGGAGAAGTTAGAACAGGATACCAATAAAAAGTAATTATTGAATCATATAGAAATCCCATTAATTATCCCTGTAACTTTAAGAATAAAGTAAAGAGAGAAATACAGGAAGAAATAGAGCCCATAAAGGAAGAAATAGATCCAATAGCTGAGCAGGATGAGGAAGATGAACAGGTAGTAGTTAAAAAAGTCCTCCTGCAAGCCCTGTAATTCCCAGAAGAACTACACGAATATCTAGACCGCCTGATAGGTACCAGGCTAAAACAGTGTGCCAGATTAATAGAGTTCCATGTACTGTAGATGAAATAAAAATGTATCCTACTAAGGATAAGGAAAGTTGGTATGCAGCAATGAATAAGGAACTGAACTCATTAAGGAATATGAAAGTATATGAGAATGCGAGATTACCTGTAGATATGAAGTCCATTGGCTGCAAATGGATCTTTAAGGTAAAATCTGATAAAGATGGAAATATAATCCATAAGGCACGATTAGTAGCCCAAGGTTTTAGACAGAATGCCAATGACTATGATGAGGTGTTTGCACCTAGTCTTAAGGCAACAACCTTGAGGGCAGCTTTAGTGTGGGCAGCTAGCAAAAAAATATATAATTAACCACCTAGATGTGGAAACCGCTTACTTGCACGCCCCATTAAGACACACTATATATATGAAAAAACCTGTTGGAATTAAAAGTGAAATAATAGATAATAATGATTGTTGGTTGTTAAAAAAAGCCTCTATGGTCTTAAACAATCAGGCTATGAATGGAACCAGTATATTGTAAAGGAACTAAACAATATAGGATTCAGAGCTGGGTTAGCCGATCCATGTCTATTTAAGAGGGAGACAAATGGGAAAATATCATTATTATTGTTGTTCACTGATGATATTGCATTGATTACTGAAACTAATGATGAGGCCAATAAAATAATAGCATCATTAGGAAAGAAAATAAAGATTAAGTAATTAGGGAGATAAAAAAATATCTCGGTTTAAATATACAGAAAACACAGAAGGGCTTTAAGATATCTCAGGAAGATAAGATATGCAAATTGCTAATAGATTATAAAATGGAGCTTTGTAAGCGGCTAAGACTCCAATGAGTCAGGAGTTTAGCAACACTGATGCACAAAGCCGGGGTTTGATAAGGTAATTTATCAATCATTAATTGGTAGTTTGTCTTATATTAGCAATTGGTCTAGACCAGACATATCGTACAGTGTGAATCAGTTAGCTCGTTTCAATTCTGCACCAAGTGAAAGACACTGGATTGCAGCTAAAAGAATATTAAGATATCTTAAAAAGACAATGAATTATTCATTGTATCTAGAGCCAAAAGGTGATCTAATTCTGAGTGCTTATGCTGATGCTAGTTTTGCATCAGAAAGAGACACAAGAAAGTCGACTTCAGGAACAGCCATAATGCTGGGTAAGACATTAATAGGTTGGAAGTCAATAAGACAACAGCATATAAGTTTGTCAACTATGGAGGCAGAATTCTCCTGTTTATCGCTATTATGTACAGAATTGATTATGTATAAGCAAATGATGAATGATATAGGCATAACTGTGAATTATCCTATAATTATACATGAAGATAATCAGGCAGCAATTCAAATGGCCACAAATATTGCAGTCAAAACTAGGAGCAAGCATACAGATTTAAGGTACCTAAACGTTAGACAATCTGTGAGAAGTAAAATGATACAGCTGGAGTACTGCATGTCGGAGGACAATGTAGCTGATAATTTTACAAAAGCCCAAGGTGCCAGGAAGCACCAGGAGAGTTGTGAAAACTATGGGGTTAGATTGTAAGGTATTATATATTTATATCACCCAAAAGGGGAGAATGTTAGGTATAACATTGATACCCAACAAGGTTTGGGTGGATAAATATATAAACTAAGGTATCATAGTTTAAGTGTTTGTAACTTTAAGCACCACACTGCATGTAATTAGCCAATTAAGGGTGCGGTTAGAAACTGCAATAAGAAGAAGCAGGAGAAAGCTTGCTGCTTACTGCCTACTGTTTTGCTGTTTACTGTTTACTGCTGTTTACTGCTGGATACAACTGTTTACTACTGTTTTACTGCGACTGTCTACTGTTTGATCGTTCTACTGAATATCCAGCGTTATCCTCTGGAGAAAGGCATCGGAGGATGAGAAGATATCTTTATCGGCTGATAAAGATATAGTAAGGACTATTATCTGAACTGAGTTAGTGAGTCTTACTGAATGGATATATTGTGAATGACATACGGACTGATTGACAATGCTTAAACTCTAACTGGATTAAAAACTATTTAAACTACAAACAGTGTTTGTGTTCAGTGTGTGTATACTCTAAAACCCTTCCTCTCTCATTTGGCTGCCTGGCTTGACTGCTGCTGCATACTCTGCTAGGGGTTTATCCCCAAACACTAACAGTGTCAGATATCTGTGGCTTATACAGAGTAATTTCATTCTCTATAACATGCACCATCTTGAAGCTGCTTGGGAAATAATACACTGCACATTAAAAGAAGCCTTTGTTGACTAATGAAAGTGTTGATGAGACCCTGGGCAGACACTTTGTTAAAGGTGTTAAAGACACTTTGTTGCTTCTCTCTATTGATGAAGAGAATTTCATTGCTTCCATGACAGGAACTACTGTGTTGAGGTGAAGTCAAGTCACTTTGCAAATAAAAATCAAAGTAACATATTTTTTTTCATGAATATGCAAAAGATTTTTTTCCATGAATATGCAACAAATCTATAAACTACTATGCTTTATATATGTCAAAAATTGCAGTATAGACAATAATGATATATCTTTCAAGAAAATGTTAGGAATGGATGGATTACCATTTACCATTGAAAAATAACTTCTTGGGAAATTAAGATTAACAGAACTAGCATTAAGATTAACCTACTAGCATTGTCATATTATATATTTTGATACTCAGGCTATCAGTTGTACAACAAGAAAAATGGGTTGGTTTAAACTGAGAGAAAATTGCATTCAAATACCTGAAATATATCAATTTCAGAAACACAGCGGATTTTTTTTTTTTTTTTTTGGCATCATTATCTGCTGCAAGAAGCCCATCTAAAATCTAGCGTTTTGGGCAGGTTGTTTAGATAGGGTCATACTTTGATATTTAGTTATCCCCCAGTAAATGGATTGGTAGAAGAAGAAGGAGGATTTCTTCCTGATTGGAAGTATATCAACAAAGACTTCTGGTTTCCATTTAAGAATAGAACATAATGTCTCTGCCTTAAATAATATTGCTAGAACAAAGAAAGACCGGAATAGTTTTTATTTTAACTGAAAGAATTGTGAGCTATATTCATTTCTAGTAATCAGACCTCCAAGTTAAACTTTTAAACATACCTTTCATACCATACTTCAGTTAATAAAATGCACTCAAAGACACCCACATTGTTGAAATATTATGCCATGACATTATTTCACAAGTGACACATCAAAAAAGCACAACAAAAAATGTTCTTTCTGCACCAACTCAGAAAGTTCAAAATGCCCAAGGAGCTGCTGATACAGTTCTACAGAGGAATGATTGAGTCTATCATCTGTACCTCTATAACTGTCAGGTTTGGTTCTGCAACCCAACAAGACAGACACAGACTCCAGAGAGTAATTAGGATTGCAGAAAAAACAATTACTACCAACCTGCCTTCAATCGAGGACCTGTATACTGCATGAGTCAAAAAGAGGGCTGTGAAAATATTTAAAGACCCCTCACATCCTGGACATAAACTCTTTCAACTCCTACCCTCAAAATAACACTATAGAGCACTGCACACCAGAACAACTAGACCCAAGGACAGTTTTTTCCCAAACGCTATCACTCTGCTAAACAAACAATTCCCTCAACACTGTCCAACTATTTACAAAGTCTGCACTACTATTACTATTACTATTCTCATCATTCCTTATCACCCATCCCCTCTCACTTGTGATGTATGACTGTAACTTTGTCGCTTGTATCCTTACAATTTATATTGACTGTTTCCTAATATGACTTGATTGTTTTTGTACCCTGTGACTATTATTAAGTGTTGTACCTTAATGATTCTTGACTTTTGATGACTGTATCTTTTCTTTTATGTACACTGAGAGGATACGCACCAAGACAAATTTCTTGTGTGTCCAATCATACTTGGTCAATAAAAAATTATATTCTATTCTATACTGCAGGCTACTTCTGCTGCCTGCCTGCTGCCTGCAATTTAGCAGTTTGAATCGCACTAGGCTTAAGGTTGACTCAGCCTTCCATCCTTCCAAGGTAGATAAAATGAAGACCCAAATTGTTGGGGGCAATATGCTGACTCTGTAAACTGCTTAAAGAGGGCTGTAAAGCACTGTAAAGTGGTATATAAGTCTAAGTGCTATTGCTATAATGCCTATAGATTAAAAAAACAGGTTCTATACCATTTTACATATATTTTAAAGTGAAATACATTCTTCTGTGGAAATGATGCAGTCTTATGGTTAATAGACTGTTATGAACCAGTAACAAATAAAACTTCCACATTTTTCACTGTGATCCTTGACTTTTATTACTAAAGTAAGATTGTAAATCCTTTGTATTTTCAGCTATCAGCACAGTGTCATCCCATAGTGCAAGTTATTGATGTGTCCTTCTCCAACCATAAAATAATATTTATCTTCTTCCAGCCTCCTTTAATATATAATCGGAATATAAATTGAATAAATAAAGTGTTATATAGTGTTGTGTATGTATGGTGAGGCAATCTATGCTATGATTGGTTGCCCCAAATAGAACATAGAATAACAGAGTAGGAAGGGGGTGTTTCCTTTTTTCCCCTGCCTTTTTCTTTTGTGTGTTTACTGATTAATTTACCTCATGATATTCCTAAATTCCTGACTATCTTGTGCTCTTTCTTTCTGTATGATGACAAAGACTATTGTAAGTTTGAATGTTGTATTTTATGCTAATATCTCTGACTTCATTTGTTCAGCTGCTAAGCAATTTTTTGCATTTTTTCACCTCTTCTTAGCAATAGTACAACCCATTCTTAAGAGGGGCATGATGGATTAGCTTTAAAGACACTGAATTTGTCAGCTGGAAAGCCAGATTCAATACCTGAGCACTGTGCAACAAGGTGAGCTCCAGTTATTTGCCTCAGCTCCTGCTCACCTAGCAGTTCAAAATCATGCAAATGTGAATAGATAAATAAGTACCTCTTTGATGGGAAGGCAATAGCATTCTATGTGCCTTGGTGTATAGTCATGCTGGCCACATGATATGGAAATGTCAATGCTGGCTCCCTGGGCTAAGAACGCTGGCTCCCTGGGCTAAGAAACAGAGATGAGACTACCCCTAGAGTTGGGCTGGACAGAGGAAAACCTTTATCTAGAATCAATTTGATTTCTGTGCACTCCATCTGATAATGTCTATGCATAAAAGCATTGCCTTTATTGTTTAAATAATAGGTTAACCACAAATAAATCATTTGGGTGATAAAAATTAGTCACTTTCTTGCTTTATTTCTCTTTCCCAAATCATACAGTCCAACTGCATTTTTCTCTTTCTTGTTTCCAGCTTTGTCAATTCAGTTTCCAGTGACGTTGCACATCTGGCTTCCATATTCTGCCAATTTCAAATTGAACATGATCATAAAACTCATTGACCTCCTTTTGCATTGGTGGTTTGAGTATGAACTTGAATGATGATCATATTAAAAGGAAGTCAATGAAGTCTAATCAATGTTATCTATACATTGATTGGATTATAGCCAAATACTCCTCTTGCTTTAATCTTCCTAACTATAAAAGTAACACCATTCCTTGGTATTTCATGTCATGACTAATAAACAGCATGATCCTAGTCTATCCAAATTCACTGATTCCTAAAAAATCAGTTGGTAAGTCATTTCTTCTTTCACTGTGTTGAGCTTTTCCATGTTTCTTGCTTCTTTCAATTTCAGTGCTACTTAATTCCATATTGCTACTGTAATGCTGTTTTTTTAGTTTTTTATTTCCTTTTCCTGAAAGCGTTAGTACAGCTGTATCTAATAACTAAGAACTAATATACACACTCTGAAAGATCCTCAGCTCTTTCTTGTGAGCATGTTGAGTACGCTCTGATCTGAGGATCCATCATGCAAAGATTATATCATCATTCATTTTATATTTTCTATTCATGTTTTTTTCTAGGTAAAAATACCAGAGTGTTTACTGTTGCTTTCTCCCATGTAGTATGATTTGATGCCTTTGCCACTGTCTCTAAAGTGATCACCTACCTCCAGCATTTTCCTACATTGCTGCTTCCTAAATAAGGAGCGTGCTTGCTTAGCTGGGCAACCAGGATGACCTTGCCAGAAGTATATACTCTTGGCAATACACTCTTAACTTTCTTTACTCATCTCTCTGGGGAACAGCTTTCCAATGAGGCAGCAGAGCAAGAGTTGATGGAGGGCACAAAAGTAAATGAACCATTGTGAATCTTTTTCATGTTTTTCTAAAGAAAAATCACTTTTAAGTAAAAAAACAAGACATTTTTAAAATTGTTACTAATGTCTCTAACTCAGTTTTGCATTTATATGAATGTGGATGGATGCCATGATATTCTGGGGATCTTAAAAATGTGGCCAATATAAAGTTAACATCACTCCAAATATTCAAGATTAGCTGGCATAAATTTAAACCTGCCAATTTCCATTTTGCACTTGCTTGTTTTAAATTAGCTCTAAAAACTGTCACATAGTTTAATAGCCAAACCATCAACATGCAAAAGCCATCTGGACCTCTTTTAAATATTCTAGATTTTATTTGATGTGGGGCTAAAATATCTTGTATGATCAAATATTATTAGAATAACTTGCCTCTTGCTTTAAAAAAATGCAAGTATAAATATGATGCAGTTATGCAATCTAAAGATGCTCCTTTAAATACAGTCTCAACCTTTTGTCTAATCAGGCAGGTTTTTTAAACCCTGAGATATAACTTCATATTGAATATTGACATATTCAAAGATGATGGCAGCTGGTGACAAGATTACAAATATCAGCACATTGGCAAAAACATCCTAGTGTATATGGATGGTTTTGACAGAGGTCCTCGCACTGAAATGACAATGCTGCATATATAGTCTACTGGTACAAGTTTCCTTGTTTCTGTTAGTATTCTGGCAAGGGTTACAATCATATTCCCCTTGTTGGTTCCAAGCCGGGAGAAAGTTGCTGGAAATAAAATGGAGGCAGGCCACAAGGAAAAAAAGGTCTCTGTTTATTTAGTTGCCAGAAACTTTAGAGACAGAAGCATGTTACTGGGATGCCTGACAAATTAGCTTGGTGAGTGTAAAGATTTCTATACAGTTTACAGTATTTTGTAATTTTGAGGTTTGCTTTGTGTGGTTTTATTATTGATTGGTTTTATTTGTTTCGCAAAGGCTAGTGATGGGTCTTAATTACCAGCTTCCCTTGGTCCTTGGTCCTAATCCTGTCAGGCATGTGTAATTGATTTTATCCTGTTACCTTTGGTCTGCTTATTGCCTCTAGCATGCCTTTCTTAATGGATCAGCAGGCTTGAGTCATTGTTTCTCAATGACAGAGGTTACTCAAGTTCATGATTGCAACATTGTTTCTCTTTCAGAGCTTGAGCTAGGTCTGGCTATTTGCCTGCAGCTAATTTCTATTAGAGGAAGGAAAAAAATGGAGATGGTGTTCTTTTACATTTAATAGCTTCTGTATTAACTTTTCCTGGCTTGGAGTTTTATTCTTGCGATTTTGGAGCGTAGTCAAAAGGATTGGGGGTGCATTCTTAAAATTTTAGTATTTGGCTTCACCTCTATGCCATCACTGTGAGGTTTCAAAAGAGATGGCTCTTTCCCACTGTAAAATAGAAATATTGGCTACATGTTCTTGATAAAAGTTCAGAATTGTGCTGCTATTTATTCCAGATAGCAGATTTCATTCTGCATTTTACCAATCTTGTGAAGCAAAAGCCTCTATAGATAGCTTCTGAGTGAGACATGACTGAATGCCTCTCAAATAGAAACTGAGGCAGTATCTTCTTATTCCATGTCCAAAGGATGATTGCCAGCACAATATCATCAATTTAAGACACAGGACAAATCAAAGCATAAGCCACAGAAAGTAGTAGCACCTAGATAAGCAGGGATGATTGAAAAAAAAAGCTAGATTGAAATTTATTACTAAGTAGAACAAAAATGACCAAAAAATTCCAGATCTACAGAGTGAGAATTTTTTAAAGCTCCAGAAGAGTCAATAGCATACTACTTCTGCATTCTTGCCAAGAAGACTGTATGGGTATGTCCTTGTAAGCAGTATCTGAAATTGACCTGAAGGAGATTTTTTTTTTTTACTCACTGTTTTACCACCACATCACTTCTGCACTGTGTAAAAATAATGGCAGAAATCAGAATATTCTGCATCCTGGTTGCCGAGTTGTTCATTTATTTTTCCAAGTTAATAATCACAGTTTAACATAGCGGTTTCTTCTTAACAAGCTGTAGCACAACAAAAATAAGTTCACATAGTTTAACACAGCCAGGAGAACAATTCTTTTGTTTATTTCACACGTTTGTGTTTCTCAGTTCTGTATTCTGGGGCATTCTATTATTCATTTCTCAATAAGTTGTTTATCTAAGACTATTAATGGATGTCTCTTAGTATTGCCTCTTGGGGATTCCCAAGTTCAGTTCACTTTAGTTTGCTTTAACTCATAGTCTTTTCTTAAATTCCCAATGCAGTGCAGTCTGTTGTTGATCATTTGTTTGTGTTTTAACATGTGTGTTAACTATTGTCATCTCCTCCAAATGAGTTTAAACTGTTTTAATTGCTTGACTAATGACAATTATTTTAGTTCTTTACTTTTATTTATTGCTGTTTAGTTTTTAACTTTGTGAACTGCCCAGAGTCAGTTATGTGAGATGGTCAGCTAAATACATTGAATAATAAGCAAAGAAATAATAAATTGAAATTTAAAATTATTTATTAGAATATGGTCCAAATAAAAGCAAACAACTGCAAAATGAATGTTTGTTCACTAATGGTTATTAATAATAATTTACCATGTTGGTCCAATGTAAATGGATGTCTTTTGACCTCATCTAGGGCTGAGAAAGACCAATAGCAATAGCACTTACTTACAGACTGCTTCATAGGGCTTTACAGCCCTCTCTAAGCAGTTTACAGAGTCAGCTTATTGGCCCAACAATCTGAGTCCTCATTTTACAAACCTTGGAAGGATGGGAGGCTGAGTTGACCATGAGCCATTTAAAATCAAACTCCTGGAATGATCAGCAAGTTAGCCTGCAGTACTGCATTCTAACCACTGTAACACCACGGCTCCTGGTGAGAGACAGTGAATGACCCAAATCACACAATTAGCTTCTGAAGGGGGGAGATGATAGGTAGATAGGAAGATAGATAGCAATAGAGATAAATTAAATAGCTCTTCTTTATTTTTTATTGAACACACAAATAAGGAACAAAGAAATGTAGCTTTATACCAAAAATTCCTAATGCATTACAATATTGAAATCCTGATATTTCACAGGTTTTATGCTGTTTTCCATTTCCCTCCCCTCACTCACTCCCTCTGTCCCTCTGGAGTATGTACACAGAGAATTATTATTTTTGCAAGCCATGTCAGCATTGTTCTTTGTTTTCTATAATTATTCAGGTTCTGTAATGAGGTATGAGCTACTTTAAAGGGGTATGAAGTGTAAACTACCTCCACTATGGTATACTCTGGGCTATGTTCTGTCTTAAAAGCAGCTAAAAGTCTACACACACATCAACCAAACTGGATATTGCATTTCTCACAGTCAAAAATTACAGAAGCAGCAATTAAAACATTAAAAATCTACTTTAAAGTACACTTTGTTGCATCTATGTATAAGTTACAACCTATGATTTAGAGGGAAAAGATGGAGATTGTTATATATTTTGGAGCCCAAAAGGATGAGTTGCAGAACATCTATTCAGATCAAATCTGTCTGGGACAATTGTTCTGGATCCAAGTCATAAAACATGGAGTCTAAAAGATATTTTAAAAATGCAGGCTTGCATGACTTTTCTTTAAGATGGATCTTAAAATGCCTTCAATTTTAAGGGGAAAAAATGGACCAGTCCAAAGATTCACAGCAATTTATGATGACAAAAATTGGATAGCTAATATGCTGCATTTAAAAAAAAAAAAGTAACATAATGAAATGTAACAGATAACTATAAACTTATGCAATTAATACACCAAGAGATTTGGACAAAATTTCATCAATATGTTAATGATACCTAATTCTATATTTCAATATCACTTGAGTCACAAGATGCTCAGTAGGTTCTGCACTGGTATTTGAATGCTGGACGTGGTTTATTAATGATTAGTTGAAAATAAAATCTTGAAACAATAAAAACTGTGAATTAAAGTGGTCCTCTGGTCTGGGCTTTAAAGGATTCTCAACTTTTAGTGAGGTACAGTAAGTGCTTTGCTATCAATAGGACAGAATAGTCTCCATGGCAAGGCAATATTGCCTTTTGCCATCTTTTGAAATATCCCAAACATTTTCCTTTGCAACAATACTCATGAATGACATTTTACCAAGTCTGCAAGGAGCAAAGTGGATAAGGAGATTATAACAAGAAATTCAAATGAAGTATGATACTGGTGTGTATAGAGTACAAAAATGAGACTTTCATAGTACAATTAATAAACCAGGAGATTTGGATTCATATTCTCTACTCAAATACATACTAAGTACAAACAGCCTTAGAGCACATTAATGCTTGTGATGCACACGAATATGCACTGATATAGAGTTTAGAATACATCTGCTGTGCTGTAAACTCACTGGTTTCTGATAGTGGAGATACAGATTTTGTACATATGTGTACATTCATGCGTTCATCTTGAAAGGTCATGTATGCCTTACTATTTGTATTAATAGCAGAATCATATGCTAAGCTGCAGGTCTAGTGCTTTAAGTACAGTTAAATCAGTACTGCTTAGAAACAGTGATCTTTTCAAAAACCCATAAAATTGCCCTGGAAAATTCTAGGATATTGATACCTAGAATTGACCCAGATATGCAATAATGATTAAAATGGAATACTCCATCTTCTGTTGGACCCCTCATTTCTGAAAATATAAAATCAGTTGTTTCCCCAGGTATTTGTTTCCAACCATAGTTGAAACACAAGGAAACTTTATGTCTGTGTATAAAAAGTGTTCATTCTTCTTGTACTTGCTACTTCTTCTCTCTACCACATTGCAAGAGATGCATGGATATTGCATACATGCATCATGTTTTATATTATATAAAGAGGTTTCTTCTACATAAGGAATCTTGCTGAATTATTTGTTTGTGTGCTGGCTGGATTGCTACAAACTGTGACAAGTTATGGGCCCAGAGCACACCCAGCCAGTTCAAACATGCAGCAAGACTGAACTGTAATCAAGCTGAGGGACAGCCTGCGTTATAAGCAAAAGAGAACAAAGCTGAGAAGCTTGCAGGATGGCAGTTGATTTCAAGGAGAGCTCTCTGCCTCAACTGGGAAAGAAGAAGTATATTATTTGGGCTGCAAAAATGGAATGCTTCCTAAAGGATAAGGAGCTCTGGGATATTGTTATTAATCCACCCCAGGCACCATTAGCAGCTGCAGATCAGAGGCAGCATAATAAAGCAATAGCTTACATCATTTTGAGTTTAGAAGATGAACAGTTTATCAATGTAGCTGATTTAAAAACTGCAAAGGAGGTTTGGCTGAAATTGAGAAGTGTGCTTGTGAGTGCATCATCATGCAATATTGTGCAATTATTGAGACAATTGCACAGAGACTGGCTGCTACCACAAGAGGGTGTAGAGAAGCATTTGCGGCACACACAGACTCTGTTTATTGAGGTAGAACAGCATTCAGATTCCTGAATCTCAGAAAGTGCTGTTGGAGTTAAACAGTCTGGATGAAATGCAGGACATAGTTTCAGCCATTTTTGAATGCAAACCAGAACAGGAATTATGTATGGAATTATGCCCTTAAAGCCTGTTTGATTTCTGAAGAAAACAAATGCCATTTTAGAAGAAGTCGTGAGGAGAAATTCCTGAGGTGGGGGCCTAAGGAGCAGAGAGAGAAAAGCAAGATGTCTGCAGAGACAAGAGTAACAGAAGAGACCAGATTACAGCCCAAAAAACAATAAATGGACAGGCTGCTGTTGCAAAAATTAGCTGTTGCAATAGTAGAGACAAATGGTTAATAGACAGTGGGGCTAGTCAAACAATTATTCATAATTCTAAATTGTTTTTCAGAATGGATATAGCTGGAGAAGATGCAGTAACCTTGGCAAATGGCCAGAAGGCTAAAGTCATAGGAAAAGGTAGTATGCTGATTCCATGTCTGGAGGAAAAGTTTAGTAACATATTATGTGTGGCTGAAATGGAGCATAATTTACTTAGTGTCTCCCAATCTAGACAAACAAGGGTTCAAGACCACATTTGTAAATGGGAGATGACTCATAAAAAGAAATGAGAATGTATGTGCACTGGGCATAAAGCAGGATAATTTTTATGTGTTGCAGGGCCAAAAGGTTCAATGTGCCCAAACATTTGGAAATGTGGCATGACATGATTCATGCATTCATCTCTTGCACAGAAAGTTGGTCATGCCAGCTTCAGAGTTTTGCAAAAGATGCAACAGTTTGGAGAAAGATTAAACTTGAAAGGGTGTAAGGCATACTTGGGCTATGCAGTATGTACAGTAGATCATCAAAGTCCAAGCCATTCCCAGTAAGCAAGAGTAGCATAAGGCAGACAACAAGAGCTCTAGAGCTGGTACATTTGGTGGGGCCAATGCAAGCCAGTTTGGGAGGAACAAAGTATGCGCTGGTCATTGTAGAAGACTATAGCAGATTTGGTTTCTGCTATTTAAGGGGTGTGCATAAGCGCACAATCATGCCTACCGTCCCTGTCCTATTGTCCCCAATTATTAGTTGCTATTTCTTGTATTTAAACTTAAGTTTGTTCTTGTTTCTGCTATATTGTAAGCTCTTGACAAAATAAATAAATACATAAATAAATAAATAAATAAATACATACATAAATAAATAAATAACTAAATAAATAAATAAATAAAAATATTTACTAAAAAGTAAAATAGAGGTGCTACAGAAATTTAAGCAATGGGTAAGTTTTGTAAAAAGGAGATATAAACAACAAGTATATCAGTGGCAAGCTGACAGAGGTTCAGAATTCATGTCAGCAAGTTTTCAACAGTGGCTGGGACAGTTAGGAATAAAACACAGAAGCACTAATCTGTACACAGCAGCTGAGAATGGTGTAGCTGAGAGGTGGAATGGAGTATTAAAGACAATGGATTCACTGCTGGAAGATTCTGGTCTGAGCAGGTCATATTGGGGTGAAGCCATGTTGAGTGTTAATTATTTAATCATTAGGCTGTGGAGTTCATCTATTAATAATACTCCATATGCAGCATTATATGGGAGAAAGCCATCTCTGGCATATTTAAGGGTGTTTGGAAGCAATGCATGGGTGCATATTCCAAAAGCAATCAGGAGAAAAGGTCAACCAAAGGCCAGAAAGCTCAGGTTTATGGGCTATGGGCCTGGCTCAAAAAGCTATTGCTTTAGGGATAGGAGCAAAGGAATAGTGATTTCCAGGTCTACTAGCTTTGCAGAGCAAAATTGGAACAGAATTGAAATCCCTTACTACAATGAAAACTCCTTCCAGATGGATAGTTTACAAGTCATTGATAGTGAAATAGAGAGCACTCAGGGCTTCATTCTTGTTGGCACTGGAGAAACTGTATAGACATCTATGATCAGAATGACAGTTAATTCTCTTGACAAATAAAAGGGTATACATTTAACAGCCAAACATTAGACATTAGGAGAGCACTGGCTGGCTTTAGTACACCAGCTTTCATTTATATAAAGACATACATCCCACAGGATTTTCCACTCAAAGCACAGCTCCTGTCCAGCCAAAATGCTGAAAAACCCATCATACTGATGGCATTGTCTGGAATAGATGACTTTCAGGATTATAGCACAGCAGTCTCCCACCTCCCTGTCCATGGCTAGCTCCAGATTCAGATTGTGCATTTTAATCTCTAGGGAGCAAACATTGGCAAACAAGACAGATAGAAAAGACGCATTAGCCCTCAATTTAATTTGTATCCCTGCACAACAACCATGCCTCCTTTTTTGATTATGGCTCTTTCACCTTTTTCTTAAAGAGACATTGCTCTCTCTCACTCCCAGAGCTCGCTGCCACCACCTCCAACTCCTCCAAAAACCTCACTCCCCTTTTCTGGGCCTGCCAATAGTCATATCCAATTCCTTCACTTCATAAGGATGGTGACCCGGTGCCCAATGTGGTCATGTGACCATGGGAAAGGAATTGGACATCAGAACTTCAAAATTAGATTATAAGTAGCATTTTGGGGTCCATTGTAACTACAAAGAGTTGCTAAGGGACCGGATGTAAGTTGAGGACTACCTGTAGTAATCTTTGGCATTATGTTGTTATATTAATACTCATCCATTGGGCTTGTAGTAATAGTTTGTAGTAATACAACTAGGTCAGGCAAAGATCTGACACAAAACTTATGAAGCATGAAATTGAAACCCCAGAGCCCATCCCTTTTGTAGCTAGGCAACCACAGTTCGATCATTGGCCAAGGAGATGTTTTGGGAAAGTCTCTGATTCAGGTGCACTGTTCTTCTGTTCTTCCCTTCTGCATACCGAAGCTGGGACAGTTGGCTTTGAGGATGGTAAACAAAATCCAAGCTGGCAGTTTCAAAGCTTCTCAAAAAATTTTCATTCTCACCTTCTGCATGATTCCCTCCCCAAGTCACCATTGCTCCCTCTCCACCATTTCCATGGCATTTGGCAGCAAGCTGGCAAGCATATGAAGATGCAGACCGACAGGCACATTTAGGTTTTTTTAGAAATTCAATATAGATCCTAGTTCCTGTAATTTTATTAAAACAATAATATTGGTACACTAAGGAAAAGTCTTGGATACAGGATCCAGTAAAAAAAACTATATAGATTTTTTAAGGACTGCTAATTTCTGTTCATATGATTATTAAGTGTACCAGGCACAGTTTAGATTGTCCTAATATCTTTTCAGAAAAAGAGGTTTCATAGAAAATCCTACACTAACAGAAAATCTATTGGAAACCTGGAGTAATCCAGAAGCAGCAGTGGTGGTATTCTACTGGTTTGGTAGTAAAAAATGTTACCGTTCGGCCGAACCGATAGTAAAAAAACAACTACCAGTTCCACTGAACTGGTACTTTTCTCCCTCCTGATGATCAGCTGTTCCAATGATCAGCTGTGCCAGGATCCCCCTCGCTGTCTTACTGCTTCGCCCAGGAGGCTTCTCTGAAGCAAAAAAATGGAGTGTGTGTGTGGGGGGGGGTGCAGCCCCCCCGTGTTCCGTTCTTGGCCTCCTGGGCCTCAGGGAAGCCTCCTGGGAGCAAAAATGGGTCCCCAGGAGGCTTCCCTGAGACGCAGGAGGCAAAAAAAAATGGAGCGCAGGCGGGGGTGCTGCAAAAAAAAACCCATGCCCACCCAGTCACATGGCCATGCCCACTTAGCTATGCCGACTTAGCCACACCCACAGAACCAGTAGTAAAAATATTTGCATCCCACCCCTGAGAAGCAGCCTTAATATTATTATCAAAGGAACATGCCTCACCTGGTTATCATCAGAATCCCTTTAATGCTATCCTAAATCTTTCTGTGATTTCCAAATCTCTCTTCTCATATATCAATTCTCAAGAACAAATACAAGAGCAGTCTCATCAATTCTTCAGAATGCTGTAATAATAGTCGTTTCTTAGAGTCAAGGCAGTGTTAACAGTTTGATGTTGCTTTAAAGGAAAAGCCTACTTAAAAGAAAAAAAATCTACTTGACAGGACAAAAAAACAATAATCTAGCTGAGGGGCTGGAAGACTGCACAATGTGCATGCAGAGCCTTTTTTGATTTAACACAATTCTTTTAAACCTATTAACTGCCAGCTTCTATAACTGATAGGTACTGCAGGCAGTAATTCATGAAGATCTGTTGATTGTGTATTAAAATAAAGCAGAAGAATATAATCAGATGGTGTTCCTTGATTTTACTTTATCAGGGAAGGTGCTAGAGCAATGACCCCCAACCTTGCCATGTCTGTGGAGCAGCAATGGCAGCAGGGGCAGGTGATGGTGGTATGGGGGAGAAGGGATTCTTGCACCTGTGCAAATGGAGTTTCACATGCTCACCTGTTCCCAAGAGGCCGCAGACTGGTATTGGTCCAGGAACTAAGGCAGTGGTGGAATTCAAATAATTTAAAGACTACTTGTTGGGTATGGTTTATCAGCCAGTTGTGAATCTATCTGGTGGTGGTTCTATCGATCCCACTTTTTTCTAGCTTACCAAAAAGTAGGTTGTGATCTACTTTGTCGAATGCTTTGTTGACATCTAAGTATTTTATGTCCACAATATTTTGCTGGTCTACTAATTTAGTCACTATGTTGAAGAATGAAATAAGATTGGTTTGGCATGATCTGTTTTTAACAAACCTGTGTGGACTGCTAGTTAATACTTTACTCATTTCTAGATGTTGGCACATCTGTTTTTTTATTATCTTTTTCTTCCTGGATATTAGGCTGATTGTGCTGTAGTTTCCCAGATCTGTTTTTCTCTCCCCCTCCCCTTTTTTGAAGATAGGAACCACATCAGCTCTTTTCCAGTCCTCTGGTAGTTCCCTGGTGCTCCAGGATTTTTGAAAGATATGGTGCAGTGGTTCTGAGATGACCTCTGCCAGCTCCTTTAAAACTCTGGGATGTAATCCATCAGGCCCAGGTGATTTGTTCTCATCAAGATCAGACAGGTGTTCTCTTACTATTTTTTTGCTTATTTTAACTTTTATTTCTGGTCTATCTATCACAGTTATGTTTTTGGTGGGTTGAGCTACAGTTTGTTTTTGCGTGAAGACAGATGCAAAGAATGAGTTAAGCAGCTCTGCTTTCTCTCTGTTGCCTGTTACTTCCTTGCCATATTCTCTCCTTAGTGGACCGACTGCTTCCTTGATTTTTTTCTTGTTATTTATATGTTGGAAGAAACTTTTAAAATTATCTTTGACTTTTGTTGCAAGTCTTTGTTCGTTCTGAGCCTTTGCTATCCTGACTTCGTTTTTGCAGATTCTGGCTATCTGCTGATATTCTGCCTTAGTTGTATGTCCTTCTTTCCATTTTTTGTACTTGTCCTTTTTTTCTTTCAATTTGCCAGAGAGATCTTTGTGCAGCCATGCTGGTTTCTTCTTCTTGTGCAGCCATGCTGATTTCTTGTTTTTTTTCCTCAGTGGTATTGTGCTGGTCTGGGCTTCTATGAACATACCTTTTAGAGTTTCCCAAGATTCTTGGGTTGTTTTCCCCTTTAGGATTTTCATCCATGGAATCTTTTCCAAGTTCTCTCTGAGTTTATTAAAATCAGCTCTTTTAAAATCTAAGACTCTGGTGTCATTATGTTCTATTGCTTGTGTTTGTGTTATGTTGAATTCTAGTATGACATGGTCATTCTCACCCAAGGTTCCTGCAGTTTCAACTCCCTCTATCACTTCTTTTCTGTTTGTAAGAATTAAGTCTAGTATGGCTGTCCCTCTAGTTCCATCCTCTACCTTTTGGACAACAAAGCTGTCAGCTAGGTTGATTAGGAACCTATTTGATTTCTCACGGTGCAGAATTAATTTTCCAATTGATATCAGGATAATTGAAGTCCCCCATTACTATTATGGTATGTTTCCTGCATATGTTTGTTAGTTGGTTGGCAAAAAGGTCATCTATTTTTTCTGCTTGGTTGGGTGGCCTATAATATACATCTATGGCCATGTTGTTCTTTTTTTTCTTTTATATTGACCCATATACATTCTAGACATTTTCGTCTTTGGTTTCATGCATTTCTGTAACAATATAGTGGTCTTTTACATATAGTGGAGCTCCACCTCCTCTTTTATGGGGTCTGGTTTTTTTTGAACAGTTTGATCCTACTGTCAGTATGTTCCAATCATCCCGCCAAGTTTCTGTTATTTCAACTATATCATATCTACCTTCATGTATTTGTAGTTCGAGTTCATGTTCCCTAGACTTTGTGCATTTGTGTATAGGCACTTGAGATCTTTATGTCTGATGCCGTGTTTACTGTCTACATAACCTGTGTTGTGCCTGACTGCCCCTACTTTCTTGCCACCTGATTAGTACACATGGTATGGCACTCGCTATTAAATGCTTAGTTTTGCTTGACAGCAAGGTTGGTAATCTTACCTACACAAACATCTATGTTACATGCACTGGTAACCCTATTAATTTTAGATTGCTGGGGACAGAAATGTTCTGTATCAATTAATTCTCTGTCCCCACTGTTCAGTTTAAATGTTTATCCAGAAAATCTGTGAATTTAATGCCAAGTAACTCAGTCCCTTTCTTTGATGGATGCAAACCATCTCTTTTGTACAGTTTTTCATTGGACCAGCTGCAGACATCATGACTAATAAAACCAAAGCCTTCCCTTTTACACCACTGCATACATAAATTTAAAGAAATGCAGGATCATTTAAAGCAAAATGAAAAAGAAAAGAGGAGATAATTGTATCCTGGGAAATGGAGAGACATGAGAAAGATAGATTACCTCATCTTGAGTCTAATCAGAGGGAAAGTCTGGCACATTTTTATAAATCTGTTATTATACCCTAAAACAATAAAGTATTTCTCTGCTTCTTGTGCTGTTTTCAGAGTTGGTCCACCTCAAATGACTGACAATCATATAAACATTATAAAATAATATGAAATTATGTCTTCAAGTTATTAATAATATTATATCAATATTATAGCTGTAAAAGAGATTATGAAGCTGAAATGCATAACTTCAGATTGCTATGCTAGTATCATAAAGGTGAACATGGTCAGTCATGGACATTGTGAATCACATAGTTGTTAAGTGAAACTGGCTTACCTATTGATTCTACTTATTAGAAAGCCTCTGGAAAATTTGCAAATGATGATCATATGGTCCTTGGATGCTGCAAACTGTTGCAAATACATGCCAATTGCCAAGTACCTGGATTTTGATCACGTGACTACTGGGACATTGCAATTGTCATAAGTGTAAAGACTAATCATACATTGCCTTTTCCAATGCCCCAGTAACTAAGAACAGTTTTACCTGTAAAACCAAACTGTCCTCCTTTAAAGAACAGAGTAGGTTCTTAAACAGCATTGTTAAAAATGTGACAAACAGTTATACAGTCAGAGTGACTCAGCTTTTCTGTCTGTTCTGAATGTCCTGGCTTCACCCACAAGCTGTTTAGCTTTGAATTATATAAGAACTTTATGTGATTGTGCTAGAAAGTTAAAAGAGAATAACCAGATAGTTTCTACAGCATTTTTTAAATTAATTCCTGACAGAATGAATATATATTTTCATAATATATTCCCTGTGGAATAAGTTAAGAATTAAGTGCCTAATCACAGATTATTCTGGACACAGAATTGGATGAATAATTTCTCTAGGTACTGTGGTATGTAATAGAAATGTTATTCTTACTCTGCTGTGAAGTTGGATATAAATTCTCATTACCTCTGCATTAAAAATAAGGAAAATATAACTCCTGTTGGCACCAACCAAAACGTTTTAGGTTAAAGCTTTGTGATATGAGTGCAAGCACATTTTAACCAGACTATTATATGGCTATCCACTTGGAGATAATAAAAGCTCTGCATCCAGTTACAAGTCTATAGATTGGTTGCATATGCAAAATCAATAAAACGTATGGCCATCCAAATCAGTTCAAAGAATCTACAACAGTAGAGATAATGTGGTGTTGGTTAGTTAGCCTTCTGCTCAAATCTCTGTCTCTCCATCCATCCATCCAAAATGAACCCGGTAGCCAATGCCTACATATTCGAAAAAATACCAAAGTAAAGATCATATTATGCTGCACTAACTTAAATTAGTACCATTCATGGAGGGTAATATTGAAGAAAATAGAACATAAGCCGAGTTGCCTTTCCCCTCTGCTTGTCAAAATGGCTTGACTACACCATTTTACAACTGCTAACTCCATATTATATAATACAGATTGTTAAGTATGGGTCAGATTGAAGAGGCGGGACAATGTGAAAAGGTAAAAAAGAATCTGTTTATTCTGCTCTGTGTAACTACCGTGGTGGTGCACCTGCTGTTTTTTTTACAGGTTGTTGTCCAAACTTTCAGCCACTGATGGCTGTTCATTTTCCCGCCCAGAAAATGAACCAATGGGGAAAGTCTAACGTCACTGACTTTCCCCATTGAATATTCAATACCCCTCCCCTCCTGGAAGAAACATTCCTCCAATCTGCTCTCACACACAGTACGTAGTCACGCAGGTATGCGGGGCTCCAGTGGGTGTGACCTGACCTGGGCAGCTCATTTTCATCAGCAGCAGCAACCTGACTAGTCGGGTTTGCTGCCACTCCAGAGCCAACTCTTGGAACTGCCTCAAAGTTTTCCTGGGGCATGGTCGGCTCCAACAAATCAGAGGCCTCCGAAGTTCCTTGCTGGACTCCCCCTTTCTCAGCTAAGTTGTTATGCAATATGCTCAGGTTTCAGTTCAGCATTGAGTTGGGTGTGAGTGTGTTTACAGTACTTTTATTTGTCAGAGCTGGTTTTTCGTTTCTGTGTCAGATTTCTGTTTCTGTGATTCACTGTTTGGTCTGAACTTGGTTCAATCGTCCCCGGAGTTGGTATATGTGCCTACTCCATATCTTACTATGTTCTAAGTCTACTCGGTAAGATCAGGGACCTGTGATTTGTGCTTCTTGGGCCAGAACCCATGTGGGGGGCATGTAGTTATGTGCATAGACTGATTGTCCTATGCTAAGAGACCATTTACTGGTTGAATATACTGGTGTGTTCAGATGTAATCTTTCTAAAGTTGACCTTAATTTCTGTCCCATTAAGAGTTCTGCCGGACTTCTATGTGTGGCAGCAGGAGGGGTGATATGTTGTATCATCAGTAATTTGTCTATTTTCCTTTGCCAATCCCCTGGTCCCATTTTGCCAAAGTTTCTTTAGTGGATCACATGACCTTTTCTGCCTAACCATTCTTCTGGGAGTGGCCAGGCGCCGATAATGCATGGCAGATTCCATGCTCTGCTAGGAAACATTCAAAATTATTTGCTGTGAATTGGGGCTTGTTATCTGACACCACACTATCTGGTAACCCATGAGTAGCAAACAGTTTCCTTAGTACTTTAATAATGGCATCTGCCATGGTGGTTGTCATGATTGTCACCTCCACCCATTTTGAACAAGCGTCTACTGTTATTAAGAATGTATGTCCCTGCATCGGCCCCGCCAGGTCTATGTGTATTCTGGACCAGGATGCTTTGGATGTTTCCCATTCCATGACTGGTGATGAAGGTACCAACTTGTTGTTTCAATTTATAATAATTACCTTCCTTAATCGTTACACATCTTGCTGTTAATTGAATCCCTAAATATTTAACTTTCTTGGTAATCTGGATATCTAATCTCTTCGTTAATTCCCCTTTCTGCTTCTCTGTAATGTTTTTCACTAAGATATTAGTTATTCCTCTATTTATTTTCAGTCCTGCCACTTCACCATAATCTTCTATTCTTTTTATTAATTTAGGTCCTGTTTCCTGTGGGTCTTCAACAATAAAAACTAAATCATTTGCAAATGCCTATAACTTAAACTTTTCCTTCTTTATTTCCATACCTTTTATCTCCATATCTTATCTGTTAAATACTTCTAATGTCAGTACAAATAATAATGGCTACAAGGGACATACCTGCATTGTTTCCTTCTTAATGTTAACCTTTTCAGTCATATCTCCATTTACCATAATCTTTGCAGTTTGCCTTAATCATCGAAATAAATCTCTCCCCAAAGTCCATATCTTTTAATTGTGCTAGCATAAATTGCCAGTACACATTAAATGCCTTCTGTGCATCTAGGAAGATCAATGCCATTTGCTTCTCTGGATGTGCTTCATAGTATTCCAAAGTGTTCAGGATTATTCTCATATTATCTTTGATTTGTCCCTTAGGTTAAAAAACCATTTAGATCTGGATGTATAAATTGATTCAAAAATCTCTTTAGTCTTTCTGCATTTATCAAAGCAAATATTTTATTATCTGCATTCAATAAAGATATCTGTCTATAGTGTTTTATTTGTTGCAAGTCTGAGTCTTCTTTCAGTGATGTATGCTTCCATCTAAGAATTTGGTACTTTCGCCTCTATCAACAGTTCATTAAAAACTTCCAACATTGGGTTGCTTAAAGAGTCTTGTAATGTTTTATATAATTCTATTATTAGTCCATCTGGGCCTGGTGTTTTGATATTCTTTTGTCTTTTAATTGCTTCTGTTAATTCCATCATTGCTATTCTTTCTTCTAATGCTGCTTTAACTGTTTTGGGTACTGTAGGTAACTCTGCTTTTTCTAAATATTGGTTTTTTTTTCTGGAATTGCCTCTTGGTCATATAGTTTTTCATAATTTTGAATTATTTTCTTTTTATCATCATTTTGATTGTAGAGTCCCTTTATTATTTATTAGTTGATAAATCAGTTTCTTTCTTTCTCCTTTTCCAATCTATATGCCAGCCATGTTCCTGGCTTGTTTGCATTTTCAAAAAAAAATTTGTTTAGATCTTTTAATTTTTTGTGCTAGTTCTTGTTTAGCTATTAAATTCAACTCATGTTTTTAAAGTCCATTTGTTTTTTTATGTTCTTTTTTTTGTGGATCTTTTTGTAATTCCCTCTCTAGCTTTTCATATTCCTCTTCTAATTTTTTTAAAAATATTTTTATTGCACATTTTCCAACATTTACACTACATGTCCAATCTTTACAGTATTTCAGTATTGGTATCACTCGTAGTTACATATTAGTATTTTCATTTTTCTTCCTTTCCTCTCATATATTATTCTTATAATAATATTCTTACATATATATTTTGCCTTTTCACAAATATCTTCATATATATAATTCCTGTTGCTCTTAAGTCACCTTTAGTTTTTACATCTATTCTCTAACCACTCATACCATGTATCCCAAATCATATAATATTCTGTTTTTCCCCTATCTTTTAACTCCATCGTTAATCTGTCCATCTCTGTGCATTCAAGCACCTTTTTTATCGCCATCTCTTCTGTGGGCATGTTGTCCTGTTCCAGTTTTGTGCAAAGACGATCCTAGCCGCCGTTATTATGTGGAATATGATATATTGGGTTTTCTTACTTAATTTGCCTTTTATTATGCCTAACAAAAATAATTCTGGTTTCAACTCAATTTTTTGTTTTGTAATTTCCTCAAGCCATTTCTTTATTTTAGTCCAATATTTCCTAGCTTCTGTGCATGTCCACCACATGTGAAACAATGTTCCTTGTTTATGCTTATATCTCCAGCATCCCACCAATCTGTTTGGATACATTTTCACTAATCTTGCTGGAGGTAGATGCCAGTGATAAAATAATTTATATTGGTTTTCTTTGTTGCCGACATTGTTAGCTTATAATTTTGCTGCCACAATTTTTCTCAGTATTCTAGTTCAATATTGTAGCTGACTTTTTTTGCCCAAATTATCATAGTTTCTTTGACAGTTTCTTCTTCCAGTTTGAATCTCAAAAAATAGTTGTATGCTTTGGTTATCATTTTTCCTCTGTTCCTTGTAGTATTTCATCAAGTTCTTGTTGCTCTGTATAGAAACCATGTTGTTCCAAATCTTTTTTATATCTTGCCTGTATTTGAATGCATGACCACCAATCTAACTCTATTTTATCAGAGTTCAGTTCTTGTTTTGACTTCAATTTCCCTTGGTCATCTAGTAACTCTTTGTACCTCACCATCTTATTTAGATCTAATAGGTTGGGGTATATCACTGCCTCCATAGTGGACAGCCAAGTTGGTATTTTAATATAATAGGTTCTCTTAATTTTCCCCCACACATGTAAAAGAGTATCTCTGACTAGATGTCTCTAGAAGTATGTATGAGATTTATTTTTCCCTTCCCAGATAAATGCGTGCCAGCCTAATTGTAAGTTGTGCCCTCTGTCGTCAATATCCTTTTATTTTTTAACTCTGCCCAATCTTTTATCCAGGTTATGGCTGCTGCTTGATAATATAGTTCCCAATCTGGGAGCCCAAAACCTCCCTTATGTCTACTGTCTTGTAATAATTTTAATTTTATTCATGGTTTTTTCTCTAGCCAAATGAATTTCATTAATATTTTATTCAATTCTTCAAAACATTTCTTTTCTAGTTTTATCGGTATTGTTATATTCATTTTGACTGTAGCTATTCTTCCAATTAATGACAGTTGAAATTTCCACCAATTGTTCAAATCTTTTTTTATTTGTAGTAGTAGTTTGTTATAATTGTCTTCTTTTATTGATGAGCATTTTGCCATCAGCCAGATTCCAAAGTATTTTACTTTCTTAACTATCTGTATTTTCAGTTTTCTCTCTATGTCTTTTTGCATATTATGGGTAAGATTTTTGGTTATTATTTTTTTCTTTTTCTTTATTTATTTTCAGCCTTCCTACCTTGCCAAATTTTTCTATTTCCTGTATTAATTTAACTCCTGTTTCTAAAGGTTCCTCTATAATAAACACCAATTCATCTGCAAAAGTCTGGATTTTTGTATTCTTCCTTTTTTATTTTTAAGCCTTTTATTTCTTTGTTGCCTAATATGAGTTAGTAATACTTCTAGAGATAGTATAAATAATATACTAGTGGGCATCCCTGTCTTACCCCTTTAGTTATATTAAACTTTTCTGTTAATTCCCCATTTATTATTATTTTTGCTGTTTGGGTGAAGTAAATTGTATTTATCATTATATCTATTTCTTCTATATCTCTTCTCAATTCCAGACCATGTCAATTCTCAACCAGGAGTTATGAGGGTTTGAGAAAAACATGTGTTGGTTCTTCTTTGGGTTTAACTCTTGCCCTGTGTCCTGTAGTTCTGACACCTTCTTTTTCCAGACATTCCATTTCCAGCTGTCCTTTCACATCTTGGTCTGATCCTTTCTCTTGTAATTTCTGTTCTTCTTGGCTCTTGCTTTCTAACTCATCTCTGCTGTCTGTTTCTTCTTCTGTAGCTAGGCAGTGTTTGTAAAACTCCTGTGCTTTGTCCAGGCTGTCAATTTTGAATTTCTTGTCTTGTCACGTAATCAGCAGGCCTTCCAGAGCCATCTGAAGAGCACCTTGTACTTGACCAATTGCGAGGAGAGGAAGTATAGTCTCTTCTTCTTTTCTCTGTCCCTTCTTGGAATTTGCTTTAATGTTATAATCTCTTTTCCTTTCTAGATCAGAGATTCTTCCTTTGTCTTCTTATATATTTCATCTTTTGTTGTTTTTCTAGAGGACCTCACATGTACTTCCCTTGATAATTTATGGCATCTTGTGTAATTTGTTTCATATCAATTTTTTTATTTTATTCTACATATACAAGTCAATACATAAACAGTGTGGCACCTAAGCACCATACATTCTGGTGCAAAAAATAATAACATTAATCATATCTCCAATGTTAATACACATATTTGTATTAAATTATAATCTTTCATTATTTAATTATTCAATATTCCAATACATTATTCTAATGCCAATCACTATATTATTTAAGTATACATGATAATTTCATTATTCAATTCCTTCTTTCATTTTTTGTTTTTAAAAAACCCTCTCCTTTGGCAAGCAGTGTGATTCCAGGTTTTTACATTTCAATACAAACATGACCATGGTTACATATTCATCTTTCTTGTTCAGTTTCATATCACATTATTACTTATTAATATTAAGTTTATTAAACTTATTTTATTCAATTTCAATTCTTATCTTAACTTATTTCATTTTTCTTGGGATATTCTCATATCTTACTTTACAATATTACCTAAGATTCTTATTTCATTTCTATATTTATTGTACATATTACTTTTATCTGTCATATTTGCCATTTTATCAATTCTTGTTCTATTAATTCTAAAAAGAAATTGTCCCCTTTAGTTGTCAATTTGAGCTTACCACCTTCATTCTACATTAATAACAATATTTTCCTATCTACTAAATTTCAGATATGCATATATTTTATATCAGATTCCACATAGTATTCTTTTCTCAATCACCTTATAAATCATCTGTATATTACAAAAATATTAATCCAGTCAATTAATTATAGAAACTTATATTAAACTTTCCATTATGATTCTCATAATTTATATATCACTGATTATCAATTAACATTCTTATAATAAATTCCCATTTCCATATCTATTTCATTAAATTCCATATCTAGTATAATGATAATCCTTAGAAAGAAAAAAAAATCCGTTCCAATCTTATCTATTTTCAAAGAGATAATGTGAGGATTGTCTTAAATATTATTGAATATTTACAATATCATAATGAAAGACAGGCTGTCATGCCCCTGTTGGAATCTGATTTGAAGGGGGAGACTGAGCAGCTGATAGGGAGTGGGAGTGTGGCTCCATTGGCTGTGGAAGAAACTTGGGAAGGGCAAAGGCCAGCTGGGCAGAGAAGGGGAAAGATAGAGCAAGGGAGAGGGAATTCAGAGGAAGACCCAGACCCACCCCCTCTTCATCCTAGGGCATGCAGGGAGGAACGGAGAAGGGAGCAACACGAGTTGCATGGCTTACGGGGAGGAAAGGGCCCTGATTCCCTTCATTAGCTGCAGCTGGGAACACAATGTTTAAAAAGAGAAGCTGTGCACAGCAAAGTTGTTGGGTGCAAATCGTGAATTATTTGGTATAGTCGAGGCTTATATGGGTTTCTGGCATCTTCCCAACTGTGTGTTTTGCTGGGCTTTCAAGTCTGTAATTCCTTCTCCTGCCCTGTCAAGTTAATTACCGCAGCATGGTTTGTGTGGATTTTTATTTACAGTTTGTATGTACTTTGTTTTTGGACTGAATTTCCTCCACTTGGGAGAGGTTTTTTCTCCAGTCGAAGGTAACCTGGACATTGGGGGCAAAGTTGGAGGTATTAAAGGGACACTTCTTGCTTATTTGACTGTGTTGCCTTTGTGCCATGCTTCGGGTCATCACACAGGCTGCCTTAATTATTTTAGACGCAGAGAAGGCCTTTGACAACCTGAAATAGGACTTTATGTTTAAGGTGTTGGAAGAAATGGACTTTGGAGTGAATGTTATCCAAGGAATTAAAATGGTCTACACATCACAGAATGCAAAAAAAAATGTTATAAGTGGTGATCTAATCTTGTGAATTAGTTAGATCCATGTGATTTCCATGTGATTTCATGTGAAATTTGAAAAGGTAGAAAACAAGGATGCCCTTTGTCCCCTTTGCTGTTTATTCTGGCTTTGGAAGTTTTGAATAGAGATATCAGACAAGATGACAAAATAAGGGATATAAATATTAAGAAAGAAGCTTATAAATTGAGGGTCTTCATATTTCTACAGGATCCAAGCATAATATAGAATATTTGATGAGGAAACTGAATGAGCTTGGGGCTTTGGCAGGTTTCAAAATAAATAAACAGAAAACATGTTGATTAAGAATATGTCTTCTCAGGATAGGGATATATTGAATTTAAAAGTCGGGTTTTAGGGCTGAGAAAAAGGTGAAATACCTAGGGGTTATATTGACAAATATAAACATAAAACTGTTTAAAAATAACCAATTCCCTCTTTGGTGGGATATTAAACAGGATTTACAAAGATGAGATAAAAGATGAATATTTTACCAAAGATGCTTTTTTATCTCAGACATTACCAATGCTCACAACTGACACTCTATCTAAACAATGACAGAAGGATATCTCTAAGTTTGTATGGCAAGGGAAAAACCAAGAATTAGCTATAAGCTATTGCAAGATGCTAAGGAAAGAGGGGGGCTGGGTCTACAAGATATCAAATTGTATTTTGAGGCATGCTGCTTGACCTGGGCAAAAGAAAAGGTGAGTCTTCAGAATAAGTGATTACTTGAATTAGAGGGACATGATTAAGGTTTGGATATGTGGTGGGATTCAAAATTTTTTACTACTGTTTCTGTAGTGACTTGGTGGATGAGGCATGGCTTGGTGGGGATGGCAAGGGAAGGATACTGTAAAATCTCCATTCCCACCCCACTCTAGGGGAAGGATACTGCAGAATCCCATTCCTTCCCCATCCCACTAACCTGCTTTCCAGCTCCTTTCTCCTGTGCAGGGCAACAAAAGAAGACCCAGCCGATCAGCTGGGACTTGGAAGGTAGGGAATAGATGGGGGTGGGGCCAGTCAGAGGTGGGATTTGCCGGTTCTCCAAATTACTCAAAATTTTCGCTACCGATTCTCCAGAACTGGTCAGAACCTGCTGAATACCACCTCTGGTTTGGATGGCATGGCTACTTATGGTATGATAAAAGTAAAAATGTTGATTTTATTAACCATTTTGTTAGATGTGCCATACTAAGAGTTTGGAATAAATATAAAACAAGGCTCTTTATGAAGCTGCCCCTTTGGGTGTCACCACAGGAAGCTTTTTTTTTGGAAAAGAAATGGTCGTAAAGCCAGACTGGCTGATATATGGTAAAAATTTTATCTTTTAATCTTGGTGAGATAAAAATGAAACCAGAACTTTTCCTTTTGGGCCTAATGGAAAAAGAACTGGGGGGGAAATTTGGAATTTTGTTATTATATATGTTGACAGAAGCAAGACTATTGTAGGTACAAAAATGGAATGACACTTCAATTTCTACCATGGAAGAATGGTTGTGGAAGTTGATGGAGTTGGCTTGAAATGGGAAAACTGACTATTTTGATTAAGGAAAAGAACCGAAGTATTTTTGTTTCCACATGGAGACCACTACTGAACTTCGTGCTTGATGTAGAAAAGAATGAAACTCTGACTTTGGATATTATAGATTAGACTGATAGATCTTTATAGAAATGGCTTGTACGCACTATTATGGAAAAGAAAAAAGTTGTGATTTGATTTTAATGCCTTATTTTACTGTAACAGAGAGAGTTGGAAATCAGTGCTTCTTTTTCTTTTTTCCCCTATCTTTCCTCACTTCTGTTCCCCCCACCCCCCGTTCTTCTATTTACTTTTGTATTTTGTATTTTACAATACTCTATAACTATGTAAAATGTTTACCAAAAAAACATGTACTGACAATCCAAATAATATTTAAAAGCAGCCTGCATAAAGCACATTGCATTTTTAAGCCTATAAAAATTAGACCAAAATACATGAAAGTCCATTTTTATCCAAATAAAGTTGCACATCGATGGTCTCAATATAGACCTGCTATACCCTATTAAATAATATATAGCAGAAAACATGAACAACCTTATTTGGATATATAGGCCTACTAAACACTATTAAATTAAATGTAATAGGATATAGCAGGCCTATATTGAGATCTATGGTCTGATTTTTGGTACAGGTGAGTATACATTAAAACAGTGGTGGAATTTAAATAATTTAACAATGGTTCTCTGCCCTAATGGCTGTCTGGGTAGGCATGGCTGGGTGGTCATGTGACTGGGTGGGTGTCTCTCATGTCGAGGTGCACCTCACCTCACCTGTCCTCTCCTCACCATGCCCAGCCCCACCTCATCCCTCCCTTCCCAGCCATTCCTTGTCACTCCCGGCCTTGCCTTGCCTCGCTCAGCCTCTCCTCAATTTACAATCACAATTGAGCCCCAAATTTATGTTGCTAAGTGAGAAATTTATTAAGTGAGTTTTGCCTCATTTCATGACTTTTCTTGCCACATTTGTTAAGTGAATCACTGCAGTTGTTAAGTTAGTAACACGGCTGTTAAGTGAATCTGGCCTTCCCATTGACTTTGCTTGTCAGAAGGTTGCAAAGGGGGATCACAAATACCCTGGGAGACTGCAACTGTCATAAATGTGAGACAGTTGTCAACCATCTGAATTCTGATCTTGTGACCGTGGAAATGCTGCAATGGTTGTAAGTGTAACAAACAGAATCCAAAGACTAATTGGGGAGCAAGGAGTGGCTGGGAGGAGATTCAACTGATTCATCGAACTGCTCAGAAAGTTAGCTTCCTGTTCTCCCAAATCGGTGAAAACTGGATGAATCCCACCAATGGATTAACACCAAGTTAATATCAGATTTAAAGTTTTATGTTAATTTGGTGTTAATCCATGCTCATCTGTGCCAACAATCAGAAGTAGACAGTACCCAAATCAAGGAACTTGTCAAGCAAACTAACAGTAAACAGCCCAACCAAACAACATCTAAGACCATTCCCACCAACACTGACAGGACAAGCCAGTAGAATATAAACACCACTCCCTTCTTAGAACTAATGATGTTATCTAGTTTGAGTAATGAAATGCAACAAAACAACTGAGCTCAGAGAGCACCAAGGATCTCCTCAAAAAAGACAAAGCTTATTATTTTATAAGCCTTATCATGATTACAGTCATTTCCAGATTAATAAAATAAACTTTTCCCCCAGTCCCAAATGAATATGTCTTAAGTATGAGACTTTTAGACGATTTGGATAAACAAGTACTTGCCCACAGAGGTAATGTTTACAAGGTTTGGTAGTGCTCATTACCTTTCTTTGGAGCATTCAAATTGAGTGAGTGGGTGTCAAATGGTACCAATATCAGAATAATGAACACATGCTCATAAATTATTCACCTCTATCCTCCCCCTCCTTCAAAAAGAAGTGAGTAAAGTTAGTTGTTGTAGTAGGGCCTTCTATGGTGTTGTCCCTGCCCTTTGGAATATCTTACCCTCAGAGGGGAGGCAACCACTCTTGTGGTTATCCAAAAGAGTGTTAAAATTTGGCTTTGCTAATTAGGATTGGGTCTAGGAGTGTGATGCAACCAGGGGGATAATTGCTGGCTAGAGGGCACCCCTTCTCGCTTTTTATCCTTTTAGCTTTCTGATTTTTTAAAAATCTTGCTTTTCACTTTTAACTTATAGATTTTAACTTTGTACTTAACTTTATTTTTAATGTGTGATTTTATTCATATGTTTATATTGTTTTATTATGTTGTAAACCACTCAGAGGGCTTAGGTGAGATAGGCAGAGTAGAAATCTATTAAATAAATATAAATATATATTGAACAAACAACAATCCTTTAAATATACAGGCTGCTCTAGTCTACTGGAATTTCGGGCTGATTTATGTAGCAGACATTACATTACAAATCTTGATGGTTTATAATTTAATTTGTTCTTTAACTTTACTGCATCTTGAATAACTGCTCATAATAGAACTTTATTGACTGCCAGCCATCTTATCTATTATATCCTTTACTTTTATCAATTTGTCTGGTCAATTCACTGGATCTGAAACCCCACAAACTAGATCACATCTCCAGTCCTCAAATTCTTAGCTGCAAGTCAATTTATACATCCACCCAGGATACAAAAGGTTGTGGAGACCAAAATAAGTGATAAGCATAGGCAGATACTTTTAAGGCATTTTAGTTATCAAATAATAGAGAAATCAGGGGGTAGCATTTAGATGTTGAAACATAAAAGATATTAGTTCCAAATTTTGTTAAAATAACTTATTAAATTTTTTGGGTTTTTTTCTCTCATTTTGTTTATTGCTTGGTCAATACATCTGATGTTAAGCACAAGAAATCAGGAGTCAGAGCAGTTCAAATGAATACAGATTTAGTGCATGCTAACACTTTCTACAAGAATCTGAACCACTAATGGTAAAAGAAAATTGGAGGTAGATAAAGGTTGATGGAATTCAAGGTGGGCTAGATTTAGATTGTCAACCCTGAAATGAACTTGGCTGAAACCATCTTGGAAGTTTCAGGGTTGCCACACGATGGTGGGAGGGAGGAAATAGTTAGATAGAGTTTTGTAGCCAAAACAATACAGTTTTCCTGTGGGAAACAAGGACATTCTCACAGGTGGCTGGCCAGAGGAGTGAAGTAACCAAGCAACCGGCCAGCACCTGGATTGGACAGTGTGACCAGTGACTTGGGGGAAAGGAAAAACTTTCACTTTTCATTAGGTGAAAGCCACAGGAACTTTCAAAGTCAGTTTTCACCAGTTGTGCCAATATGATGTATCCTGTTGAGTTCGGAGTGTGAATGAAAGAGAATCAGAGTGATCTTCAGCTAAAGCTCTTTATTGAGTACATGCGAATAACAGCTAACAGTCTGGCTGACAGCGCTCCTTTTATAGAAAGCTGTCAGCCAGGCAACCAATCAGTTTAAACCATTTTTCCCACTTCAATAGTGGACCTGAGTGAAGACTTCAGTCTTTAACTTGAGTTACTAATTTGAATACGTAACATCCTTCCCTTCCCAGACAGAACATACACATTTTAATTTATGCATTTCAACAGATGTAGTCATGCAGGGAGTTGGGGCGGTGGTGCATCCACCCTGATCTGCACAGTTCTTTTGGAGCAGTGCTCTGACCAGGCTGCTGTTCCTGGACTTGCCTGCAGCCTCCTCAGGAACTCGGTCTCTGGCGGCTTCGACACAATGGGAACCGGTTCTACAGGAACTCTGTGCTGGCTGGCTCCCTGTTCTCCAGGTACGTGCATTTTGTGATAGTCTCAGTTTGAGACTTTCTCCGATCTTGGCAGAACTTCAGAGTCTTTGGTAGCTTCTGGTGTAGTCCATTCCAGCTGGCAGCAGACTGAGATGCCAAAACAACCTTGCAGTTGGTCAATGTGGCAACACCATTCTCAGCCATCATCCAGCTACACTCAGTAGGAGCGCAGTCCGGTTATGGACATGACCAGGGGTGGGATTCAAATTTTTAACAACTGGTTCTGTGGGCATGACTTAGCTGGTTGGCATGGCTTGGTGGTCATGTGACTGGGTGGATGTGGCTTGGTGGTCACGTTATTGGCTGGGCGTGGCCAACTCAATATCACTCACATCGAGGCACGCATCTCCTCACCTGGCCTCTCATGACTGTGGGGATGCTGCAACAGTCGTAAGTGTGAAAAATGGTCATAAGTCACTTTTTTCAGTGCCATTGTAACTTTGAATGGTCACTCCACACAAGCAAAGTACCAGCAAAGGAGGGGAAAAAAACTCCAGAGACGTTCCAGAGACAGGAAGTCTAGTCCTGCCAAGAATGTAATAAGGGTTAACGGAGAGGCAGTTTCTGTAAGCAACACCAGAATGTTTTCTTCCTGCCTTCCTTACAGGATTAGGCCAGTAATTTCTTCTAACAACCAGTTCTCCGAACTGCTTAGAATGTTAACAACCAGTTATAGCGAATAGGTGTGAACTGGTAGAATCTCACCCCTGGACATGACCCAGGCAAGAATCCAGAGGGCACCCCTGGCGTAGTTGTGGGCATATACTAAGTCCCCCATATTTAATGACCAGAGCTAGCTGATCGAGTTGGTGGGTGCCTCTGCTGAATAGTTCGGTTGTAGTTGGTCCAGATCTGTTCTTAGGCTTCGGCCCATGAGTAGTTCAGCCAGACTCTGGTTAGTTGTGGCACTGGGTGAAACATGCTGAACTAGCAGGCACTTGGCTATTTGTGTCTGACAGTCCCCTGGGGCCATTCTTGCCAATGCCTCTTTTGCCAATCGTACCATTCTCTCTGCCCTAACCCTAACCCTAACCCATTGCTAGCAGGATGGAACGGTGCAATCAAAGCATGATGTATGCCATGTCCTGCCAGGAATATTTCATGTTGGTTAGACATGAGCTGAAGCCCGTTGTCTGACACCAGGATGTCTGGTAGTCTGTGGGTGGTAAATAGTTTTTGTAGTGCCTTGATGACAGCATCTGAGGTGGTTGATGGCATTAGTATGACCTCCAGCCATTTGGAGGATGCATCAATGACGACCATGAATGTACCTGACCCTGGAATGATGCCGTGAAATCAATGTGGACCCTTGACCAATGTGTTTTTGGTGCTTCCCATTCATGCACTGAAGTGGAGAGGTGTGCTGGCCTCAATTCTTAGGATGGCTGCCAAGAGGTAACCCATTCAGTGATGGCTTTATCCAGGTTGGGCCACCAAGCGTTACTGTAGGCAAGTGCTTTCATTCTGATGATGCCTGGGTGACCTACATGCAAGGCTTCCAGGACTGGTTGCCATAGTTTCTGTGGGGTGATTATTTCCCCAAAGTAAGCAGCTAAAGTAAACTAAACTAAAGCAAAGTAAGTGTTGCCGGGTGTGGAACAGCAAGAATTCTGCTCTGATGGGCCCCTTTGGCCACCCCTTCCACACCCAGTTGAGCACTTGGGTGATAACTTGGTCTTTGGCGGAGTGTTTGGCAATCTCAACTGCTGTAATGGGGCCAGATGGTAGTTCCTCAATTAGGAGGATGGAGGCGACTTGGGCCGGATCCTCTACTATGATTGGAAGTGGGCATCGGCTAAGGGCATCAGCATGGCCAAGGGATTTACCTGGTTTGTGTATGAGCTGGTAGCTGTATGCTGCCAAGAAGACTGTCCAGTGCAGCGGTCACCAACCGGTCAGCTGTGGCCCACTGGTGGGCTGCAAGAAAATTTTGGTGAGCCGCAGAGAAATCTCAACCCAGAGCACCCCCCAAAGCAATTAATCCAGGCTGCAGGAACACAAGGCTGCACCACCCACATGGCCTGCGGGAACCCTCCCTGCCCACTCACTCCTTACCAGGCAAACTTTCCTGCTAAATTGCTATTTTTCCGACCATCAGCTGTTCTGCTGTGCCAGGAGATTTAGATTAGCTAGGAAGCAGGAAATCATTGGATTTCTTGCTTTCTAGCTAGTCTTTAGATCTTCGGCTCTACTTTTAAGCACAGCCGAACCTCCCTTAGGACTGAAGGTTCTATTATTCAGTGCAGACTCACGGCAAGCAAATTTTATGTGACGGACTGAGCTAGCCGATAGTAGATAGATAGATCACTGAATGATTCTGCCAGCAACTCAATCTGCCTGCCTGCTTTGCCTGATTTTGGGTAAAAGTTGCTCTTTTTTATAAAAAAAAAAATCAATATTTTTTTTTAAACAAGTTTTATTAATTTCAGAAACAAACAAATCATCATCAACTATTACATATTTGAACCTTTTTCCATTATAAATTTTACAAGTCAGATAAAACCTTATCTTATACAATACAATTCTATTTTAAACCATTTCTAAATGAGCATAAAAACATCTCTTGTCCTCTATTTCTTTCTGACTTGATTATCGTCATTCTCTTTCTGTGTTTCTAGAAGGTTTCACCAATACTTCTCAAAAACATAAACAAACACAAACAAACATATAAAAAATCTTTTAGTAAAGTAACTTGGCCCCCGGTACCTCTCTTTATATGGGCTTTAATTATATTCATGCTCATCTTACAGATCATTACCTATTTTGTTTACCATTCTGTATCTTCTGTATATACTTCTCCACACATTTCACTCTTCATAATTCTATCTTATTCAATCCATCTTAATTTAAATCATTATATTTGTATCTTTTGCCCATCCTTTATTATCCCTCTATCTCATTCCTTATAATGAAAAAAAAAAAGAATTTCTCCTGAAATCTCTAATCAGAGTATGATGCCTTTCTATCCTCTCCCTAAATATTAGATTAACATTTAAAATGACACCTAATACCCAATCTGATTCTGCTTGGTACATTCTATCTATTAATTTTTACTTTTAATAACAATAAAAACAGAGTAATAAATCAAAAATGTTTAAATACATAGTATTCTCCTAAATACGTAGTTAAATAATAAATCTAAATAATAAATCTTATAGCATTCTCATTGCCTTTCCCTTCAATATTTTATTACATTTTAAAAATCAATCATTATTAAACATTTCAACATTTTAATTTCTTATTAACTCTTAAGCCATTCTAATTTTCTATTTCTAATACAAATATTACAATACCGTCTTATGTACCTTGCAAAATCTTTTAAGAAAATTTATACTTTACCCTTTATCCCTAAAAAGATTCCTCTTTTCCCATCCAATTTTAAAACTTTGTGGCTTTTCTCCGCCTTTCCCCTTTCTTTCTTCCCCCACCAGATCTTCCTACCCCCTTCTTCTAACCTCTGTCTTGCTGGCATCCCTTCTCTGTTGTATTCCCTTTTTCTCTTGTTTGCTATCATTGTGTTTATTTTGCATCATATTTTTCTCTTTCTTAAATGTTTTTTTAGATCTTAAGTCCTTCATTTTCCTCGCTTTCTTCCTTCCTTCTTTCTTAGATAAATTTTGGGATTCATTAAAGATGGTGTCTTCATCTTCTTCTTGTTGTTGTTCCATCTGTCGCATTGTCTGTTCATAATTAACCAGCGCCATTTCTAAAAATAGAAAAGCTTTTTCCATACCATCTTTACAGGCTGCTTTTGTTTGCTCATATTCATCCCTCAGTTCCTCAAAGGAGAAAGCCATTATAAATCTTTTCTTTTCTTTTTTCCCTCTTTCTTCTTACTCCAACCAAAATATTCCAAAAGAAAAGTAAGACAATCCCAAAGTCCACAATCCTCAATCAATCCAAGCCAAGCCAAAATTTCCTCTTTCTCTTCCAGGGGTAGTATCAGACAAAGGAAAAAAGAAAATCCAAATCTGTGTTTTGAAGCCTTATTAAAATTTTATTTCTGTCTCCAAATCCTTAAGGCATCTCCTCCAACAAAATCCAACCAGATAAATATATTTTTTGTCCTCTCCCTTCCGACTTATCCCATAAAGCTAGTTTTACCTGAAAAAAAAAAACAGGTTTCTCAATATCCGTTTGTTAATTCCGTCGGGAGGGAGAGTAAACTTTCCTTTCAGCACCTCAGAATTGCCGCTTACTTTCTCTTGTGGAAAGAATCATCCAAAAAGCCATCACTTCCAGGAATTAAATTAAATATATCTCAGAGTCCTGGATCGACCAAGAAGACTTTCACTTTTAAACACTTTCTCCTCTTCCTCCTGCGCATACTTGCCCAGCTGCCGGCTTCTTTGTGGCGGCCATTATGGACCGCCGCTACGCCGTCTTGGTAAAAGGGGGTTCTGCCAGCCAGGGAGGGGGTCTGCAACACCCCCAAACCCTTTTCAGGATCCCCCCTACCTTCAGCTGCCCCTGCAGGGCAGCCTTGCTCCGCACCCTTTCGGATCGGAGCCCCAAAAGTGGCTAGCGCGGCAGGGATTGCGCAGCTTCGCGAATCCCTACCACTCGCAAAGCCGACAAACCGGAAAAAAAATATCAATATTTACATACATGGTGTGTTGTAACTTAATTTTGTGAGTTTGCTTGCAAACTCTGAAGTATTCATTGACTGGTAGGACATTGCAATGTATGATTTTATATACTATACTTAGATCGGACCAAAGCTGGTGTAGTTCTAGGTTTTTAGGTCTAGAATTTCAAGTCTGGTGGTGTAAGGTATTCTGCAATGAGTAGAGGAGTGGAGAACTCTTCTTGTGGAATATTTCTGGACTTTCTCAACTGTGTTAATATCAGACATGTAATGTGGGTTCCAGACTGATGAGCTGTATTCAAGTATTGGACTAGCAAATATTTTGTAGGCTCTAGTTAGTAGTGTGATATTACCAGAGAAAAAGCTACATAGGATTAGGTTAACAACTCTTAATGCCTTTTTGGCTATGTGGTTACAGTGGGCTCTAACACTTAGATCATTAGAGATGAGTACTCCAAGATCCTTGACAGTGTTTGGATCATCAGCAAGGTCTTGACTATTCAGCTTGTATTTTATTTTCTGATTTTTTTTGCCAATATGTAAGACAGAGCATTTATTTGTTGAGATTTGAAGTTGCCATTTGTTTGACCATTCTGATACATAGTCGAGGTCTTTTTGAAGGGTAGTAGTATTGTCTGTGGTGTTGAATAGCTTTACATCATCAGCGAAGAGAACGCACTTGCTCTTAATATGATCACAGAGGTCATTTATGTAGAGTATGAAGAGAGTTGGTCCTAGTACACTGCCTTGGGGACACCACTGTTGACAGGTACAGAATTTGATAGGACACTCCCAATTTTGACCATTTGTTGTCTGTTTGACAGGAATGCTTCTATCCAGTTATGCAGGTGTCCAGAGATACCATAAGATTTTAGTTTTAGGAGTAGTTTGTCATGTACCACTGAATCAAAGGCTTTACAGAAGTCTATGTAGATTGTGTCCATTGCTTTGCCCTGATCAAGTCGTGTAGTCTATATGATTTTGCAGTGTAAGAGTTGCAGATTACAGGATAGTTTTTTTCTGAAACCAAATTGTTTATCAGAGAGTAGGTTGTTTGTCTCTAAGTAGAGGATAATGGATTGGTTAATAATTGATTCCATGACTTTACAGGTGATGCAGCATAAAGAGATTGGTCTGTAATTTTCAACTAGGCGGGGGTCTCCCTTTTTGAAGATGGGGATGACCGTGGCTTGTGACCATAGGTTTGGCAAGGAGTTGGTCCTGAAAGATTTTGCTTAGAGGTTCGTTCGGCTATGGCAGTGGATAGCTTTTTTATTCACTACTAGAATCTAATCAGAGTTGCTTTGCCAATTCTAGTCCAATGACCTGCTCCAGCAGGGTTAGAAGGGAGTGTGTGTGTATGTGTGTGCATGGCTGTCAAAACTCCAAAAACAGGTCAAGTAGCTCTGGGGAGGCCAGTCATAAATTAGAGCACTTGCTAAACAACTGGCCATTAAGTGAGAACCACTTGTATTTGGTTTTCCAATCACCTGGCCATGCCCACCCAGTCACATGACCACCAAACCACACTTACCTGGTCATGTGACCAGCAAGCCATGCCCAGCCAGCAAGCCACACCAGCCAGTCATGTGACCAGCAAGCCACGCCTACCTAGTCACGTGACCAGCAAGCCACACCCTCAAATTAGTCCACGCCCACAGAAATTTGAATCCCACCCCTGGGCGGGGGGCACTGAGGATGGGTTTGTAGCACCAAGGGCGTGGTGGACTGAAAACATTTGGGAACCACTGCTTTACATCATCAGTGAAGAAAATGCAGTTGCTCTTAATATGATCACAGAGGTCATTTATGTAGAGTATGAAGAGAGTAGGTCCTATAACACTTACTTGGGGGACACCACTGTTGACAGGTACAGAATTTGATAGGACACTCCCAATTTTGACCATTTGTTGTCTGTTTGACAGGAATGCTTCTATCCAGTTATGCAGTTGTCCAGAGATACCATAAGATTTTAGTTTTAAGAGTAGTTTGTTGTGTACCACTGAATCAAAGGCTTTACAGAAGTCTATGTAGATTGCGTCTATTGCTTTGCCCTGATCGAGTTGTGTAGTCCATATGTTTTTGCAGTGTAAGAGTTGCAGATTACAGGATAGTTTTTTTCTGAAACCAAATTGTTTATTAGGTTGTTTGTCTCTAAGTGGAAGATGATGGATTGGTTAATAATTGATTCCATGACTTTACAGGTGATGCAGCATAAAGAGATTGGTCTGTAATTTTCAACTAGGCGGGGGTCTCCCTTTCTGAAGATGGGGATGACTGTGGCTTGTGACCATAGGTTTGGCAAGGAGTTGGTCCTGAAAGATTTTTTAAAGATTTTGCTTAGAGGTTCGTTTGGCTATGGCAGTGGATAGCTTTTTTAAGAAGTAGGCACATATTTCATCCGGTCCAATGGATAGAGATGGTTTTAGATTGCGTAGTGCTTTTTCAACACTGTCTTCTGTAAAATCGATATATATTAGATCATTGTAGTTGTCTGTGGATAGACTAGGAAATACTGGGCATGATCCATTGCTGTTTACAAATACTGAGCCAAAGAATGTGTTAAAGAGGTTGGCTTTAATGGTGTCGTTGTTGCAGTCTTTACCATTAGGTCCTTTCAGGGGTGGGATGGACCTTGAGTCTTTTAGTTTGTTGTTTACAAAATTGTAGAAAGCGTGGGTGGAATTGGTGCGTAGAAGGTTTTCCTTTTGTTTAATGTGATAATTGATGCATTCAGTCATCATCTGGTGGCATAAATTTTTGTATTGGCTTTTGAAGTTGGCAATGTGACCAGATTTGTTTTTCCCACCAAAGTGTTCTCTTTTTGGATTGAAGCTTCCTTATTGTTTTGGGTAATCTGTTCTTTTCTGTTTTGGGAGTTGTTATTGGTACATATATTGTTATTGAGGTTGGCATGGCTGAAGAAGTGGAACCCAGTGGTTGACTGGAAAAACAACTGGCACTGGAAGAGTAGAGCAAAGCCAGATGCAACATGTAGGAGTGAAGTGCAGAGATATTGAGAGGCCACTGGTGGGGAGAGGAAAGATAGATCCCATCAACTCATTAACCAAGAGTGGCCAAGAGGGGCTGACCATCCCTAAGGAATACCTAGCAGAAGGATTCAGCAAGTGGAATCAGATGTACTCCCTTCCCATTGCACCACTGACTGTGCCATTTAGATACTACTAGGGACAAAATTACTAAAGCCAAAGATGTACTCAATGACCCCAAGAGATATGGAGGAGCTCAGGAATTTTATGGATAAAAAAATAGCTTGGGGTTTCATCCAACTTGCAAAATCTAGGATCACAGCCCCAGTGTTCTTTGAAGAGAAGAAAGATGGTTCTTTGAGATTATGCATAGGTTTTCGTGGATTCAGTGGTGTCTATGTGGAAAACATCCCCTCCTCCTAATGAAGGACATGCTGGGATACCTGGTCAAGAGGAAGGTGTTCACCAAGCTGGACCTGAGAGAAGCATATTACCAAGTAAGAATAAATGAAGGCAATGGATGGAAAACCACTTTCAATTGTCCCTTAGGGTATTTCCAATTTCAGGTGATGCCTTTTGGGTTGCAGGGAGCTCCCTCGGTGTTCATGAAGCTAATCAATGAAGTGCTGCATGAGCACCTGTATAAGGGGGTGTTGGTGTACCTGAACTGTATCCTCATTTATTCTGAGACAATGGAAGACCACATGAAATTAGAGTTGGAGGTGCTAAGAAAACTATTGAAAGCTAAGCTCTATGATAAACTATCCAACCATCTCCAGTAAGGGGTTGGAGATGGATCCTGGAAACGTGAAGGCCATTCTGGAATGGGAAACCCCTTGCACCAGAAAGCAACTGCAGAGCTTCCTGGGCTTCACCAACTTCTACAACCAATTCATCCCCTCATTTGCATGGATAGCCCTGCCTATCACCAAACTATTAAAAATGGACAGAGAGGGTGAAGCCTAAACCAAACCAGCCGCTCTCTTGGCTAACAGAATGCCAAGTGGCTTTCAAAAACTTTTAAAGGCTTTTTGCAGCAGAGCCAACCCTTAAATACCCAAATCCAGAGGAATTATTTGTAATACAAACTGATGCCAGCAATGTGGCAGTGGGGGCTGTTTTGCTTCAAAAAATGTTGAAGGGGATGCTGCAACCGTGCACCTACACTTCCCGGAAACTGGCCAACACTGATAGGTGTTGGGTGGTGTGAGAGAAGAAAGTGTATGCTGTTCAAAGGGCATTACTGACTTGGAGGCAATTCCTAGAAGGCAGTAAGATTCTATTCAAAGTGTGGGCTGACCACAAGAACCTGGAAGCCTTAAGAACCCCAAGGAAGCTGTCACCTAAGCAAGTGAGATGGGCATAGCACATTAATCAGTTTAACTTCACCCTTCAATACTTGCCAGGGGTGAAGAATTTCCTTGCCAATGCACTCTCTTGGATGTCCTAATACAAAAGCCCCTGAGAGGAAATAGATAACTCCATCATTCCCTCCATGCAACTAAAAGTGCAGGTCTCAGCAAGGCAACTATGGCTAACCACTCCTCAGCCAGCCGATGGCACTCTGCTCCAACAGCTAAAAAAGGCCCTGAAGGAAGATGAATGGCTCAGAAATTACAAAGCCAACTTGATGATGAGGGAGGACCTGGTGTGGAAGAAAGACAAGCTGTATGTTCCAGGCAGCCAGAGGACCCAAATCCAACAAAGGAGCCATGACGTAAAACTGGCTGGACACTTTGGATTTGTAAAAACGCTTCATCTGGCTAAAAGACAATTCTGGTCGGTCAAGATTAATAAGGACATAGAGAACTATGTAACCAACTGCCCAGTATGTGCATCTATGAAATGATTGCCAGGGAAGACCCCTGGGTTGCTACAGTTGGTGGCTAACCTAGCAAGCCATGGAAGGAAATCACTATGGATTTCATAGTGGAACTGCCGGAGAGTAATGGGAACATCGTGAACTGGACTGTGGTTGACCTGTGTTGACAACCACACATCATCACATGCCGAAAGCTTCCCTCAGCCCAGAAGTTGGCCAATATGTTTGTTCAGCACATTAATCGGCTGCATGGGGTCCCAAGATGCATCATTTCAGATTGGGGGGGGTGCAGTTTACACCAAAGTTTTGGTGGGAGTTCTTAAATCAAATAGTCAGCTCAGGGACTTAGTTCAGGGTTCCATCCATGCACCAGTGGGGTGGCAGAAAAAAACTAATGTAATAGTGGAGCAATACCTATTGTGATGACCCAGGGTGGGATATAAAAACAACACAGGCAACTTCAACTTGGCTTCAAAGCTCCAAATATCCTTGACTGGAGACAAAAAACTCCCCCACAAACAGTTGCAAAAAGGAGGAAACGCTGTTTAAACTAAAAATACCTATAAATTATAACTAAAAAAACCAACACAAACCACATTGAAGCAATTAAGGGAACCAGGCAAGATAAGGGCTTGAAGACGTCCACATCTATCGGAATACACACTGGAAGGACGCCAAACTCAGGTAAGAACAGATAGACTAGAAATATTTTCACGCTTTGTTTCCAGGACTGGCTCAAGCGCAGTCCATCCTTTTAACCAGTTCTCACAGCTGCAGCCCATGAAGGGGATCAAGGCCCTTTCCTCCCCTATAGACCATGCCATTCACATTTCTCCTTTATCCTCTCCTCCCTGCGTGCTCTAGGATGGAGAGGGATAGGCCTGGGTCCTCCTCTGACTGCCCAACTGGCCTGTGCCCTTCCCCAGCTTCCTCCACAACCTCCAGAGTCACACTTCCACTCCCTGTTCCTCCTCTCCCTTGGAGTCAGTCTCCAACAGGGGCATGCCACCTATATTGCTATGTAATCTATCAGGAAACTAACTGGGCAGCACTCCTACTTTTCACAGAAATGGCTTATAATACTTCAATGCATAGCAGTAATAGATTCACCCCTTTTAAAGTAAGCAGGGGGATTGAATTTGTACCAATGCCAGAATTTCTGAGGGAACCTCCTCCCTGAGTAATAATAACTGAATGGATGGAGACCCTGAAAGCTGCTTGGAGAAACATGCAGAAAGCCATGAATAAGGCCAGGGAGTTGCAAAAGAGACATGCAGATTAGAAAGAGACCCTCAGTAGAAGTTCAGAACTGGGGAGAAAGTTTACATGTCTATGAAATATATAAAGCTGAACCAACCTTATAAGAAACTGGGTTCTAAGTACATAGGTCAATTCCCAATTATTCAAATCATAAACCCAGTTACTGTGGAGTTACAATTGCCTAACATACTCAGGCAAGTCCACCAGTGTTCCAGTATAGTTTGTTGAAGCCCTTCCAAGACTCCAAGTTAAGGCCAGTCGTGGACAAGCTGTCATCTCATTTAATGGTAGTGGTGGCGGGGGAAAGACACTATGAGGTCAAGAGGATACTGGACTTAAGATATTTTAAGGGAAAATTACAATATTGAGTACAGTGGAAAGGATATCCCTTAGCCAAGGCAGAGCAGGTAGATGCCCAAAATATTAGCGCAGACAAGTTAGTAGAAAGATTCTATGTAAAATGCCCCAAGTGACCAAAAAGATTAGTGAAGGCTAAGACCACCTAAGCAAAAATAATTAATTTGTGTTTAATATTTTCCATGTACCCTGTTCCTTCAGGAGGTTTGCATGCCAAAATTGAACCTCTTTGCTTCTTTCAAACCTAATACTTGCCAATGAACTTGGGAGAGGGAGATGGAATGTGGAGAATGTATGCAGAGATCATGAGAGCTTGGACCCAGCAAGGTCACTGCTGTAGATGCTTGAGAAACAGGTGGGCCATTCTCATAACAAAAGACCATATCATAATTGGACAATGTGATCAACCAGGGATGGGGAGAAGTAGAAAGTATTGTTTAACTGGGCAAGCATTTGTGTGGGAAACCAGAGTTGGTTTTGTTTTTTCAGTACCAACATGGTGTATCCAATAAAGTTTTACCTTTGGGAATTCAATTCTCTCAATAGTATTTCCTTGTTTTGGGATTGCTAATTGGACAGTCGACATTCACCTCACCTTTTTTTAAAAAATAAAATCTTCACCAAATTGGCAAATTTCTTCAACAAGGTTTAGACATAGTTTGAAATTCAATAAACTCTAATAACATAGAAACCAACATTGGTAGATTACTTTATTCCTACAGAGAATTTATGATTGAATATTGTGCTATCACAAATCCCTTATAGTTAACCATATCTGTAGTGCTGAGCAATAATAGGCAGCTTTTTTGTATTTTTGAGACTTTTCATCTTTATGAGATTTATGGCTAAAAGGTATGAATAATGAGAGATTTATGCTGAAAATAGATGGGTGTGTAGAGGAATAAGGTTGTCACTCAACTTTTTAAAAATAATAAATAGGCAAGGAAAAAAGAGAATTCTAAATAATTATATTCCATAGAAAAACAAAATATACAAATCCTTACAGTTGTTAAAGAATTATGGAAGTAAAACATGATATTTTTAATGTTGAAAAATGTCTAAATTGTAGGCAATTGAATGAATATGCAAATGTTGATCATCCTATCTAAAAACCTTTTCCCAAGTCCTGTTTCTTAGTCACAGCATGCTACTGTCTGCAATTTTGAAGACTAATACCAAAATGTTCCCTCTAATGCAAGGTTTTGAAGACATTGAAGTAGTTTGTTTAATAACTGGAGGAAATACCTTTCTCAACCCTAAAGAGCCATGACTCATTGTAATAAAAAAAGTGTCCACTTCTAATCAAATCTTGTTGGACTGGAAGTGACATTGCAGCAACACCAGAAGCAAGGGAATGGAGCTCTCTGTCCCTGCACTGGCTTTCTTCATGTTCATGGGCTCCAGAAAAAGCCAAAGTCACCCTGAAGAGGTGGTGAAACAAAGGAGAGGTGGCTGATGAGGTTCCAGGGAAGAATGCAACTCCCCTGTAGAGTCCTCAGGCTATTACTCTCTATGCCACAATGTGAAGAAGAGGTAGCCGAGATGGCCACCATACAGCAGGAGATAGCTTCATAACCAAGAAGAGTGCAGGAGCAGAGTTAGTAATAGTATGGAACTGGGTGAGAACAATCCTTGGGATTTTAAATGCAACCCTGAGAAGCACATTCAGAAAAGTGGACTCATAATTATAGTTAAAGTGGCAGCGGTTTAATTATTGGAGTAAATTGATAAAGTGCTAAAAATGGAAGGAAGAAAGAAAATAGCAAATTTGTTAAAAATACAGAAACTTGGATTGTCAGATTGGATAGACATTGGCTTTGGACAGGCATTTTTAAAAGTGCTGAACTCTATATAAAAATGAATATAATATTCATTTTTTGATTTATTCGGGAAAAGTAAAAAAAATATAAGACAAGGTGAAACTGATTTAAGAGCGCCTCCTGCTGTCAAAGGAAGAAACAACAGATTCCCATGGTTTTTAGAAAACCTGGTTTATGGAGATCTAATGAGAGAATCAAGAGAATTTCATTATTAAAAGACCCCTGAAAATTACAATACAAGATTTGACTGGCAGAAGGATTTGTGAAGATTTCCCATTTGGACTAACTAAAAAGATAGACTGATTAATTTTGGGACATAAAGATTCCTGGAATTCTGGACATTGGATTTTTAGTTTTTAGTTTGAAAAGTGGACCTGGTCTGGATAAAAACAAAGATGAGAGGAATTTGTAAAGAAATTATGTTTGACATTCAGGAAATAAAAGATACTTTGACAAAAGGGTGTGAAGACATCTTGAATAAAATACAAAGCATTTATGTAGAGCTGCGAAATGAGACACAAATGACAAGAAGAAAGCAGGAGGCCCAGGAAGAGGAGGAATCAATTGAAAGAGTAATTGGAGACAAAAAAGGGAAAAATAAACATGAGAATGATTGATGTAAACCAAGGGGAGAGTACTATAAGGGAAGGGCAAGGAATGGGAAGGGCAAGGAGAATCTTCTGGAATAAAGATAGGAGTGAGAGTAGATAATTTGAAAATGAGACAATGGAACATAATAGAGAAGGAAGAAACGTTTAAGAGGAAAGCTCAAGAAGGGATAGACAGATACGAAAATTCAAGAGAGGAATATGGGAGAAAAACTAAGAAGCGGAAAACTAAAGTCTTAATGCGAGTTAGAGATGATGGTTAAAAAAACAAAAAGTGAGAGTATAATTTTATATAAATGTGTACTATTAGTTAAGAAATGCAATAAATATTAATATTTTACTGTAGCAAAAGGAATGATATATGGAATTGGATTGACATAAAAATAATACAGTAAAGTATGGCACAAGAAGATGAAAGGCTATAATTATAATTTAACAAAAATAACTGTAATCGTACTATTAGAATTGCATAATTTGTTAAATGTAAACATGATGAATCCTATTTTACTTGCATCAAATGTGACTAGAAAGGGATTTTTTAAAAATAACAGTGGCATGATTAAAAATTAAAAAGGGGATAAATAATGGAAAATTATAATTTAATATAAATGTGTGAATTATTATCAGAATTATATAATTTGTTAAACACTGAAAATATGATTATTATTAATTAGTAATAAGAATGATGTTAATATAGAGATTGACACAAAATTAACATAATGTCACATTGAATAATCATGATTGATAATTTAGCAAAATATATGTATTAATATCAAATTTTAAACTATTGTCAATGGTATTAAATACGAAGAATATTGTCATATTTGTACTAAAATGTAAGCCACTCCAGAACCAATGGTATTAAATACGAAGAATATTGTCATATTTGTACTAAAATGTAAGCCACTCCAGAACCACACTGTTCACACAATGATATGTTCATTGAAATAAAAAAAATATTGCAAAAACAAAAAGTAATCAAATCTTATTGTTGTTGATGCATCTGCACATACCATGCTTTTGTACAGTGCTTTAGAATTGATGCATGTTAGATTTTGCAGCAGAAATTCTAATCCAGAAAGCACACACAGATGATTGATCCAGCAGGATTCATTAACTTCTTTATATACATAATAATATGAGTAAAATGTACAATATCAACATGGTAGAGAGTTACAATAAAAAATACAAGCAGCAGCTTCAGAGTTCAGAGCTACTTCTAGTTTCACTTTCCAATTCAGCTCCCGTTGGCTAGCCTGTTGTCATGCCTATTCATTGGCTGACTTTGTTACTAAGTTCTATTCTAGTTCATGAATACACTCTGACAATGCATTCTACCCAGAATGATGGTTGAAATGTATACATATTTACTTCTAAATATGATTTTGGTGCAAATATTTATTCTCTTTTGCTTTTGAGAATGGCTTCTTTCTGGAATAAACAAACAAACCTGGCAATAAAATAAACTCCCAGATTCAATTTAAAGCATGCAACTCACTTTTTTTTATTTTTGAAGAAAGAAATAATAAAGAGCAAAAGAAGCTGACCTGCTATTTGAAATGCCCTCAAATGCCCTATTTTGTTCTTGGATCATCTTCCTGATATAGTCTGTTTGCTGTGGTAAATATTACTCATTTATTTGAATCCAATATTTATGTAAAACCCTCTTACTTTGATAATACAATACTATGGCATGTAGGAAATTAGCACCCATCCCTCTCCTAGAAAAATGAAATATCCTAGGAACTATTTAAAAAGGCAGAATATTTCCCCTAAAAAAAATAGAAACTCAAGAGCAGAAACTCACCTCAGAAGCAGGAAACTCACCCCCACCTTTGTTAATGGGTGGGCCATTAAGGCCTGGGCCAGAATACTTTACATAATAAAGATCTCCAGGTAAAACTATAGTAATTGCTCAAAAGCCCTTTCAGGGCATCATCATCATCATCATCCAGCAAGGCTCAACCAAGCCTGGAACTCAGGACAGCCTATAGAATTGCCCCTGCAGGGCCTCATGGGAGTCTGACAACCAATCAGAATACAAGCTCCAATTCAAATCCCAACAAAGGTTATAAAACCCAGGCATTCTCAGCAACTCAGCCCTTTTTGACCTTCTCTTCTCACCTTGAAGCATGTGATCATCCTTCTTTTCCACTTTGGAGATCCAAGCCATGTGGTCCTGTTGTCCACCATTAAACCGTCTTTCCAAGTAGCCTCCATGTTTCCAGTGTCTTTTTCCCCACTTGGAACTGAACCCAGAAGGATATTTCTTTCAACAGGCCAATTCCATGTGATTGAGACCTACTGATATGAATGAAGTTTGGAGCAGAGATGGAAGTGACTTATTAGAACTCTTAAATATAGAATGTACATCATTCAAATGTTAATCAAGATTAGTATAACGTACAGAGAAATACATTGTCCTTATAAGTTCATCTTATAAGAAGAAAAATCCATCTGGTTAAGTTCCAAGCTGGAAGAAATAAAATAGAGGCTGATTGAGAAGAAAGTTTATTGATGAGCAGAACCAGCAGTGACATGTGGTTCTGGGGTAGTTGACAAATTATCTTGATGAGTGCAAAGATTTTTATACAGTTTCTGAAATGATGCAGGGATTGTGCAGTGTAGTGAGCCTGGTGTCTTTTGCTATTTTAATAGTGGTGACTTAATCCTATTATGTCATAAAAGTAATGTCCTGTCTTTGGAATCTGGGTGGGGGAAGGATGTAAATGTTAATCCCATTGCTGGAGGTGAAGGTGTTTTGTTTGTGAACAGGTTGGCCAAGGATTTCTTAAGGGGGGTTGAAAAACCTTAGTTAATTTAGTTAATTTAGTACTTTGTATGTAGACGCACGTTTCGATCAATAATTGTATGGAACTGCTATTGATACTCATTGGAATGCTTTATAGACATGCTGACAAGGTCCCTGTCTCTTTTCAAGCCTGCTCTTTCGCCTACCTTACCAGCCATCTGTTTATACTTTAATTATCTCGGCAAAAATGCTTCCAAAGATAAATACATAAAATCTACTGCAGCACATGTATATGTTCCAATGGTATTTTCGTCTCAAAGCTTAGGAACATGTGACATAGATTACTGATATTTCATCTTTCTTTTTCATGCAGAAAAAGAACTATGTTTAAAGGCATTATATATGCCTGCTGTGTAATTACATTAATCAGAAAGAGCTTCATTTTGGTGTTCTTTTACTGTTACTATGGCAGCACCCACATGTTTGCATAGAACAGAGCATGGCTGGGCCCACTCTGGAGCAGTCTTACAAACTTAGATTCCAAAGGAAGGCAAGAGATACACAGATTTACATATTAACAGAGTTGGAAGGGACCTTGTAGGTCATCTAGTCCAACCCCCGCCTAAGTAGGAGACCCTATACCATTTCTGACAAATGGCAATCCAATCTCTTCTTCAAAGCCTCCAGTGATAAAGCTCCCACAACTTCCAAAGGCAAGCTGTTCCATTGGTTGATTGCTCTCACCGTCAGAAAATTTATCCTTATTTCTAGGTTGAATCTCTCCTTGATTAGTTTCCATCCATTATTACTTGTCTGGCCTTTGGGTGTCTTGGAAAATAGCTTGACCCCCTCCTTTCTGTGGCAGCACCTCAAATATTGAAACACTGCTATCGTGTCTCCCCTGGTCCTTCTCTTCACTAGACTAGCCATGCCTAGTTCCTGTAACCATTCTTCATATGTTCTTCATGTTCTCCAGTCCTCTAATTCAGGGGTCGCCAACCTTTTGGATCTTAGGGGCCACCAAACTCATTTAAAGTCCCACGGACCAGAGACCCTGGGAAAATCCCCCCAAAAAAAGTCTGCAGGAAAATTCCACACCCCGTTTTCCTACCAATTGATCATTCTTCACTTGGGATACTGTCTCCAGCTCCGTTCTCAGGAGGGAGGGGGGGGAGAGACTTTTGGCTTTCATGCAAGGAAAGCAGCAGAAGTCTTTCTTTCTCTCCCCCCAAACTCTGCCAGAAATGAGTCTTTGTGAGACTTGTCACACTGGTGCAGCCTCTTGGAACAGGATGCCTTGCAGGGTCCCAAAGAGTCATTTCTGGTGGAGTTTGGGGGAGAGAAAGAAAGACTTTGGCTGCTTTCCTTGCATGCAGCCAAAAGCAGAAGAAGAAAGAAGTGGAAAGAAGCAGCCTGGTGGCCAGGTGAGGCACATGGGGCAAGGGGGGCAAGTTCCCCTCCTCCACCCTTTCTCCCCTTCTCTCACTACTTTGTGTTGTTCACAATGCAAGTGACACAAGTCTTGTGTTCCCGCGCAGCCTGGATTAATTGCTTTGGGGGTGACATTTCTCTGCAGACCACCAAAATTTTCTTGTGGACCACCAGTGGTCCCCGGCCCACTGGTTGGCAACCACTGCATCATCCTGGTTACTCTTCTTTGCACTTTTTCTAGAGTCTCAACATCTTTTTTACAGTGTGGTGACCAAAACTGGATACAGTACTCTAGGTGTGGTCTTACTAAGGTTTTATAGAGTGGTATTGGTCTCTCACTTGATCTTGATTGTATCCTTCTGTTAATGCAGTTTAAGATTGCATTGGCTATTTTGGCTGCCACCACACACTGCTGGCTCATATTTAACTGGTTGTCCACTGAGACTCCAAGATCCCTCTCACAATTACTGCTATTGAGCCTGGTTTCACCCAGTCTGTATGTGTACTTTTGGTTTTTCTTGCCTAAGTGTAAAACTTTATTTTTCTGTACATTGAATTTCATTTTGTTAGATAGGTCCCAGTGTTCTAGTCTGTCAAGAACAAGATCCATCTGTGCCACACTGGCAGAATACCACTTTGTCAAATGCCTTGCTGAAGTCTAAGTATATTATGTTCACAATATTTCACTGGCCTACTAATTTAGTCACTATGTTGAAAATTAAAAGATTGCCTTAATTCTATATGCATATATTGTTGGAAGAAAAATCTGGCCCAGTTTCAAGCTGGGAGAAAGGTGCTGGAAATAAAATGGAGGCTGACTGCATGGAAAGGTGTATTGGGGTTCCAGAAACTTAGAATCCTTAGAATTTGGGCAGGGAATGTAGATTTTAGGAGTCTTTGTTTTTCTACTTTTAATCCCTTCTGGGGCTGCTGGGCTGAAGGCATTTTGTTTATGTGAATAGGCTGGCCTGGATTTCTTAATGGGCACAAAATATCTATCTCTAAAGACTTCAGGCATCTGCTGGAGGCTGCTTTCTGCCTTTAAGAGAATGTTTCTCCATTTCTCCTTTGGGGAAATATAATGTTCTTCCTCTTAATATTAAGAATAAAGAATCTGGGGAGGGGGATTCCTATAATATTTGTATATATGTGTATATTTGTAAGTTCATATAGGTGTGTGTGTATGTGTGTGTGTGTGTGTGTGCCTGTCTGTCTTGTTTAATCTTGTCCTCTGTCCCTCCTCTTCCTATTACCCATCTCTTGGCTGCTTACGTATATAACTGCGTGAGTACTGTCAAGGCCCAGGTACACGTAGCATTAATACCTTAAAACCAAATAACCCCAGGGAAAGTTGTTATCAGGACTGTTGTATATAGAAGTACTTTTTATTAACTTTTCATCCATAGTCACAATATTGATGGAAATTGCCAGGACCATGCTGTTTGGCAGTTAACATAAATAACATGATTGGCCCTGCCAGCTACCAATATCTCAGTAGGAAATGAACAATTTTTATGAAGGTCACTATTTTCTTTGTGCTCCCTATCCTTAACAGGGCAATAGGAAATGGAAGTAAAAAAAAGGTATCAGGTAATCCTTGACTTACAATCACAATAATGAATTTCACTCATAAGTTGTGGTTGTAAATTAAGCACTTACGTCATTGGACCTGACTTTTCAACATTTTTATGGTCCTTTTTAAGTTAATCACACAGTGAAGTGATTGAGCAGGTCTTTTTGTCAGTTTCCAGCAATAAACATTGGAAACCAGCAAAAAGCATAACAGTTTTCAGTCATGTGAGTATGGGATGCTGCAACTGATCATAAAAGTGAGCCAGTTGCCAAATGCTCAAAGTACAAATGTGGCAAGTGTGTATAAATGGCATTTTTCAATGGCTGGAAATATACAATCCCCATAAATGATCCATTCTGAGGCCAGTTGTTAAATGACCGGTTGTAAGTTGAGAACTTCTCTTTTGAGGATTACCTCAAACAAAGAACTGAATTTTGGCTGAATTGTTCAATGTTGTTTGGACTAGACCTGACAGAAACCTAATAACATTTCTTAAGAAATAGTATCCACCAAATTCCTAGTTTTTCTGAGTAAACACAGTCAGGATCACATTGTCAAGTTCAATGAGGCAATATTTTTTTTCCTTTGAAGTAACACTTGTTCTATTCTTTTTAAGATCAAATTCTATCTCTAACGGTACTATCTTTTCAAAGTGACCTTGATGATAATGGTGTCAAATTCAGACCTGACCTTCAGCAGTGATAGCACTGTATAATGAAATTCATTATCTATCACCATCCTATGGTTTTACATAATTTTAAAATACCTCTCAACTTCTGCTAAGCAGAAATAGAATAAGCTGAAGTGTGGGAGGACTTTGGCTGAACAATTACCAAAAATAGCAATAGAAGTCAAACACAATGTTCTTTACTTGCAATATTTTGAATTAATAAACTCTTACATATTCTTATTACTTCTCTTTATTCCCTCAAAACATTTTTCCTTGATATGGGTGAAAACGTGATACATTCACAGTACAATTTGATCTTTCAGGTATGTCTTGTGAATAGACCAGAAAGTTATATTGACATAATGTGCAAGTTAAACTAGATTTTAGGTAAGTAACAAATAAAGAAAACAAGTGAAGTTAAAGATTTGTCTGGAGAAATGGTTGAGATTACATTTACTTCAAAAAGACTGCACTAACTCTATCCCTTATTCTGGTGCATCCAGTTATTCCCACAGATAGAGTCCTCCTATTAAACATTGGGAGGCTACAATTGTGCATAACAAATGGGCGTACTTTCATTCAACTAGAATCGCCCCGGAAGCAACTCCATGGCTATGTCATTTATACTATATATGGAAATTGAGATAATTTGTTTCTAGCTCATCTGTGATGTAGCCAGAATTTCACAAAAGCCAGCCTTTATATGTGCACAGTTAATGCTCTGCAGAGCTTATAGTGGGTCCATGATGATACTTTGCAACACCAAAAGTAGCATTAGTTTTCAGGTATGTCTTGTGTGAATAGACCAGAAAGTTATATTGACATATGTGCAAGTTAAACTAGATTTTAGGTAAGTAACAACAAATAAAGAAAACAAGTGAAGTTAAAAGATTTGTCTGGAGAAATGGTTGAGATTACATTTACTCTTCAAAAGACTGCACTAACTCTATCCCTTATTCTGGTGCATCAAGTTATTCCCACAGATAGAGTCCATTGGGAGGCTACAAATTGTGCATAACAAATGGGGTACTTTCATTCAACTACAGGAATCACCCCGGAAGCAACTCCATGTATATGTCATTTATACCAGTGATCCCCAACCTTTTTGACGCCTTGTGACCCGGAGAACAATAATTTAAAATGTAATAAAAATAAACTTATGTCATCATGCCTTCTTGGACTTGAGCCAATCTCTTTTTCCTTCCTATTGAGGTTCAGCTGGTGTACCATCTTGCTGGGATGCTATCATTGCTGCAGGTGCTATTAATGCAATTGGAACAAATTTAAAAAAAAAACCAATCTTCCAGGCTTTCTGTCTGTCCTTCATTGAGAATATTCTTTTTAAAAATGCCAGGAAAATGAACAACATGTACTAAGCATTGATGGAGTAGGGTACCGATTTAATATAGTTCTTTGCATTCTATTATTGGACAGGTGGAAAAAAACTGATTTGAGTCACGCCTCTCATCATATTTGGCTGGCAGAAGTGGTGGGATTCAAGAAAGAAAGATCCAAGCTCTCCCCCCCCCCTCTGTGTGTGTGTGTGTGGAGAGAGAGGGGGGGGGGGGCAAGGAAAAAAAGGAATCCCTGCTCTGAAAAGGGAGTATCCTCCCAAGAAAACAAACAAGCTCTTTGCATGCAGGAGGCAGTGTGTGCTATTATGCCAGGGAAGCTGCACAACTTTTCCTTTGCAAGCAAATTATTTAGCTCCCTAAATAACTGTGAGAACCGGGCTCACCAAGTAGCACCAAAGCACTCTGCACAGCTTCTCTAAAGATTGCTTATGAGCCAGCCTGCCAGGCCTTTCCTTAGAGAGGATCCCCTGCAGTTTTGCTTGGCGAGGGATTTGGTTAGGTCGCTAGGTCAGGATTGAGTTGGAGGCTGGGGTGGGCACAAACACGTGGCAGCCTAGAGGATTGCAGCTGTCCACCCCACTTGTGGGTTACATAGCCAAGCAGTGGCCCAAGTGGGCTTCCCCTCACGCATTGGAGGCACCCCATTTACCAGCATGGGCATAACTGGCAATCCAGTCAGTGAGCTTGACCATCCCGCGGATGGTGAAGAAAAGGCCCAGCAGCATGCAGACGGCAGAGAAGAGCAGTGCCATTGTCACCTTCACTGTTTCTCCTGTCTTCCCTACCCACTGGCGGCCAGCCAGAGATGGGGGAACCAGGGTGGAGAAAGGAGGAAGGAGGCTGGGAAAGTGAAAACCACCCTGGATGAAGCAAGCAGGCACCTCCTGCTTGCCCCCCTGCCTGCTGCTAACCATCCAAGCAACCCTGAGTGGCTTAGTGGGACAGAAGAGAGTGTGCCCATGCATGTGCACAGCACTGCAGGGTGACACTCAGGCTCCAAAACTGATATGGGAGTTGATGTGCTTTTCCTGCTTCTGTTGTGGTCATCTTGGGCAAGTGGAAATCACCCGTGAAGAAGAGTCAGGGTCTGAGTTTCAAGGCCCTGGGCTGGACAGGAAAGCTGGAGTTTTAATGCCTTCGGAAGTTAACAGGGCAGGCAGCGACCCTCAATCCCTTCCTGCCCTGCCCTTCCTTCTGCAGCTGGTGGCAGAGAAGAAGGTGAGCCAGAGCCATCACCACTTGCCTCCCCTCCCACCTGCCTGCATTTGAGATGCAGGCCGCCACAATGAGAATGGTGTGACCTTCAAGGGCTGGAAGGTAAGGCTGATGGCAGGAAAGAAAGATCCATTCCAGGTTTGCTGCACTCAGCTGAATGGCTGCCTTTGGTGGGGGGGGACAGTGGAAGCTGAAGCTGGGTCCAAAAGGCAGCTGAGACTCGCTTTGTCCTCACCTACTGAGGTGGCCCTTCTGCTGAATGCAGCACAGCAAGCCCGGAGCAGATCTTCCTTCTCCACCATCAGCCTTATCTTCCAACCCATGGGGCTTGCATCATTCTCACAGCGGCGGCCTTTGCTGAAGCATGCAGGCTGATGGGCAGGTGAGAAAGGGATAGCTGGCAGAGGGGTGATGCAGGTGGCATAGCTTCATACTCCCTGGTCACCAGTGTTCTGCCCGCTGGCAGGCGAGGCCCAGCAACTGCAAAGTATCCAAGCAGGGGTGAGATGCAGACTGAGGGGGGGGGGACCCAAGCAGCGATGGCTCAGCCCTGGCTCACCTTCCCCTCTGCCACTAGCCATGGAAGGAAGGTAAAGTCATAGAATAAAGAAAAAGTCAGTATTGGGGGAAGAAGTGGGGAGAGTGAGTAAGGGGCCTCTGAAGTAGGGGAAATGGTAGAGGTAAGCGAGCTGATTCAGCAAAGGGTGAAACCATGGTGGAAACATGTGGGACCAAGCGGGGCAATGGGAGGGCGGTGTCCCTTTAGAAAGACAGGACTGGCACATCCCCCAACCTGAAGTGTACGGCAAACAGGCAGCATCTGCCTGTAGGCCCTGGGGATGTACAGAGGCGGGAACTGGCACATCTCCCAAACCAAGGCGAAGGGCGAGCAGGCGGCATTCAAGAGGAAGGATGGCAAGAGCCAAGCTCAAAAGGCAGCCTTGCCTCACTGTGTCCATTCTGAGGTGGCCCTTCAGCCAAGTGCCTTACCTTTGTGGCAGCCATGGTGAGCAGAATGAGCGAGGTGTGAAGGTCAGCTGGGCTGCATGGCCAGTGTGGTAGGCCACAGCAAAGGCAGGCAAGCAGATGAGGCACAGAGATCAGCTGGGCCGCGTGGTCTGGGCAAGCAAGTGAGCGAAAGAGCCAGAGAGTAGCTGGGCACAGGCATGATTCTAGCCACTGGCCAAGGCAGGCAAGGCGAGATAGGGAGGGGTGGGGTGGGGCCAGCCAGTGGTGCGATTAGCTGGGTTTCTAAAAAATCTTAGCAATCAGTTCGCTTGAACTGGTCCAAACAGGAAGAATACCACCTCTGGCTGGCAGTAGTGATAAACATTCCAGCTGCTTTTAAAAAATTGAGAGGGAGAAACAGTAGTGCTGTGAAGACCCACCAAGAGACGTGCCAAAAGTGGAAGAATCCATTCTCACTTACTTACCAATGTAACACTAAGCTCAATAGTGCTATTGTCTGTAAAAATGGCAGTTATTATGCGTCAGTATTTTTTTCTTTTTTTACTGCTCCACTTGTGTCAAACTTCTTAAACTCACACATGCACAGTCATTTTACTTACTGTACTTGTGTATGCATTTTTTTTATAATGAGAACCATGGTGTACTGATGATCACCAGCTCCTCCTGAAGCCTAAGGTATCTTGCAGGATTTCACTTTCCTACACAATTATAGCTAAGCTCATAAGATGCCCTGGATCACAAACGACTCACACACATTTTAGTTTAGTATGATCTATTAATTTAGGATGTACAAAATGTTCTAATATTTGAAAGGTTGAAACAGCCATTTGGAGTATTCACTATGTATTTTCCAACAATTTTGTTTCAAGTTAGAACACACTGTAGGGAACAAAGCTTGGCCATTTAATGCATGTACATATAGAATTTCTTTTTTTAATTTCAGTCAAATTGTATAGCAACAGAAAATTGCCATATCCTTACTGCTGTTGGTTTATACTAAATCAAATTAAATATAGAGTTCTGGGTCAAAGAAATCAACTTAGCACATGGGTAGGCTGAAGTGGTAGTGGACTTTATCCTCTCATTGTAGAACAAGGATGAGGAAACCTGTAAACAAAGATGAGGAAAGCTGTAACTAATCAATTGCTAAAGCGAAGTTGCAAATTGTAAATGCCAAAAGAATCATGGATGATTAGAGTTGATTTATTTAGGTTATAGAAGCATAGAGTCATAGAGCTGGAAGGGACCTTGGAGTTCTTCTAGCCCAACCTTATACCAAAGGCATAAGTTCTTATACCATCCTGGACAAAATAGTTGTCCAATCTTTTCTTAAAAACCTCTAGCAACAAAGCACCTACAACAATGGGAGGCATGCTGCTTGACTGATTAATGTTGGGAAACCCCTCCTTATTTCCAAGTTGGTTCTCCTCTGACAAGCTTCCACCCATTGCTTCTTGTCCTGCCCTCAGGTGCTATAAAGACTAAATCAAACCCTTCTTCCCTGTGATAGCATTGGAAGATTGCTATTATAGCTCCCTGAAGCCTTCTCTTCCTTAAGTTAAACGTACCTAGTTCCCTTAGCTGTTCATTATACAATTTCAATTCCAGACCCCTTATTGCCTTTATTGTTCTTCTCGGAACTCTTTTTAGGGCCTCAATATTTTTCTTGTATCATAGTGACCAAAACTTGATGCATATTTTAAGTGTGGCCTCACTAGTGTAGTATAGAGCAGTACTATCACTTCCCATGAACTTGATACTATCCCTCTTGATTATGTTGGCTTTTTTAGCAGCTGCAACACTTTGCTGGCTCATAGTGATACTCTACCAAAACATCTAGATCAAGGGCCTTCAAACTTGGCAAGTTTAAGACTTGTGGACTTCAACTCCCAGAATTCCTGAGCTAACATGACTGGAGGAGGAATTCTGGGAGTTGAAGTCCATAAGTCTTAAAGTTGTCAAGTTTGAAGATCCTCTCATAGGCACTACTCTTGAGTCAGGTACTGCCTATTCTGTACCTGTGAATCTGATTTTTCTTACCTAAATGCAGGACCTTACTTTTTTCACCACTGAACTCCATCTTGCTGGGTAGGGTCCAATACTAAAGTCTGTCAATATTGTTCTGAATTTTGAGTGTTTGTATGCATGTACATACGCATTTATTTGTTTGGTGGGGTTTTTTTTCCCCATTTATATAAGGTCAAATTCCAAATGGACTGTTTGGAAGTACTCTAGGCACTATTCAGAATGCCTTTTTGTGTCTTTTTGATATTAAATTTCAGATTGCACTGAAAACTGAAGATTCTGTGTTTAAATCAGTTTATTGAACTTTGATGTGGATATACATTCTGTGCACACTCATAGTCTCTATGGATGCTGATCTTTAGAGTACAATTTCAGGAGGAATGTAGATTGCTTATACTTTCAATATTAGTCATTCAAAGCAGCACATTTTTTGTTTATAGCCAAAATGAAGGCAGGCAGACAAATTCTGTACACCAATAGTATTTTGCTATTTTTTTCCTGGACACATGCACATGAGACAGAGACAAATCCCAACCTGCCTATAATAGGCGAGGTGGTAGCCTATAGTGATTGCTATCTGCCACTGAACCTACTGAAAAAGTTTAATATTTGCAATAAAATATTTGGGATAGTAAGAAGGAGCAGGCTTGTTAGGCTTCTTCAATATCTTTCTCTAAAAGTCATTGTGGGGGCGGGGGCAGAAAATAAATTTATAACTTATGGTACAAAGAGCAGATTTTATTCTGTTTTGGCATCAGATTGCCTCCTAAATATCTGACATTCCCTCTTTACCATCATCAAGTCTTCAACTCTGAAGAAATCTTTGAAATGATATTTTAAAATTAAATGTGTGAGGGGAAGAAAAGGCCATGTGAGTGCCTATTTAAGTCTTCTGCTCAAGAGCTTAAATCTCATCTCACCCAGTACAATTTTTTGAGCCATCAAACAAAATGTTATGTGTTAACTCAGAATAGAAAACCATCACTATGTGGCATTTTCATCTAGACACATATAAAATCATGCTGGTATCATCAAAAAGCAGGCTGTTTTCTATTATCTTTAATGTGTAATACCTCTGTGAAGGTTTAAATGTAATATAGATTTTATCCTATTCATTTACTATGGATAATTGGTTTGTTTTTTTTAAAGATTCAAGAATTATTTTCTCCATTTTGCTTATTTGGATGTTCATTGGTTAGTACCCAAAACAACCTGGTTATGTATGTGAGCTGATAGTATTGTGATATTCATGTGCAGTGCATAATGGATCTGGCTATTTTTAAGAGTATAAGATGGATAACTTTGCTTCTTTGAAATGAGATGTATCTTAATGATACTAGTCAGAAGGTCTCACAGTGTCTTTTGGGCATGATGTCTTCTTAAATAGATCAAGTTGTATTGACAATTTTCTGTCTCAATCACTGTTGGATCACTAGATGAACTGTTCATAGGACATAATTGAAACATACAGTATATCCAGGATATCCAGAATTTGAGGTACAACAGGCCATTTAGCAAACATTCAAAGTTACAGCAAAACTAAATATGAACCTGTTTCAAAGTTACAAACCCTGCAGTGCCCCCATGGTCATTCACCCTTATGACTGACCACAGAGACGCTGCAGACCCACCCTCCCTGTCAGGGCTGCCTCTGTCCATTTCCTAGGAAAGAAAAACCCTTGGCTCCATAGATTCAGAGAAAAGTACATTTACTACGAATGAACTGAAAGCAACAAGTTTCAGGCAAGTTCTGAGACAAAGCACACAAAACAGCAAATTGAAATAAACTGTAGAGCCCAACTGTATTGTAGCTAGGCAACCAGAGGGCTGCTGCATACCAAAGCTAGAAGAAATGACCTTGGAGAGATAAGCAAACCCAGACTGTAGTTGCAAAGCTGCAATGAGAAATTATCCACTGACTCTTCTCCCCTTTTCCATGGCAGCAAGCAGCAGGCTTGCACCTAATACCCTCCCATCCTTCCACCATACCAGGTTCCATGAACTCCTCCCCACCCCCTCCCCCATCACCATTCACTCATTTACTTTTCAAAGATATTCAGAGCTCTGACCCTTCCCCCCTTTTCCATGGCAGCAAGCAGCAGGCTAGCTGACATTCAGCCCCTTCCCCCCGCAGAACAGAAGCTTTAGCCATACAGATAGAATTTATACAAGTAAAACAAACAACACATCTCAACAAGGACAGCAATTCATTCAGGGTTTGTTGGTGTTATTTTTGATGAAAGATCTGGAGGAGTTTAGGTGCCTGGACATGTTTAGCATCCACCCATTCAGACAGTGCAGGGGGGAAATGTTTCCAGGCAACGAGGTATTGGACCTTCCCTCTATGTTTCCTCTAATCCAGAATTTCTTTAATTTCAAAATGCTGCTCTCCTTCTATTAGAGTGGGCACAGGAGAGGTGTCAGGTGCAGAGTGAAGGGGTGACACAGTTTCAGGTTTCAATAAACTGCAGTGAAACACAGAATGAATACACTTAAGATTCTTAGGCAGCTCCAGTTGTACAGTGACTTGGTTCATTACTTTAACAATTGGGAATGGGCTGACATATTTAGAACCTAGTTTCTTTGATTGTTAGGTGGATTGTAAGTACTTCATGGAGAGGTAAACTCTATCACCTACTTTAAAATCTGTTGGCTTCGCACATTTTTTTGTCAGCTTGTTTCTTATGTGCCTGATGTGCCTCCTCCAGTGTCTTACAGGCAACTGACCAAGTGTTGTGCAATTGGTCTATCCACTCCACTAAGGAGAGTACATGTGGTTTCTCTGAAGGCAGTTCTGACATAACTACAAAGTCTTGACCAGAGGCCACTTTAAATGGGGTGAACCTTGTACTACTATGTTATATGCTACCTCTGCAAAAGGCAAATGGTCAGCCCAATTATCCTGTTGGTAATTAATGTAACACCTGACTGAGTTGGTTCTCTCACATGTCCTGTTAGTTTGGGGGTGATCAGTGGTGGGATTCAATTTTTTTTTACTACCGGTTCTGTGGGCATGGCTTGATGGGTGTGGCAGGGGAAGGATACTGTAAAATCTTCAGTCAGAGGTGGTATTTGCCGGTTCTCCAAACTACTCAAAATTTCAGCTGCCAGTTCTGCAGAACTGGTCAGAACCTGCTGAATACCACCTCTGGGGGTGATGGGAGGAGGCTTAATTCCCAACAGCTCCAAAAATTCCCACCAAAACTGTGATGTAAATTGCACTCCTCTATCTGAAATAATGTGCTCAGATGCACTGTGCAACCTATACATGTGTTGTACGAAACATTTAGCTAACATTTTTGCGGAGGCAATCTTAGGGTAGAGAACAAAGTGCACCTGTTTCGAAAAAAGATCAGTAACAACCCAGATGACAGTGCTCCCCCCACTTTCAGGCAATTCCACAATAAAGTCCATTGATATTTCTTTCTATGGTGCCTGGGGGCTCTCCACAGTTTGTAAAAGCCCTGTGGGATTCCCTGGTGGTCTCTTTGCCATTGCACAAATTGGACAGCTGGCCAAATAGCTTTCAATGTCTTTCTTCAAGGAAGGCCATCAAACTGCCTCTTAACCAAGTGCAGGGTTTTTACAAATCCAAAATGTCCTGCTGACTTAGAGTCATGAGCACCCTTTAGTATGGTGTTCCTCAAGCTTGAGGGCATATATAATTTGACTCCAACCTAAGCTAATCCATCATGCATGATGCAGTCACTTTTATGAATAGTAAGCCATTCATCAACCTTTAGTGCTTCTTTAAGCTTCTCATACAGTTCATTTGGAACCTCAGGCTCTTTCTTTCCCTGAGCTCTAGTGTTTACAGGGACTGTTGTATTGGGGCAACCAAGACAAAGCATTCGCCCACCCGTCCGCGGACAGGGAGGCAAGGTGATGGCAGCACTGCTTCCCTGGCCGGCGGAGAGAGCCTGAAGCCCCCCGTCCTTTCCACCCCTCGCCCATCCCGTCCCCATCCCCACGCATTTCCAAATGCACCGGCAGCTCCAAACGCTGCAGCGGAATGGGCATCAGGCAGAGGTGCTGACTCGGCGGGGCTCAGCTCGGAGGAGGACACGGTGCATGCCGTCGCCTTGCCTCCCTGTCCATGGATGGGTGGGCGCTATCACTGCCTCGGTGGCCTCTCCCGGTGGCCCCTTCGGGTTCGGGCTGGAGGGACTTGGGAAGGAAGCCAAGCTTGGTTCGGCTCGGCTCTTTCGCTTGGCAGGCGGGTGCGCTCCCGCGGCTCGCTTTCCCAGCTCTGCCCAGCCCGCACGGTTCCGGCGCGGCTCTGGTGGGATGAGCGGAGGGCCTGGTGGGGAGGCACTCACTGCCTTGGTGAGAGATCTGCCACCAGGCAGGAGGGCCCACCTGTCAGCTGTGCTGGGTGCCCCAGGCGAAGCTCTTCACACTCTGCCTGGCACCAGGCAGGGACGGCGGCTGGGTGCTTCTCCTGGGGTGGGCCGATCCTGTGCTGCGGCCCCAGGAGATTTGCCTCCCCATGTAGGGTTGGGCTGCCCTCTCGGGCAGGGGAGGCTTTGTTGTAGTAGGGTGTCATTTTTAAAAGAATTGGCTTTACCTTCAAAGGCAAAGGGAAGGCAGCGACAGGAGCACCTGAAGCCAAGTGTCTCTGCAGGGCTCCAGTTGCAGGGAGGAGCCCTGGCTGGCCAGGTGTTGCTCAAATGCCACGGCGTTGCTCTAAATGCTGCGGCAGCAAGGGAGTAGGGAAAGCAACGGTGGCGGAAGGTCTCCCGATATGAAGTGCCCCACCAACGCAGGCAGCACCATATCTGGGCATGCAACAAAAGTACTTCCTAACGGCAAGCCCCCCCCTGCCATTCCCCCCCATTTTGCATGTTTAATATGGGCCTTAATTTGGGGGGAGGGGCTTAATTTGATTTTATGCCAATAAAACATGGTGGGGCTTCCTATTGCTGGAGGCCATATTGTTGGAGAAACACGGTAGATTAGAAATAACAAATGTTGCTATGCAGAGCATAAGATACAGTGTTGATCTTTGTGCCACAGCAGCCTTCGTAGATGTTGGCTTGATCACCAAAGAAGTCAAGAGACTTATAGTTGACTACAATAAAGAAAAGAGAGCCCAGGAAAAAAAATATGAAGTCCCTAGATAAAGAATTTGATGAGCTTGGTAAGAAGGGCAAAATAGAATGCATCTTCTTCAACACCCTTACAGATGCAATTAAAGATGTGCTGAAAGCCAACAATTCAGATCAGCAATTCCCCAGTACCATCAAACAAGAACATTATTCTGTGTACAGTGAGCTGAGTGGAAAATATCTTTATCATTTCACTCCAAAGAAAGGCTCAAAACAGGAAAACCTGCTCAAGTGATTGCAGATAATCTGGTGTATTTCTTAAAGAAGAAAGGCTTTGGCAAAAGCTTGAAGGCCATTGGATGAGATTCTACAAATTAGGGTAGTACCATGCACTGAATAGAGGGGAAGCTTGACTGGAAGTTGATCTGGTTGGTGTGTGAACTCCACATGAATGAGTTACCCCATGACACTTAATCACAAAATTGGATGGGAAGACCTTGTCTAACAACAAATGGGCAGGTAAAATTGGCAACATGCTTGTCCCTGCGACAGAATTTGACACTGATCCTCCAGAGTTTCAATTGGTGAGTCTCTAATTTTACTGAGTAATAGTGTTGTAAGGATCTCTCAATGATCAAGCGTATGGATATAGGATCACACAGGCAATAAAGACAGGAGAATTTCCCACAGATGTTACTCTTCTGGAAATTGGCCATTCACACTGGTTGACAACTGCAAATAGGCATTGTCAAATATAGGTTTCAAAACATGGCTTTAAAGGCAAAACTTTCCAAAACTTAAGAATGGTAGCGGAATACATCATTGGTATGTACTACCCTTGCTGGTTCAACATCAAAGTAAAACAGTTTTGTATTGAAGGCCCAGGCCATGTGTTGTTCCAGATGCAGCAAGTCAGACTGCAAAAGAAGGTTGTAGTAGATGCTGTTTTGCCAACATTCAGCACTTGGCATGGTATGCTTTCAGTGAAATGATAATCCAACATTCTTGTATTCAGGTAACATTCAAGAGAGGAGAGCTGGTGTGCAAAAGATAATTGACTTGAGGGGTGCAGACGATGATGCACTGGGAGATACATGCAAGAAAAATGTCTTTAATCAACACCAGAGCATCCACTCTACTGGAGCTGATTGGGCTGAAGGTGTATATGATCCATCTTTGATGTGCAAACTGACTACAGCAGAAATAAAGAAGTTCATTGACGAACCAATGCAAGTACCACAGTGGCCCTGTCATATCCCATCAATAGAGAGATGTGTGAACCAGGTCACAGAGACAGCAAGCAGAGTGTATACACATGAGAAACATGAGGGTTATATCAGAGGTCAAGAAGTAAGTTGGCAGCTGATTTCGAAGAACAAATCAAAACATTGATGAAACTCACTTAAACATTTTTGTAACTCAGATAATTGCTTTCCAATGTTTATGATTGCAATTTTTTTTTGCTTAGCTAGATAAGATTCATGCAGAAATTTTTTAAATCTTTGTAGCACAATGTGTAATTTTGAGAAGATAAAGTTAACTGTATTTGGGTTACAAGAGACTTTTGTGAGGTATATGACCAGATGTGGATTTACCATAATAAGCTAAACATTGTGCAATTGCAAAAATAACAGCAGATTTGAATTCTTGGTGTAAAAACACATATTTGTAGAACCCCTCACTGAAAAAAATGGCAAAAATTAATTTTCACACCATTAAATGACATGCCCTAGGGTATGGAGGAAGACCATAGGGTTTTGGGAAACCCAAGGGGCAGGAGGCAAAGTATGGGATATCTCAGAGGATGGGGGAGGCCTCCCGGATGCACCTCTGCCTGCACTAGTCCTCCCACATTTCTCCCTACCCCTGAATCACCCATGCTCTATCTAACAATGCATGCACTTGTTTAACAAATGCATCGGAAGGGAGTTAATTATATGCTTCATTTAACATAGTCCTTGATTTCTGACATGAATGGGCATTACTTCATTATGTCATGAGTTGAGGACTATCTGTAACATATTGCAACTAATGGTTTCCTAACTATGAGACTTAGATTCCAGGAAAGGCACAGATTTATCGCAAAAGATATATAACAGGCCCCATATAGGAGAAACAAAACAAATACCTACACAAACTATTCTGACTGATACGAATGCTAACCAAAAGGTCCTACACTGCCTGGGATGATATATGCATACCTGTATTAGGAATTTGGTTTAGTTTGGTGCCTCCCTTCTTCCTGCTATTTGTCTTTTTCCTGACACCACTGTTTCTTTTTTTTCTACTATTTATTGACACAGTCCCTGCATCAAATCTGATTATAATCTTATATGATAGATGGCATGATTCCTCTATATGGGTTTCTATTCTGCTTTCCCTAACTTCCATTGTAATTTAGCTATCCCATTAGAGGGTCCCCATGCAATTACTTTGTTGCAGTTCCCTCTCAGCCTCAACCCCTGGAGCACATTAATGGTCTACCGTAGCAATTTCCTTTACTAGCAGAGCAAAGAGGCTTGTTGCAGAAACCGAGGTGTTCCGAGTTTCAGCCATTGAACTTCCCCTCAGTTATGGTAAAAACATCCTTCCAAGCGAAGAGTGATTTACTTGCAAAGAGATGACTGTCACAAACATGTACATGCAAAAACGGAGACATTTGTCTAAGTATAGATGCCATGTGGAGAGGCTCATCCTTATCTGTAGCTACCTGCTGCTGAAAACTGCCACCTCTCCTTACCAAAACAGAGAGTACACTTGCTTCTCTAAGTATGCACATTGTCACTAACACAAAAATAAGAACACAACAAGGATGCTAGTTTAAATAATATGTTTTTATTTGTCTTTAGCTTCTTTTATTCATTTTTTTGCATGTGTGTGTGGGTAGGGGAAGAGACAGAGAGGTGAGCAAATAGAAGAGACATTACATTGCCCTTCTAGATCATTTTAGTGAGTTCCCAGTGGGATTGTTCTCCTGAACAGGGAAACAGCATAATCTTTTGTGGAATAAATAAAAATTTGCACATATGTGCAATATTATTTTTCAGCCAAGTGTAGACTGTATTGCAACTAGTAAAATGCAAATTCATGAATTCATAGCTGCTTTTTGTCATGTTTTATTTTAGTGAACATGCATTAAAAGAATGTCTATTGTCATAGGGAAGGTGGAGGTCTGCAAAAACTTTTGTTATTAGACAAGTAACAAAAGTAACCCTCTATTTGACAAGTTTAGAAATCACTGATTTGGATTAGCCGAGAAATTATTGTAATATTTTTGTAACAAGCTCTTGTGATATAATTTCTCGCACTTTTTATTGTGTTCATTGCATCTGGACTGTTTTCTCTGTGTCACTATTCCAACATTACTGTTGAAAAGTGTTTATATTAAGTAAATTGGCACAGATGTTTTCAGCTTTGTGTTGAGCCAACTGTTTCATGAAACTATATATATATACATATGTGTTCTGTCTCGCCTTTCCTCTTTCTGAAAAGATGAAAGAGTACACACACACACACACACAAACACAGGCAGGCAAACACAAAACACAAACACAGCTGGCTCGGACTTCACAGAGTTAATTCTTTGGAACTGATAATATTCTTGGCATTCCACCACATCCTGCCTGCCAAGTCTGAACTGATAGCAAATAATATTTTACTCACAGAAAATCACAAGGCAGTCCACAAAGAAAATCTGAAGTAAGGTTAAACTTTGTCCCGTACAAAGTTTCAGGAGAAAACACACCCACTTTTATCCCCTGTGGGGTGTGGCTCAATGACTCAGCTCACTCTCTGACCCTCCCACGCCTCCTACGTTGTTGCTCACATTTCTCCCTACGACGCTGCTTAGGGTCGAGCCAACACTCTTCCTCTTTACTCCCTGTCAGGGGCTGCTCCGATATGCCTTCCTCCTGATTAATCTCAGGCTGTTCCTCTCGGTTGTCTGATGGAACCTGAGGCATTACCAGGGAGGAAGGCATTGCCAGAGAGGAAGGTCCTGGGGAGGAAGGCATTCCCAGTTCCTCCTCCTCATCTTCCAGGTCCTCTTCCTCTGACAGCATAGGCTTGTGAATCGGGGCCACAACACATATGTATGCTACTACATAATTGTGCTTTTGAAGCATTCAACAGAAATTGATTCTTTGACTTCATATGTTTTGTTATTTGTCTTGTATGGTTACTTAATGTATTTTAAAATGGTTATGTGTGGCAAACTATTAATATTTAAATTTTTATTTATTTTTCAGAGTCCTTCTTTCTTCTATATTTGATACAAGTCTGGGAATACAATACAATCTTATTGAGGTATAGTTCTATAATGACAAATAAACCAGGTATAAAGCAGATCAGTAGAATATGTTATAAGAATTATTTTAAGATTAACACTGCAGGCAAAAAAATCCAGCAAATAACCAGATGAAATATGTGCATGTGTTTTGGTTTTTAATACAAAACTGTTTTTATTTATGCACACTCTGGATTTGTCCTGAGTTAATTTTTAACTTAGTAGTCTATCACATCTTCCGTTAGCAATTTTATTGGAAATGCAATGAGAACCAAATGCCTTTTTCCATTAAATCCCATTATATCAGCTCAAAAACATACTTGTACAACAATAATGAAATGTTGCTAAAGGGATCTATATGAGAGCTCTCTTCTTGAACCTTCACTGAGATGGGAAACTTGACATATGTGATCTCCAAGACTTCAGATTCTATTTGATGAATGTCAGTAATGTACACTAATTGAGATGATTAAAAATCATTGTGAAATTAATACATTCTTTATTAATTATTTTAATTCTATTTGTGAAAGAATTTATCTGCTATATCATGCAGAGTCCCATAGACATACCTGGCAAAAAATATTATTTGAATGTTATAGAAAATGTAGGAAGAAAAGCTGCCTCAGGTTCATCCTTCCAGATGGGATGAAGCTGTCAGTGCTCAAGAACAAATAGATAAGGAAGCAAGCTGCCCGAAAGAAGTTTATTTTAGGAAATCAATGACATCAGCAATGAGTTTCGAGCTGGCCAGTGAATCAATTATTGGAGTTTTATAATCTTTCTATCTTTTGAGATTTAGATATCTCAAAGAGGTCTGATGGTGTGCCTTTTGATGGGATAATTTCTTTGGACTTCATCATTCAGGAAGGAAGAGGTTAATCCTAGCTGCTGGGAAGGGGTGGAGATGTAAAGCCAGTGAGTTTCAGTGTGATATTCTGTTTATTCTAGTCCTGGTTGCCTTAGTCGAAAGTGAAAGAGAATCCTTTCTGGCTGCTTTCTTGCTGTTTCTCAGTTTACCTTTAAACTGTTCCATTGTAACAGTTCTTATTGGCAAGGACTGTCAAGCGTTTTTCTCTCTCTTTCTGAAACACTTTATTCCAAGACTTTTGTGCTGGGGCTCAATTATTGTGAAGATAGTTATTATTTGATTATGTTATGTTCTGCTACATTGGGTGTGGAGGTGAATTGCCTTCCCCTTCTATCAAAGATTAAAATTATTCATGATTCTATTAAATTTAATACATTTATGGTAAGTTTAAGAGCACAAATGTCTTTCTTCTGCAGCAAATTTTTTTTGAAAAAACTCTCCATAATGTTAGTATTGCAATATATGGGCACAGTCAATATGTGAGAGAATAGGAAATGCAGTCCAACTTGACCATTAGATAAATAAACGTAATATTCACAGTATTTATTGATAGATCTTTAGATTTGTCCTTTTTGTCCTTTGCCAGCAAGTAGAAGTGTTGGAAGTCAGACCTAGATTAGAGGTCTTTATGACAGCTATAAAATCTCACTACAGAACAGCAATATAAGATTCTGGGAAATCAAACAAGTTTACTCTGAAGCCAAGACTCCCTGCAGACAATTCCAAGAATGAGGCATCAAAGCTGACTATCAGATCCCTATCCTGATACTGCCATTCATATGGGGAGAGAACCCCAGATCTTTGGATAATAATAATAATAATAATAATAATAATAATAATAATAATAATAATAATAATAATAATAATAATAATAAGCACAGAGATCTCTCTCCAGGGTGCTGAAGGCTCAGCTACTGTCTGTAAAAGACCAGGGTTTTTTCCTTGTCTCCTCGGGTCTTTTACAGACAGTAGCTGAGCCTTCAGCACCCTGGAGAGAGATCTCTGTGGATTTTATTGTAGAGTTAACAGAAAGTGGAGGGATAACTGTTACCTGGGTCAAAACAGACCTTTTCTCCAAGCAGGCCCACTTCATTCCCTGCCAAAAATCCCCACTGCTAAGACACTTGCCAAGCTGTTCCTGCAGCATATCTATCAACTACATGGGCCCCCACAAAGGATAATATCTGACCAGGGGGTCCAATTTACCTCAAAGTTTTGGAAGGCCCTTTTGGACTTTCTTGGAACCAGCCAAGGACTAAGTTCTAGTCATCATCCTCAAAGTAATGGATTAAGAGAGAGACTGAACTTGGTTCTGGAACAATATTTAAGATGCTTTTATTAACTATCAACAAGATAACTGGACTGACCTCCTGCCTTTTTCAGAAGTTGCCTGTAATAACTCTGTGCACTCTAGCACTGGGTTCGCCCCATTTTGAGTTGCCACGGGCCAGGACTTCATCCTAATGCCAGAAATACCAGTAGAGGAACTAACTATACCCTCCCTTAAGGAGTGGATACAACAACTAAAAATACCTGGCCAGTAGTGAGACTAACCCTGAATGAGGCTAGAGCTGCTTTTAAAGCCCAAGCTGACAAAACCAAATGCATTTAAAATAGGTGGTAAGGTTTACCTGTCCACAATATTTCTACAATCCTTACAATCCTCAAAGAAATTGGGACTCAAATTCATAGGGCCTTTCCCAATCACCAGAATCATCAACTCAGCAATGGTAGAATTACTGCTCTCCAAGACACTTAGACAAGTCCATCCAGTTTTTCACTGCAGTCTGTTGAAACCCCAAATTACATCCCCTTTAAGGCCCCCAGCATATGCTCCTCTGATCCCTATTATGGTCAAAGGGGAACAACACTTTGAAATAAAAGAAATCCTTGACTCCCACACCCACCGGGGTTCAACCCAATACCTAGTCTCCTGGAAACATTTACCTCCCTCAAAAAATGACTGGGTATATAAGAAACATGTTAGGGCCACTGCATTGCTGAAAAAGTTTCACTTGAAGTATCCTAACAAACCAAACTAACTCTCTATGATGTTCATCTCTGTTCTCTTTTACAAGTAATTCCCTCATTTTTTTGAAGGGGGGCAGCATGTCAGATCCCTATCATGATACTGCCATTCATGTGGAGAGGGAACCCCAGATTCTTTTAATCATTTACTGCTCTCATCCTGTTTTCCTATGTATCCTGTAATTCCCTAGTTTTTTTAACTTTTATCCTGTCACCTATTCTTCTCTGTGTTTTGATTTACCTTGGGGAATGTACAAGGAGGGAGGGCCATCTGTTTTCTCTCCGTTCGGAAGCCTCACAGAAGAAGTGCATGGGAACGACTCCTTATCTCTTTCTCAAGATGACCGTTTCCACAACATCTTCACACCTGTGTATTGGCTTATTCAATGTCAGACTGAGAGGAGGGGTTTCTAAACACTTTATCCTTTTTTTTAAATAAAATTTTATTTCAGTTTTCCACATTTTAAAAACATTTCTTTTTAGTGAACAGCATGATTCCAGGTTTTCACATTTCATACAAACATGACTATGATTACATACACATCTTTCACATTTAATTTCATATCTTACCAATACTTTACATACTTTTTTTTTCAAATACTTTCCTCCAACTTAAACTTTCAATAGCTCTCATACCTTCATGTTCATTGTACTTTTATACTTTTATCTGTCAGGTTTGGAATTTCATCACATATTCTTATTTCATCATTCCACAAATTCTAATTCAATTCAAACATTTCATTAAAAAGATTTCCCCCACAATTACTAATTTGAGTGTGCCACCCCTATAGCTTATATATCCTTTAATTAACTCCCCTTTAAATCCCAATAATTATTTAACTTTCAATTAACGCCTAAAAAAATAATAATAATACTCTCCTAGCAACTACGTAACATATATACCTTTTAGGTCAGATTCCGCATTGTACTTTCCCCGTCAATTACATAGAAATGTTTATAATTTCAAAAAGAAAAATTAATCTATTCAATTTATCATAAAAACTGATATTAATCTCATTACAACAATCATCATAATTCATTTCAATTATGTTCTATTAATACCTTAAATATAGTTAATAAACTTGTCATAATTTCATTTTTTTCACATTTATTCCATTTATCTCTATATATGATTTAACAAAAAGCAAACATTCCAATAACAAAAAAAATCAGTTCCGATCTTTCATTTTAATAATCTATATTTCCCTATTTTCTAAATGGTTTATTATTTCTAATACATTTATACTTCACCTCATCACCTTGCAGAATCCCCTTTCTTAATTCTTAGTTATCTCTGTGTCTTTTAAATAAACAATTTCTTTTCATTTTTATTCAATTTCCATATTTCTTTGTTTCCTGGTCCTATTTCTTATTACTTCTTTTTCTTTTCATTTTTCCCCTTCTTTTCATACTCCAGTTTTTATCCCCCTCCCTCTTTAAAGCTTCCGTCCACAATTTACTTTTCTGCTGTTCCTTTTTACTTTGTTTGGTTTGCAAAATATTCCGCTTTTTAGTTACCTCCTCGAATCTCAAGTTTTTAATTCCGATTCTTTTCCCCCTTCGCTTTAATATTCATTGTTCCAATTGTTCATTAAAATGGCCTCTTCTTTGATCAGCTTCTCCTCTTCTGGCACTCCTTGTTGTTCTTCGTACTCTAGAATCGCCATTTCTAAAAATTGTAAAGCAAAGCCAAACAATTTACCTCTTTCTTGTAGTGTTTCTTTCATATTTCTAAGTTCCATTTTTAGTTCCAAAAGAGATTCTGCCATCTTTAGACACTTCTGACCAGTAGTTTAATTAAATTAATATCTGTAAAGTTTATTTCCAACAATCAGCTTTTATTAATTCCTCTTTAGGTTTTTCCAGATTCATCAAATAGTCCAACATCCATAAGTTTAAATTTATACCAAAATCACCAAACAATCCCAAGATAGTTTCTTCTTGCCTTTTTCTTTATTTTAATGTTCAATATTTTGCTTTCACTTTCCAGGGTCTCTATTTTGTTGTATCAAGATTTCACTTACTTTGTAAAGTCAAATTTTTGAGAACGCCAGGTGTTGTTTTTTTTTAAAAAAAAATCATAAATAAATTCTTTGGCCACTAGATGGCACTCTCTGTTATGTCCAAATTTCATCCTTTTTTTCTCCCGCTTTTCCTCTATTTAGGGCTTTTTAGACTTCAAAGTTCCAATAAATCCAAGTATCAATTACTATTTTTATTTTTTCTTTGACATGTTTAAGTTCAGCTTTAGTTATGCCTGTTTAGTGTCAAAAATATATTTATCCTGTTTAAATGAATATCTTCTTCCGGCTTCTTCCTTTCATGGTTCAAAGCCACTCTCAGCTGTCAAAAAAGGAAACTTTTTTTCTTCACTTTTTCTGTCCACTGCTTTCATTTTCTTTCTTAAATATTCTTATAATTTTAATCCTGGGGTACCTTATGTTTAAATGTTGCGCTGAATTATCCCGGTTTTCTTGCTGTCCTCTTCTTCACCGCTCCTGTACAATCTTATCCCGGTTAGCTCTTCCTCTTCAGAGTGGCCATATTTGACCACCGCTACAGTGTTTGCCAAGCCAAGGAGGGGAGATGTGGCCCCCCTCGATCCAGCTGGCAGTCTCCCCTTTCTTCACCATCCCTACAGGGTAGTTCTGGCCCCAAATGCAGATGATCGGGGCCCTCCAATGGAAGAGCGTGGACTGAAGCCATGGACAATTGCGGTCTCCAGTCTGTCAGTGAGGGAGATGTCACCAGAAGTCCTAACCACTTTATCCTAACGGAATAGCCTGGGGGGAACTCAGACCCTGCTTTGCATTGTCTTGCATTCTCTTCCTTTCAATAAAACTTTCCTTTTGAAATGCTAAAGTTTTGAGAGTCCATGCTTTTTTGAACGGGAAAGAGAGGCAGGACCTTACACTGGCTATAGTCTTATACCAGTTCAATGGTCGATCAGGAAATCAAACAGGTCACATTCAGGAAGTTAAGTCCAAGATTGGAAAGCGATTGCCAACAGAAACTTGACTCCAAAGCCATTTCTTTGCAGAAGTGACTTGGGAATGCCTGCAATATTTTCCTCTTTCTTTCAAGGAGCATCATTAAGTTACTATTCTATTTGCTTGATTTTCTTTTTTGTATGAGAGCTGAGGATTTTCTGCTCAGACTCAGAAAGGCTTTCTCTGCTTAGGTCAGATGTTGCTGCTGCTGCTATGATTCTGCAAGAGGTGGTCAATTACCTGAGTACTCTAGAACTGCAAACTTAGCCTACAGGTCTTTCTGTCCCCTTCAGATATCTCAAAACCTGCCAGTTTCTTAATTTTAAGATTAGAAGATTGTTACGTTTGGTGGAGCTGAGCGGGAACTGAAGTTCATTCCCATTGGCTGAGCCGCCTGACAGCGAGCAATATAAAAGCGAGTTGTCAGACAGCATCAGCTGTTGCTCGTTCCTGTCAGCTGACTCGCGCAAGCAGCGGCTGCCACAGTTAGTGGTTAATAGTTTAGAGTTAATAAAAGGTTGAACTTAGCAAGATCATAGACGTCGTTTGTGCTTCATAAAACTGGCAACGAGGATGGGATCGACACGGTGAAGGAACAACAGTTTCCCGAAGGATTTGAAGCGCGTTGTGAAGTTACCTCAGCCGGCTGACAAGATGTCTTTCCCTCCAGCGTTCCCGTGCTTTCATCCTACAACACTCAATTCGAGTGTTTCCTAGATGCTGCTGACTTGGCGGACATATTGAATCACAGAAAAAAAAGCTTATTTCCTAAGTTTCTGTGGGGCAGCTGTCTTCGACACTGCCACCGCTTTATTGGCGCCACAATCTGTTAGAGGTTTCCTGGGAAGCCCTCCAGGAAATCCTTAGCAACCATTATGCCCCTAAGCCCTCTCGAATTGCTAAGGAACATGCTTTTAGGTGGCGGGCACAAGTGGAAGGGGAGACTATTAGTATGTATATGGCAGCTCTCCGAATGGCAGTGTTGCAATGCGGTTTTAAAGAGCTCGATGACATGCTGTTTGATCAACTGGTATGCAGAGAGACCTCAGACTCCAAAGACATCTGTTGGCAAAAGGTGACCTTACTTTAAAAATGGCCATACAAGAGGCTCAAGCTGCTGAAATGTCCAATCTCTCTGCGGCTGAGATCCAAGGCACGACTAGCAGTCCAGTGGCTAAACCAAATGCTACTGTTCATTTTGAAGAGTTTACCCCTGATGAGTTTTTAGACTATGGCGAAGACATTAATCACCTCATCAATCGCCAACAACTGCAACAGCAAAGACGCTGGAACCCAGGGAACAAACTACAACAGTTTCCTACTGTGCAGGTAATTTGCTTGAGTTCCGGGGGTAATCATTTAAGACCTGCCTGCCGGTTTAGAAATGCTATTTGTTTAAACTGCCAGCAAAAGGGTCATATAGCTAGGGTCTGCAAATCTGGAAAGAAAACACCGCAATCGCAGCCTCAGCCGCCAGCTAGGTACCAGAAACAAAGAGATGAATGTTTTACAGTTACTAGAGCATCTCCCACTGACTCTCTAAACAATTTATCACAACAGCTGCACATTAATAAACTTCATGTAACCATCTCATTAGAAGGTAAAGAGTGTCCAAAAATCCAAAAATGAAGAACTAGCGCAATTAATGGCAGGTTTGTTGGCTGATCTAGTTGGAAAAGAAAAAGATGACTTACTCAAAGAATTGACGAAGTCTATAGGGTGAATACCAGTTACGCAAGGCGTCACAAGTGCCCAAGGGAGATCCATATCCGCTTTTCAAGAAGATGCGTGAGAGACCTAATACTTAGAATGGCCAGAGATGAGAGAGTATTATATATGGGCAAAGAGATCATAGTTCTCAAGCAGATTCCAAGAAAAGTGAGGGCCTTAAGGCAAGAATATAAATTTTTAGCTAACCACTTAAATAAAAAGAAATTTCATTTAAATGGCAAATTCCAGAAGGGATGCTAATATGGTGGAAGGGAAGGAAAATTAAAATAGATTCAATAGAACAAGCACAAGACTTTCTAGAACAGCTAACAACCACGGAGGATCAACACACTAAGGAGGAAACCCAAGGAACATGCAGGAAGATCGGAACCGCCATAGGAACAAGGAAGAAAGACCCGTCCAAACTCAAGGAAAAGACAACTTACAACAAGAAAGAGTAGAAACATCCCCATACCTCCTACAAGAAGAGAGCCGTATAATTACGAGACAAAAAGCGAGGCAGACTTAAGTAAATGGAGGAAGGAAGTAAAATCCTTTCCATCAACATAAACGGCCTAAATTCAAGAGCTAAAAGGAAGAGGATTCTAAATAAACTAATAAAACAAAACGTTGATATAGTTTGCATACAAGAAACACACATTAGGAAAAGTGAGGAGAAATGTCTAGATTGTCCGAAACTGGGAAAATTATTCACAGCACCAGCAGATGAGCACAAAAAGAAAGGTATTGCAATATATGTGAGAGATGATTTAAAAGCGGAGTTAATCTGGGCGGATCCTGAAGGAAGAACCCTGGTGGTACAAACTTCGATTAATGGCATTACATTTTTACTGGTAGTAATCTATGCCCCAAATGATGATCAAGGTAAATTTTTCAAACATCTTCACCAAAAATAATAGATTTCGGAAATGGCAATATTTTTCTGATTGGCGATTTTAACTCTATTGCTGACTACCGGAAGGATCATAGTAACATGAGTAAGAATAAAAAAGGAAAAAGAGAATTTTCGAAGCCATGTAAGGATATGATGTACGAACTGAATCTGGTAGATATTTGGAGAAAACTAAACCCAAAAAAGAACAGTTTACCTTTTACTCTAACCCACACAAAATTTGGACAAGAATAGATATGGCTTGGATAAATGGTGAATTAATTAATGAAATCAAAGATAGCGAAATCTTACCAAACGACTGGGCTGATCACAACCCAATTCAAATAACCTGGAGAGGTAGAAGAAAACCAAAAAGAAGATGGACTCTTAACACTCACTTAATAAAAGAAGAAGAATACACTAATAAATTGAAAGAAGAACTGAACTTCTTCTTAAAAAGAAAATAATAATGAACTAACTTGAAACAAAATATATGGGACACAATGAAGGCATTTATAAGAGGAACAACTATCTCTTACAATGCTATGAGAAATAAAAGAAAGTATGCCCAACAAAGTAACTTACAACAAGAAATTAAGGATTTAGAAACCCAACTACAAAAGAACCCCAAAAATCAAAGAATACAGAATCAGTTAATAACAACTAAACACAATCTAAATTTATTGGAACAAGAAAAATTGGAGAGTAGTCTGAAAATGACTAAACAAATTTATTTTGAGCACGCAAACAAGCCAGGGAGATGGTTAGCCCACAAACTTAAGAAAATGAAAGAAAAAGATTGATACACCAATTAATGGACGAGAGGGGCAAATTGCAAGAGGAGATAGAGAAGAAAAAGAGATCACTTTTAAATACTTCAGGAAATTATACAAAAAGGAAGACGTTTGTGAGGACAAAATAATGAAATATCTAGAGGAAGCAAACGAAAAAGCAATTGGAGAGGAAGAGATAGAATTATTAAACAAAAATATAACATGGTCCGAACTGAAGTCAGCAATAGAGAAGCAAAGTAACAATAAAGCGCCAGGACCGGACGGGATACCTGTAGAACTTTACAAAACAATCATAGAACAAATTGGACCACTGATGCTGGAAGTATTCAATGAGGTACTCCTAGCAGCCAAGATGCCGGACTCGTGGAGGGGAGCCTTAATTTCGCTGATCCCGAAGGAGGACCTAGACCATAGACTTATTAATAATTATAGACCAATCTCGCTCCTGAATGCAGATTACAAACTATTCTCTTCTATAATAGCTAATAGACTAAAACAGGTTCTAAACACACATATCCATGAAGATCAAAATGGATTTCTCCCATTTCGACAAATTAAGAATAATCTAAGAACAGTGATAGACATTTCAGAATACTATGAAGCCCATCCGGAAAAACAATTTGCTTTTATGTTTTTGGACGCTGAAAAAGCATTCGACAATTTAAATTGGCATTTTTTAATTCAAAAATATAAAATATGAACCTTGGCACTAGATTCGAAAACGCATCGTCACTACAATTTAACATACTCAACAGGCAAATATTCTAATAAATGGGAACAAACTGACCCGATAAAAATAGAAAAAGGGGTTAGACAGGGTTGCCCTCTCTCTCCTCTGCTTTTCATATTCGCCCTAGAATCTCTTTTGGCGTATATTAGGCAAAATTCGAGAATTAGAGGACTGAGGATTAAATCAGAAGAGTACAAAGTACAAGCCTTCGCTGATGATTTGGTTTTTTTCTGGAGGAGCCTATAGAAAAAGGACATAACTTATTAGAAGAACTAGAACGATTTGGAGAAGTCGCAGGATTTAAAATTAATAGGGGTAAAACGAAATTAATGTCTAAAAATTTAACAGGAGACCAGAATAAAGAACTAGAGACAATAATGGGAATACAGGTGACAAAAAAATTAAATACTTAGGAATTTGGCTTACTCCACAAAGCAAATCATTAAAAGAAAACAACTATGACAAACTTCTCCAACAATCCAAGAAAGATTTAGATTCCTGGAGTACATTACAACTTTCCTTATTGGGCAGGATTGCTCTGATTAAGATGAATATTCTGCCAAAATTTCTATATCTATTCCAGACAATTCCAATCAAATTAAATAAAAAATTTTTATGGAATTAAACAAGATAACACTGAAATTTATTTGGCAGGGGAAAAAAGCTAGGATTAATGTAAAAGCCCTACAAGATTTGAAAAGCAGAGGAGGGTTAGGCCTGCCAAACTGGGAAGTATATTACAAGGCAGCCACCCTACTATGGATAAAGGAATGGGTGAATTTAACTAACAAAAGAACACTAATATTAGAAGGCCACGATATGCAGAAAGGATGGCATGCCTTTCTGTGGGAAACTGGGAAACCCAGGCAATCATATTTCCATAGGCATCTTATCAGGGACTCTCTATTAACCAATTGGAAAAAAGTACGTAAAAACTTTATCTAAAAATACCGATTTGGCTATCTCCAATGGAAGCGATAGTACACCCTAATAATTTGGATATAACTAAAATGATTAAGTACGAAAATTTATTAGACCCACAAGGAAAATTGAAAACCCGACAAGAATTACAAGAGCGAGGATTTAAAATTGATCAGTGGGTGTACCTTCAAATTCATAGTAGATATAAACAAGATATTAAGGAATTTGGAATCTACAATAAATTACAGACTTTAGACAAAATTCTATTAGGATCGAGCAAAAAAATATATCTAAATTTTACAAACATTTATTAGAAACTGAATTAGAACAAGAAATTGTCAAAGGAAATATGATTGCGTGGAGCAGAAACTGGGACGGAGCATTACGCTAGCAGAATGGGAAAGGATCTGGAACAGGAACATTAAGATCACGAAATCAGCAGCTTATAAAGAAAACGCATATAAAATGTTTTATAGATGGCACCTGCCCCCTTCGAGATTGGCGAAGATGCACCCCAACACGAGCCCCAATTGTTGGAAATGTCAAAGCATAGAAGGTACCTTCTTCCATTTGTGGTGGTCGTGAAGGAAACCCAGAAGTACTGGCAAAAATTAGGCGCTGGCTAGAGGAAATAACCAAGGAACAAATAGAGTACAAACCAGAGTCCTTCCTTCTAGGAATTTTCGATAAACAAATACCCAAAAAATCAAAGTATATTGTAATTCATATCTTAACCGCAGCCAGACTGGCATTTGCACAGTGCTGGAAATTATCTTCCATTCCCTCTGAACATATGGTTATTCAGAAAATTTTACAATGCGCCGAAATGGACAAACTAACCCAAGCACTAAAAAATAAAGAATCCTCATCATATTACAACAATTGGAATCCTTTGTATAATTGGCTAAACCAAAGATAGATCATCTCTAGGAAAATTATGGCCGAGGGCCTCGAAGCAGAGATAAAGAAAAGCACCGCCGATGATACTTTTGAAGAAGAAAGGATCTTACAGACAGTCACAAAATATGGTTTTATTTTAACTGTTTTCCCTACTCTATCCTTCCCTCTCTTACTCTTCCCTTTCCCCTCTCTTAGGCTTTCCTCTCTTCCCCTCTTGGTCTATGCCAAGGCCTATTTTTCTTTTTGTTGTACATAATTTGTAGTTGTGTTGTTCTTTTAAAGGTAAAACTAATAAAGTATTTTTCCAAAAAAAAAAAGAAGGTAAAGAGTGTCCAATGGAGATTGACACTGGTTCGTCTCTGTCCATACTTTCCTGGAGTACCCTGAAGAGACTGATTCTGACCATCTCCAAGAAGTGACTTCAACCTTGCAACCTGTCTCTCAAAGGCTATCATGGGCGGAACATACCAATCATAGGAACAGGAAAGTTTGCAATTGATTTTCAAGAGTTCAAGGGACGTTTACCCCTTACTATTGTAGAAGGCACTTTACCTAGTTTGCTGGGGTTAGACTCAGGGGTTGGATTCAAATTTTTTAACAACCAGTTCTGTGGGCATGGCTTAGTTGGTGGGCATGACTTGGTGGTCATGTGACTGGATGGATGTGGCCTGGTGGTCATGTTATTTGCTGGGCGTGGCCAACTCAATATCCCTCACATCGAGGCACACATCTCCTCGCCTGGCCTCTCATGACTGTGGGGATGCTGCAACAGTCGTAAGTGTGAAAAATGGTCATAAGTCACTTTTTTCAGTGCCATTGTAACTTTGAATGGTCACTCCACAAGCAAAATACCAGCAGAGGGGAAAAAAACTCCAGAGAAGTTCCAGAGACAGGAAGTCTAGTCCTGCCAAGAATGTAATAAGGGTTAATGGAGAGGCAGTTTCTGTATGCAACACCAGAATGTTTCCTTCCTGCCTTCCTTACAGGATTAGGCTAGTAATTTCTTCTAACAACCGGTTCTCCAAACTGCTTAGAATGTTAACAACCGGTTCTAGCGAATAGGTGCGAACTGGTAGAATCCCACTCCTGGTGCAAACTGGTAGAATCCCACCCCTGGTTAGACTGTTTTGACACTTTAGGTCTTAAAGTGACTGGCATACATTGCACTCGAAACCAAGACATTGAGTCATTATTAGCTGAGTTTAAGGACATTTTCAGCGATGAGTTAGGCCATTATGTGGGCTCCCCAATTTCTCATGCATTAGACCCAGCCATAACACCTATCAGGTTGAAGCCCCGATGTGTTCCTTTTGCATTGAAACCAAAAGTTGATAAAAAAAATTGATAAATTGATATCCCAAGGGGTCCTGGAGCCTGTGGATTATGCACTATGGAAATCCCTATAGTGACCCCAATTAAACATGACGGCTCTATCAGATTATGCACAGACTATAAGAGCACATTGAATAAAGCCTTGTGCACTAATGCATACCCTGTGCCTGTAATTCAACATCTCCATTCAATGGAAAAGGCCACCATATTTGCTAAGCTTGACATGTCCCAAGTTTATCAACAGCTGCCTGTCAAGTAAACAACTGCTATGGCCCAAACCATTGTGACGCACAGGGGAGCGTTCAAATGTAAATGCTTGCAGTTTAGGTTATCTGTGGCTCCTGGCATATTCCAATGCCTTATGGAGCGGTTGCTGCAGGGTATCCCTGGCATTATACCATACTTTGACAATGTCATCATCACAAAACAAGCAAGACCTTCTGGCACGCATTAGACAGGTCCTAACTTGCTTCCAGACCTCTGGACTCAAATTAAAAAGGGACAAATGCAAATTTGGTATTTCCCAAGTGGATTTTCTGGGCTACTGCATTGATGCTCATGGGATTCACCCTACAGACTCTAAAGTTAAAGCCATTAAGGATGCACCAGTTCCTAACAACAAAAAGGAACTACAGGTCTTTTTAGGTCTCCTAAATTTCTATGCCTCATTCCTTCCTCACAAGGCTTCTATTGCAGAACCGCTGCACAGGTTATTAGACTCACAACTCAATGGTCTTGGGGACAACCACAACAGGTCTCTTTTGATGCTGTCAAAGCGATGCTTTCTTCTGACAGCATTTTGATTCAATTTGACAACCAATTACCTTTGATTATATGCTGCGATGCATCTCCTTTTGGTATAGATGCTGTCTTAGTTCATGTATTGCCAAGCGGTGTGGAAGCCCCGATTGCTTACTTTTCAAGGACTATGTCCACGACAGAAAGAAATTATTCACAAATTGATAAGGAGGCTTTGGTGGCTGTTGCCTCGGTTAAATGATTCCACGAGTTCCTCTATGGCCACCACTTCCATTTAGTAATGGACCACAAGCCTCTCCTGGGTATCCTGTCCAGTGATTGACAAAGTCTCCCTGCTTTGTCCCCTAGGATGACCTGCTGGATGTTATTCTTGGCTGCATATTCCTATACCTTGACATACAGGGTGGGCAAGCACTTTGGACATGCAGACGCGTTAAGCCATTGCCCCTTGTCAGACAAAATTGTAGACTCCACCCCTTCCTCATCGACACTATTGATTGACGATCACCAATTACCTGTGATGGCTGCAGATATTGCGAAAGCCTCCTCTAATGATCTTATTCTCTTACAGGTTTTGGACTGGGTGAGGAGGGGGTGGCCAGAGGAGGGGGTTCTTTAGATGCCCCATTTATGCCTTTCAGAGCAAAACAGCATGAATTATCCACCCAGCAGGGTTGCCTACTGTGGGGATGCAGGGTAATAGTTCCCAGCCACCTGAGACCTAGGATATTAACCAGTTTGCATGAGAGCCATCCAGGAATGGCCCGCATGAAGGCTTTAGCCTGGAGTTATGTTTGGTGGCCTGGCATAGACTCTGACATCACCGCAAAAATTAGGGCTTGTCAGGCATGCCAAGCATCTAAAATATTGAAGCATTTCTGGTACCTTGCAAGAAAAAATGGCTTACAGCAATATGACTTGTAGAAGGGCTGGCCTCGCTAATTTTTAACATAAATGTATTTCTATTAGTGATGTTCTCAAGCAATACAAAATCTTCCCATGCTAAAAGTTGGTACTTTTATTTGCTTTTGAAATCTCAAGTGTGCTCCCTTGAAAAGAGCCATGGTATTCCTCTATTTTTTTTTATATCAAAGCACTACAAAGCAAACATTATCAACTACAACTCAGTTTTTAAAATTCCCCTTCTAAGCTTTGGAAAAGAAAGATTTATAGCAGAAATGTAACAGCCACTTGTCATCAGTTATTTTAAGTCCTATACAAGCATTCAGATTTTCTGCACAATAGTGTGCAAAATAATCATTTAATAAAATATGGTTAAGTCTCTGGTGCATATTTAGAAGGAAAATGATGTACTGATTATTTTAAAGAATTAACTAAAATTATGTATTGAAAAATGACAAATTATATGTGATACTCTTAATATTTTTTCTTTCTTTCTATATGAGAGCCTGTTTGTCACATTGTGCTCATGCAAACATTTGGCCTTCTAATTTTGCAAAGTGGTATTATCCAAAAAGATTACACAACATATTCTAAAAAAGTATTTCAGTTAGTTCCAAACACTATATTTATTCTTGAACGTAAAGTTAGAAGTAGATTCTGACACCCTGATATTAGGAATAAACTTGGTGTAGTGTTTTATTTGTTCATTCAATCATATAGCTACACATGTCAGGTTCATGACTTCCAAGCAGCTAATTATTTAAAAATGATAAAACCACATAACAAAGTAATGTATACAGCAATTGAGAAAAATCAGCCAACAATTATACAAGCTTTTATGTGATATACTGTACAACTGATTTAAGAGTTTCCCCCCCCCCAAATTATATTGTAGTGTCACAAGCTGTGATGTTGCAGTGGGCATAAAAAATGGTGGTGCTTGCATTGTAATGCCTCAATGTTGTTTGCATCACTCTCACAACTTTGCTTCTCCATTGTGGTTGCTACTAGATTTAAATTTTATTTTAAATACATAAAAATGAGAATAAAACCATTTTTTGGTTTGAAATAGAAGTCTTTGTTCTAACAGACTTTAGCAGTAGCAGTTCCTTAATAGTTGTGCTTCAATGTTCTTCCTACTTTTTAAATAAGAACATATTATCTTAAGATGCTCCTATATATTTTACCCTTGGTGGATGAATCTGGGCTACATGACTGACGCCTTTAAAGTTTCCAATAAAATGTTACTGGCTAAATATAGTTTTGATTCTAGGTCTTTGTCCAACATTTAGATTGCTACACCACACTAGTTATATAGTATATGGATACATATTAAACATGTTAAAATGCAATCTAATCAGTTTGAGGTTTGAGTCAGTCCAAATAATAAAGTGTGAAATGATGCTTACATCTGGAATTAGATTTTGAGAAACAGAATTCCCATAATCTAGCATGGGAAAAGACAAATACAACTGCAAACATCAGGCATGAAATTTGAAAGCAAACTGTAAAACATGCCAGCTTAAAAGAATTTGGTATGTGGATTTTGAGTTAAAACAGAATAATAAATATTCCTAGGTTCAAAGCAAATCTCTGACACATAGCCCTGGAACATTTGTTTATTATAAGGTAAATTTACATAATAGAAAAACACAAAATTCACTAGCATTCATATATAAATACATATAGATTATGTTACAATCAATTTAAACTGATGCAGTTTTAAACTTCATTGTTTCAATAGGATATGAAGCTGAATTCTCTGCTTGTTTACTCAGAAGTAAATTCTGCTGTGTTTACTATGTGAAAGATTGTAGTTTTAATCACAAGAGATTTCAGCTGTTTTGCAACAAAATCATATTTAATATTCTGGCTTTTAGAAAACCTGATTCTAAATGGTGAAAATAAAAGATAATGATTAAGCCCAGGATTACATCTCTATTTATTTATTTTATTATATTTATTTGATTTGTCAATCACAAGGTCATAGATATAAGTATAAACATGAGTAAGAATACAGGAAATAGGTACGAATAAGTGGGGACAATAGGACAGGGATGGTAGGCACGATGGTGCACTTATGCACACCTCTTAATCTCTATCTTAACAGAAGAACCCATTTTGAGGCTCCTTCATAGGAGTCCTAAAAAAGCTGTAAGGGAAGAAATGAGCATGGCATCATGAAGAATTCAGATAAATTTGTTTTTCAATATAAATCTTGGTATAATAATCTGAAGCCTTTAAGTATTATGATCCTATATGTGACATTTTTTTTCTTCAATTATTTTCCCCTCTTTCTGCACTCATCCTTTTCTCCTTCTCCACTGAACAAATACATTCCTTGTAAGCCAATGTAGCATTTCATCTTTATTCATTCAAAACTTTTTTTCCCATTTGGCATTCTTCAAGATCTCATCCTTGTTCCACCTTTCATGCCGCATCTTTTTCCTCTACTTCTGATCCTGTGCAATCACTTTTGGAAGTTACTTTCTCTGATATCAACATCAGTGTTCATGCACTTACAATCAGGAATTTAGTATGTAATGAAATCTGCAGACTTTCAAGAATGTGGTGAATCCATATAGCATTAGTGGGAATATCTACTATTGAATTTTAGCAACAGCGTCTGCCCTGAAAGAGAGTCCTCAATAATGGTGAAAGATGTGGCTCCTCGCATCAGAACCATTAAAAGACACTGTTTACTGTTTAAAGTCTCAGCTATGCTGAGCATAAAAAAAAACCAGTTGTCTCTCAAATCCCATTTCTCTAGACTAGCTATAAATTTTTGGAATATCCACCTGGTTCAGTTCCAAACTGGTAGAAAGACACTGGAAACATGGAGGCTAATTGGAAAGATGGTTTATTGATGAAGCAGAACCACATGGGTTTGTGGATCTGGGCAACTGACAAAATGGAATTGAGAGTGGGTGGCTTTTATACCTTCTTTGGGATGTGCTCTTGAGCTTCCTATTCCTGTGCAAGAACATGTATTCTATTGGCTATTGTCAGACTTATAAGGGGTCACGTAGATGTTATATAGGGGTCATAGCTGCCTCTATAGGCAAAAGAGGAAATGCAAATCCTATGTGTTTGTCTGAGATAAGGTTGAAGTTTCAACTGCTCTGTTGGTGGTGCAATGTCTGAAATACCCTTAGGAGATTGTGCAATGTAGTGAGCTCTGTGTCTTCTGCTAAATGGTAGTAGGTTAATCCTATTATGTCCCGAAGGGTCATGTCCTGCTTTTAATCCCATCACCCTGAAGCTGAAGGTTTTTTGTTTTGTAGACAAGTTGGCTCAGTCTTTCTTAATGGGCACAAAGTATTTCCTGGGCTGGGGCTATTAAGAAAGAGTGAGTCTGCTTCCTGCCTCTAAAAAAACATTTTTCTCCATTTCTCATTTAGGGAAATATATTATTCTGCCTTTTTTAATATTCCTCAAAATATTTCATTCTTCTGGGGGGGCTTCCCACAATATCCTCCCTTTTTGCCATAATATGTGTGGGTGACAGACATTTTTACTGTCATAAGTTTAAAAATTGATCAAAGTGTAGATGCAAAGGGGATGGCATTGATAGAGGCATCAGAAAAGTATCCTTTCAGTGCAGTGGTGGGATTCAAATTTTTTTACTACCAGTTCTGTGGGCATGGGAGGGGAAGGATACTGCAAAATCTCTGGTCAGAGGTGGTATTTGCTGGTTCTTCGAACTATTCAAAATTTCTGCTACCAGTTCTCCAGAACTGGTCAGAACCTGCTGAATACCACCTCTGCTTCAGTGGCTCCCAAAAGGAGAGCTTTCAACCCATAAAGGTCTAGCAATCAAAAGGTCTGGAAAAAAATTTACACCATCCAATTTTCTATGCCAATTATTTTCAGGTGTTTGATGTCATTTTCTGTGAGCTTCCAGTCATGTTTGGTGCAAGCACAAGCCCCAAAATTCTTCACAGCTATGGTTTTGCCTTAGTAAATAACTACTGGCTGCCCATATCCAAGGGTTGCTTTCTGAACCTGCCTTAGCTCTTAATTTAGTGCGTCCAGGGTTTGTGAGGCCAAATTGAGATTAGCCAGTGTGCAAGCCATGCTATTAATATTTTTGAAAATATGCACAATGGGCCTTGGGATGCCTACTAATGAGACCAGTTGTGCAACATACTCAGCCTTCCTGGGCAACATCATTTGTGAGTCACAATCAGGGCTTTGCATTTGGAGATCTCTTTTCTGCTACCTCTTCAGTAAGGAAATTGCCTGAGGGCCATGCCCCCTCTCCTATGGAATTGGCAGGGAGATATGATTACTTGGGCCTTAGTGCCACAGAGCAAGAGCCAGCCTAGAGAAGCTTTATGTGGAGATGGGTGAAGGGGATAGCCTCAGTCTGATTCTGAATGGTGTGTCTGTGTGTGCAGCTCCTTCTACAAGACAGGCAATATAAACATCCTGGACAAAGTTCCCTCTCACCAGACAGAAGTCCAAGATGTTCAGAACTTGCTGTGCCAACCACTCCCAAATGCCATCCCTCTATGAATTCATTTAACTGTTTACAACATAAACGAGACAAGAAAGAAAATCTTATAATGCATTTCCACCCTCCCACCATAGTCTTTCCAGCTGTCCGGGGATTGAAAACAGTCTTTTAGTCTTCACTTGTCCACCTCAGGGACCTCTCTTTCATGTCTGCTGGGTGGTGTTAGGCTTGGCTTGGTGGTAAGGCCGGTTAGTCAGGCTTGGGAAGGTCTGCTCCATTCTGATTGCTGTGATGACTTTCTAGTGGATGGCTGGATCTAAACCCAATTCACTGGCTCAAATGAATGGAAAGTCTCCTCTGGAGGCAGCATCTGGATCAGTGTGCTGTTTCCAAAGTTTGCAGAGTTGTCTGTGCAGGGCTGAAAGACATGAGAAGAGGGCCCCTCACTCCCCTTTCTGAGTGATCCTCCCAGGAAAGGCATTGTTGGAGAATAAGAGATGGAGAGGTGGATAGATAGCTTGCAGGCAGAGTTTGAGAGGGGAAAAAACATCAGTACTGCAGTTATTAAACAGATAAACCCGTCACAACAAAATGGGGACACCACGGATAAGAAAAAAGAAGCTGGATTTACATGCTTCAGTAAAAGGTTGGACAGATAAAAATCCCCTTACAGGACATACAGTAAGCAAAAACCAACAAATAGACAAGACTTTTCTTCTGAATGAGTTTTAACATTCTCTACTGATAAACTTGAGCTATTTTATTGTTACAGGGAGGAAAGAAAGAAAGAAAGAAAAAGAAAATGGACACAGTTCTCTTCACCCTGTTTTGCTGGCCAGGCAAACACTAAGGTCAAGGTATTTTCTTTTCATTGATTAATCTATCATTATTTCTCACAATTTAATTATTATTTTCCTAGGGATTAGACACATTTAACAGTTGCAATTACCTCAAGGGCACACAAAGACTTTGACACACATATACATACAAAGACAAGGAAAAGAGAAAAGGAGAGGAAAACAGAACTCTCAAGTTTACACCTTGGTCATTTCCACCATAAATCTCAGTTAGCTCAACTTAGGGAAGGCACAAATCTTAACAAACGTATTACATACTCAGTGGCTGCATAGAGAAAAAGAAAAACAATGCTACTGTATTTTCATTTTCTTTTAAGTACCTTTATTTAGCCAAATTGCAAGTGCATTCTCACACACAGGCACGTACTATCTTTTACCTCCTGGGCTTTTAAACTTATATTTTAGAGGTACTCACCTTCTTTCCAAGCAGTCTTTGAGCTCAACACTCAAAACTCCCTTTAAAAACCTTGCTCCAAATGACCAAGGCCTGGGGGAACCCACCCACAGATATAATGGGTCTGTTGCTGGCAAGATGGAACCTTACCTGGGCCAGGTCCATTGGTCACGTTAGCTTGGAGTCCCATCTGGGTCACCAAATTGTTGGAAGAAATATTCATCTGATTCAGTTCCAAGCTGGGAGAAAGACACTGGAAACAGGAGGCTGATTGGAAAGATGGTTTCTTGATGAAGGAGAACCAGTGGGTTTGTGGTTCTGGTCAGCTGACAAAATGGAGTTGAGAGTGGGTGGTTTTTATACCTTCCTTAGGATGTGCTCTTGAGCTCCCTGTTCCTGTGCAAGAACATGTATTCTATTGGCTATTGTCAGACTTATAAGGGGTCACGTAGATGTTATATAGGGGTCATAGCTGGCTCTATAGGCAAAAGAGGAAATGCAAATCCTAGGTGTTTGTCTGAGTGAAGTTTGGTTGAAGTTTCAACTGCTCTGTTGGTGTCTGTAATACCTTTAGGAGATTGTGCAATGTAGTGAGCTCTGTATCTTCTGCTAAATGGTAGTGGGTTAATCCTATTATATCTTAAAGGGTCATGTCCTGTTTTTAATCCCATCACCCTGAAGCTGAAGGTTTTTTGTTTTGTAGACAGGCTGGCCCGGTCTTTCTTAATGGGCACAAAGCATCTCCTGGGCTGGGGCTATTAAGAAAGAGTGAGTCTGCTTCCTGCCTCTAAAAAAACACGTTTCTCCATTTCTCATTTAGGGAAATCTATTATTCTGCCTTTTTAATATTCCTCAAAATATTTCATTCTTCTAGGGGGAAGTTTCTAGATACATATACACTGCATTCTCAATGACAAGTTTAAAAAAGACCACAATCCCCAACCCACCGGCAGCACTCCGATCCCTTTCTCTTTTCTCTCCAGAAGAGCAGCAGTCAGGAAAAGCCCGGGCTAAGTAGGCACCTGGCTCCATCGGATGTAACGAAACAGGTGCTGTACCTACCCGCCACCGCTTCTGAAAAGAGGCTTTCGCTCAGTCGGGGATCTTTCCCCCTCCCCCATCTCTCAAGTGCAGGCAGGGAGGCGGGGGCAGGACTGGTTTCTCGACGCGGCGGCGAGAGAGGGGCGCTTTTCTAGCCATTCCCCTCTTCCTTTGAAAGGCTGCCGCTCGCAAATCATATGGGCGACCCGCTCTCTAAGGAGCACAAGTGGAGGGGGGGCGCTTTGCTTCAGATATATTTGGCTCCAATTCTCGTCATTTCCGCCAGTGGGGGAAAAAGTGGGCACTGGGGAGGGGAGCAGAGAACGTGCGACGAACGTGCAGCTCCGGAGGGAAAGCTGGGAGGGAACAGCCCGGGGGGCCGCTGAGTGCAAGGAGAAAAAGGCGCGAAGGGAGCAGAACGCGAGCGGCCGGGTACGCCGCGGGGTGCTTAAGCCTCGCGAGCCTTCAGCTTCCACAGCCCGCGGTCGGAGAAGCGCCAGGACCCATTTTCAGCATCCTGGCGCTTCGAGTCGCGGGTGGGGGCGCGGCAGGCTGTCGGCGGCGGAGCGTGCAGCAGCCGCTTTCTCCGGCTCCCGCTGAAGCACCAACAGGAACGGAAAGCTCCAGAGGCACACACTCATCCACACGCACCGCTCGCCCACGGAGGCAGGCAGAGAAGAGGAGCCTGGAGAAGGAGCAGCAGCAGCAGAAGCTGTTTCGAGGCGCCTCTCACAAACGCGGCTTAGTGTTGTAAACGCCGGGAGCTGAATTCAACGCCCACCGCCCTTCGAAGGCCACCCGGACTCTCCCTCGCTTCCATTGCCCTTTCCGCGGCCCCCGAGAAGAAGTGTTTTTCGTAAAGTCCCCCCCTCCCTCATGGCGCTCATTATGGAACCTGTCAGTAAATGGACGCCGAATCAAGTGGTGGATTGGATGAAAGGTAAAGAGAGAGCCTTGACGGCGGGGTTTCGCCTGTTGCTGAGAGGGTGGCTTGTGGTTATCGTTTCTTGCTACTACTCTTTGGCTTCAATTATTATTTTTTACTCCCCGTGCCTGTTACGTGTTTGGCATCGTTCGGTTGTGAGAATTGAAGCCCAGATAGCAAGCGGGTTGCAGCGTGCGGAGCAACTCCTCGCGGGCTTTCTCAGCGTTAGATTATAAGCAGAAGGCAGAGTGGAGGCGAGCGCTCTGCTGTGGACGAAGTGCATTGAATGTGGTTTCGCTTAGTTAGGGTCCCCCTTTCCTTTGGGCGCCCCCGACAGATAGGCAGGTGCTTCTTCACTGTGGTCGCGGGAAGATGAGCGGAGCCCTCCCGAGCTGCTTTCGCGCATTCAGATTGCCCTTCTCAGAAGGCAGGGTGGTAGTGGTCAAGTTTTTATTTCATCCAACGTTTAAGGTTTCCTTTCTGCATCTTTTCTTAATGTCTCTTATTTTACTCGAGAGCACAGTATAGGGGTCCCCCACTCACCAATTTTCTGCCGTTGCCGCGCCTTGTTAGGCAGCGATCCAGCAGTTAAATTGGCTGCGTTATTAAAACTTTTCACGCAGGCATAGTCTAATCCTGCAAAACACCGGAAATAAAGAGAATGAAAAAGAATGCAGTGTTGCGTTCTAAAGACGGGGAAGAAATAATCGGGAATATTTGTAAAGGGTCTTACAGTTGATGGGGCGATGTAAGCCATGGGAGAACGACCAATCCCTAAAGCCAATAGGCAGAACCACATTGCTGAACGATAAAACAATCCTTCAGGTGGGGTGGAGGAGGACTACAAGGGAGATAATAGAGACTAGGTGCCAGGACACAGCAGTGCCTCTTGAGGAGAGGGGCTTAAATGGCAGCATGTCATCCTGTCTAGGAACAGTGAATCCAGTGTCAGCATGACCTAGCAAGAAGCCAAAACCATGATCAATGTGGTTGTGACAACCAGAAAACAATGTTCTGGAATATTGTGGGGACAATTTTGGATTGGAAGCTTAGTGGCATCACAGATCTTGGTGACAGGTGCTTAGTGTCAACATAGTGCTGTGTGGGGTTAATTTCTCTATGTTCCTATGAACTCATGAAATATTCTGCAATAAGTGACAATTTGTATGGCATCCGTTAGAACCTTACATTGAACTCTGCCACTGTTGAATATGCCACTTGTTTTCCTTTGCAGTCAGTCATTCTGTTGATGCGCTTGTAGCTTGAGAAGCCAGGCTGTCATTTCACTCTACTTCTAAAGCAACAGCTGACTCACTGTGACTCACTTTCAGCAACTGTCCTGTTCTAACGTTTATGCCAGCTGACATTCCTCCACTTCTTCTAGTGGCATACTCTTTCTTTTAACATCTGTATTGGTCAGATTTCTGTATTTTGAATCTCTAAAACTTTCCCCACTAATTCCATTTGCTTCTGTTTTATTATATTCACCAGAAACTATTCTACCACTTGCAATCAGCAGGGCTTTTTAATAACTGAAGTATTGATCCCAGGCCATTGCAACTCTTATTAATGAGGGTAGTAATTGCATAGATAATTAGCCCAAATATTTTGCCTTTTTTGACATGAAATTAGGAAAGTGATTCCATTCCTTGCCACTTCAGTGAAATAGCTGAAATGTATATTCATGTTTAATGTGTAGGGAACATTAAATACCGCTAAATTGTATCTGACTACTTTGTAACCATAGTAGCAAATATTAAATTAGTGGCTCATGGCATCAGGCTAGAAACTTGGAAAACATTGAGTTGTAGTCCTACCTTAGTCATTAAACCAGTTGGATGACTGGAAGAGTCACTTTTTGTCAGCCCTAGGAAGAAGGCAATGGCAAACCATTTCCAAACAAGAAAACTGCGTAGACCTGGCCTGCCGGAAAGGCATAAGTATGCACACATACAGACAAACGTTTAAGGGAAACTGGAAGTGACTAACATAGTAGCTATGGAGAGTGATAAATTTGCTTTTTCTTATTCTTTCTAATACTTGCTTTCATGACCAGTGATTTCAGAATATTAGTAGAATTCAATCAGTAGGACTTAATTTGAAGTAGTTAAGCTTGCTTCAGCTAGCAGATTTTAATGATGAATATTGTTTTAGAAATTAAATGACGTGATTTGAATGATTTTCTATAAAAATTGTATGTATGTATGTATGAAATCCTACAAGATTTGCTTATATTTAGCCTACTCAAGCTGCAATGAAAAGGTAATTTATGTTTTTGAATTGGATGTTAGAGTTAACATAATTTTGGTAAGTGCCAAAATTAAGCTATTCATAATTATACCTAAAATGGTATCTGGTTGAGGGTTTAACTTTTTAAAACAATTTTCATTTCATGTTTCCATTTTTCATTTTTAAAACTACTTTCATTTTTCATATGTTTTCTAAAAGTGTTAATATTTAATATTTTTATATTATTATGTGTTTCATAACAAGGTGTTTCTATTTTATAATAAAGGGAAGATTGGAAATCTATGTATGGTTATGAAACATATTGCTGAATATTAAATTATACCTCCCAAATAGATGCAAGATACTGTGAGGCTTCACAAAATGCACAACATTTTAGACTGGAATAAAATATAAAATTTAAATCTAGAATAAAATAAAAAATGATAGGGGATGGTGAGGAAGGCCACTTAGTATTTGATAGGTGCCTAAAATAGATCAGTATGGGCCTCTAATGCAGGGGTGTGAAATTCAATTTCATTGAGGGCTGTATCAGGGTTGTGGTTGACTCTGTGTGTGTGTGTGTGTGTGTGTGTGTCTGGGCTGGGCATGGCCAGCTCAACATCACGTCAGGGTGTGCCTGTGGTGGCCCGGGTGGGGCTGGGGTGATCCATTGTCTCTAGTAGAGGAAGGCGAGACCAAGGCCAGTGCCAAACCCTTGTCCACCAGGAGTCTTGCCATCCCTCTTAGGCCACATGGAGCCCCCCCCCCAGATGGCAGTGCGGGCTATCTGGAGCCCTGAACAGTGGAGGGCAAGCACCCAGCCTGGCCCTTGAGCTCCCAGGACCCCATGGCCCCACAGCCTGGCCTCACAGCTTGCAAGGCTTCCCTTTCACCAGAACTGCCCCCATGTGGAAAAACTACAGCTGCCAGCGGCATGTCCACCACTGCCAATCTCTTCCCCTCCCCATTGTCCCTTCCTGATTGTGGAGGAAGGAAGAAGATGTGAATGAAAAGCAGGGAAGGAAAGAGGGGAGGGGGGAGAAGGGAGGGAGGGAGGGAGGGAGAGAGATTATGAGGGAGGGAGGGTCTGAGGGAAGTCCTGCCTTAGCACTTGGCCACCAGCAGCTGTGCTGCCCTTTCATCATTCCCTTGCCCACTCATCTCCTGGTGGTTTCCCATCCTATAGCTGAGGATGCTTTGGTTACAAAGCTGGGTCTCCTTGCATGGAGAGGGAGTGGGCCTCCCTCTGACCCAAACACTTTGCCCTCTTACACACACCATGAACAACCTGGCCAAGGAGAGTGAGCACACCAGCAGCAGCCTCGAGGAGGAGGTAAGCGCAGATGGGCACTCAGGGAAACAGGGCTGGGCTAGGCTGTGGGGTCCTGGGTGTGTGGTGCGAGCATGGCACTGATCTACTAGTTGGTGATGGCCATTTGGACTGGAACGTGATCAGCCTTAGATCTGACTCACTAGGCCATCTTGAAGCCAGTGAGAGGCCGCCCCACTGCCTTGGCCCAGCTCCGTAGGCATGTGCACAGGAGGCTGTGAGCGTGCTGCAGCCAGCATCATGGGTGAAATGGAACTGCTCAGAATGCAGTCAGCCTGCGGGACAAATGGTCCCCAGGGACACCAGGCTCCACATGCTCACTGCCTCCTGTGAATGCGCCCAGGATGGATGTGGCTCCTTGCTGGCTTCAGGGTGCCCCTGTGGATCTAAAGCTGACCATACTCTGGCCTGGATGGTCACCACCATTGTAGATCAGTGCCCAATTAGCATGGACCAAGCCAAGCTGCTGTGGGCTGGTCCTTTGCTGTGTCCAGGGCGGCCCTGTGTACCAGATCTAACCCACATCACGTGCCCGCTGGCCTTGAGTTTGACACCCCTGCTCTAATGGATAAAAGCAACTTGCTCCCATATCATTTTCAAGTATCAGTCTTTAGGTTGTGCTAAAAAAGGAGGACATATTTCAAAAGTTTGTATATTTCTGAGAAGCTGATGTAGCTGGCTTTAGATCTCATAATACGTGTTAGCATTTTCAAAATGAAAGGAATCATCCAGTTTCCATTTGCATAATTTACATTGTTGACAAACACAAACAAAAAAGATAACATTAGCTTCAATATTGAATTCACTTCCACAAATGAGTTTTAATGGTAATAACTTCTTTAGAAATACTGTACAATATGTTGTTAATTTCATTGTCTTCATTAGATTTTGTGTAAACGTTTTTATAAAGTATAGCTAAACCTTATTTAGCTATAAATAAACATTATTTTTGCAAATAATGTCATTATTAGATGTATTAAGGAAATACGTACAGATTTTAATTAAATACTTAGTTAAGCTAAATTTCTCTTGTATGAATCTGTAGAGAAAGAGTAAATGAAATTTTTGTCATGTTTCTTATGTATTTTCTTATAGAATGCAACTCTTCTAATTTTTTAAGTTTCTGCTGTACGTTTTACATTTTTTGACAGTAATAACAATGTTTTCTTCCGAGGAGCAATGCTCTCCTCCCATAGTTCTATGTAATATGATTATTTCTACTTAGAAATAAAGTTTGCTGAATTTTGGACTTATTCCAGATGAGAGGCATTGTAACTAACATTTTCTTTCTGAAACATTTCAGTCAAGAGTATTTCCCTGACAATAAACCTTATTCTACAAAACTATACTAGTTTCTGTCTTAGTAAATTATTTGGCTGAATAGAATGAAAGAATGAATGAAAGTATTTCCATTCTGTAAACCTATTCATTAGAAAGTTTATTCTTAGCTTCAAACATAAGTCTGGATATACCTTGATACAGTTATTCTGTCCTCATGCTATACAGCTTTGTAATTTCTTGACTCTTCAGTTTTGTAATATTCGCTAGGTTCAAATGGGTAATCTTAAACATTTTTTACATAACTAAACTAATTTATTTTCAGAACATTAAGTTTTATTATACAAAATGAAACACTTGGTTTTTTTTATAAAGATTGTGTGCAGAAAGAACATTTTAAGGACAGCTTAGTATTTTAAGTTATGTATATACTACTAAAACTCTCGTGTTTATTTGATAACCTTCAACCTAACCCTAACACCACCATAGTTACTAGATGAAATGACATGGCTTCATGTATACATTAGATAACATGAGAAACCAAAATAAAATTCTGAACCAAGATCTTGAATCTTTGCCTTTTGAAATAATCTCTCCAGGAAGAACCAGAGCTGTTGTAAAATTATACCTTTAGATAAAGTTAAAATTGAGTGGCACAAAAATACGGTGGTTAATGGTACTGAAATTAATGGAAAAGCCCTCTAAAATCAAATAAACTGAACGTTTGGTTCATAGTGTGGGAAGCCTCCCCCCTAGAAGAATGAAATATTGGAAATATTAAAAAGGTAGGACAAAATATTTCCCTAAAGGAGAAATTAAAAAATCTTAAGGAAGGCAAAAACCACCCCCAGTTTCCCTGCTCCGAGCAGAAACTGAGGAGACTGGCTTTTAGAAATGCTGATTTGGTAATCCATTCAAGACAGGATATTTTGAAACAAAGGCAAAATAGTAGGTTTAGAAGCAGTCCCTCACCCAAGATCCAACACAGGACGACAGCCATTAAGCCACAATAGGAATTGCACAACACTCTTTTAGAAACAAGCCCCTTCATTGCAACATCCCAGAGTAGTCCAAACTTTACCTGGTAGCTCCAATAAACAATAAGCCAGAGGTCAACCAGATTCGCTTAGACAAGCTCCTAGAATTTGCATTTCCTCTTTTGCCTATAGAGCCAGCTATCACCCATACATAACCCCTATATGACCCACAGGAATCTGACAACAGCCAATAGAATATTAAATGACCTGTTCTTGCACAGGAACAGGAAGCTCAAACACAAAGCCCAAGAAAATATAACCCATCCCCTCTCAACTCCATTTTGTCAGCTGCCCAGAATCACACATGGTTGGTGGTTCTGCTTCATCAATAAAGGGCCTCTCTCTTTCCAATCAGCCTCCAACCTTTATTTTATTTCTAGTGCCTTTCTCCCAGCTTGGTACTGAACCAGATGGATATTCCTTCCAACAATTGTATATACCAAGAATAAGTGGATTCATCATTAAAAAAACTGATTTAAAGATACATTCAAGTACATCTTGAAGAAGGAAAGACGTTCTTCAGCGACAGACCGAAACCTCGTCTCTGCGAGGCTTCGATCTGTGCTCGCCTCTGGAGCGCCCCGAGCCGGCTGGTTTCGGGGCTAAGCCACCCCGAAGAGGTGGTGAAGAGGGGGGAGACTGCCTGCAGGGTTGAGGAGAGCCGCATCTCTCCTCCCCAGCTGGCCATTACTCCCTTTCCTGAAGGCGGTTGCAGCGGTGGTCAGAAATGGCCACCACAAAGAAGAACTCGACCGGAAAAGAATGTGCAGGAGGAAGATAAGAAGAGAAAGTTTTGGTTGACCGGGTCAAACAGCAAAAGCAACAAATAAGATACCCTGGAATTGAAACTATTAAAAAACAATAACATTGTTCCCTAAGAAGATTTTTAAGCTGCGAAGGAGAGAGAAAAGGGAAAAGATTTGGTTTTCTCCTTTTCCTATACTGACAGCTAAGAGACTTAAGCAAGAAATTGGAAAAAAAATCCACTTTGACGTCAATAGGCATTTAATGCTGAAAATAAAAAATCAAAGGGATAATAAAGATTTCTGGATACTTAAAAGCTTTTGAAAACAGGAAAGGAGAGAAAAAGAACAAAAGGGCAGGATCTGGAAGGGAGGAGACTGCCTGGAATTAAAAAAGAATTTACAGCAAAATCTCAACAAGACTTCCAAAAGATACATTTTAACTGAAATATTGCAACAAAAACCCCAGGAAGAGAAAGTCGAAAAAGAAATTAGAAGATATAACTCGAGACTATCTGGATGACTTGATGATTTCTGGATTCTTGGTTATTGTTTTGAATGACTAAAATCAATCGGGTGGTTGTTTAAAACTGTTTAAAATGGCTCCACTTTTAGAAGAACTGAAAATGGAACTTAAAAAGTACAAAGAAGATGCACAAGAAGGGAGGGGTTCTTTTGGCTTTGTATTTCAGTTTTTAGAAATGGAAATTTGGAATTATGAGAAACAACAAGTAATGCCTGCAGAACAAGAAGATTGCGACAAAGAAGAAGCCATCTTTAATGAAGAAGTAATCTTAGATGGGGGAAAAAAGGAAAGGGGGGGGAAAGAGAATGGAAAGTTTAAGATTGGGAAAAACAACCCAAAAAAAGAATAGTTTGAAAAATAAGTATAAAATCAGAAAGCAACAGAAGAGGGAAATGCAGAAGAGAGAATTAGAACTAGAGAGACAAGGGGGTAAAAAGGGGAGGGAGAAGATGAGAGGGAAGAAAGAAAGGAAAAGAAGTTATAAAGGACAGAAGCAAAATATAGAGAAATGGCCTATTTAGAGATAATGGGTGAAAACTTAATGGAAAAAGGGATTCTGCAAAGGTACATAAGATAATATAGTTATATTAGAAGCAGAAATAATTTTAGAAAATATGAAACAATGTATGATTAAAATATCTGATAAAATAGCTATTGTAATTCAGTGGAATGCTTGTCAATAAATAAATGTAACAAAAGGTATATTTAATGATTTATAAAACATGTGAAGAGAAATAAGGGAAAAATTAATTATGGAGATTATATGTGTTTTTAAGGAAGTATGATATTTAATTGAAAAGAAGTGTTAAAGATTTTAAGATTTTAATGATTATTAATGATAGAACTGAACTGGAATGGAATGAGGGTTTATAATTACATATATTTACAATCTTTCTTTCTTTTTTAAAGAATATAGTGTGTATTATAAGAATGTACCAAGCAGAATTTGATTGGAAGTTATGTATTATGTATTATATTGAAGGTCATAAACTTAAGGTATATATCAAAGTTTAAATAAGAGTTGAATGGATGTAATTAAAAGATATAAAGGTGTCATACTCCAATTAGTAACTACAGGAGAAAATTTGTTTAATGAGAAAATATAATATGAAATTGAAACAGAACCGACAAAAGTATAAATATAATGATTTGAATTGAGATGAGATAATCAACATAAAATTGAAAAAATTAAAAGAGGGGAAAAACTATATAGAAAATGTAAAATAGTATAAGGTATGGAATAGAATACAAAAAGGAGCATGAAATTGAGTTTTGTGTCTGTATAAAGAAGTTCAACCCAGGACCATGCTATTTTCAAAAAAGATGTTTTATTTGTATTTTGTATGTGTGAAACCCCAAATAAAACTTTATTTTAAAAAAAGATACATTCAGGTACCTCTTGATAATCTTTCATATCATGAAAATCCCAAACAGATCTAAGTAGAGATTAATGATTTTGAGGATAGGTTTACCTATCAAATGTATTCAGTGCTTTCTGTACTTTAAGGATTGGCAAACATGAGTACAGATGTATATCTAATCTCGGAGATCTATTAGCTTTATTTAAATAAGTAGGAAAACATTTCAGTTGTTTCATTTTAGACAAGAGAATCCTTGTTTTTCTGCTGTAAATAATCTAGTACTAGTAAAGCCCTGAATTCTCCTCCATGCTGCATCGAGAGCCCAGGACGGGTTGACTCCTTCCTATGATGTCATAGCTGAGTCTGTACTAAGATATAAAAGCCAGCCCCCGGGAGAGACCCCAGCTTTTGACTTCGCTCCTTTCAGTCAGTAGCTGTGTCTCTGAAAGCGTTCTGTTAGATAGCAATCACTAGTGATCTTCAGTACTTTTTTCCTCTCTTCAAGCAGCTCCCAGGAGAGCAGAGCTCTCTCTCTCTCTCTCCTTCAACGTTGGGAGCAGCTTTACAGAGCTCTGTGCAGGCAAGCTGGGCAGCGTCTGCAGACCTCCCCCATGCCTACAGTTTGGAGGGATCGTAAACATGATCGGCAAACTGATAAGAGGTCAAGCCAGCTGATCGTGTAGCTGGTTGCTGTGTTTTTCCCTTGCTGACTTTGCTCGGGGCTCTGTATAGCCTAAGGAGTGATTCTTTAATCTTGGAGCCTGTTTTTCCTATAGTCAGCGGCCATCTTGGATTCAAGCCTTCCACCACGAGGTGAGCGGCCATTTTGTAAGCCCGGGGCCATTTTTACCCTAAGGAGCTTAATAGAAAAATTTCTAAACAGCTTCTTTTCAACGCAAGAGCCTTTATTTTACAAATGGAGCAAGATAAGGCTCTGGCAGAGCTTTTCCCCCCAGTGGAAAAGTCTCTTAAGCCCAATAGGAAAAAGACATAGGCAACGCACCCAATCAGTCCAGAGGGAGGTGGCTGCTAAAATCAAAGCTAAGGCTCTAGCCCCTAAGAAGGCAACTCAGGCTGAATTGAGGGCAGAGAAGCGCAGACATGCAGCTCTAGAGAGGCAGTACAACAGAACTATTTAACAGAAGGGAGTGCAACTACAGCATGTTTCAGATGATACTCGTGGGCCCCAACCAAGCCCTCCCAGGGGAGGAGAAGTTATCTATGAGCCTTTCCATCCTCCATCCTGGTCTCCTGAGGCTCTTGCTGTACAGTCAGATCCTCAGGATTTAAGCAGATCTGGGCCTTATTTCCAACAGGCTTCTGTTGTGGAGCGGCAGAATAACCTGAGGTGAACATGGAGCGAACTTTAGCTTTATTGTAAACAATAAAGGGTTGCCGCGGCTGCCACGCTAACAAGGCGGACAACAGCTGATACCGTTTGACAGCTCCCTTTTATAGCCGGCTGTCAAATGGCATCAGCCAATAGGAACGGTTCGTGTTCCCCCTGGAAACATGGACCGGAGTGAAGACTTCAGGTCAGTCTTTCCTGAACGCCACACTCCTTTCTCCCAGAACGGAGCATGTGTAGTCCTTTAGATAACTCGGGCGCTTGCGCAGGTGGCCAGATCTTCTAGGTTCTGATGGAGCTGCTGCTGGAAGGAACTTTTCTGCTTGTTGGGCAACTTCTGGTGTCGATGAAGCTGGCGTCTCGGCTTCAGGCATCTCTGGGCGATGACTGCTCAGGTAGGCTTGCATTCCTGTCAGATTCACGGGAAGTTTCTTCGGGCGCCGGCGGTTTCTCTGTCACGGAACGTCTTGAGGGCCATCTACAGACGAACTCCAACGCCTTCTAAATTGATCGATATGGTGGCGCCAAAAGCGCCCGTCTTGCAGTTTGACCCTGTAAGACTTAGGACCGGTTACCGCCACAATCCGCCCAGGCATCCACAAAGGTTGTCCCGCATAATTCCGGGCATAGACCTGGTCATTTTCAGTGAACTCCTTTGCCTGGCTATTTGATCCTAGGGACGTGACTGAGGCATAATAGGGATGGAGTCTGTCTAAAGTAGTCCTTAGACATCTACCCATGAGAAGTTCAGCCGGGGACCTATTAGTGGTGGCACAGGGAGTCGTGTGCTGGGTTAGAAGATACTTAGCAAGCCTAGAGTGCCAATCTATGGGCCCAAGCCTTTCCAGGACCTCCTTAGCAGATCTGATTGCTCTTTCAGCCAGGCCATTACTGGCAGGATGGAAAGGAGCTGTAAGTGCGTGCCTGACTCCCATGTTAGCTAGGAAGACCTCAAACTCACAGGAAGTTAACTGGGGGCCGTTATCAGACACGATGGTGTCAGGGAGGCCATGGGTAGCGAATATCCTCGATAGAGCCTTAGTGACGGCTTCTGAAGTTGTGGTCATCAAGGTCAGCTCTACCCACTTAGAAAAAGAATCAACCATCACCAGGAATGTTCGCCCATGAAAGGGGCCAGCCAGATCTATATGCACCCAAGACCAAGGGGTCCCAGAATCTTCCCACCTGCCTGGAGTGGGTGTGGGTGGAGCAGGTCTGGTAACTTGGCATGGCTGACAAGCATTCACCGAGCTTGTAATCTGAGCATCCATGCCCGGCCACCATAGATAACTACGAGCTAGAGTTTTCATTCTGACAATGCCGGGATGCCCTTCATGCAGGACCTTTAAAACTGAGGCTTGCAACTTGAAAGGGACCATTACCCTAGTTCCCCAAAGTAAACAGCCTTGCAAAGAAGACAGTTCTTGCTGGCGAGTTTTGCAAGGCACGAATTTGGGGGCATAAGGAATTGCAGGCCACCCCCTTCCCACCCAGTCAAGGACTTGGGCGATTACCTTGTCCCTGGCAGAGTGGCAGCGATATCAAGGGTGGTGATGGGAAGATTGAGATCGTTGATCAGGAACACAGCATTAGTTGGTGCAGGATCCACCACAGGAACAGGCAGGGGGCAGCGACTAAGAGCATCAGCGTGGCAGAGACTCTTGCCAGCTTGATGAACCATTGTATAGGAATAGGCAGCCAGAAATAAAGTCCATCTCATCATCCTTGGGGACAAAATCTGAGGAGTTTGTCTATCGCCTGACAGAAGGCCTAACAGAGGCTTGTGATCCGTAACCAACTCGAAATAGTGTCCATATAAAAACTCATGGAATTTTTTTGCAGAAGCAACTGCAGCCAAAGCCTCCTTGTCAATTTGGCTGTAGTTGTGCTCAGCTGGGGAAAAAGTTCTGGAGAAAAAGGCAATGGGTGCCTCAGAACCATTAGGCAGTCTATGACTTAAAATGGCACCTATGCCAAAAGGAGAAGCATCTGCCAGTAAAACTAAAGGTAAATGCTCATTAAATTGGATCAGAACAGCATCGGATGTAAGCAATGATTTGACTGCACGGAAGGCATGGGCTTCCTTAGGTCCCCAGTGCCAGGGGGATTGCTTTTCCAAGAGTCTGTGCAGAGGCTCTGCAACGGAAGCTTTATGTGGCAAAAATGAAGCGTAAAAGTTAAGAAGTCCTAAAAAGGCCTGGAGCTCAGTTTTGTTAGTTGGTGTGGGTGCTTCGTGAATAGCCCTTACTTTGGATTCGATTGGGTGAATACCAGAGGCATCACTTCTGTATCCCAAAAATTCTACCTGTGGGGTGGCAATAGTGCGCTTCTCTTTCTTTAACTTAAGACCATGCTTCCTGAAACGATCGAGGACTCCTCTGACTCTTTGCAGTAATTGAGACTTGTCAGGGGCAGATATTAAAATGTCATCAAAATACGGAATTATGCCTGGTAATCCTTGAAGAAGTCTTTCCATTGAAGATTGGAAAATCCCTGGGGCCACACTTACACCAAATTGGAGGCGCCTACATTTAAAAGGGCCCGTGTGCGTTACAATAGTTTGTAGTTCAGCGGCTGTGTCATCAACAGGAAATTGTTGATAGGCCTGTAACATGTTTAATTTCGGGAAAATGGTTCCTGGCTCAAAAGAATGTAGTAGGTGCTGGATAACAGGGACTGGATAAGTGCTGATTTGTAAATATTTATTCAATGACGTCTTGTAATCTGCGCAGATTCTTACGTTACCATCTTTTTTTTTTGGGTGTCACTATTGGGGTTTCCCATTTTGCGAAGTCCACGGGCTCTAATACACCCTGTTTAATTAATTTGTCAAGCTCCATGTCTAATTTGGGGCGGATTGCAAAAGGTACTCTGCAAGGCTTTAAACGGATTGGTACTGCCGGAGGGTCCAAGTTGAAAGATATTGGGGTTCCTGAATAACAGCCCAGCGCCCCACTGAACACATCAGCATAGTCATTAAACAAGGTGTCCACTTCAGCATTTGTAATAGAGTGGATTCAGCTTATACAGAGGCCAAGGGCACGGAACCAGTCTAACTCCAACAGGTGAGGGAGGACACCATCCACTACTACTAAAGGCAAGTGATCTTTGAAATTTTGAAATTGAACAAAAAAATTGCCTTTTCCGATGACTGGGATGGTTCTGCCTTGGTAGTCACGTAGGAGTAACTGGCAGCCATGAAGCTTCTTCTTAGCCATTCTGGGAAGTAGTTGTTTCAAGGTGCTCCATGAGATGATGGACAGTGCTGAGCCTGTATCATCCTCCATCCTGTAAGGTTTTCCTTCTATAGAAACAAAAACACTGATTTTGTTAGAGCCTTTGTTAGGCAGCTTGGCTTGATAGCAGGTAAAACAGTCTTCAACTTGTTTTTGGAAATGTTGAGTTGTCTAAGGCTTTTGGGCAAAAGTCTTTCCTGCTTGACAGATCCTGGCTAAATGACCCTTCCTCTGGCATTTTAGACAAATGGCATTCCTGAACTTGCAGGATGCCCTGAGGTGGTTTCCCCCACAGCTTAGACAAATGGGCTGAGGCCGTGGAGGTTGATTGGGGGTTGGCCTGTTCTCCCCTTGACTGGTTTTTTGCTGCCTGAGGCGATTTACATCATTAGCCTCTTCACAGCCTTCTTCTGTGGAGGCTTCATCGTAATGGATGGCTGAGCTGTTCTGGCTAATTGGATTTCCCTGAATTTCTGCTGCTGAAAGTGCTGATAGTTCAGCAGCTTGAGACTCTTCAATTGCTAATTTAAGGGTTAAATCCCCTTTAGCTAATAGACACCTTTGTAGCCTTAAATCCCTGACTCCACAGACTAGTTGGTCTAATAACATGTCCTCCAGATAGCCTCTAAACCCACAGTGCAAGGCAGCTGTTCGTAGGGCAGCCATGTACCCACTAATAGTCTCTCCCTCAGCCTGAATCTGTCTCCTAAAAGCATGATGCCTGGCAATTCAGGATGGCTTAGGGGAATAGTGGTTGGAAAGAATTTCCTGCAATTCTTCCCATGGAACAGTCTTAATGGAACGTGGAGCCAATAATGCCGTAGCAGTGTCAAACACTGTGGCTCCACAAAAGCTTAAAAAGTAGGATTTTTTCCTATGGTCGGAAATGTCAGCGAGGTCTGTGGCATCTGGGAAACAGTTAAATTGGTTTCTGTAGGATTCCCATGTTTCTGCTGTTGGTCTGAAAGGCGGGAATGCAGGGTTCGATGTCATCTCGACTAAATGGTGCCGGATCTTCCGAGGAAAGTTGAAATTTGCGCTCGCGAATAGTGACAGTAAGCTCTTAAAGTGACATACAGCTCGGTAGTGACTTCAGCTCTTTTTGTAGTGACTCCGGCTCTTTTTGTAGTGACTTTGCTCAGTGATTCTTTGCCCAGTTGCCTCTTATATGAATCCCGCCTTTGTCGCCAGTGTTGTGGAGCGGCGGAATAACTTGAGGCGAACACAGAGCAAACTTCAGCTTTTACTTTATTGTAAACAATAAAGGGTTGCCGCGGCTGCCACGCTAACAAGGCATCCAGCTGGCGGACAACAGCTGATACCGTTTGACAGCTCCCTTTTAAAGCCAGCTGTCAAATGGCATCAACCAATAGGAACGGTCCGTGTTCTCACTGGAAACACAGACCAGAGTGAAGACTTCAGCTCAGTTTTTCCCAAACGCCACAGCTTCTGTGCCCTATGCTCCTCCCCCTCACTCCAGGCCTCGAACCTCTCCTCAATCTAGGCCTGAAGCCACCTTCACTCCCACAGCAGCGGGCCTTCGGCCTTCTGCCTCTACCTTTGAGCATAGACCAAGGGATATCCAAGATGTAGTCTCTTCAGCCATTAGGCAGGGATTGGCTGAAGGCTTCAAGCAAATTCTTCAACCTCTGGAAAGGGCTCAGGCCCTTCTCCCTTCTCAATCTATAAGTTCCTTGCCTCATCATCCTGATTTACACAGGCCTCAGGACCTCAGGGTCCATTCTTCTCTACCAGAATGGGAGGAGGTTGATGAGGAAGGAAGGCCTTCACCATCTGAACACAGTTACTCCTCTCATTCAGAGTGTGAAGAGGGTGAGATTTTGACCAAAATCTTTCAGAGGAAGAGGATTCTCACCCAGAGCAGACATCCTCTGCATTGGTCTTCCAACCTACTCTCTTCAGACCATTACTCAGCAAGACCTTGGTCACTGCCAAGCTGTCGCCAGAGGAAGTGGCTCCCGAGCCACAAGGAAATCCCTCTAGCCAAGAATATTCACTCTTCTCCAAGCCTGTAGTGCATGCAGAGGTTTTGCCTTCTCCCATTTTGTTCCTGGACATGGTCAAAAACAGTGCGCTTCTCCTTCAGCAGGTCCTCGACCATCTTCTCTAGATAAGCATTTCTACAATGTCAGCGCAGCTCTGGACAATGCCCTGGCAGTGCCTTCTGTTGACATTCCGGTTCTGGCCTCGTTCTCATCTTCTGGCACTCCCATGGAGCCAGAAGATATCCTGAAACCAGATGATAAACGTTCCAAACAGACCCTCAAGCGCAATCACCAGGCTGCTGCTTGGGCTGTTCGGGCTTCAACAGCAGCATCCTTCTTCACCAGGGCATCCATACGGTGGCTGCGCCAACTCCAGAATAGATCGCCTGCTCCTGACTTTCGGTCTCACCAAGACCTTAATAAGATTATTGCAGCGGCGGAATTGACTGCGGATGCCACTCTCAATTCCACCAAATTTGCATCCAAGGCCATGGCATCTTCTGTAGCAGCAAGAAGACTTTTATGGCTCCAAAATTGGAAGGCGGAGTCACGCCGAAAATGGAATCTGGCATCAGTTCCTTTCGCAGGCGATAAGCTTTTTGGCAATGCTCTGGAACCTTATCTCATCGAAACCAGAGATAAACGTAAAATTCTCTCTTCCTCTGGGAAGAAAGCCGGCTATCGCCCTGCTCCTTATCACCCTTCTGCCTTCCGAGCGGAGACCTCATCTCGCTTCCCCGCTCTCACAGGCCATACTCTCAACGCCAAGACCAACGGGCGGAAACATCTGGCAGGCAACAACCTTCTACTGGTAAACAGCCCTTTCAGGGGGGAGGGGGTTGTTCCTTCCATCGCTCTAAGTAATCCCTCGTTCTCCCCACCCATCGGAGGCCGCCTAGCCTTCTTTGCCTCCAAATGGGAGGAGTCAACGACGGACGCCTGGGTGCTCAGCACTATTAGGTCAGGGTTATAATTGGACTTCCTAACCCCACCCCCAAATTTTTTTTTGATCTGTCCTGTGTCTCAGGACATTTCCAGGCAAGCCCTCATGAATCAGGCCATTCAGCACCTTCTTGAAATCAGGGTATTCAATCAGGGTTTCCCCATCTCAACGGGGACGTGGGCTTTACTCTCGCCTTTTCATCATTCCCAAAGCCTCATGGGGGTGATGAGCCATCCTTGATCTAAAATTTCTCAACCAATTTGTAAAATACAGGCAATTTAAAATGCAGACTCTGCATTCTATTTTAGAGAGCATTCGGGAGGGCGACCTCCTCTCTTCCATTGATCTCACTGAGGCTTACCTCCACATCCCAATTTGGCCTCATCATCGCCAGTTTCTCCGTTTCTGTTATCAGAATACCCATTACCAGTATCGAGCACTTCCCTTCGGCCTCTCATCGGCTCCAAGGGTCTTCACAAAGGTTCTGGCAGCATTGGTGGCATCTCTGCGTTCTATTCCAGTGAGGATCCAGTGCTACTTGGACAACATTTTGATTCTTTCCTCTTCCATCCTTGTGGTCCATCGGGATCTGCAAATTACCCTGTCATGTCTCCAGAGCCATGGATTTTCCATCAACACCAAAAAGAGCCAGCTCTCTCCTACAACCAAATTGCAACACTTGGGAGCAGTCATCGATACCATGTCGTGCCAGGTTTTCCTGTCCCCAGCTCATGGAAAGAGCCTTGCAGAGATCATCAGCCAGATCCAGCAACATCAAATTGTCCCCCTGTCACTGCTGTCCAAACTTCTGGGGAAGATGGTTTCCTGTATTGGCATCGTCCCGTGGGCTCGGCTCCACTCCCGAGCCCTCAAATGGTTCCTGCTTCCCTACCAATGAGCAGGAACCAGCCACTCATCCATCAAGGTCCCACTCCCGCCACAAATCCAGAGATCTCTCAATTGGTGGCATTCCCCATCTATCTGGAGGGGACTCCTGTTCAGGGACCCAGACAGGCTAGTGATAACCACCGATGCCAGCCTCCTGGGTTGGGGTTCCCATATGCAGGGCCAGATAGCTCAGGGCGTTTGGTCCAGATCAAAACAGACCCTTCCCATAAATTGGCTAGAGCTCAGAGCCATTTTTCTGGCTCTCAAGCATTTCAGGCAATCAGTGACCAGCTCCCATGTTCTAGTCCTTACGGACAACATGGCCGCAAAGGCTCATGTCAACCAGCAAGGGGGGGACGAGGTCCAAATCCCTCATGAGAGAGGCTCTATGGCTGCGATTATGGACAGAGAAACACCTGTTATCGATCTCGGCAGACCACATCTCCGGGGGTCGACAACTCCCAGGCCGACTGACTCAGCAGGAGCCTAGTCGACCAGGCAGAATGGTCCATTCCTCCGTCTCTTTTTAGGGATCTTTCCCTCAGATTCGGAACACCGGAGGTGGATCTTTTCTCCACTCCTCAAAAGGCCCAAGTCACCAGATTCTTCACCAGGTTTCCTTGCCAGGGAGTGGAGGAGACCAATGCTCTTCAGTGCAGATGGCCCAAGGGTCTCCTCTATGCCTTTCCCCCACTTCCCATCATTCCGGCAGTAATTCAGAAGATGTTGGAGGAACGTGCAGAGCTCCTCCTCCTGGCACCCTATTGGCCAAGGAGGCCCTGGTTTGCGGTCAACCTATCGGTGGCTTCTCCTTGGAGGATCCCTGCCCATCTAATCTCCCTTCACCAGGGGGCCCTGCTCCACCCAGAGCCCCAGTGGTTCAAGCTGACCATGTGGCACTTGAGCGGCAGTGGCTAGAGGAGGCTGATCTTCCAGAAAGGATCATCCTCACTATCCTGGCTTCTCGCAAACCTTCTACAAGGCGCATCTATGATGCCACCTGGAAGGCTTTTTCCCGATGGTGCCTCAGGGAGGGTCTTTCTCCTGCTTCAGCCCAGTTGGCAGAAGTTCTTGCTTCCTTCAGCATGGGCTGGAGAAAGATTTGGCCCCCAACACCTTACGCAGGCAGGTTGCGGCCCTCTCCTCAGTCCTTTCATGGGGTTCGCTTCCTTCCTTATCCCATCACGCTTCAGTCAGGAGGTTTTTGAAAGGGTCTTCCAACCTGCACCCTCCAGTGGTTCACAGGTATCCTTCCTGGGACCTTCATTTGGTCCTTGATGCCCTTACAAAGCCCCCCTTTGAACCCCTTAGAACAGTGTCTCTCCGTTTCCTGACTCTGAAGGTAGTGTTTCTTATTGCCATCACTTCTGCCAGGAGGGTTTCCGAGCTTGCTGCTCTTTCCATCAGACAGGACCTTTGTTCCTTTCACGATGATAGGGTTGTTCTTCATCTGGACCCCTCATTTATTCCAAAGGTTAACACCTGGTTTCACAGGTCCCAGGACATTGTTTTGCCTGACTTCTGTCCTCTCCCGCACCATGACTTAGAGCGGCAGTGGCACACGCTAGACGTAAGAAGGGCTCTTAGAATATACATTAAGCGCACTTCCTCCTTCAGGAAGTTGGAAGCCATGTTTGTTTCCTTTTTCCCTTCTCACTTGGGGCACAAGGCCTGTTCTACTATTAGCAGGTGGGTCAGGTCTTGCATTGAGCAGGCCTACAAAGCTGCGGCCCTTCCGGTTCCTCGAGGTCTGACGGCGCACTCTACCAGAAGTGCGGCCACTTCTTCTGCTTGGGCGACCCAAGCATCCTTGGAGGAGATTTGTTGTGCGGCCACATGGACATCCCCGTCTCCTTTCATCAGACACTACTGTCTGGATGCGTTTGCCTTGGCGACTGCAGCCTCTGGCAGACAGGTGCTTCAACGAGTGGTTCCACAGTCGGTGTGATGAGCCAGACGAGGACCCCCCATGGACATGCAAGCTTTGGTATGTCCCATCCTGGGCTCTCGATGCAGTATGGAGGAGAATGGGCGTTAGTAGAAGTTACCATGAACGCCCTTTCTATCTATGCTGCGAGAGAGCCCAGCCCCTCCCTTGATTTGTCCGGAGAGGGTAAGACATATTTCTGTATTTATTTTGGGCTTTCAGAGACACCTTTCAGTCTGTCAAGTATCTTCGCCAAAGCTGGGGTCTCTCCCGGGGGCTGGCTTTTATATCTTAGTACAGATTCAGCTATGATGTCATAGGAAGGAGTCAACCCATCCTGGGCTCTCTCGCAGCAAAGATAGAAAGGGCGTTCATGGTAACTTTCACCAATGCCCATTTTTTTACAGTCCTGTATTAGTTCCCGCTCTCTGAAACCTTCAGAAAAGTTTGTTTTGCATTGCAAGTTCCTATTAACTATTGATTACATCTTATGTACAAAGTATATAATTGCATTTCTTAGTTTGTGTAATAGTTTAACCTCCAGCATTTTCACCAAACAAAGTAGCCTACTATGTCCAATGTGGTTTTCATTAGTCACTATGACCCAGATTTGTACCAGGAGATTAATTTTTCTCTATCCTATTATGTGACATGGAGGCAGCAGAAAGGAAGTATAGTCACCAAAATTTGTATCCCAAACAGACTAATTATGAAAATGTCAACTGTATTGAGCAGTATTGCATCAATATAATGGTACTAGTTAGATATACTATACATCTTAATATCCTGATTTTTTGTTCTTCAGTACTGAATTCATGAAAAACATATGCTATAATTGTCATACATATTTCACATGAAGCAATTCAAAAATCTTTTTTTATTTTGCAATATTTTTTTTATTTTTGGTTACAACAAAAATCAATGTGTGAACAGTGTGGTTCCATAGTACCTTACATTTTGATACAAATATTCCTCTTATTTAATACAGTTGACAATTTTTCAAAGTTAATATTAATACATATAGTTATTAAATTATCTTAATTATTCAATATTACAATGTTATTTTTATGTCAATCTCTATATTCTTAACCTCACTCCTTTTACTACCAATTATATATTAATAATCATATTTGCAGTGTTTACCTAATTATATAGTTCTAATAGCATTTCACAAATTTGTATTAAATTAAAAATTTCTATTATCTTCCCCCTTATTAATTTCTGAGTATGCCAGGATTTTATTTAAAAAAGAAAAAAATCCCCTTTCTAGTTACATTTTAATACAAATACAATAATATTCTTCATTTTTACATTTAACAATTTATACAATTCTAATAATACCATTATATTTTTATTAAATTTTGCCTTTCATTGTCTGGTATAATACTTCACAATGTTTTTCTTTTCTTTTCTTTCTTTTTTAACCATCACTTCTTACTTGCCTTCAAGCTTTGGTTTTTCACTTCTTAGTTTGTCTCCCATATTCTCTCTTATATTTCCATTTCTATCTACCACTTTTTGACCTTTCCTCTGAACTGTTTCTTCATTCTGTATTATGTTCCATTGTCTCATTTCCAAGTTATCTACCCTCACCCCTATCTTTCTCCCAAAGATTTATCTTCGCAATTCCAATTCCTGTTTAATTTCCCTTATAATTCTCTCTCCTTGGTTTACATCAGTCATTCTATTTATTTTTATTTCCTTTTTATCTTTAGTTCCTCTTTCATTTGGCTCTTCCTCTTCCTGGTCCTCCTGCTTTCTTCTTGTCATTTGTATCTCAATTTCCAGCTCTACATCCATGTTTTTTATTTTATTCAAAATGTTCTCGAATCCTCTTGCCAGTGTATCTTTTATTTCCTGAAAATCCAATGCAATTTCTTTGCAAATTTCACTTTGTTCTTTTATTTCTTCCCAGCCAATTGTCCAACTGTCCAACTGTCCTTTATCCAAATCAAAGTCACTTTTTAAACTAAAAAACAAATGTCCAATATCCAAGGATCTTTATGTTCCAAAATTAATCTTTTAAATGGTCCAAGTGTGAAATCTTCATACATCCCTCTACCAGTTGAGTCTTATATCGTAGCTTTCAGGGGTCTTTCAACAATAAAATTATCACTTTTAATTGTCATAACACCAGGTCTTTTCCAAACTTCGGGGATCTGTTGTTTTTTCTTTTAATAGAAGGTGGCAATCTTAAATCAGTTTTCACTTTATTCCAATCTTTAAGTCTAATTTTCTGTATTTTAAGATATTAACTTTTTATTCCAACAGCTAGAACATAGCCACTTAATATATTTATGAGTCTTCTCAGGGTTATATTTTAAATTAAAAGGGATAGTTCTCACCCAGTTCCACACTGTCAGTAACTCTGCTTCGGCACTCCTCTTAAGTTGAAGCTATCTCCAGCTATGTAGCAGCCATTTTTGGCTGCCTCTTCTTTGTGTCATGGCTTAGAGAGCCTGGGGGCTCCAAAGGGAAGTTGCATTCTCCCCTGGAACCTCACAAGGCTCCTCTCCTTTGCTTCACCACCCCTCCAGGGTGGTTTTGGCCTCTTCCAGAGCACACGAACACACAGAAAGCCAGCACAGGGACAGAGTTATGTTCCTTGCTGGTGTCACTGCGACATAACTTCTGGTTCTCACAATTCAAAAATCTTGATTAATAGCTAGTTATGTTTTGAAATTCATAAAAGCAGATTTTAGGTTTAGAATTTCAGATAGTTTTTTATGTTACAAAGAATTCTGAAATGTGTCAGTAAATGAAATAATGCTAATACATGATCTTTAGAGCCAAAATGAATTTTGTTTGATATAAACATTGAAATTGATTTGTACTACGTGTGGTTTCCTTTGTACTAATTGGGGTTTGCCATTATGTCAGGTTTTGTATAATTGAGAAACTTTGAAGGAGCTCAAAATGCTAAAATATACTGAGATGAGTAAATTTTCAATCATTAACTAATCACTAAACAGATGAAAAATGGAAGCAAAGAATCAGTTCTAAATTGTCATTTGTCTTTGCAGGTTCCTAAGTAATTTTGAATTGAAATTTGTTTTCCAATTTCCTGAAAGTTTTCTTTCCAGGAAAACAAGTTTTTTTTTAAAAAAAGCAATCTTATTGTTTGAGTTTTTAAGAGATTTACTGGATTTTATTTTGATAGTGCCTTCCAAATTAGTTTCAAAGCAGTGAAGGAAACCAGTGTTTTTTAATTATTACATATTTTTCTGCCATCTTCTCTGTTTTAATTTTGGTTGAAGCATTTCTGTTGGAATTCAAGAAATGACCAATTTGATTCTGCTACAATTTAGTTTTTAAGTAAATTTTTTAAAAGCTTCTTTTTTTCTTGCAATTAAATTCTAGAATTATTTTACTACTGTATCTTTTGATTGCATAATAGTCCATTTCATTCAGTGATTATATTTTCTACACAAACTTTTAAGATTATCTTCTCCCAAATTTCTACCTGTCCAATATAGTCCAGCAGATTGGGCATGCTACAGGTCCTGGTAGGTCAGGGAATTTTGGTTAAAGGATATTTGGAGGCATACCTTCTCTACCATAGCTCTTCAACATTCTCTTGTCCAGAGATTAGGATGGCCTTTCGTAAGACCTTGAAGACCTGGCTGTGTGTCCAGGCTTGAGGCCCCAAGTGAGTTAAAGGCCCCATTTCCTGGTTATATTGAGAGTTGTAATTTTTCTTGGTTACTATATATTATTTTTCTTCTGTTCAGTTGTGTCTGGTTCTCAGAGATTGCATGTAGTTGTCCCTGAAGTTTTCTTGACAAAGTTTTTCAGAAATGGTGTGCCATTGCGGTTTGCAGGGCTTCGGCGGCAGGCAGGAATCCGCGATCGTGCACGGTTTCTGCCTGGGCTCGCCGCTGGAGCGCCCCGAGCCAGCTGGCTTCAGGGCTAAGCCACCCCATAGAGGTGGTGAAGAGGGGGGAGATCGCCAGCAGGGTCGAGGAAAGCCGCATCTTTCCTCCTCAGCTGGCCAAACTCCCTTTCCCGAAGGCGGTAAGAGCGGTGGTCAGAAATGGCCATCTTAAAGAAGCACTCAACCGGAAAAGAAAGTGCAGGAGGAAGATAAGAAGTGAAAGTTTTGCCTGATCGGGATAAAAAGCAACAACTAAGGTACCCTGGAACTTAAATTTTATAAAAGATAACACTGCTCCCAAAGAAAAGTAGGAGGCAGCGAAAGAAAGTGAAAAGGGAAAGGTTTTTTTCTTCTTCACTCTCCTTCCTTGCATTGACAACGAACTGAGCTGAATAAGAAATCGGAAAAATCTGCTTTGGCACCAATAGGTAATTAAGCTGAAAATAAAATTTGCCAAAGGGACAATAAAGATTTCTGGACACTAAAAAATCCTTTTTTTGTTATAAGCAGGAAGGGAGAGGAAAAGAATAAGGGCAGGATTTGGAAGGAGGAGACTGCCTGGAATTTAAAAGAATCTAAAGTTAAATCTCAATAAGACTTCTAAAGGATACATTTTAACCGGAACTTTGTAACTAAATAGTAACCCCAGGAAGAGAAAGTGAAAAAAGAAGAAAGTGTAAAGTGTGTATTTGGATTGCTTGGTGACTGGGATTTTGGGAAATTATATTTCAATGACTAAAAACAATTGGGTGGTTGTTTAAAAAATTCTACAATGGCATCACTTTTTGATGAATTGAAAATGGAATTTAAAAAATATAAAGAAGAGGCACAAGAAGGGAAGGGCTCCTTTGGCTCCGTTTTTCAATTCTTAGAAATGGCGATCTGCGTCTACAAGAAACAACAAGAAAAGACTGCGCAACAAGAAGATTGGGACAAAGAAGAAGCCATCTTTAATGAACAAGTAACTCTATCTGGGGAAGAAAGGGGAAAGGGGGGAAAGAGAATGGAGAATTTAAGACTTAAAAAAACAGCCCAAAAAGGGAAAAATAATGTGAAAAGTGGATATAATGTTGGAAAGCAACAGAAGAGGGAAATGGAGGTGGAGAGACAGGAGGTTAAAAAGGGGAGAGAGAAGAAGAAAGGCAAGAAGGAAGGGAAGAGAAGTTGCAAAGGTTTGGAGCAAGATGTAAAGAAACAGGACTTATTCAGAGATAATGGGTGAAAATTTAATTGAAAAAGGGATTCTGTAAAGGTACATAAGATTGTATTGTTATATTTGTAATAGAAATAATGTTAGAAAATTGGAAACAACATATGATTAAAATGAGGGATAAAATACTTAGTGTAATTTAGTGAAACTTTTGTGAACAAAATAAATGAAATGAAATAAATGAGATAATTGAATTAGGAAGGAACAGGAACATTTTAATTACTCAATGTTTTATAAAAAAATAAGTGAAGTGGTGGGGAATTAACTATTGAAAGTTTATAAGTGTTCCCATAGAAGTATGATACTTATTTGAAAAGTAATGTATAAAATGTTAAGATTTAAATGAATATTAATATTAATGATAGAATTGAATTGATATGGATTGTTGTTTTAATTATATTATATATTTATAATTGTTTCTTTTTTCAAAATACAGTGTGTAGTTTTAGAATGTACCAAGCAGAATCCGAACGGAAGTTATGTATTATATTAAGTGTTATAATCTTAGGGGAAAGATATAAAGGCGTCATACTCCAATCAGTGATTACAGGAGAAATTTTGTTTAATGAGAAAAGATAGTAGACAGTGGAAACAGGACAGCCAAAAATATAAGTACAATGATTTGAATTGAGATGAAATAAATAAAATAAAATTAAGAAAGTTAAGAGAGGGGAGAAGCTATATAGAAAATGTAAAATAGTAATAAGATATGGAATAGAATATAAAAATGAGCATGGATTTGAATTTGTGTCTGTACGAAGAGATGTAACCCAGGATCATGCTGCTTTCAAAAAAGATGTTTTATGTTTTTATGTTTTATGTTTTGTTTGTTTATGTTTGTTTTTAAAAACCAATAAAATTTTCAAAAAAAAGAAAGAAATGGTGTGCCATTGGCTCCTTTCTAGGGCTGAGAGCAAGTAACTGAGCCAAGGTCCCACAGCTGGCTTTCTTGCTAAGATCTCTCTCTGTCTCTCTCTGTCTCTGTCTTATCTCTCTCCCTCTCTTCTGTATTTCTATTATCTATATAGGTAGTCTTTGACATACAATCATTTGTTTAGTGGGTGTTTAAAGTTACAATGGCAGTAAAAAAAATGACTTATGACCATTTTCACACTTATGACCATTGCAGTATCCCCATGGTCATGTGATCAAAATTTGGATGCTTGGCAACTGGCATGTATTTAAGATATGTGTAACCTTCTCAGCCAGCTACCAACAAGCAAAGTCAATGCGGGAAGCCAGATTTGCTTAATGACCACATGATATATTTAATAACTGAAGTGATTTGCTTAACAACCAAGCAAAAAGGTCTTAAAAGGGGCAAAATTTACTTAACAGCCTTGCTTAGCAATGGAAATTTTGGCTCAATTGTGACCATAAGTTGAGGACTACCTGTATCACTGTTATTATCTCTTGTCTCTATTCTTTCTCTCCCTCTCTCCTTCTCTCCCTCTATATTGTGTTTGTACTTGATTTTAACTGATTTTATTATTGTTCACCATAAAAAAATAGAGTAGTTGCACTGAATCTTAAACATATTCACTTGTGCATAGAACTCAGAAAGAATGAACTTGGTATTAATGGAGAGCAGACCTGGCATTTTACAGCCCCTGGGCCACATCTGATTCTTTGGCTGTCCCTGTCCAGCCTGTGTGGCTTTTATTTTGAAGGTGACTCCCTCCCCCAAATTTCGTATGCTTGTCTCAGTATGCCTACACACCTTCACAGCCAAATTTGTTCTGCTCTCCACAGCAGTCCCAGTTTCTCATGAGGTCCCTTGGGGAAATTAATCACCCACCCATGCTATTGAGAATAGTTGAGTAAAAGTAAAGAATGATGATTAAGATGCCTTACAAAAAGCAAAAGGCAGGATTTTCTACAAAAATTGTACTGCTGCTGAGGTATAATTATGCCAAAATTTATTGAAAAGCACTCTGCCAAATGTGATCTTTGTTGAAAATTTCTGACTTGTCCTGATGAAAACTTTCTCCACCTGAGTCTTTGTCTTGATACTAATAGGAAGCCTTAATTGAGAAACTAAAACTAGAGAAATATTCAGGAAAAGTAACCAAATAAACTGGACTTCTTAATTGTTAGGTATGGTAAATATGATAATAGAAGCTAATGAGAAAACGAGCTCTCATTCCAAACAATTACAATTAAAAAGTGGAAGGGGCAAAAAAAATTAATGTGGCTACATAAAAGGGTTACTAAAAATTTTGGCAAAACAATAAGCAAAAATAAAATTAAAAGAAGACTAGGTCACAAAGGAAATAGACAGGTATCCTGGAATTTTATAATTTGTAGCATGAAAGCAAAGAATAAATAGGTTTTTGTAGGATATTAAGAATTTAAAAAGGACTTTTTTGGTATTGTTAAAATAAACGGAAAAGAAAAAACAGTAGTTTATTTATTTATTTAAATTTATATTCTGCCCATCTTGGTATCCAGAAAAGTACACTAGCTTCTCAGTGAAGAAAGTGAAATTCTAATAGGTAGCTATGAAAGGCCAGAGCTAAAATCCTGTTTTGGATCAGTCTTCATAAAAAGTATGTTTTCTCTGTGAGGAAACTAAAGAGCAGATTGGTGAGGATCAAAGTTTCAGGCTGATACTGTAGAAAAATGTACAGAAACATGTTTAGGTCTTGTTGAAAGTACAGTGCCACAATTGTATTCCGTAAGTTGTTTCAATCCATTCAGGGTTGGTTACAGTATCACAAATCCCAGAATGATTTGCTTATTCTAGGTTCATCAAAGAAAGAAATTAAACAGAGACTAGGTTTTGGATTTTAGAATTAAGCATCAAATGCACTGTATAGTATACATTGGGATCAATTATTCATATTCTTCCAAGACTATTGGACTGTTCAATTATTTAGCTTAGCTTTGATTATTTTGTGTATATTGTGAATGATGAGTAGAAATTGCACAGTGGTCATATGAAGTGGGCAATCTGTAAATAATTAAATAAAAAAGCCTGAGAAATTTTAAAGAAAAAGTCAGGCAAACCTGAACAGTACCAGAACAACCCCACCCCCCAATAATGAGTGTGATATTAGAAGCAGCCCCATGAAGAGAAAATGAAGGAATTTAAACTGTTTAGCTTTCAGAATAAATACTGAAGGGTTTATGATAACAAAAATATTTGAAAAGATGTTATATAGAGGAAGGTAACGATCTATTCCACAGTGCAGAATATGCCCATAATGGATTTACATTTCAGAAAGGCAGATTCCAACTGAATATTATAAAGACATTTCTGGCAGATTAAGAGAATTTCTAATATAGAATTAGCTTCCCAGAACACAAAACTGGATGTATTCAGGAAGGCAACATTAGCTATCAGTAATGCTTAAATTAGTATTTTTGTGCTGAGCAAGTGGGTTGGATTGGATGGCTTAAACCTTCCAGTTCTTTGAATATTAAACAAAAAATTACTATCCTTTTTGAGACCTATATTTCTTTCCTGTATATATCTATGTGTTCCTAATTCATTAATGCTGCCTGCTAATAAATAATTTGTTTCTGGGCAGCTGTTAAATTACAAGTACCATTTTTAATGAAATAACACGTTTGAATAAAGCACAACTTATGTTTATTAATATCTAGCTGGGTTCCCATAGCAAAAGAAATATTGTATATTTCTTATTTAGACAGAAATAAAAAAAACACATTAAAGATAATACAAGGCATGGAAAGTTAATTATTTGCATGTTTGGAATCAAATCATATTGAATGCAGAAAGGTTTAAGTTTGAGAAAAATAAAATAAAATTGACAATTTGATGAGGGCTTCACTTTTAAATTTTACTTATTTAAATCAGTGCTTACATTTTTTGTTTAGATAAATATTAATATTTATAAAATATTGATTGGCATTAGTTTGATACCACATCCTGTTTTCATAAAGGAATAAGCAGGAGTTCAGTATGGTTTCTTATTTATTTCGTGAAGTGTGGTAAACTAAAATAAGATACAAAAATATGGGTTAGACAGCTTCACTACCAAATGGATTCGTAACTGATTGACCAACCACACTCAATGTGTAGTCCTCAATGGAACTGCATCAGCATGGAGGAAAGTATGCAGTGGGGTACCCCAAGGCTCTGTCTTAGGCCTAGTACTTTTCAATATCTTTATCAATGATTTAGATGAGGGGATAGAAGGAGAACTCATCAAATTTGCAGACGACACCAAGCTGGCAGGAGCAGCCAACATGCCAAATGATAGGCTTAAATACAGAAGGATCTTGACAAATTTGAGCATTGGGCCCTATCTAACAAAATTAAATTCAATGGTGAAAAGAGCAAGGTTCTATATTTAGGGAAGAAAAAGCAGAACTGCTGGCGAGGACAGGTGGGCTAGGGCTTCCCTCCCCGCCCATTGGCTGAGCTTCTTGCGTGGTCCCAGCCCTCTAGCCTGTGGCACTGACATGCGTCTGCAGTTTGGAGCACTTGGGGCAAGGAGGTGGTGACAGTTCACTTGCGCAGCCCCAGAAGGGCGTCCAGAAGCAGCAGCTGCAGGGCAAGAGACAGGAGCAAAAATTATATTAGCAAAATTCATTGTGTTCTTTCAGATTCTTTAACCTCCAATGGAAAATACTCTTTAATCTATTTTAAAACACTAAGCTTTTCTTTAAAAACATCAAAAAGTTCTAACACATCTTTCTAACTTCCTTTTTAAGGTTCACTTTCAGTTAGGCCAATAAAGTTCCAATTCACTCACTGAATTTAAACCACTTCAAGTTATCCTCATAAAATAACTTTTTTCTTCTTGTATACATCCTTTTAAAAACTCTAAACTTTTCTTTAAGCTAATACATCTTTTTAAACTTTCTCTTAACATAGATACTTTCAAATATACTTTTAGTAATATTTTACAAGCTTCAAGAATTATTTAAGCATTAAATATAAAAGGGAAAAAACACATTTTTAGACCTACTTTACTTTAAACTTTCTTTCAATTACAAATATTAGACTGATAAAAATCCATCCTAATGCCAATTAACTTATTAAGTTTAAGTCGCTCCTTCCAGCTTATCTTCATGAAATAAAATCTTGTTCTTCTGAATGTTTATCAAACTTATTATCAAACTTTCCTTTTTCTCAAAGATTTCTCAACCTTGTTAAAGAAAAAGTCACATCCTTTTGAAAGTTTTCTTGTAACTCTTTCAATTGTGTTGGGAGGTTTATATTTAAACCATCATAATAAAGATTAGTGTCAGGTTTATAATCCAAAATTGCAATTGACTCCTCTACATTGTCAGCTACTTGGGAAATAGCCTCAGTAGTTGGTAACTTTCTACACATATTTGCATCTAGTAGTTTTGAGTAGGTTTTTATAAACATCCTTGGAGCATAGGTGATCCATGAATTGTTGGATTTTATTTAAAAAATTTCAAATACATTTCTAATAGTTTGCTCCTTTATCTTCTTAACTCTCTCTTTAATCAAAGAGTAACTTTTTTTAAGTCACTGAAGAATTGCTGGCCAATCAGGAATCATAAAAATCAGAAAGTTTTAGCTACCTGCAGCATAGCAGACCAAGCTACAAATGACTAAAAATAATAAACTAGAACCACAACTTTCTATCCTTATATTTCTCCCATCAATTCTTTTAAAAAAATCCACACTTCCTTATTTTAGTTTGCCTTAGCAGCTTTCTTCCTTGTTGTTTAACAATGAAGAAATCTTCCAAATGGCGCAAATCCCCCAAGGGGCAGGCTTGGGGGTAGCCTCTTGCTGGCTCCCAAGCAGCCCCATGGGTCAGAACTAAGGCTACCATGTTGTGATGAACCGGGGCATGGCACAAAGGCAACACAGTCAAATAATCAGTAGGAGTCCCTTTATTAGCTCCAACTTTGCCCCCAGTGTCCTGGTTACCTTCTGGGCTGGATAAAAATTCTCACAGGAACAGCCTTTGGCTGCAGAGAATCAAGTGCAAAATGTGGTCAACAAAAACTATATAAGTCCAATCAAGGCAAGATGAGGTAATTAGTTCAACAGGGTAAGAGAAGGAATTCCAGACATGAAGGAGTGGTAGTAATTCAACCCAGTTGGGAGGATGCCAGGAATGCAGATAACCAAAGTCAACACAAGATAAAGTCATGTTTGTTCCCAGCAGATGCCACACTCAGCTTGCATCTCTTTTAAACTCTCAATCCCAGCTGGGGCCTTTTCCTCCCCCATAAGCCACGCAACCCACGTTGCTCTCTTCTCCATTCCTCCCTGAGTGTCCTAGGATGAAGAGGGGGTGGGCCTGGGTCTTCCTCTGAACTCCCTCTCCCTTGTTCTACCTCTCCCCTGCTCTGCCCAGCTGGACTTTGCCCTTCCCCAGTTTCCTCCGCAGCCAATGGAGCCACACTCCCACTACCTGTCAGCTGTTTGTCTTCCTCCTCAGATTCAGACTCCGACAGGGGCATGACACATGTTCTCACCCAGATGGGTGTCATCAAGTTGTCAATCTGCCTGGTTGGCCTGGGGCAGGCCAAGGCACTGTGGACCAGTCCTTCACTGTTTCCAGGGCAGCCGCCTGGGCTAGATCTAACCACATCATGGGTCGGATCTGTCCCAGGGGTCTTGTGTTTGACATGTCTGGTATACACAAATATCTACACAGGTCCAGGGAGATGGGCTATTCCACAAAACATCAAGGAAAATAACATGGCTACTATCCTGTAGAAATTCCAGATCGAGATGGACAGCCAGGTAGTGGTAGTAGATCAGGAGACAGAAAAGAAGTTGAACAAGTAATTATTATTCATACTGACTTTGGAAGTTTTTATTAGAAAGATCAGACAAGACTCAGAAAAAAATGGTATGGAAATAAAAAAGATAACTATAAATTACAGGTGTTTGTGGATGATCTAGTACATATTCTAGAAGAACCACTAGAAACAGGACCTAAATTATTAAAAAGATAGAGGATTATGATGAAGTGTGTCAGAGTATATTCATGAACTGGAATAGAGCTTAGTAGCGAAGTCAGCCAATGAATAGGCATGGCAACAGACCAACCAATGGAAGCTGAATTGGAAAGTGAAACTAGAAGTAGCCTGGCTCTAGTCTCTGCTCTGAACTCTGAAGCTGCTGCTTGTGTTTTGCTTGTGCCATGTTGGAAGAATCTACTATTTGTATTGTACATTTACTAATATATTGTTATATATATAAAGAAGTTAATGAATCCTGCTGAATCAGTCATTTCTGTGTGCTTTCTGGATTTGATCTCTGCAATAAATTATTAACAGGTTATGGACCCAGAACACACATGAAGACTGAATTGTAATTTAAGCTGAGAGAGACTACCTGTGTTTAAAAGGAGAAACAAGGCAGAGAAAGCTTGCAGGATGGCTGAGAAAATTAAGGAGAGCTATCTACCTTGTTTGAGTCAGAAGAACTATATAATTTGAGCTGCAAAGATGGAATGTTTCTTGAAAGCTAAGGAACTGTGAGATATTGTTGAAAACCCACCCCAAGCACCATTAGCTGCTGCAGATCAGAGGCAGCATGATGAAGCAATGGCTTATATCCAGTGGTGGGATTCAATTATTTTTACTACCGGTTCTGTGGGTGTGGCTTGGTGGGTGTGGCAGGGGAAGGATATTGTAAAATCTCCAGTCAGAGGTGGTATTTGCGCCCCTCCCCCCACTCCTATCTTTCCCGTTCTTTCACCAGTGCTGGACCTCTGACCCCTGCTTATATCATCTTACGTTTAGAAGATGAACAGTTTATCAATGTAGCTCATTTAAAGACTGCAAAGGAGGTCTGGCTGAAGTTGAGAAGTGTGCATGTGAGTGTGTCTGCATGCAATATTGTACAATTATCAAGAAAGTAATACAGAGCCAGTCTGCAACAAGGAGAATCTCTGGAGCAGCATATTGTAAATATGCAAACTTTGTTGGTAGAGTTAGAACAGTGTGGAATGAAATTTCCTGAATCTCAGAAAGTGCTGTTGGTTTTAAACAGTCTAAATGACATGTGGGACATTGTTTCTGCAGTATTTGAATGCAAACCAGAGCAGGAATTGCGTTTGGAGACAAAAGCTCATTTAATTGCTGAGGAGCAGAAATGCCATTTTAGAAACCATGAGGAGAACTTCCTGAGGAGGGGGCCCAAGGAGCAGAATGGAAAATTCCACAGACTGGCTGTCTCCAAAGATCAGAGCAGCAGAAGAGATCAGATTACAGCCCAGCAACAGAGGCGGTGCTTTATCTGTGGTAAAGAGACACACCTAAAAAAGGACTGTTTGCAAAGGAAAAACTGTTTGCAAGGAAGGAATTATTTGCAAGATGGAAGCTACTTGCAAAGAAGTAAATTAGCTGATGGACAAGTTGCTGTGGCAAAAGTCAGCTATTGCAATGGTCTAAAATAGACAGTGGGGTAGTTAATAATTCAAAATTGTTTTACAGGATGGCTCCAGCTGTTGGAGATGCAGTAGCCTTGGCAAATGGCAAAAAGGCTAAAGTCATTGGAAGAGGCAGTGTGCAAATTCCATATCTGGAAATGAGGTTTAATGACATTTTGTGTGTGCCTGAAATGGAGCATAATTTACTGAGTGTCTCTAGTTTAGACAAGCAAGGAATTGAGACCACATTTGTAAATGGGCAATGTATCATAAAGAGATATGGCAAAGTATGTGCAAAGGGCATAAAGCAAGATAACCTTTATGTGTTGCAGGGACAAAAAGTTCACTGTGCCCAAACATTTGGCAATGTGGCACAGCATGATTCATGTGTTCATCTCTTGCACAGATAATTTGGCCATGCCAGCTTCACAGTTTTGCAAAAGATGGACCAGTTTGCAAACGTTTGAATTTAAAGGGACGTAAAGGCATATTTGGATTGTGCAGTATGCAAATCAGCAAAGGCCAAGGCATTCCCAGTAAGCAAAAGTAGCACAAGGCAAACAACAAGAGCTCTAGAGCTGGTACATGCAGATTTGGTTGGGCCAATGCAAGCCAGTTTGGGAGGAGCAAAGTATGTGCTGGTCATTGTAGATTACTATAGCAGGTTTGGGTTTTGCTATTTATGAAGAGTAAAATAGAGGTGCTACAGAAATTTAAGCAATGGGTAAACTTCATAAAAAGAAGGTATAAACAACAGGTATGCCAGATGCAAACTGACAGAGGTTCAGAATTCATATCAACAAGTTTTCAACAGTGGTTGGGACAATTAGGAATAAAACACAGACACACAAATCTGTACACAGCAGCTGAGAATGGTGTTGCTGAGAGGCAGAATGGAGGCTTACAAACCATGAAGGACTCATTGCTGGAGGACTCTGTTCTGAGCAGGTCATATGTGGTGAAGCAGTGGTGGGATTCAATTTTTTTTTACTACTGGGTCTGTGGGTGTGGCTTGGTGGGTGTGGCAGGGGAAGGATACTGTAAAATCTCTAGTCAGAGGTGGTATTTGCTGGTTCTCTGAACTACTCAAAATTTCCGCTACCGGTTCTCCAGAACTGATCAGAACCTGCTGAATAGCACCTCTGGGGTGAAGCCATGTTGACTGCTAATTATTTCGTTAATAGGCTGTGGAGTTCCTCTATAAATGATACTCCATATGCAGTGCTATATGGGAGAAAACCATCTCTGGCAGATTTAAGGGTTTTTGGAAGCAATGTGTGATGCATATTCCAAAAGCAATTAGAAGAAATTAACAACCAAAGGCTAGAAAGCTCAGGTTTATAGGCTATGAGCCAGGCTCAAAGAGCTATCACTTTAGTGATGGAAGCAAAAGAATATTAATTTCCAGATCTGCTAGCTTTGCAGAGCAAAATTGGAACAGAATTGATGTAAATTTCTGGAATGATCCACTTAGTGATTGTGATCCACTTAAAGATGGTGATCCACTTAGTTATGGTAACTCACTTAGCGATGGTAACTCATATAGTGATGGTAACTCACTTAGTGATGGTAACTCACTTCATGACTGTGTCAGCATTCAGGGAGGAGAAGCTGAAAAAGATATGAAGCAAGAGAGGGTTGAAGCACAGGAGCAGTCAATGCCACACAGGTCAGAGTGATGGAAGAAGGGGATGTCACCTGACAGTAAAGTGTGTAATGTATGGTATGAGCCAAGAAACTATAAGGAAGTATTGGCATTACCTAAAATTGAACAAGTAAAGTGGAAAGAAGCCATGGACAAGGAAATGAAATCCATGGGAGAACATGAAGTGTTCACATCTATGACTTTGCCACAGGGTAGCAAAGCTGTAGGATGCAAGTGGGTGTACAAGAATAAAGTATTGCCCAATAATGAAATACAATATCAAGCAAGAATAGTGGCACAAGGGAACTTCCGGTTTGAAGGGCTTCGGCGACAGACAGAAATCCGTGATTGTGCACGGTTTCTGTCTTGGCTCGCCGCTGGAGCGCCCCAAGCCGGCTGGTTTTGGGCTAAACCACCCCGTAGAGGTGGTGAAGAGGGGGAGACTGCCAGCAGGGTTGAGGAGAGCCGCATCTCTCCTCCTCATCTGGCCATTACTCCCTTTCCTGAAGGCGGTTGCAGCGGTGGTCAGAAATGGCCATCACAAAAAAGAACTCGACTGGAAAAGAACGTGCAGGAGGAAGATAAGAAGTGAAAGTTTTGGCTGACCGGGTTAAATTGTAAAAGCAACAACCAAAGTACCCTGGAATTTAAACTTACAAAAAATAACATCGCTCCCAAAGAAGAGTCGGAAGCAGCGAAGGAAAGTGAAAAGGGAAAGGTTTGGCTTTTTTTTCCTTCTCTCTCCTTCCCTATACTGACAACTAAGAGACTTAAATAAGAAATCAGAAAAATCCACTTTGACATCAATAGGCAATTAAGCTGAAAATAAAACAAAATGCCAAAGGAATAATAAAGATTTCTGGACATTAAAAACTTTCTTTTCATAAGCAGGAAGGGAGAGAAAAGAATAAGGGCAGGATCTGGAAGAGGGAGGAGACTGCCTGGAATTAAAAAGAATCTAAAGTAAAACTTCAACAAGACTTCTAAAAGATACATTTTAACTGAAATTTTGCAACTAAATAGTAACCCCAGGAATAGAAAGTGAAAAAAAAGAGCAAAAAAGAAACAGCTTGCGTGTATTTGGATTATTTGGTGATCTTTGGATTTTTGGTTATTATATTTGAATGACTAAAATCAACTGGGTGGTTGTTTAAAAATTTATACAATGGCACCACTTCTGGATGAATTGAAAATGGAACTTAAAAAGTACGAAGAAGATGCACAAGAAGGGAAGGGTTCTTTTGGCTTTGTCTTTCAATTTTTAGAAATGGAGATATGGAACTATGAGAAACAACAAGAAAAGACTGCAAAACAAGAAGACTGGGACAAAGAAGAAGCCATCTTTAATGAACAAGTAATTCTATGTGGGGAAGAAAAAGGAAAGGGGGGGGAAAGAGAACGGAGAATTTAAGACTTAAAAAAACAACCAAAGAAAAGAAAAATAATTCGAAAAATAAGTATAATACTGGAAAGCAACAGAAAAGGGGAATACAGAAGAGAGAAATAGAGGTAGAGACACAAGGGGGTAAAAAGGGGAGAGAGAAGAAGAGAGGGAAGAAGGAAAGGAAAAGAAGTTACAAAGGACCGGAGCAAGATATAGAGAAACAGGACCTATTTAGAGATAATGGGTGAAAATCTAACTGAAAAAGGGATTCTGTAAAGGTACATAAGATTGTATTGTTATATTCATAATAGAAATAATTTTAGAAAATTGGAAACAACGTATGATTAAAATGAGGGATAAAATAGTTAGTGTAATTTAGTGAAATGTCTGTGAATAAAATAAGTGAAATAAAATAAATGAGAAAATTGAATTAGGAAGGAACGGGAACATTTTAATTAGTTAATGTTTTATAAAATATAAGTGAAGAGGGGGGGAATTAACTATGGAAAGCTTATAATTGTTCCCATAGAAGTATGATATTTAATTGAAAAGTAATGTTAAAGATGTTAAGACTTTAATGAATATTAATATTAATGATAGAATTGAATTGGAATGGAATGTTGTTTTAATTATATACATATATATATATATATATATATATATATATATATATATATATATATATATATATATATATATATATATATATATATATAAATGTATATAATTTTTTCAATTCAATCTATCATTATATATATATATTTTAAGAATACAGTGTGTATTTTAAGAATGTACCAAGCAGAATCCAAATGGAAGTTATGTATTATATTGAATGTTACAACTTTAGGGAAAAGATATAAAGGCGTCATACTCCAATCAGTAACTACAGGAGAAATTTTGTTTAATGAGAAAAGATAATAGATAATTGAAACAGGACAGACAAAAAATATAAATACAATGATTAAGCTATGCAGAAAATGTAAAATAGTAATAAGATATGGAATAGAATATAAAAATGAGCATGAACCTGAATTTGTGTCTGTACGAAGAAATGTAACCCGGGATTATGCTGCTTTCAAAAAAGATGTTTTATTTGTATTTTTTTTTCTCTTTGTGAAAACTCAAATAAAATTTACAAAAAAAAAAAAAAAAGAAAAGAATAGTGGCACAAGGGGTTTCACAGATGAAAAATGTGCACTATGATGAGGTATTTGTGCCAACTGTAAAGAGTGAAAGCATCAGGCTGGCACTAGCTTTGGCAGCAGCAGATGGCCATACAGTTTGGCATTTTGACATAACTACAGCATTCCTCAATGTAGAATTAGAGGAAATTTACACTGTTCAAGCACCAGGGTATGAAAGTAAAAAGCCTAACATGTTGTATAAATTGAACAAGGCCATTTATGGGCTGAAGCAGTCAGGCAGGAATTTGAATATATGTTTAGATAAGGCATTGAAAGGTCTTGGGTTCAAGAGTTGCAAAGCTATTGGTTGCATATACACTGGAAAGTTAAAAGGTGGGGATTGTCAACTATTAGCATTTGTGGATGATCTTTGCTTCATTGCAAAGCATGTATCACAGGTAAACGAATTTGCTAATAAGTTGGAGAAGAAATTTGAATTAAAGAATTTGGGAGAAATAAAAAATTATCTTGATGTGGAGATACAAAAAACTGAGAAAGATGGTTATATTCTTAGTCAAAAAAGAAAAATTAAACAGCTGTTGGAGAGATATAACATAAGAATGTAATACTGCTCCAACACCTATGAGTACAGATTTTCATAACAGTTTGGGTAAGGACGAATGTGAAGCCTGTGATCAAGAGATATATCAGTCAGCAATAGAGAGCCTGTTATATCTATCACAGTGGTCCAGACTAGACATAGCTTGCACAGTAAGCATTTTGAGTTGCTTTACTGCTGCACCAACAGAATTGCATTGGATGGGTGTAAAAAGGATTCTCAGGTATTTGAAGGGAACAGTGAATTTGAGTCTTCAAATAGAGGTCTCTGAAAAATTTAAATTTAAATGCTATGTTGATAGTGATTATGCAAATGATGTAAAAACCAGAAAGTCCAATTCTGGGACTGTGATATTGCTTGAAGGGGCTTTAATTGGTTGGAAGTCCAGAAAGCAAACAATTGTTGCCATTTCTACGGCGGAGGCAGAATTTATTGCTTTGTCTGAACTTTGTTCAGAAATAACTTGGTACGAACAGCTGTTACAGGATTTAAATGTAAAGGTAAATCAAGCTGTAATTGTCTAAGAGGATAATGCTGCCTGCATATAAAGGGCAACAGGTGACAGACTAAAAAAATAGAAGCAACATTAATGAACATTAAATATTGTAAAGTAAATTGATTAACTTGCTTCACTGTGTATCAGAAGACAATCTGGCTGACATAATGACCAAGCCATTGGGTGGAGTGCACCATGGGAAGAATGTTAAGTTAATCGGATGTATTTCTTTTCCAGTTATGAATGGAGGAGTGTCAGAGTATATTCATGAAGAAAACTATAAATTATAGGTATTTGTGGATGATCTAGTATTTATTCTAGAAGAACCACTAGAAACAGGACCTAAGTTATTTTAAAAAATAGAGGATTATGATGAAGTGTGTCAGAATATATTCATGAACTGGAATAGAGCTTAGTAACAAAGTCAGCCAATGAATAGGCATGGCAACAGACCAACAAATGGGAGCTGAATTGGAAAGTGAAACTAGAAGTAGCCTGGGTGTGGCTCTAGTCTCTGCTCTGAACTCTGAAGCTGCTGTTTGTGTTTTGCTTTGATTTCTGTAGTAAACTCTAACAAAGTGGCAGGACTAAAAATAAAGAAAAGACTAAAATGTTGGTAAAGAATCTTACAAATAAACAGAAAAAATGAATTGAAAAGATGGGTATTCAGATAACTAAAAAGTAAAATATTTAGAAATCTGATTAACAGCAAGATGTGTACTATTAAAGAAGATAATTATCTTAAATTAATGCAACAAATAAAGTTAGATCTGGAAAAATGGAAAAATCTACAGTTGTCGATGGTAGGAAGAATTGCTACAATAAAAATGAATATTTTACAGAAGCAATTATTCTTATTTCAAACAATTCCAATAAAAATAGAAAAAATGTTCTTTGAGGATTTAAACAAATTGATTTTAAAGTTTATTCGACAAGGGAAAAAAGCAATTTGAAATGCTACAAGAGGCTAAAAATAAGGTAGGATTTGGGTTACCCAGTTGGGAGCTGTACTACCAGGCCTTAATGCTTAGAAGGGTGAAAGAATGGATAAATCTGAGCAATAAAGAGTATTGACTTTAGAAGACATGATTTACAATTGGGATGGCATGCATTTATGTGGTATGGGAAAATAAAATACATGTATATTTCCAAAAACATTATATTAGAAATGCTTTGCTTTCAGTATGGGAAAATTAAAGAGAAACATTACATGAAAATAATGGTCTGGCTATCCATGATGGAAGCACTAGTACATCCGAATGTTGTTGAACTTTTTCAACAACAATTACAAGATATAAAGATATCTTAAATGAACAAGGGAAATTGAAATCAAACAAGAACTGGAAAATCAAGAAATTGATTTGGCCTGGTGGTCACTCATGCCAATACAATCAAGATATAAGAAAGATGCCGAACTGTATGGATTTTATAAAGAACCTTTAGAACTAGACTAGATATTTTTAGGGATAGATGACAAATTAATAAAGAAAAAAAGCTACTTATTGAATTTTAAAATGGAAGAAGAACAAGTAAATGAAACATAGTATAGTCTAAAAATTTTGGATACCTATACAATTAGATAAATGGCAAAAACTTAGGGAAAGAAATTATAAATTGATGATGTCAGCATCCTATAAAGAAAATCTGTATAAAATGTTTTATAGGTGGCATTTGCCACCAGCAAGAATGGCAAAGATGTTTCAAAACATATATCCCAAATGTTGGAAATGCAAACAGCTATCGAGATCTTATTATCATATGTGATGGACTTGTCCTATGGCAAAAAAATATTGGTTAAAAGTAAGGACAAAACAACAAATAGACTTAAAACCAGAAATATTTTTGTTGGCTATTCTACCGGAAAAATATAATAAAAGAAACATATGTTTAATTTTACATGTGATAACAGCAGCGACAATTATGTATGCACAAAATTGGAAAAATGAAAACATGCCTACTGTTGTGGTCTGCCAGCAACCTGTGGAGACAGCAGCAGAATTGGACAGTGGGGAAGAACATAGGCCCCTTTGGGAGTCTGTGGAGATTTGGATAAGGGTCCTGTGGGGCCAGATCCATCTGGGAGTTATGTGCTGACTCCAGAGCCTCCAGTATTTGACAGCAGCGAGGCAGAGGAATAAGGGGAGCCTGTTCCCAGTGCATGTGTGTGCAGAGCTACCAGAAAGCAAGAGCAGTTAAGACAAAAGGGGTGACTCTGGAGTAAGGCTTGGAGGTGATTGCCCCTCCCATAAGATATAAAGGAAGTGCAAAGGGACAGGAATCTTTTCAGGAAGTAACGTTGTTCGCTGTGTTCAGATTAAACTTTGAACTCTGTGTAGACTTTGTATTTCATTTGGCTTTTTACAGTTAATTTGGCGCACTAGTTGGCAGTAATTCAAAGGAGATAAAAGTGGGTGCTTATCTCGAGAGACTATTTGGGATTCATTACGGGCTGGGAATGAACATAATTCCCAGCACTGAAATAAAATAAGAGTTGTTTGGACTAAGCTTGTGCTTAATTACAGTCTCAGGAAGCCTTGGTCAGAACACCTACAGAGGAAAATGTAATAAAGAAAATATTAGAATGTGCTGAAATAGATAGATTAACTTTGAAAATTAAGAATAAGGAGGAAACAGAATACTTTTTAACTTGGGAACTATTTTATCAATGGTTAGAAAATAGAAGCAGAAGTTAGAAATTTAAAATTAAGGAGGATATGTAAATTAAAATGAAATGTGTAAATAATGAATGTTGAATAAATAGGATAAGGAAATATGATTATTAGACTTGGAGGATAATGGTGATAAATGTGATGTTTTTAAGGTTTGATATTAACTAATTATATGATGAAACTGAACAGAGTATTTAATTAAATAATGGAAATTGTTTAATAAGGATAAATGAAGGTTATGGTGAATAAATTTAGAGAATAATGGTTATAATTTAATGTGTGTATAAGTTTTGTTATTTGTATTTAAAAGAGATTGTACCCAGACAGTACGCTGCCATTGTGGATTTAGAAATTTTATATATAACAAAGGAAATTGCATAATAAAAAATAATTAAAAAAGAAGAAGTTGGAGAAGTACTAGAGTCTGAAGGAAGAACTAATCAGGATGGGGAAAGTAAAGGCCAAACCGATCTCAGTTGTAGTAAAAGCAACTGGGATGTGATTCATAAGTGGGGCGAATGACTCCAACAGATCCCAGTAACAACATTAGAGATCTCTGTCTAGAAGTGTTCAGTGCCTCAAACTCCCAAGCTTCATATATGTATAATTAAAATTTAATGATGTAATATATATTAAAATTTAATAAACAAAAAGTATATACATATTGATGATATATCATCAGATTTTTTTATATTTGGTGGTTAAGAGAGACAAAGTAGTTAAAACTGGTGGGATGGATCTACCAGCAGATTAGATAGTGGACATATAACTAGTGGACATATAACTGGACACAAGGACAGTTTTTCCCTGAACACCACCACTCTGCTAAACGAATAATTCCCTCAACATTATCCAACTATTTACAAAGTCTGCATTACTATTACTATTAATCTTCTTATCATTCCTTATCACCCATCCCCTCCCACTTGTGACTGTATGACTATAACTTTTGTCACTTGTATACTTATGATTTATATTGACTGTTTCCTAGTATGATTTGATTGCTTATTGTACCCTATGACTATTATTAAGTGTGGTACCTGATAATTCTTGACTCTTGACGAATGTATCTTTTCTTTTATGTACATTGAAAGCATTTGCACCAAGACAGATTCCTTGTGTGTCCAATCACACTTGGGCAATAAAGAATTCTATTCTATTCTATATAATTATACTTATCTTGATATCTCATAGTCACATGGGAATCACAAAGAGGCAAGGAAGACAGCAACATCCACCAAAGAATCACAAGTCCTGAAGAGCCAGTTCAACGGGAAGGACAAGATCCATGCCATCAACATGTATGCCCTGCCAGTCAAAGAAGGACATGGAAGTTGCTGATGTGAAGACCTGGAAGCTCCTGTCCAGAGATAACCAACCAAAGTCCAACATGTAGAGAGTGTACATCAGTCAGAAAGAGGGTGGGCAGGGTTTAGTGAGTGTCAAAGCCACAGTCATGGTTAAAACCCAGAGAAACAGGAGAAGTATCAGTGCCTGAAGGAGAAACTGGAGAGGATGTGGAAAGTGAAGGGTAAAATGGTCCCAGTGGAACATTCAGGGCTGTGGCTCCAAAGCTGGGAGTGTGGCTCTATCAAATCCCAGGAATCATATCGGAGCTCATGTCAAGGACCCACAATTGAGGAAGATACATACACCCATAAGGGTGAGAAGGGAATTTTGTTATTTTGTTTGTGAGTGTGAGTGTGTGTGTGTGTGTGTGTGAGAGAGAGAGAGAGAGAGAGAGAGAGTTTCTTTTATCTGTCTTGAATCTATTGTTGAACATTAGTTAAGTAACCACAAAGAATAATGAACATTATTATATATAACTTGACTGGATTGTTATAGTAAACCAAACCATAGTTTTTAATCATAATTTGTTCTAAAATTAATATTGGTTTTAGTTCATACAATATGTAAACAATAAACCCATACTACAATGCCTGAAGTTACTAATCACACCAACACCCAAATAAAATACATTACTGTAAAACTACTGTACTGTAATACTCTATGTGATGTTGGCTAAATATTTTCCATCTACCTAGCCTTTGTGAGTTGTAGGTGATGATTTATGGACAACTGCACACTGGAGATACAAATAATAAAGCAAACACTTAGGTATTTTGATTGGATAATGTCATGGAAAAGGGCCTGATTCTAGAAAAAAAAGGCAATTGAAAACAGACTAAAGAAAGTATTATCAATATTAAAGTATTATCAATACAAGTATTATCAATATTGAGAATATAAGCATAAGGTTATAAGAATGCAAGAAGCTGTTGCTAAGTGGTACAATAATGATCATGGGATCACAAAGATCTGGAAGTGACCAAAAGACTGAATAGTAGCCACAGTTTTGGAAAAACCAGCCACCAATTTATCATATAACCAGCCAGTTATATATTGAACAAAGATGTTTCTTTTTATCAATACTTAAAATAAATTGATTTAGAGTCCAGTGGAATGTTTACTGCATTTAGTTGGTAGTGCCGTGTTTGCTTAGAGGATGGGGCCTCTGAAAATAAAGGCTAATATTTTTAGATTCTTCCAATGTGCATGATTTGTCACAAGCTGCTTAAAAGTATAAGAGATATGAAATGAAAATAAGCAAGCTCAAAGAGAACTAAGGACCCCTCATGTCAACCCTGAGCTACATATATTCTCCTTTATTAGATATGAAATGGTTCTTTCATATCCATCCTTGTTATATTCTTTGATTGAGCCAAAGGAGTATTAATAGTCACCCAGAGAACCACTTGTCACTGAAATAGTTCTTCAGCTAATGCTTGTCTTGTTCAAATTATTTGAATATTAGTATATTACTCCTAAACAGTTCTATAATTGCTGATAATGTATTCTGGAGATAAAGGAAAAGAACTTAACATGAGGTATAACATAGACACTTCAATATTATGATTATAAAAATAAAAGTTGATTACAGGTAGAAATGATATTAATTATTACCTTTATTGTCAGAGTACAACGTGTACAATGAGATTGGCTGAGCTTCCCTTCATGCACCCCCCAACGCAACTCACAGTGAAGACAGAAGTCCCTAACCCAGTCCCAATCTTTTTCCACTATGTGACTTTGTTGCACAACGTGCCAGCTCCGCAAGTCTATCATACTATGTTAACATGAAGTTATTTTCCGTTCAGAAGTTTGACAGCCCACGGTAGCCAGCCACGCCTGTTGGTGTGGCTGGCTATGATTCTATATCTCCTACCTAATGGTAGGAGAGTGAAGAAGTGCTGACTGGGGTGTGAGTCGTCCCTGAGAATTTTCCTCACTGTTCTAAGGCAGCGAGCCCTACCAATGTCATCTAGTGGTATCAGGAAACAGCCCACAATGTTTTGTGCTGTGCTCATCACCCTCTGTAATGTCTTTCTATCCGTGGCTGTCAAGCCAGCATACCACACTGTAATGCAATATGAGAGGATCCTTTCTATTGTGGTCCGGTAAAAGGAGGCCATCAGTCATTGTTCCATTTTATTCTTTTGCAAGACCCTAAGGAAATGGAGTCTGTTGGGCCTTTCTGGCCATCTGGGTTGTGTTGATTTTCCAGGTAAGATCTTCGCTGAGGTAGACTCCCAGGAATTTAAAGGAGGAAACTCTCTCCACACAGCCCGCCTTGATGTAAAGTGGGGCGGGTTCCTCTCTCTTCTTCCTGAAATCTAATACCATCTCCTTTGTCTTGCTGATGTTTAGGTGCAGGTTGTTTTCTAGGCACCGTGAGGATAATTAATATAGGGCTTTGAATGGACTGTCCTTCCTAAAATGTTATTTAATTATGTGGCAGGTATTAGTGTTCTTGGGGGGGGGAAAGGATTATTTTTATTTCTTTTTTTGAATTTAATTTTTAAAATATGTATCTTATGAATTATTTAGCTATATTTTTCTATAGTAAAGTTGCATCAAAAAGACATCATTTGATGTACTGGTTAAGGTATCGGTTAAGAAACTGAGAGATGATGAATTCTAATCCTACCGTAGACATGAAGCCTGCTGACTGACTGGGCCAGTCAGTGCGCTGATTCCCCCAGATGTTTCCCCAGATACCACTCCAGATGTCAGCTTGGAGGAAGATGGACAGTTCTAGGCATGTCAAGAGGGTCAATGGTCAATGGCTCCAAGCAGCCATCTGAGAGTGATTTGGCTGAAGCATAGCCGCAGCAGGACAACTCTGAAACTTCAGGTGGGGAAAGCATGCAGCTGCAGCCAATCAGTGAGGAAGAGGAACTGCCTTCTGCACCTGATCAGAGAACATGTAGGACAGAGAAAAGGCAGGAGCAGTGAAGGTTAGCCAGATTACTTGTGAGGAGACAGCCTAGCCCTTCTTGATGGGCTGCACTAGAAGTTGGCTATTTAGCATAGCAGACAGATGGAGATGATGCTGGGAACATGTTTCTTTTCTTGCTGTGTGTTCTTGCCTTGAATTTTGGATTGTATCTCTTCAGCTGTTTCCTTTGCCTTTCCTTGCCTTGGTAACTTGCTTTGGCCCAGTGGCCTGGCCTGGCCTTTGACTTGAGGACTAGTGTTGCCTTCATCTGAATAGCCTGTGGATTGACAAGCAGTGTGGGACTCATTGGGATTGAGCTGGTGTTGGCACAGGGAATTGCTGGGGAATACCAATTCAGACTCAGAAGATTTACACATGTGGTATATTTGTGTGTGTGCATGAGGGGGAGAACACAGTCACTCTCCCTTAGACTTGGGAATAAAGCAATGGCAAACCACTGCTGAAAATTTTAAGCAAAATGAAGGGACTACATATAGTTCTTGAGTTGCAATGATAATTGTTAAGATAGCTGTTGCTAAGTGATATGGTCATAAACGGCAATGTGATATCACAATATTGCTTAATAACAGCAATCCTGGAAATCTGTTGGGAAGCCTGGAATAGGCTGCAGGCCCATCAAGGCTCAGCACAGGCAAGGTATGCGTTGAGGGAGCCCAGGAGGCTCTGGAAGATATGGTAGAAATTGGATATTGCAGTGGCGGACAGTTTGCTGCCTGTAGGGGCAATTTGCTGGAATGATTTGCAATCTTCCATCACATTGATTTTGCTTGTGAGAAGCTGGCAGGGAAGGTTTCCAATGGTGATCACATAATTACTTCTCCCTACAATGCTGAAATCATGAGTTGGGCATCTGAGCCCAGATCAGAATCAGATGACTGTAGGACTGCTGTAGTGAATTGAGCTATGGAATCCATTGTATGCCTTATTTTTTTCAATGCCTCTTAACTTGGAACAGTCATTGAATTAATGAATGTAAGGCAAGGATTACTGTAATTCAGACAGTCACCAGGAGTCATAGCAATAATGATGCTGATATAGCTGAAGTGTTATTTTTCAATCGTTGCTCAGAAGAACAACAGAAATTCTACCCACTAATCATTTGAGGTCAGTTATAGTAATTATTCCTTAATGTTTGAAGTATACTTTATTTCTTCCATTCTTCATCTGCTTTACTGATATTTTATGATATCTGCAGTATAAACTGTTTCATTATTTTCTCAATACAATTTTTAATACAATAAAAATATTAAAAGGATTCTCAAATAGAATTGCTCTTGTTACCAAAGAATTCATTGGAAATATGCATGATTAATCAAGAAATGATGTATTCATCTAAAATAAAAAAATAGTTTACATATTTCTTTTTTTATTTAGTTTAGTTTTAGTTTAGTTTTTATTTAGTTTATTTCATTTAATTTAGATTTACTAAACCTCTAATTTAATAAATATTTAACAACTACAGATGAAGTCAAGAGTTCTCTGTTACTGTGTTATTTCAGTTGAAGAAAGGAGGAAGTCTTGAATATTGCACTCATTAAAAACCAGAACTAATTAAAAAAGACCAAGAAGATGTAGACATGTTTATTTCATAGTCCCGTTTTCAAGCTGGAATACAACCTATTGTGTGCTTAAGAAAAAGAGGACTTGAAGGGACTTAATTCTTCATTATATTCCATTTTGGAATAGCTAATTGGCAGTATTCCAGTTTTACAATAAGACTTATATGTCTGCTGTTTTAACTGTTTTATGTTTCTGTGTACATTTTGTCAAACTAAAGTGACAAATACTGGAATTTACTTTAGACAAAACAATAGTGCAATATTCCACTGAGGTTTAAGGAATACTAACACTCTGAAAAAAGTTGCAAAAGAAAAATATCTCTTTTTAAAGGAGATATAAGCAGTTCATTGATAAAAAGTATTCATTTATAATTAAAAATTGTTAGGTGTGCTTTTGTAAATAATCTTGATGATAATGTTTTGTTTTTATTGTATGTGATTGGTTTAAGCATTTACTATATATCATGTATCATATGCATGCCTAAATATAAATAGGGTTTATGGAGGTGATGATGCAAATAATACTAGATAATCCAAATTATTTATCAGAATATGTTTGATCGGATATTTTATTTTTGTTATTTTTTAATGTATTATATTTTGAAAGAAGGATAATTGAAAAATTGTTTCTGATGAAGGGATGAATTCTGAGATTTACATACTACAATTTTTTAAAAATGTGCAGGCATGATCACTTAAAACAAAACAAAGCGCACCAACGTGCCTACCGTCCCTGTCCTATTGTTTCTCTTATTCTTCTTTTATTTTTCTTATATGTACCCATTTCATGTATTCACAACTATGTATACACTTATACTTATCTTGTAAACAATTGGCAAATCAAATAAATAAAATAAAATAAATAAATAAATTAAGATTGAATACAATCAGTCCTCATTACAGTCAGTCCTGATTCGCAAACATGATAGCAAACAGTAAAAAAAAAATGTTTTGATCACTGTGTGCATTTATAGTTAAATTTCTGTGCCTGACACGCCACACACTAAAACGATAGTAACAATAACATTGCTGCATGAGATAATTTCATCTAAATGTATGTATATAGCATGTGTATATGTGTGTTATGTATGTGTACACTTTTGAGAGCAGGCAACAACATTTCATTTTTAATGCGTGCCAGTGTGCCCACAGTAGAAAATGACAATAAAGATTATCTATCTAAATGAGATGGCAGCTACCAGAGATCTTTTCAGCATCTTTCTGTCTCTCTGCCTCTAGGGCTTTCTCCCAACCCCCACCCCCTCTGTGTATAGTATATGTATGCATTAAATTGAGTTACTGACCATTTTGCTCAGTGACCATTTTTTCTGGAACAAATTGCTCTCACTACACAAGAAGAGATTCTATTTTTTTTCCATTTATAATTTTTATTTTATTATATAAAATACAAAGAAGAGAAGAAAAGAAAATAGGAAATTAAGGGAGGGAAAGATGCAGGGAAAAGGGGGTGTGAGATACAAGGGGAAAGAGATAAAGAAAGAAAAAGGGGCATTGACTTGAACTCTTCTTTGCACAGTGCAAGATAAACACACTCCAACCCCAATTTTTGCTTTTACACATTAATATATAACTAGTCATTCATATAACACCGAATCTTTCTAATCAATAAAACCAAGATCAAAGTTTCATTTTTTTATCTTCACAAGCACAAATTCTAGAAGTGCTATTCAAATAAGAACAGATTTTCCTCTTTAAATAAAATAATCAATTTAACCATTCCTGCTTTATCTTCCTTGCTATGGAAATAATGTGTATTTCTATTTGCACCTAGTAGCCTTTGCGAACTCCAATTTTTATTTACAAAGTTTATTGCATTCTTTCAAATTCTTTGACCTTACTGAAAAAAAAGAAAAAAACTCATTTTTTACGCTTTTTTCCTTCAAAGTACTAAATTTTTAAAAAGCACAATTTTTTAAAATCAAAATTTTCTAAACATTTTTTCTTTGACTTCTTCACATACAAGCTTTAAACTTCATTATTGCATTTAGATCCCTCCCTCCAAACCACCCTTACAGAATATTTTTTCTTTTATAAACATTATTTTTAACATAGTTTTTTCTTTAAACTAGTACATCATTTTCTTTAACTTTCTCTTAATACAGGTACTCTCAAATACATTTTCAATATCTTATACCTACTTTAAGAATTACTTAAGTGTTATATATATTATAAAAAAATACATTTTCAAATTTTGGGTTAAACCTTTCTGTTGAACATATCAACAGCTTATCTTCATGGAGTAAAATCATCTTCTTCTCTGGAAGTTTTATTAAATACTTGTAGGCCTTTCTTTTTATCATGAAATCCTCAACCTTGCTAATGTGTCAACTCATGAAGCATCCCTGACCTGCTCTTAAGTTGCCATTGGCAAGAGGGATGGGAGAATGAATTTCACAGCTGCATAAAGGAGCTGGCATCTCAGTCAAAACAAAGCACATTCCAACCGACAATGCCGAGTTTGTCTCCACGGAAACCCACAGTGGCCGGAGGGAGTGACTTTTACAACCCACGAAATTGCTTCGTTGGGGAATGTGACTGATGACATATTGGGAGGGAGGGGGAAACAGGGTCAGAGGCAAAGCGCGAATTAACTGAGGTCAGAGTTAACTCCACCTGGTCTGTGCCAACATAAAGCTCCTAATAAATAAATGGATTTCTTTTGAAGCTTGGCTTGAGGCTCATGATTTAATTAGGGCATCAGTCGGAACCCTGACACAATGTCCTTAAAGAAAAAGTCTTAAATTTGTCTTTTTTCTCTGCTCTTCTTTCAGTTGTGTTGAGATTTTTTATTTTTGAACCATAGTGGTGGTGGTGGTGTTAGTCACAAATTCGTGTCTGACCCATCGTGACCCCATGGACAATGTTCCCCCAGGCTTTCCTGTCCTCTACCATCCCCACTAGTCCTTTAAGCTCACACCGACTGCTTCAGTGACCCCATCCAGCCAGCTCATTCTCTGTCATCCCCTTTTTCTTTTGGCCTCAATCATTCCCAGCATTAGGCTCATTTCCAGTGAGTCCTTCCTTATCATTAAGTGCCAAAGTATTTGAGTTTCATCTTCAGGATCTGGCCTTCTAAAGAGCAGTCAAAGTTAATCTCCTCTACAACTGACCGGTTTGATCGCCTTGCAGTCCAAGGGACTCACAGGAGTCTTCTCCAGCACCATAGTTCAAAGGCCTCAAGTCTTTGGGGCTCAGCCTTCCTTATGGTCCAACTTTCACAGCCATACATTGCAACTGGGACAACCATAGCCTTGACTGTGCGCACTTTTGTTGGAAGGGTAATGCCTCTGCTTTTTAGTATGCTGTTTAGATTTGCCATAACTTTCCTCCCCAGGAGTAAGCGTTGTTTAATTTCTTGGCTGTAGTCCCCATCTGCAGTGAACTTGGAGCCCAGGAAGATAAAATCAGTCACTATCTCCATTTCTTCCCCATCTATTTGCCAGGAATTGAGAGGGCCAGATGCCAGGATCTTACTTTTCTTTTTTTAATTTTAAAAATAAACTTTATTAAACATTAAAAAATACATAATACAAAACATTTCATAAAATACAAAACCAAAAAGTTATACATAACCAATAAACATAAAAGACATAAACATTTCTAATTGCTTAGACAGTGTGTTTTTATCAAACAATTTTCCAATACTTAGTTCCTATATCTGGTATATATTCCTACCATGACCTCTTCATGTTTTGATCTTACTTTTCTTAATGTTGAGTTTCAAGCCAATTTTTGCACTCTCCTCCTTCACCCGCATCAAGAGGCTTTTTAGTTCCTCTTCACTTTCTGCCATTAGAGTGGGTATCATTCACATATCTGAGGTTGTTGATATTTCTCCCGGCAATTTTAAATGCAACTTGTGATTCATCTAGCCCCACCTTTCTCATGATGTGCTCTCCATATAAGTTAAATAGGCAGGGTGACAGAATACAGCATTGCCGAATTCCTTTCCCAATTTTGAACCAATCAGTTGTTCCATGTCCAGTTCTCACTGTTGCTTCTTGACCCGCATATAGATTTCTCAAGAGACAAATAAGATGGTCTGGTACTCACATCTTTTTAAGAACTTGCCACAATTTGTTATGATCCACACAATCAAAGGCTTTAGCATAGTCAATGAAGCAGAAGTAGATGTTTTTCTGGAACTCCCTAGCTTTCTCCATGATCCAGCGTATGTTGGCAATTTGATCTCTAGTACCCTGTACCTCTTCAAAATCCTGCCTGTACTGGTAGTTCTTGGTTCACATACTGCTAGAGCCTAGCTTGTAGGGATTTTGAGCATAACTTTGCTAGCATGCGAAGCGTGTGCAATGGTGTGGTAGTTTGAACATTCTTTGGCATTGCCCTTCTTTGGAATTGGAATGTAAACTGACCTTTTCCAATCCTGTGGCCACTGTTGAGTTTTCCAAATTTGCTGGCAAATTGAGTGTAGCACTTTTACTGAATCGTCTTTCAAGATTTTGAATAGCTCAGCTGGAATACTTTCATCTCCACTAGCTTTGTTGTTGCTCTGACTTCCTAAGGCCCATTTGACTTCACATTCCAGAATGTCTGGCTCCAGGTCAGTGACCACCCCATTGTGGTTATCAGGGACACTAAGCCCATTCTTATATAGTTTTTCTGTATAATTTTGCAACCTCTTCTTAATCTCTTCTGCCTCTGTTACATTCCTGCCATTTTGGTCCTTTATCATGCCCATCTTTGCTTGAAATGTTCCTTTCATATCTCCAATTTTCTTGAAGAGATCTCTGGTCCTTCCTATTCTATTGTTTTCTTCTATTTCTTTGCACTGTTCATTTAAGAAGGCATTACTATCTCTTCTAGCTATTCTCAATTCTGCATTCAATTGGGTGTATCTTTCTCTTTCTCCCCTGCCTTTCGCTTCCTTTCTTTCCTCAGCTATTTATAATTTTCCTCAGACAGCCATTTTGCTTTCTTGCATTTCTTTTTCTTTGGGATGGTTTTAATTGCTACCTCTTGTACAATGTTGCTAACCTCCGTCCATAGTTCTTCAGGCACTCTGTCTATCAGATCTAATTCCTTAAATCTATTTGTCACCTCTACTGTATATTCATCAAGGATATGATTTAGTTCATACCTGAGTGACCTAGTGCTTTTCCCTACTTTCTTCAATTTAAGTCTAAATTTTGCAATGAGAAGTTCATGATCTGAGCCACCGTCAGCTTCTGGTTTTGTTTTTACTGACTGTATAGAGCTGAAAGCACCAGCCTGAAGATGGCAAGTAGGACCTTGTCGAAACGTTGCCAAGATGCTCTCAACCTTACACGGGAAAAGACCCGAACACGCCAAGACCTGCATGTATGTATGTGTGTGTGTGTATTTATATGTATGTATATATATATATATATATATATATATATATATATATATATATCACACACACACACACACACACACACACACACACGTATGTATGTATGTATGTATGTATGTATGTATGTATATAAAAATATATATAAATTTCAGAACCACTACCTATATTTTTACTAGTGATTAAAAATACCCTTTTCCTGGGTACAAGCAGAAAGCATCACATCACAGACATATATAATTATGTTTATATTAAGTAAAATATTTTATACTGCTCAAAAAAATAAAGGAAACACAAAAATAAGACATCCTAGATCTGAATGAATGAAATATTCTCATTAAATACTTTGTTCATTACATAGTTGAATGTGCTGACAACAAAATCACACAAAAATTATCAATGGAAATCAAATTTAGCAACCCATGGCGATCTGGATTTGGAGTTACACTCAAAATTAAAGTGGAAAAAAACACTACAGGCTGATCCAACTTTGATGTAATGTCCTTAAAACAAGTCAAAATGAGGCTCAGTAGTCTGTGTGGCCTCCACGTGCCTGTATGACCTCCCTACAATGCCTGGGCATGCTCCTGATGAGGTGGCGGATGGTCTCCTGAGGGATCTTCTCTCACACCTGGACTAAAGCATCCCCCAACTCCTGGATAGTCTGTGGTGCAATGTGGCGTTGGTGGATGGAGCGAGACCTGATGTCCCAGATGTGCTCAATTGGATTCAGGTCTGGGGAATGGGCAGGCCAGTCCATAGCATCAATGCCTTCATCTTGCAGGAACTGCTGACACACTCCAGCCACATGAGGTCTAGCATTGTCGTGCATTAGGAGGAACCCAGGGCCAACCGCACCAGCATATGGTCTCACAAGGGTCTGAGGATCTCATATCAGTACCTAATGGCAGTCAGGCTACCTCTGGCGAGCACATGGAAGGCTGTGCAGCCCCCTAAAGAAATGCCACCTCACACCATTACTGATCCACTGCCAAACCGGTCATGCTGGAGAATGTTGCAGGCAGCAGAATGTTCCCCACAGCATCTCCAGACCTTGTCACGCTTGTCACATGTGCTCAGTGTGAACCTGCTTTCATCTGTGAAGAGCACAGGGCTCCAGTGGCAAATTTGCCAGTCTTGGTGTTCTTTGGCAAATGCCAAATGTCTTGCACAGTGTTGGGCTGTAAGAACAACCCCCACCTGTGGACGTCGGGCCCTCATACCACCCTCATGGAGTCTGTTTCTGACCGTTTGAGCAGCCACATGCACATTTGTGGCCCGCTGGAGGTCATTTTGCAGGGCTCTGGCAGTGTTCCTCCTGTCCCTCCTTGCACAAAGGCGGAGGTAGCGGTGCTGATGCTGGGTTGTTGCCCTCCTACGGCCTCTTCCACGTCTCCTGATGTACTGGCCTGTCTCCTGGTCACGCCTCCATGCTCTGGACACTACGCTGACAGACACAGCAAATCTTCTTGCCACAGCTCGCATTGATGTGCCATCCTGGATGAGCTGCACTACCTGAGCCACTTGTGTGGGTTATAGACTCTGTCTCATGCTACCACTAGAGTGAAAGCACCACCAGCATTCAAAAGTGACCAAACCACCAGCCAGAAAGCATAGGAACGGAGAAATGGTCTGTGGTCACCACCTGCAGAACCACTCCTTTATTGGGGATGTCTTGCTAACTGCCTCTGCTTTCCACCTGTTGTCTCTTCCATTTGCACAACAGCATGTAAAATTGATTGTCAATCGGTGTTGCTACCTAAGTGGACAGTTTGATTTCACAGAAGTGTGATTGACTTGGAGTTACATTGTGTTGTTTAAGTGTTCCCTTTATTTTTTTGAGCATTATATATTAACATGTATAAATCTGTCACGAAGCTCAACTACAACTTTTCACTCCTTGCAAAGAGTTTTGGTTGTACAAAATCACATAGATTTCACAGTTAAAGATAAATTATATATATAAATGAGGAAAATTTAGTACAACTACAGTATACTGATTTATGTGCCCCAGCAGAATGTTTTTAAAAAGGATGGAAACAGAAGAAAACTTAAGATATGCAAATGCAGTTTTTCTTTGCTAGAAAAATAGCAATAGGAATTCTGCAAGAAGTAAAAATACTATAATATAATTGCATTTTTATCCCCTTTATACATATGTGAGCATTGGATATGTAGTCCAAAATCTAAAATTAAACATATTTAATGGACTGGATTATGTAAATGTATTGATTTGGTCATATAAAGAAAAATGAAAATCAAATGGCAAATCAATTTGAAGAGCAGGAGTGAATGGCATAAGAGGAAGGGAAAGACAGAAAGTCGTGTCTGCATGGAATTGATAAAATTGTCGAAAAGAGAAACATGAGGTTAAAAGAATAGAAGAGAATGTATGAAACACCATGAGCATGATAGAAAGATGCTTTTCAAAGACAGAAATGTATGGAGAGTTGCTAGTCAGTAGATTTCTGTTCTTTCATTTCTTTGTTCACTAGTACTTAGTATTTTTCTATTATTTGTGCTGAATATATATGGCAATGATGTATGCAGGTAAAAGGACCTTCACGCTTCAAAATACTCTCCCAAACATATTTTGCTTCCAGACATAGTTTTTAAATATACATGTAATTATATTGGTACAAAAGTAAATACAATTCAGATGAAAAAAATGTCAGATAATCTAACATTGATAAATAACAGAGTTCAAGTACCAATTTTAGTTTGTAAATATTGTGTTCATTGTTTTGTGTGTGTGTGTGTGTGTGTTAGGCCTTGATGACTGCCTGCAACAATATATCAAAAATTTTGAGAGGGAAAAGATTGGTGGAGACCAGCTACTACGTATTACTCATCAAGAACTGGAGGATCTGGGAGTGACTCGAATTGGCCATCAAGAGCTTATCCTGGAAGCAGTTGACTTACTCTGTGCATTGGTAAATATTTTGAGAATGGTTCTGAAATGTTTGAAAACTGAATAATCCATGGGATTGTACAAAACTATTTCAAGATTTTGCATAATATTAATATATTTAATTTTAGCGATACAAAAATTGAATTGCAGTACAAATCATAGTTGAAAAGTTTGTCATTTTAAAATCAAATTTAGCTTTTTTTTTTTTAAAGAGAAAAAGTATTTTTATTGAACTGAAAATGACTTATTTTGTTTGCAGAAAAAATTGGTTTCCAAAAGGGGAAGCATTGATTTCTTATAAATCATACTTAACTTTTTACAACAGCAAGCAAAATGTCTTCTTCTTAAAATAAAAAACCGGGCACTTTGACTGGATTCATACCTCATATTAAATGTTAGTTATAATTATGATTTGGTGAACAAATTGCAATGGGTGAGTTACAAAATATCCTAAGATAAAACCAAATCAAATTAAAGCTTAGCTTTACATGCAATTAGCATTTCACTGCCAATCCTGTTGCACTTAGTTTCTGTGCATGCAAATGTGTTAGCAGATTACCTGGAAAGTAGCTGTACTGAAATTTTAAAAAGCTGTAAAGCACTTTAAAGAGGAGAGCTTCATTTGTGTTATTACGGCTGCTGAAGCAACTGTCTGAATATTTTGAAAGGCCCTCTAAAATAAGTATTTGTATGTCAACTGTCCGACTAGTGAACCCAGAATAAGGAAACACTCTTGGGAGCTTTGAATTCCAAAAAGTAAAAATTTATTCGGGACACCATATTGGTACTGAAGAAACAAAACCAGCCTTAATTTTCCCTCTCAAATATTTGCCTAATTAAACAATAGCTTCCTCTTCTACTCACCTCTGGTTGATCACATTGTCCGATTATGAGACGTCCTTTTGTTATGGAAACAGTCCATCTCTTTCTCCAGTACCTGCAGTGGTGAGTTGGATGGTTGTTAAGCTCTCAGGATACATGCATACATTCTCAGCATTCCATTTGCCTCTCCTCCCCTCCCCCAGTTCGTTGACAAGTTGATTGGCTCTCTTCCGATTTGCCTGTTTCTTTTGTGACTCCCTGGTTTTATTCAGGGCTTTCTGCACATTTCCCCAACCAGCTTCCAGTGTATCTATCCATTCAGCTAATGCTACTCGGGGGTGGGGTGGGGGGTTCCCTTGGAAATTCTGGCATTGGCACAAATTCAACTCCCATGGTCACTCTAAAGGGGGTGAATCCAATGGTGCTATGCACCAAGTTATTGTAAGCCACTTCTGCAAAATGTAGGAGCTCCACCCAGTTGGTTTGTTGATAGTTTACATAGCAACATAGGTATTACTCCACTATTGTGTTAGTTTGTTCCATCATCCCATTGGGAAGGAATCCAGATCACCCTCCCAGTCTTGCCTGCCACCCCGCCCCCCCGGAAATGGAGGATGACACTGCTGTGTGTGGAAGCATGGAGGACAAAGGTTGGAGGATGTAGTTTCCTGGGTCCAATTCTGCCTCTGGAGAGGAGGAAGTGGTGGTGGGGGAGCTGCATGAGGGAAGGCTGCCCCAACAAACCAGCATTCTTACCATACACGATTGGAAATGGGGATTCCCTTTCGAGAAGGGCCAGTCTCCCTAGTGGAGGACCTGGGCGTGCTGCTCCCCTGTCTCTTACTCTTGCTTGCCAGAGATCTGTCAAGGCAGAAATTGGACTCAGGAAACTGCTTCATGCAAACTTTGTTCTCTGTACTTCCACATAAAGCAGCATTGTCCACTGCCTCCTGTTTTGCTTGGAGCGGACACCACACAGGTAAATGGCAATGATGTCTGGGATTGGGAGAAGAATGTCTCCTTTGGCATGCTGTGCACACACATACATGCACACACACACATGCATTCACACACACACACACACACACACACACACACCATTCTAAGCTTGGAGACTTTTATCCACATCTGAGTTTGCAAACTGCCAATCATGCCGGGTTGGAGAGAAGGTTCTCTCCTTCCTCTCTGGATAAAAGTCCCCAAACTTGGAATGTGGTGTGTGTGTAGGTGCGTGCATGCCCACGCACACACACACATGCTCACACACTTGGCTGCCAGAAGTTTGGGGAGGCAAGGAGCTTGTGGGGCACCGAATTGTCCCCCCATTGAGTTAGCGGGTGTGACTGATTTTGTCCTGACTCAGCCATCCCTAGTCAGCCATGTCCAGTGAGTGGTGTTGAGCCAGCCATGCCCACCCAGCCATGCCCACCTAGTCATGGCAACCTGTCTGTGATCATCCAGTCATGCCTACCCAGGCATGCCCACCTGGCTGCTGTGAGTTGTCATAGACTTTCATGCAACTGGTTCTTTGAGGGCAACCATAATGCTGATGTGGCTCTCAGTGAAATTGAATTTGACACCCCTGCCATAGTTTGATTTTTATTCATGAAGATTCTGAGCTCCTCCATGTCTTTGGGGGCATTAAGTACATCTTTGGTTTGGGTAATTTCACCCCAAGCAATGATTCAATGGCACAATCAGTGGGGTGATGGAGAGGGAGTATGTCTGATTCCTGCTCACTAAATATTTCAACTAGGTCCAGGTATTCCTTTGAGATGGCTAGCCCCACTTGGCCAATCTCAGTTATTGCATTAATGGGGTCTATCTTTCCCTTTCCCACCAACACCCTTTCCCACCTATGTGTGTCATTCCTACACATTGCAATCTGCCTGCTCTACTTCCCCAGCACCAATTGTTGTCCTTCCAGTCAACTGCTGGATCCCACATCTTCAGCCGTGCCAACCCCAATATCATAGTCTCTTCCATTTTGGGGCTACTATGAACCAAATAGTCTCCTTCTGGCTCCCTGCTCTCAGGGTTACTTGCTCGCTAAGGCACATGGTGGGCAGACCCCCATAAGAGAGCCATCCAGTTGCTCAAACTTCATAGGCTGCCTCAATTTTTTAAGTCTCAGTCCCATCTTTCCCACAGTTCATAAGCTAACCCAAGCAGTTGGTGCAACCTGAGTCTACCAGGCCGTGAAGACACCTCTCACTCCTGAGTGGGGCACTAGTATCTTCACCTGGGCAGTCAAAGGGGGGATGGTTCCACTTACTATTGGATCATCTTCCCTTTCACTGTCGCTCTTGTAGAAGACCAGGTTGGGCTTGCTGGGAGTCGGAGTTCCCCCTTCTCGCTGGAGGGGGAAGAGATCTCCATGACCTGCCGTGGCACTCACATCATCTTCTTTCCCTTCCTTGGCACCTTCTTGGCCTTTGGTTGGCTCAGACCCCTCAGCACTGACATGGGCTGCAGGCCTGGGCAATTGGCTGCTCAATGGCCCTCTTTCTCACATCAGAAAAAGACACCGGGAAAGCACTATGGGCTCTCCTTCGGGGTAGCAGGAGGGGTGTTGGTCCCTTGCATGCTGGCAGGTGTCTCTCTTGGCCTCATCAGGGGTGACCCTCATGCGCTGCGTGCTGCCACTACTAGTTTCACTGTGTTTGCCAGCTGATACCATGCCCCAAGGTCCTCTGGAATCCCTCGGGGCAGGCAGTTTTGGTACAGCTCCTTGTTTAGTCCATCTCAGAAGTGGTAGACTAGCAAGTGTTCTGTCAGCCCTCTCAGCTTCACAGCCAGGCTGCAGAACTCCTGGATGTATTCGGTTACTGACCTAATCCCCTGTCTTATGGCGCAGATCCCGGATTCCACTCGGCGGGCTTGCACAGGGTCTCCAAACCTGTCCCGAAGCTCCTCCAGGAGGGCATCCACATTCCCCAACTCTGGCGCCTCTTCGCCATGGAGGTACATCACCCAATCTACTGCCTCTTCTAGATTCGAAGTGATGGCGTTTACGTGGTCAACGTCATCCGGGTACATTGCTCCTTATCGCTCCAAATAATTCCACATCTGATTCAGAAAATAGGCTAGCTTCTCTGGTCGCTCATCAAACATAGCTTTCAGAGGTGGGGGCTCCCAGTCATCCTGAACCAGCGCATAGTCTGTGGCAGTCCAACTGCATATGGGACTGCTTGAGCCTGAGCTCCTGCTGCTGCAGGAATCCCTGGGCTTTTCCCGCAGTCGTGGGAGGGATGGCAACTCCCTGGGGGAACTCCAGCTCCTTGGGCCACACTCTCCAGTCTCACCCATTAGGGTTGCTGACACTTGGTCCATCCCAAGCCCTGCTCCTGAGACTGAGGATTTCATTGACACTGCTCCTTGCATCTCCATTCTGATTAATCTTTTGTGCAGCTGCTCCACAGAAAGGCTACAGCATGCTGCAGGAATTTCCACTCCCCTGGTTCCTCCCAGTCTGCAACCCTCTGGGCCTCCCATTTGCTCCCTCCAGGTTACGGCCACTCCAGGCGGGACCAGGGGGAACTCTAATTTGGCTGCCTTCACCACTCGGCTCGGCCATTGCGTCTTCGGGTCAAATGGATCAGGCCATGACTCCTTCCTGACATACCAGTGGCTGCTGTATCTTCTCTACCCTCATCTTGGATCGGGTCACCACCATCTGCACCCTGAGTCAGCTTGGGTGGCTACCAGTGCCTCCCGAGCAGGGAGCAATCCAGGCTTCCCTGCAGCATCAATTTTTCACTGCGTTCTGGACATCATTAGGTTACAGCTCTCTTGGAGGCATCTGAGTAGGCTGCGTTAATTTATGGAGAACTGGTTTAATGTCAACTGTCTTGACTAGCGAACCCAAAATAAGGAAACACTCTTGGGAGCTTTTCCCAAAATTCCCAAAATTAAAACTTTATTGGATACACCATTTTGGTACTGAAGAAACAAAACCAGTTCTGGTTTTCCTTCTCAAATGCTTAACTAGTTAAAGAATGGCTTCCTCTTCTCCCCACCCCTGGGTGACCACATTATCCAATTATGAGACATCCTTTTGTTATGGGAACAGTCCATCTCTTTCTCCAGCACCAGCATTGGTGAATTTCATGGTTGCCAAGCTCTCATGACCTCCGCATACATTCTCAGCATTCCATTTGTTGCTTCCCCACTCCCCCAGTTCATTGGCAAGTTGAAAAATATTAAGGTTGGAAAGAAGCAAAGTGGTTCGATCTTGACAAAGCGATTCATGCTACAGGAACATTTTGGCAACAGATTTTTCTATTGCCTGAAGATAAGACTGATCTCATGCAAGCATTATTTGATTTTTATGAATTTTCAGTTTCTATAGAAAGAGATTCTGAATCATTAGATATGATTTTAAAGATTTTATTGCAAATGTGTCTTACAATGATTAAGGAGAAAGTTTTCTAGGAAACATAAAAGTTTTATAAAAAGAAGCAAATAAATTAACGAATCATGGGAATTTTTGATCCATAAAAGTAGATTAAACATTAATTTTAGAAAATACATTAAAATAAGAATTCTACTGAAAATATCCTAGTGTAATGTGTTAAAGAATCAGAACAATGCTTAAACTTATATAGTCATATATAATTCCTAAATTGTTAACTGAATGTTTCTTATATGTTTTTCAAATAAAGCTTCAAACTGTTTTCATAAATTTTTCTGTTTATTTTAACTAAAAAGTACCATTTTACTATGGAAATATATAATACTCATATTTCAAATTTATAGTTCGTAGATGTTTAATTTCTACTTGTAATACAGAAATAAAATTATGCAAGAAATAGTAATTGATGTATTCATGTGCTAAGCATTACAAATATTATTAACAAGATTAAACTTTTTGTGCCCTTTTTTAAAATGCAGAATTACGGATTAGAAACTGAGAACCTAAAAACACTTTCTCACAAGCTAAATGCATCTGCCAAAAACCTTCAGAACTTTATCACAGGAAGGAGGAGGAGTGGTCATTATGATGGTAGGAGTAGCAGAAAATTACCAAATGATTTCCTTACCTCAGTGGTGGATTTGATCGGAGCAGCAAAAAGTCTTCTAGCATGGCTGGACAGGTAAAACCATTTCAGTTGTTCCAAGGATGACTACCTTATTGTTCTTATAAATAAATGTAATGATTGTAATAAGTTGTATTAAAACATTAATTACAAGTCATCTGCTCTCTTTATTTAAAACTTTATGTAAAATTTATGTAAAATTTATAGAGATTACAACATATCATTTAAGTTTAAATATGGATTAAACTTAGTTCTATACTGAAGATTTAGTACCAAAGCTAGTCCCATTTGGCAACAACTTTTGAACATTGCCTAGAGGCAGGTTGATTACTGGCAGTAGAACCAAATGCTGCTTGATTGATGGGCTGCCATTACTTTAGGTCAGGAGTGTCCAACTCTGGCAACTTTAAAACTTGTGGACATCAGCTTTCAGAATTCAGAATTTCTGGGGAATTCTGAAAGTTGAAGTTCACAGGTCTTAAAGTTGCCAAGGTTGGACATCTCTGCTTAAAGCTAAGGATTCCAGCATCCTTTCTTGGTTGATGAAACAACCCTTCATAGCTTCAACTTCAGTTAGGGTAGATAGGGATGAGGAGTAGCAAACATAGTCAACATATTTTTACTTTGCTGTTAGAGTACTGTGCTATATATAAGCAACATTTCTGTTCAAATAATAGTGTAACCTATCCAACACTTTCGGAAATGAAAATGTTTTACAGCATGAAATAACACCCACTGTTATTTTCAAATAAGAATATTGTTCTATTTATTAAACATAGCTAATTAAAAAAGTTATGAGTGCTTAACAAGACATACTAAAAACAGAACATCCACTGATTTAAAATGAACAGATATTATAGAATATATGCACTTGGAGTTCACATGGTCCTAGCATTTCAGATACTTAATATTGAAGATAGATGAGATGTCAAATGTTAGCATAAATAATGCAATAACTGAAAAGGTAGCTTTCTAGCCTGGAGATTTCCATTTTAAATTTAAATTCTGCTATATAGGAGAGTAGTATTATAAAATACTTATTTTTAAAGACACTTTAAAAATAAGCAAACTAAATTTAAGCAAACTAAATTTAAAATACTTACACTATTTTTTTCTAAAAAGCAATCTAAAATATCTGATGCAAAATTATATTCCACATGATCTGACTTCTGCTGTTTATTGCAGTGCTGTTTTGAGTTTACAGAAAATCAATAGAAGAAATGAGAAAACAATAAAAACGTGTGATGGATTTTTTAAATCGTTTTTTCCTTTCTTCCTGCTTAAAATAGCTAATTCCTAAGAATCAATCTAATTATAGTAGTTAATGCATTTTTAGTGATGGAAGCAAAACATAGATCTCCCTCGTGAACCTTGGATAGGGCTGCACTCTCCATTAGAGAATGCTACCTGGAGATCTTTCTGGGATCACAGTTCCAGCTTAATGAACAGATGGCAACTTTTGATATTCAATATTATTAAAAATGTTGTATAGTTAGCATTATAGGAGATCAAGATTTATATCTACTATATTTTATTTTTCCAGATCACCTTTTGCTGCTGTAACAGATTATTCTGTCACAAGGAACAATGTCATACAACTCTGCCTTGAATTAACAACAATTGTACAACAGGTGTGAAACTACATAATATTATGTTACTATTTAAAAGTATTCTGCAGTAGGTAAAGATTTTGCACACATAATTTCTTTAGAGTTAAAAATATTTCTATTTACCAATTTAGTAAGCTATGTTGCAAATTCCTTATAACAATTTAAAGTAAATTGTATTACTGCATTTAGATATAAAGTTAATATCAATCAGTTATCTCAGGTGTGCAATAAAACATTTTGAGCTCAATATTATACATGTAAATTTGAACTGTTTTACATACACTTACTCTATTTTTAATTTTACTTGACACAAAATTGACAAAGCAAGGGTATTTTAATTTAGGGGAAGAGAAAAATAGCTTACACCAGGCTATGTCTCTTAATATTTATGAAAAGAAGGGGGTTTGTGTGAAAAGCAGCAAGAAAAAGAATAATTTTCAAGTTCTTTCATGTCAGGCAGCTTCTAGCTTCTTTTCTGAAACTAATTGCGAAGCCCATTTGAAATTCTAGTTTTGCTTGATGGTGTTTACAGTGTTACAAAGGCAAAACACCTACTGTTTGTCTTTGGTTAAAAAAACCCCAAAGCATATATCCTTTGTGTTACTGGAGTGATTAGAAGTGAGGGAATTCCCTTTTTATTTTTTTACTGGCACGTCTATGCTTGGTGGACCAAATCCACTATATCCACCAATACATTCTATCCACCCCTGTTTATGTTTCAGGCAGAAACATGAGTCTGTATTTATAAATTCTGTATATATTTTTGAAAATCAGTATGTCTCACAATCTGACTTCTACACTGCATCATTTATAGCTTTATTTGTCCTAAGAGTATCTTTCTGGCAATATGAACCGTTTCATAGCTTATATGTAATGAATAATGGATACAGTCAAGACCAGGGGTATCAAACTCAATTTCATTGAGGGCCACATCAGCATTCCGATTGCCTTCAAAGGGCCAGTTGCATGTTAGACTCAAAGCAGCCAGGTGGGCATGGCTGGTAGGTGTGGCTGGGTGGTCACAGCCAGGTTGTTGCGACTAGGTGGGCATGGCTGGGTTGGCAAAGCCGACTCAATGTGGGTGGTGGGGATGGGGTGGGGGGCTCTTTTACATTTTACATCTTATCTTACTATGCCTGGAGTGACTGAGATAGAACGTGTGGAAAGCGAAAGGGTACAAAAGTGTTCTGACTTTGGCAGCCAGTGTACCTGTGCTCGCAGGCTCCATTAGGCGCCTAACTTGGAGTTGAAAGAAGTTTAGTGGTCACGCCAAAGGCCACTCTCAGGATCTGGCCTGCATCTCTTTTGCTTCCTGAAACTAATCTACCGACTGGATTCTTGGCTGCTATTGTTTTTAAGAGTGGCAAAATGAAGTTAGATTTTGGACTGGATTCCCCTCTGAAGTACAGCGTCAAAAGGAGGAGCTTACAGCTCTCTGGCTTTGGGAAAGCTTGGCTCAAAGAGGCAAACCTAGGCGAACCTCAGCTCAATTCTCCCCAGCTGGCTGAAAATCCTAGCGTGCTCCCTTGGCCCCAAATCCTATTGGCTGCTGTTGAGAGTTCTGGAAAATGGAAGCCCTTAAGATCGATTCTTGCAATATACCCTGGGAGCTTCTCCATAATCGAGGTCTTGTCAGTCTTTGGCATGTAAAGGCTCCTTGAGAGCATGCGGGTGGGGCTAGGGGCAAGGCAAGGCATGGCCTGGTGAGGCCAATGAGCTGCAGTTGCTGCTGGGCGCTGCCAGCCCCTGCACACTTGCTGCCTCCTGTGCATGCGCCCAGGGGAAGCACCCACCCTGGCTAGGACGGGATGGGGCCAAGGTAGCTGGGGCCAGCCCCTTGCTGTTTCCAGGGCTGCCCGTATTGGACAAATCTAACCACATAGTTTGACATGTCTGGTAAAGACCCCTCCAGGTTTTTTTAAAAAAATATCTAATTTGCAGCTTCTACTTTTTTGGCATTATTTGGCTTGCATATTGGTGTATTCTTGTACTTCAAGGGGGAAAAAATGTTACCTTGGGAGTCTTCACCTTTTTGTTAAAATTTTCGCCTGATGGTATTATGATTCCATTTTAACTTGAGTATGGACAATAGGTCCAAATTTTTTTACCTATTTTCTCTTATATTTATTGTAAAAGAAATATAAGTTATTGCAACATATTACTGTATTTATTTGGATTTAATGGATGCATGGGAGAAAAAGGAAACATGCTAAGGAAGACATTGACATTGTAATACTGCTCGACAGTCTTCTTAAGCTACATATATAAACATACACCAGAAACACACCCACAAACTGTCTGCAGTTTTACTCTGAATCAGATTGAATTAAGGTTGACGTGCTCAGCAGTGGTTTTTGCTTAAGAATGTTCCCTATTGCAATTCCCTATTGTAAATAAATCTTTATGGCATTTATGTATTCCTTTGATATGAAAAGCAATAGGTAAAACCCTGTATCATATTACAGTTTGCTTTTCATTTGATGGTGAAGCTTTTCCCTGAGGTTAGACATTTCTTTTACACAGCAAAGACCACTAAAACTTCTGGTCTATCTGATTCCACTTGGGACAATTCATGGAAAATAAGCATTAATCCTTTTCATAAAATGTTTATATTACTCTTGAGAATGAAATAATACCTTAGTCAGTTGGATCCATAGAATGAGTATGTGAAGATTTGAAAGCAGACTGTGTGCTGGTTAGACAGTATATAGTTAGTTTAGAAATTAAGAATTATTCCCTTAAGGGATTGCCTTCTGGGAAATGTAGTCTTAGATCATGTGGGCACATCTGGATTTCTGTTTGACTCTTGGGTCAGACTTTTGATTGTCTGGAGGGCTAAATTGCTTGCGTGCTAGGCACCGAGGCCAGTTTGAATCACAGCCATGTGGAGGGCAGCATGCTTACCTTAGCACTGGGGTAGAAATCCACTTTGTTTCACACTATGGAAAGGACTCATATTGTGCCTGTCAGAAGAATATCTTCATTGACTGTAAGTTTTTGATATGAGAATACCTGACGACCAATAAACTAATTTGTATGAAAGCCCTTCTGTAGAGTTTATCTGCAGGTCTTAAGCAAAAGCAAAAGCAAGAGACAGGACACTGTGAATTACTTTTCAATAGTGCAGCGAGTAGAGTTTGCTCTCTGCTTATATACAAGTGTCTTGTCAGTGTTGATGGGAGTGTTCTGGATGGTTTCTTGATTAGGCTTTTATCTGAGTTGGAAGTTTCTTGACTGGGGTATTGCTTACTGCTTGATTATCAGTCTAATATTAATATTGGTGTTAATTTCTGCTTATCTGAGTGCTGATGGCTGGCAAGAAGGTGTTTGATCTTTTTGTTTCCTTTTAAGCTTTTTTGTTGTCTTTTGAATGGTATGTAGATGATGTTTATATGTAATTTGTCTGAGTGCCAGGCTTCCAGGAATTCTCTAGAATTTTAAAACTTTGGTTTAGTCTAGTATGTTCACAATTCCTAGTTGAAACTATGCTGAAGTCTGCCCATGTGTTGTGCAATGAAGGCATTTTCATCATGTAAACAGCAGTGCAGTGAATGAATGGCTGCATGCTGAGTCAGAGGCAGCTGGCAACAGAGGACAAGAGATACAACAGAGATACAGCTCAGGAGCCCAACTAAGCAGCCCAATGCTGGAAAAGAGGCAACTGAGAACAGCGTACCGCAGCTGATCAGTGGACAAGAAGGGAGGCTATTGGAGGCAGCGAACCAGTGGGTCACAATATATTCAATAATTGCCATATTCCAAATAAACAGTCTTGGGCAGCCCAGCTCAAGGGGCAACCAGGCATCCCAGGGCCAGGCAAACTTGAGGCAACCAACTACCACAGCCATCCCAGTGACCTGCCCCAGGTGGAGGACTTGTGGAGGACTTGATCAACATTCCCTCCCCAGTGAGATGAGCAGCACCTCCCCACCTCCTGCTAGCTCGACAGCCCTTCCAAGAGGCCTGTCTGGCAGAGGACAAAGGGCCTGGAGCAACACATCTAACAAAGAGAACCGCTGGCTGTGAGAGGAGGGGAGAAATGCAGCAGCAGAATCCATGGAGGGGGGATCGTAGCAGCAGCAGAATCTCAGTGGAAGGGAGAAGTGCAGCAGCAGTAGAATCAGTGGAGGGGTGACCGTAGCAGCAGAGACAGGCAGCACAGCAGCAGAGGGGCATCAGAGTGATCTGATTTCTAAAACTGAGTGTTGGGCTAAGTGGAGCAGACCAAACTGTGGAGCTGAGCCAATTGGAAAACTAAATGGCAGGCTGAGAGAGCTGACCAGAGCAGAGAAAAGGCTGAAAAGACCCGAGCACCAAAGGTCAGAAGGGAGCTGGCAGAGAAAATGACAAGAGGCCGGAGCAGCGAATGATGCAAGTGAAGGCAACAATTAAGCTTGAGGTCCCAATAGGAAGGGAGGGAAGACCCCAGTAGAGAATAGAAATAAACACAGGACAGAAAATAAAAGACAAATAAATAGGCAAATAATAAGGACAAGAGTGGAACATTAGAAATCAGTGAAGAATAGGATTAATAAAGATCAATCAAATAAATTAGGCAAATCTTTAATAATAAGGTAGGGAGGAATTGGAGCTCAAAAACTTTAAAAAAATATAGGGAAGAAAAGGATAGATAAAACTAACAGAATAGTAAGCAAGTTACATAAATAACAAGATAGAAAAACAAGCACATAGACAGAAAAAAGGATATAAAAATTGGCATAATTACCTAAAGCAGATAAGGTAGAAACAAGGCTAAGAGCAAAGCACATCCACCAACCAAAAAAGGGATTTTCAAATTCTAAATTTTTAAACCTTATAACTTTTAAATTTTGAAAACTTAAATTAACTACTACATTTTTAAACTATTAACTTAAATTTTTCTTCTGGAAAACTGGCAAAATCTTCCATATCCTTAAAGAACAACCAAAATGAAACATTTTAAAACTATTTTCTCTCTTTCTTCAAACATGTATTGAGATAAAATCTACTTTTACATAATTTTTTACCCTTAAAAGAACCAACAAAAAGAAACAAACTTATGGAACAGGTGACTGATACTATTGTGGTATGCAATATATGTTCCATGTATGTGCTTATGCCCAAAGGACACTCAAATTATACATGTATTAAATGTAAACTATGTGAACTGCTAGAGGAAAAAGTAAGGAATCTAGAGGCAACTCTAGCCAAACTCCAACCTAGGTAAGAATGCTATGTCCAAAGTGAACCATATAATGAACAAATAACTCCCAGAGGTTTTGAACCTGCTAATAAATGGAGGAAGATAAATGGAGGTATGTCACACATAGAAGGAAACACAGTAATCAAATAAAAAACAGCATAAAATCTAATAAACTCCTGCTGCTCATCTAACCCAACCAGAAGCAGCCCCATTAAAACTAAGCAATCAATTTCTCCCCCTAAATGAAAATATGCAGGCCCACAACCCCTCCCCAAAGAAAACACACAAAAGAGACACCATCAAATACTCTAAAAAGTCACATCAATAAACACACGGAGATAAAGAGGAAAACACCCCAGACTGCACTCCCTAAAAAAGAAAGACAAATGTTGGTGAAAGGAGATTCTATTCTCAAAGGAGCCTTCTGCACACCAGACCTACAATTTAGGGAGGTATGTTGTCTCTCTGGAGCAAAAATTAAAGATGTAGCTTGAGAACCTAACCAAAACAATTAGGCCCACAGATTACTACCCTTTCCTCCTTCTCCACTGGGACAAATGACACAACAAAGAACCTAAGTACAATATTGAAAGAACCTAAGTACAATATTTAAGCAACGAGGCAAAAAAGTTAAGGAACTAGGAGCACAAGTAGTGTACTCCTCAGTACTTCCACGAAAGGCCAACACCTATTGAGGGGAAAAAGAATTCTAGAAATAAACCACTGGCTAAAGGGTTTACAGAGTCAGCATATTGCCCCCAAGAATCTGGGTCCTCTTTTTACCCACCTCAGAAGGATGGAAGGCTGAGTCAACCTTTAGCCTGTTGAGATTTGAACTGCTAAATTGCAGGCCAGCTGGCAGTCAGCAGAAATAGCCTGCAGTACTACACTCTAACCACTGCGCCACCAAGGCTCATACAAAAAAGACAAACTGTAAAAGACAAATCAAAAATTAAAATTAAAATAAGGAAGAAAATGGTAAGAGAACACCTTTCTGACCTTTTTTTAGTAACAATTTATTTTTATGTTTACAATAATTCCATCGTTCATTCATACAGTGTGTCAACTGGATACATATATCTTGTGCTAACAATTGTACTTAGTACTTTTCTTACCAATATAACAATAATCACATGTTCTTTATAAGCCATTATCTCTTATATCTATTACTTTTATAACAGTCTTAACTTATTTCTCTATATATTCATCTACTCAATTTTAACTTGTTTTATTTTCCAACCATTGATAAAATAGATCCCATACCATTCTTCTTTTTCTTTAATTGGCAGTGTTAATCTATTCATCTCTGCACATTCAAATATTTTCTCAATCACTTTTTCCTCTGCTGGTATTTTATCACTTTTCCAATTCTGAGCAAATACAATCCTAGGTGCTGTTAATACATGAATAATTAAATATGATGGTTGGCATATAAATTAAAAAGAGAGAGAGAAATGAAAAAGATAATGCAATTAATAGATGATCAAGGAAAGTCTTGTAATGGAAATGATGAAAAGAAAAAGATAGTACAGAAATATTATGAAAAATTATACAACCAACAGAATATTGATGAAGAAAAAGTTAAACAATATTTGCAAAGAGCGGAGCTACCCCAAATACCTGAGGACATTAAAATAATGTTAGAAGGGAAAATAACAATGATGGAATTAATTGAGGCATTAAAGAGACAAAAAGGCTCCGGCCCCAGATGGGCTACCAGCAGAATTTTACAAGACCCTACAGCAATCTAAGTATTCTAATGCTTGAAGTGTTGAATGAAGTCTTGCCAAAAACTAAAATACCCAACTCATGGACAGAATATTGATGAAGAAAAAGTTAAACAATATTTGCAAAGAGCGGAGCTACCCCAAATACCTGAGGACATTAAAATAATGTTAGAAGGAAAATAACAATGATGGAATTAATTGAGGCAATAAAGAGACAAAAGGCTCCGGCCCCAGATGGGCTACCAGCGGAATTTTACAAGACCCTACAGCAATCTAAGTATTCTAATGCTTGAAGTGTTGAATGAAGTCTTGCCAAAAACTAAAATACCCAACTCATGGACAGAGGCTTATGTTACTCTGATACCAAAAGAGGATACTGACCTACAACAAATTAAAAATTATAGACCTATTTCCCTGCTGAACTCAGATTATAAAATATTCATCTCAATAATGGCAGAAAGATTTAAGAGATACTTGCATAATTTTATACATGCTGATCAAAATGGATTTCTGCCAAAGTGGCAAATCAAAGACAATATGAGAATAATTCTGAATACTTTGGAATATTATGAAATACATCCTGAGAAGCAAATGGCCTTGGTATTTTTAGATGCACAAAAAGCTTTTGATAATGTAAATTGACAGTTTATGATATTACAAATGGAACAATTGGGTTTTGGTGAAAATTTTATTAAAGCTATAGAGGCAATATACAGTATTAGAAGCAATCTGCCAAAATAATGATAAATGGAGACTTAACAGATAATATTAATATTAAAAAAGGAACTAGGCAAGGATGCCTGCTGTCGCCTTTGCTGTTTGTTTTGATTTTGGAAGTTTTAAATAGAAATATTAGAGATGATAGTGAAATAAAGGGAATGAAAATAAAAAAGAGGAATACAAATTAAAAGCGTTTGCAGATGATCTGATTTTTATATTAGAGGAACCATTGAAAACAGCACTTTAATTGATAGAAAAGATTGAAGAATATGGACAGGTGGCAGGTTTGAAAATAAATAAAGACAAAATTAAGATTTTGGTCAAGAATATGGTGGAAAAACAAAGGGAAGAATTAAAAGAGTGATTGAATATCCAGATCACAAATAAAGTTAAATATTTAGAAATACAATTAATAGCAAAATGTGGAACATTCAAAGAAGATAATTGTTATAAACTCAAACAACAGATTGTGACAGACTTGAAAAAAAAATGGGAAAATCTACAATAATCTCTAATAGGGAGAACATCTACAATCAAGATGAATATATTACCAAGGATTTTATATTTGTTTCAGACAATACCAATTAAACTAGGGAAAGAATATTTTGAGGATTTTAAAAAATAATACTGAAGTATATATGTCAGGGAAAGAAGGCAAGAATCAAATTAAAATTGTTACAAGATGCCAGAATAAGAGGAGATTTTGGTTTACCCAATTGGGAATTATATTACCAAGCGCCAACACTGATGTGGGTGAAAGAATGGGTAGTCTTTAGGAATACTAGATTGTTAACATTAGAAGATCATGACCTATTATTGGGATGGCACGCCTTTTTATGGTATAAGGAAAGTAAAATGCATGGGTATTTTAGGAGACACTATATTCGTGATGCTTTGTTATTAATATGGGAGAAAATAAGGAAACAACATTACATGAAAATACCAGTCTGGTTGTCAACTATAGAGGAATTTGCATAACCCAATTGTTTATAAAATGGAACATACAGTGAGATATGGTGAAATATTAAGAGGGTGAACTCAAATCTAAACAAGAACTAGAAGAACAAGAAATAGAGATGAATTGGTATTCATATGTGCAAATACATTCTAGATATGATAAAGATCATAGGACAGAAGGATTTTATAAAGAACTTACTGAATTAGATGGAATTTTGACAGGTACTGATGAGAATTTGATTATATGGATATTTACTTGGAGTAAAATTAGAAGAACAAGTAAAAAAAACAATGATTGCTTGGGGAAAGATTTTTGGATATCGGATAGATTTAGAAAGATGGCAGAAATTATGGTCTCGAAACTATAAAATAACAATGTCAATAGCATATAAGGAGAATTTGTATAAGATGTTTTACAGGTGGCATTTACCCTCGGCAAGAATAGCAAGGATGTTTAAGAACAAATCGGAGAAATGTTGGAAGTGTCATCAGATACCTGGATCATACTATCACATGTGGTGGACTTCTGTGGAAGCCAACAGATACTGGACTAAAATTCATACATGGCTAGAAAAAATGACAAAACAGCATATAGACTTGAAACCAGAGATATTTTTATTGGGTATCTTACCTGAAGGATACAGTAGAGAATTGATAAATCTGATCGATATAATCAGATATACTTGATATATCTCCTCTTACTAAATACAGCTAAATTTGGCATCATATTTGTCTGTGAAACATGGCTCAACGCATCTCTCCCTGACTCTATTACAACAATAAGAGACTATCATGTTTACCGATCAGATCGTGAAATCCGTAGAGTAGGAGGTGTTGCTATCTTCTATAAAAAGTCCTTACATCTAAAAAACATCCAAGTTACCCAGGAGCTTGCTCTTCCTGAGACCATCATCTGTGAACTGTCCTTAAATATCACATTTCAGTTCTTACTATATTACAGAGCCCCTGATTATGACATCAAACATGCAAACAAGCTAAATACACTACTAACATGGGCAGCATCCTGCCCACACGCTTTTATCTTTCTTGGTGACTTCAATTACCTTATAATAACTGGACCCTAAACAAATGTAAAACTGAACCCACACATGCAACCTTCTACAATGCTGCAACAAATCTGGGACTAGAACAACGAGGAACCAACAATACTAGACTTAATAACTGCCTTGATATCATCTTCTGCAATAGTTTGAATTCAATTTATGGAATACAAATTAAAGAACCCTTTTCCAACAGTGACCACAACATGATTGACTTTTGTCTCAACATACGTCCACATAAAAATCACCAAATGACGGAATCCCCAATTATAACTTCAAAAAAGGCACTATGATCTTACAAATAATGATCTCTCATCCCTTGATTGGCAATTTCTATTTACTGGATGCAATACTGTTGAAGACCATTACAACATATTTTTACTTGAAGTCAAGAGTCATCAAACTATATGTACCAATAACAACTTCCAGAACCAGAAAGAACAAATTACCCATAACAATAAGGAAACTTCAATCCAAAAAGAAATCACTTTGGCAGAAAAACAAATCTGGTCACGTTGCCAACTTCAAAAGTCGATACAAAAATTTATGCCACCAGATAAAGACTGAATGCACCAATTATCACATTAAACAAGAGGAAAACCTTCTACGTACAAATTCCACCCACGCTTTCTACAATTTTGTAAACAACAAACTAAAAGACTCAAGGTCCATCCCAACCCCTGAAAGGACCAAATGGTAAAGACTGCAACGACGACACCATTAAAGCCAACCTCTTTAATGCATTCTTTGGCTCAGTATTTGTAAACAGCAATGCTCAGTATTTCCTAGTCGAACCACAGACAACTACAATGATCCAATACATATAGATTTCACATAAGACAACGTTGAAAAAGCACTACACAATCTAAAACCATCTCTATCTATTGGACCAGATGGAATATTGCCTACTACTTAAAAAAGCTATCCACTGCCATAGCCGAACCTCTAAGCATAATCTTTGAAAAATCTTTCAGGACCAGCTCCTTGCCAAACCTATGGTCTCAAGCCACGGTTATCCCCATCTTCAAAAAAGGAGACCCCAGCCTAGTTGAAAATTACAGACCAATCTCTTTATTCTGCGTCACCTGTAAAGTCATGGAATCAATTATTAACCAATCCATTATCCTCCACTTAGAGACAAACAACCTACTCTCTAATAAACAATTTGGTTTCAGAAAAAAACTATCCTGTAATCTGCAACTCCTACACTGCAAAAACATATGGACTACACAACTCAACCAGGGCAAAGCAATAGACACAATCTACATAGACTTCTGTAAAGCCTTTGATTCAGTGGTATACGACAAACTACTCCTAAAACTAAAATCTTACAGTATCTCTGGACACCTGTATAACTGGATAGAAGCATTCTTGTCAAACAGACAACAAATAGTCAAAATTGGGAGCGTCCTCTCAAATTCTGTACCTGTCAACAGTGGTGTCCCCCAGGGCAGTGTTCTAGGACCAGCTCTTTTCATACTCTACATACATGACCTCTGTGATCATATTAAGAGCAACTGTGTTCTCTTCGCTGATGATGTAAAGCTATTCAACACCACAGACAATACTGCCACCCTTCAAAAAGATCTAGACTATGTATCAGAATGGTCAAACAAATGGCAACTTCAAATCTCAACAAATAAATGCTCTGTCTTACATATTGGCAAAAAATAAATAAATCAGAAAATAAAATACAGGATGAATAGTCAAAACTTTGTTGATGATCCAAACACTGTCAAGGTTCTTGGAGTACTCATCTCTAATGACCTAAGTGCTAGAGCCCACTGTAACTACATAGCCAAAAAGGTGTTAAGAGTTGTTAACCTAATCTTAGGTAGCTTTTTCTCTGGTAATATTACACAAGCATACAAAACATTTGCTAGACCAATACTCAAATACAGCTCATCAGTCTGGAACCCACATTACGTATCTGATATTAACACAGTTGAGAAAGTCCAGAAATATTTCACAAGAAGAGTTATCCACTCCTCTATTTGTTGCAGGATACCTTATGCCACCAGACTTGAAATTCTAGAGCTAGAAAACCTAGAACTATGCCGCCTTCGGTCCAATCTAAGTATAGTATATAAAATCATACATTGCAATGTCCTACCTGTCAATGAATACTTCAGCTTCAACAATAAGAAAAGAAGAGCACACAATAGATACAAACTCAAGGTAAACCACACCAAACTTGATTGCAGGAAATACGACTTCAGTAACAGAGTGGTAAATGTCTGGAATACTCTACCTGACTCTGTAGTTTCTTCCCCAAACCACAAAAACTTTAACTTTAGACTTTCTACTATTGTCCTCACCCCTTTCCTAAGAGGTCTGTAGGGGGCGTGCATAAGTGTACCAACGTGCCTGCCGTCCCTGTCCTATTGTTTCTTTTTTCTTTTTCTTTTTCTTATTTTTCCTATATGTATCCATTTCATGTATCCATAACTATGTTTATACTTATACCTGTTATGTTATAATTGCCTGCCAAGATAAATAAATAAATAAAAATCAATAAATTATAAATGTTTTAACAGCAGCTAGAATTGTATTTGCCAAAAATTGGAAAAGTGAAAAAATTCTGATAGAAGAGGTGATTAAGAAAATAATGGAATGTGCAGAAATGAGTCAATTGACATTAGCAATTAGAGAGCAAGAAGATAAAAAATATTATAAAATTTGGGATTTATTTTATCAATGGCTAGATAAGAAAATAGGGAAATATAATATGATATAAATATAACATAATGGTAAAGATAAGACAATGTAATGATATGTTATAACTGATTACAATAAAATGAATAATATTATGAACTATGTTTTGTAAAAGTTGAGATTTGCTTGAAAAGGATGACGTGAATTTATAATTAAAGTCTAATAAGAACTTAAGAATAATATAATATAATATGCACAGTTGATCTATATAACATGAATTTTAATTTTAATTTGGAAGGGAAAGACTGTTGATATTGTGCACAAAAGATATGTACCAACTGACACACTGTACAATGGAAAGATGGTTTTATTTAATGTTTTATGTTTGCATTTGTTAAAATAAATAAAAAACCTTTAAAAATTTAAATATATTTCTTCTTTGCTGTAACATTCAGGTACCATCCCTAATAAAAATAATCCAGGTTTCCAATCTATATGTTGCTTTATCATTTTTTCCAACCATTTGTGTACTTTTGTCCAATATCTTTTAGCTTCTACGCATGTCCACCACATATGGTAGTATGTTCCTGGTGTCTGGTGTCATTTCCAGCATTTGGCTGATTTGTCTTTAAACAGCTTTGTCAGTTTTGCTGGTGCAAAGTGCCATCTATAAAACATCTTGTACAAATTTTTTTATATGCTGTTGATATTGTTAATTTATAATTTCTTTCCCATGGCTTCTGCCATTTATCTAGTTCTATTGTATACCCAAAGTTTTTCGCCCATGCTATCATCGTTTCCTTTACTTGCTCTTCTTCTAGTTTTACACCTCGTAAGTAACAGTACAATTCTTTTATCAGCTTGTCTTCCATTCTTGTTAATATTTTATCCAATTCTGTCAGCCCCCTATGGATACCTTCAGCTTTGAAAAAAAAATTATATTTGATTGTATTTGCATGTATGAATACCAATGCATATCAATCCCTTGTTCATTCAATTCTTGTTTGGTTTTGAGCTCACCCTTTTCATTCAGTATATCCTTATATCTAACAAAAGTTCCCATTTTACTTATATTTGGGTGTACAAGTGCTTCCATTGTTCATAACCAGACTGGGATTTTCAAGTAATGTTGTTCTCTAATTTTTTCCCATACTAACAATAAAGCATTCCTAACAAAGTGTCTTCGAAAATAACCATGTATCTTTCTTCTCCTGTACCATAGAAATGCATGCCAATCCAACTGCAAATCATGTGCCTCCAGTGTCAACAACCTTGTGTTTCTTAACATAGTCCATTCAAGTTAGTACTGTGGCCTGATAGTATATTTCCCAGTTAGATAACCCAAACCCTCCTCTGATTCTTGCATCCTGTAACATTTTAAGATTAATTATATATATATATATATATATATATATATATATATATATATATATTATATATATATATATATATATATATTTCAAAACTATTTTGTTAATATCTTCAAAGTATTTTTTTTCTCCAGTTTTATCGGAATTGTTTGAAACAGATACATAATATATGAATATAATATATTCAACTTAATTGTTGCAATTCTTCTTATTAATGATAATTGCATATTCCCCCATTTTTCCTGTCTTAATTTGTTGCTTTAATTTATAATAATTATCTTCCTTAATTGTTCCACATCTGGCCATTAACTGGATCCCTAGATATTTTAATTTCTTTGCAATCTGAATATCTAATCTCTCCATTAACTCTTTTTTCTGTTCCTCTATCATATTTTTTTACCAAAATCTTATTTCCCTTTATTTATTTTCAATCTTGCCACTTTTCCATATTCCTCTATCTTATTTATCAACTTAGGTGCTGTTCCTAATGGTTCTTCTAATATAAAAACCAAGTCCTCTGTTTTCATCAAAGGAATATTCAAATTCTTTCCCCATATATTTAATGTACTCCTTTTCTCTTAATATTAAATTGTTCATTGTAACCTCTTTTTTTGTCCCTTCCATATTACTTTAATCGAGTTATGGTCTGCCCATGTGCTTGTTTCAATACTTATTTCTTGTATGTTAGAAATTAGATCTGTTGATATCCACATCATGTCAGTCCTGGACCAGGACAAATGTCTATTTGAATAGAATATATTGTTTGTTTTTTGGGTGTATTTCTCTCAATGCATCTTGGATTGCTAATTCTTCCGTCATCTTGAAGAAAGATTTTGGTAATGTTTTCCTGTTCTTTTTGTTTGTCTTTTGTGTTTTACAGTCCATTTCAGCATCCACTATTGTATTAAAGTCTCATAGGATGCATATACTTTTATATTCTAGTTCCATTATTTTCTTGTGTAATTTATCATCACGAATAATGTCTGTTTATAATTCATCATTATTTCCACCATTAACACCCTCCCTTCATCATTTTGATATATTTGTTTAGCTTTTATTGTATCTTTAATGTATAGTGCTACTCCTCTTTTACTTTGTTGTGCCAGGGTGGTGTATAATTTCCCATTTTTAGGATAGTCCAATATTTTATTGTGTTGTTTTTTGATGTGCATCTCTTGGAAACAAATTATATCCAATTTTAATTTCTCTAATTTATTAAAATTCCGTTTTATTTTTATTGCCAAATTCAGTCCGTTTATATTTATTGACATCAATTTTATTTTCTCTTCCATGTTTTTATTTATAATAAGGTTTTGTTGCTCTTGTTGCTCTTATCTCCCTTGCTTCCTTCAGTTTTACTTCTCTTACCATTCTTTCTTCTTGTTCTCTTTCCTCTTCTCTTTGTCTTCTATTCCTCTCTCCTGTGGCTTCCTCTCTTTGTTTAATTTCTTCTATTTCCCCCACTTTCTCTCCTTCTTGCTCTCTGAAATAGTGGTCATAAAATTGCTCCGCTTTCTCTATTGAATCTAGCCTGTGTCTCTGTTCATGCCATGTCACTATTATTTCCTCTGGTATCAGCCATCTAAAATTAATCCCTCTTTTAATTAAACATTTTGTCAAGAATTGATATTCCCTTCTTAGATCTCTAACGCTTCTTGGTATTTGCTTCAGAACTGTTCTCGCCTTCTTTCTATATTTCAACGTATTGTCTCTTGCTTTCTGTAGTCTATTCTTGTGGCTTTTTTGTGAATCTAACATGTACCTCCCTTGGTAACTTGTTCCTCAGTGCATATCTGGTCTGTACTCTAAATATTTCATCTATATATGCCATTACTTTTCCTTTTGTCGCTTCCAAGGCCCCTGCCAGCAAGTCTGCCATTATTTCTGCTAGATTTTCCTCCTTTTCTTCTTCAATGTTTTGAAATCTTAAATAATAATCAGTGCGATCCATGTCCAACAGAATATTTTTTTCTCCTTACTTTGGTCTGCTAGTGTCAGTCTATAGTCCATTTCTTCTACTCTTTTTTCTGTTATATCTGCTCTCTATTTTTCCCATGCCTTCCTCATTTTTCATCATCAATTGCTGAATGTTCTCTACCTATCTGACCTTAATAAATATAAATCACCAGCACCTGATGGATTACATCCCAGAGTTCTGGTGGAGCTGTCAGATATTATCTCAGAACCATTGTATCAAATATTTCAAAAATCCTGGAGCACAGGGGAAGTACCTGAGGATTGGAAAAGGGCTAACGTCACCACTAAGTGGATTTGTAGCTGGTTGACAAACCATATTTAATGAGTAGTCCTTATTGGTACTACGTCTACATGGAGAGAAGTAAGCAGTGGGGTACCCCAAGTCTCTGTCTTAGGCCCAGTACTCTTCAATATTTTTATAAATGAATTAGATGAGGGAATAGAAGGGAAACTCACCAAATTTGCAATGATACTAAATTGGCAGGAATAGCCAACACCACAGAAGACAAGTTCCAGATTAAAAAAGATCTTGACAAACTTGATCAATGGGCCCTATCCAACAAAATGAAATTTAATGTGGAGAAAAGCAAGGTTTTACACCTGGGCAGGAAAAATCAAACGTACAAGTACAGATTAGGTGAGACCTGGCTCAAAAACAATAACTGTGAGAGTGATCTTGGAGACATGATAGCAGTCTTCCAATATTTGAGGCGCTGCCACAGAGAGGAGGGGGTCAAACTATTTCCTAAAGTGCCTATAGGCCAGACAAGGAATAATGGATGGAAACTGAACAAGGAGAGATTTAACCTGGAAATAAGGAGAAACTTTCTGACAGTGAGGACAATTAACCAGTGGAACAGCTTGCCTCCAGAAATTGTGGGTGTTCCATCATGGTTTTAAGAAGAGACTGGACAGTCACTTGTCTGAAATGGAGGCTGGACCAGAAGACCTCCAAGATCCTTTCCAGCTTCTATTCTATTCTATTCTATTCTATTCTATTCTATTCTATTCTATTCTATTCTATTCTATTCTATTCTATTCTATTCTATTCTACTCTACCCTACCCTACCCTACCCTACTTTACTCTACTCTACTCTGCTCTGTTTTCTGATTGCTGTTCATGGATACATTCTGCTTGGCTTTTGTCTATTTGTCTTACATGGCAATCCTTATACTGTATGTTGTAAATTACTCCAGGCAGGCAAACATGCAGTAAATATGAGTAGATTAATTCTGTTCTAGTTAAGAAAAGAATCCCATCATTGTTTCTCATTTATGATGAAAAGTATGATGTGCAGGAGCAATTCATCTTGAATGTAGGTGACACACAGTTCACTTTTTTTTCTCTATAAATGCATTCACCTTATTCATGGAAACTATTAGCAATGGATATTTATGTCTGTAGGGGACAAATATATGCAGAGAGAGGGAGAGAGCAAAAAGACATATTTTAATTGTAAGTTAAGGTATTAAGAACATTCAGTGATTTTGACTGAAATATTTCAAAATTGCAAAAGCGATAACTATATATTTTAATGATTTTAGATTGCAGTAATATTAGATTAATGAAGCATCTTGAAACTTTTAAAAGAAGAGTTAAGGGGCTATTTTTGTCAGTTTGAAAAAAATACTAAGGTACATTGAAAGTTGGATGAATAGGGATCAACAAATTATAGGGTCTTTAGTCCTATATACAGGATGAAAGACCTCTTCCATTGAAATTCTTGGTATTAGTTCAATGTTTATGCAACCTAGAAATGAAGAAAATAATCATTGTAAATAGAACTTTGGCAGCTGGCTTAATTCCACTATTTCTACTAACAAGCGTTAATTTAGGACAAAATGCTTCATAATAGTATAAGAATTTCCAGGACCCAAATTGTTTCAGATCCAGAAAAAATTCATTCTGAAAAGGCTTTCCATAGAAAATGGGATTTCTCTCTCTCCCTTTCCTTGTGGTTTCTTAATTTTTTAGATTATTTTGTGTTTGAATTATTTAGAAAATATATGTATACACACATGAATATTTTTTGTTCTTGCTTTAGAATAAGCTTTAATGGTCAATCAAATTTCATTGGAAAAGTAAGGGTACTCTGGTTATTTAAATTTCAGTGAATCATATAGTAATTATGAATGAACACTGAATTTTGATTATTGTCAGATATTCATAACATTTATTTTACAACATCTCATGGTAAATGTTATATTAATACTATTTTAAAGAACTAAATGGTGAAATGTGAGATTTTGTTCTTATATATGTTGCATATTCAATGATATGTATTGAAAATTTATTGAAAATATTCAATGATTTAATTATTAAAGCAAGCTGCTTGACTTCCATTAATATAAATATAAATTTATGTTTATTAGCATGACTCTATACATCACTGCTTATTTTATCATTTGTAGGACAGAGTGAATAGTTTTGTGATGCCTGTACTCATTTTATATGTAATTAGTTGATATATTAATTTAATTCATGTATTATATTAGTTTAGTTAATTTTTCACTTATTTTACACACCCATCCACCCACACCTGCACACACATATAAATAAAATATCTCTATTTATTTAGTAAACCAATTAAACATCTGAGGAGTTGTAGATAATGGACTATGGTTTTAGGCAGTATAATTTCAGAATTATGGCTATCAAAGTAAGGAACTGATATTTCTTATCATCAAAAGATATATTTCTTTCTTTTTTTCCTTCCTTCTTTCCTTCCTTTCTTCCCTCCTTCATTTTTTTCCTTCTTAGCTAGCTATTATCTATCTGTCTACCCACCTACCTATCTTTATATTATGAAGTATTAAAAATTAACTACTTTTCCCTAAATGTTTCATTTAATTAATTTCAGTTCATCTTATCTTTCTAGGACTGCACAGTACATGAAACTGAGAACAAAATTCTGCATGTGGTAAGTGGCATTTATTGTATCATCATAGATATTAATAGTGAACTCAGGTGTCTAAATGTTAATCCTTATGTAGTCAAAAGCTCTTGGGTCATCTATACAGTCTACTTACATTCTAAGCTTTATTCTACACCAGGGGTATAGAATATCTTAAACTACCTTTTGGAGCTCTTTTATTTTAAGACTGGTATAAGTTGTTTTTCTTTTCTATAGCAAGAACTGTAGTTCATCTTATGGTCTATAAGATGTGTACTTTTATCTATCCATATTATGCTTCCACCATATATTTCTTCAGTTTACAGAAAACTGTGTCCTATATCAGTTTTTCATTCTACCATTGCACCTAGCTATAGCATTTGAAGATTTATTTAGTTGACATGCAGTCATTCAGTCCCTAGTTATCTCATGGCTAACTATTATAATGCACTCTACATGTGGCTACCCTTGAAGAGCATTCAGAAGCTACAGCTGGTGCAGAGTACGGCAGAGAGGATAGTTTGATGGGGGCGGGGAAAGAATGGCCCTGGTAATACCACTGCTCCATGAGCTGCATTGGTTGCCAGTCTGCTCTGAGTGCAATTCAAGATGTTGGTGATCACTTTTAAAGCCCTTCATGGCATGGGTCCAGGTTACTTGAGGGACCATTATAACCCATTGGGATTGGCCTGTACCACTCTTGCTGGTCGAGGAGGCATGCTGCAGGACCCATCAACCCGATCACCCAGCTGGCGGGGTCCAGAAGGGGGACCTCCTCTGCTATTGCTCATGCCCTCTGGAATATCTTGCCTCCCGATGTGAGGTTGGCCCCCAACCCTCCTATCTTTTTGTAAAGGCCTAAAAATGTTCTGCCAGTCAGCTTGGGGCCCTAGTGGGGGAACAGCACAATGGAGATTCCATCCCCCCGTTCCCAATAAAACCCTTTCCCAATAAAACAAACACGAATCAAAGGGAACAGAAACCTTTTAATGATTCTAACGAATCCCCCGGTTAAAAGGCTGCTGCAAACTAATTAACTTTGATAAGCATGAGCCTTGCCAAAACTGTCCGAGGCTGCCAAGAATAGGTTACCTAGAAATATTTTACAACACAAGTCTTCAAATACCAACTAAGATACTACAATGTCCACAAGGCTCGAGTTTCAAAACGTCTTTGCTTCCTGCAAAGAATGTCCAATTCACAGCTGGCTTTTATCTTCTTGAAGGAGGGGCCATTACGTTGCAGCCTTACTCCTGAGTCGCCCGTGCTGCTGCAGCTCCTCTTTTCTGTGAGTAGCCCTGCGCGCACGTGCACTTGGCACAGGCTCCTCGGGAACCTCCTCGTTGCTGCTGCCAGCCCCCACAATCTCTGAAGGCAGCAGTCCACTCCCTAATGGTCCTGGCCCCTCATCTGAGTCCTCGCTCTCCTCAGCCATCTGCACCTGCTGCCGACTAACCACAACACCCCCACTCCACCACCATCCTCCCCATGTGTCTTTGGTTTTAATGTTTAATTTGTGTGCTTTTACAATTTTTATATGATTAGGTCAGCTGTTAGAAGATCATTAGCATTACCAATTTAACAATGTGTTATTAAATAATACCAGTATATATGTATGGAAAAAATCTGGATTGTATTCGTTGTTATGGTTGTAAAATAAGTTTGTGTATATGTGTATTCATCATATATTTGCTAATGCTCCAGAAACAGAAAGAAGAAAACCCCCCAATCTCTAAATATTGTTTTGAATTTTTTATCTGATTGATTATTTTATCATAATCTTATAAGAGAGTAAAATTGTATCTTTTAACTATTATGCCCAAGGTTTGCTGTGTTAGACTTAAAGTTTCTTGGTTAATATACTTTTTTCCCCCCCTAGTGTAAGACTCTATCTGGTGTCTGTGATCATATAATTTCACTTTCATCTGATCCTCTCGTGTCTCAATCTGCTCACCTGGAAGTGATTCAGCTAGCAAACATCAAGCCAAGTGAAGGGCTGGTAAGATGTACACAGTTAATCAAAACTTCACCCAGGATGGAAGAAATACATTTTCTGAATAAAATGTTTATTTGGCATATCTACCCTTTGCTGCAAAACTGTATGAAGCAGTCAGATACACCATGGTCAGTATTGCATGTTAACAGTTATTTTATAAAATCCTTAAGAAAATAATATCAATTGAAATTATCTTTAAAGTACTTCAGTGGATTGTATTCCCGCAGTTTTCTAGAATTGGTTTTCAAGTTTAAATTACAGAATAATGTAAACTTTATTGTGTCTCTGACTGATAATATATTCATAATAACTTTATCATATATTATATAATACTTGTGAGGTATTCTAATACTTGAAGAAATAATCCTAATTAATTTATGAAAATGCCTTCGATATAGTCCCGTTACAAGTCTGCTTATCCAAATATATTTGTATTATTAATACTGTTTTCCCCAAATGTTGTTGCTTTAATTTCCTCACAGTTATGCTCTGTAAATTTGTTATAAAACAAAGAATAACACTTTTAATTTTTTTGGATATGTATTTGGTTTCACCTAAAATACTTGAAATCCTGAAATTATTGTTTTTTAAATTTTACAATATCCTTTGCACTCAATCTCACCTTCAATCTGCCTTCTACTGTGCTATTTTGTAGTCCCTTGTTCTAAATCTTGTATTTGTCTGAGTGTCATAGTAGCATATTAAAGTCATTTTCTATTCCACCATCTGTAATTTATTCCATGTCCCATGTCATAATCTGATTAAAATGTTTGTACTTTCATAATTCATTGGATGCTTGTACAGCTTCCCTACTCCAGTCTATCCTTTTAGAAATGCTTTTTATGACATGACCAAATTTTCTTTTTAATTGTAAAAATACCCCCCCTCTCATTTTTGCCAAAGATTTTCCCCTTTTTATTGGTTTAGATTTTAAGACTGTTCCTATGCAGAAATACTTATTAACAGTTTGGTTGTAGTATATATAGTACAATAAAACCAATTCTTTAAGTACAAAAAAGAAAATATCAGAATGGATTTTCAGATTTTTTTAAAAATGAGCTCATCTTTTTCAAATGAATTCTGTAAATTATTTTGAGTAGTGGTCATTTTGTCTATTTCTTGCTGAAACATATTATTTTGGAATCAAATAGAAAGTTGTTTTTATTAGCCTAGAAATGGAAAATATTTTATAAATGACGTTTACATAAATTACATGATGTTAAAAATAATTAGAATGAAAAGATAATTATTCAAATTTTCTTATAATTATTATTGATACTTGATGTTTTAAAATATCTTTTGGCATTTTTGACATAGGAAGTACAAACAAAGGAGCTATGTAATCAAGTTTCACATAGAGTTTTGTTTTCCCGGAGATTTATGTATCAAATTGCTGTCAACTTGGAAGTTCCGATAATGGTAGAGAAATAAGTTACAAAAAATACAATGTAAGGAAGATATAGTAAGGAATATAGATAAAATTTCTTAATATAAGGGAAGAATAACAGTTTCAGAAATGGAGGCAAATGAAATTAGTGTTATGGTTGATGTTTCACTTGGACCAAATAGTAAATGGTAATGGCAAGAAGGAAAGGATAGCAAAGGGAACAAATTGCTCAAGCCATATTAAAAAAATCAATTACAATTTGGTTTCAATTGTGTGGTATATTATTCTACTGCTATAATACCTACCAATATTATTGCAACATCAATGTAAGGATTAAGGCTTTAAATAGTTCTCAGGGCAGAGATGACCGTAGAGATAGAACAGCCATTTCAAGGCCACCAAGAACTACACCAAGTATCCATTAATGGGTGAGGAAGAAATCATGATTTTAAAAAAGGAATCAAGTTAAGTGGTCAAGGAAATATGAGATTTACTGCCAAGTCCAAGTTGAAAAACTTGAGTTAGGTCATTTGTGAACTTGGTTGATATATTAAAATAAATTGGATATTTTTGTCCAATACAACTGGTATTGAATGTGCTATGTATATTGACTATATATTATCTGCGAATATTTTAACAATTCATAAGCAGGATACAAAACCTTTTGTATTAGATCTTGGTAGAATTTTTAAGAAATAATCATGGAAGTGTTGGGTGGAGAATCTTTCAAGATTCCTTATATGTAATCAATTCATAGAAATTTTCCATCAGCTGGGTAAAGATGTCAATATCTGTAGGAGAAGATTTTGTGTCACTGGTTTTATGATAAAGTGTTGAACTTCTGAAAAGAATAATGTTGTTTGATTACTTGATAAAGCAGGTGCTTACTGATGCAATGAGTTCCCTGTTCATTCTCATATGTGTGAAATAATAGGGATTGCAAATAAATTTTTATATACTTCAGCTGAGCCACTGATTGGCAATCTTTCCATCAGGACATATATGCCACATTCATTGAATATGTGTGAATGCCTGTAAAGACACATACACTTTGTTTTGATATTTATATGTCTTAAATTTTGGGTTTGTGTCTTTTAAAGAGTTGTATTAAGTATCATAGTCTAATTTATTTTAAGTTGACAGAATTTTTAAACTTTTTAAAATCATTGTAATACATTTTAATAATTAGCTATGGTGAAATATTTTATATTTAAGCATACCTTAAAAATGTTTAAAAGATTGTTTTCATTATTTTACTAGTAAAATCAATTGTTAGACAAGTTACACAATTAAGTTGAACTTTCATAATGCTAAATATATTGTTTTGATAACCAGTAACAAAATAAAGAATTTTGTAGGATCAGGCAGAGAAATAGGCATATGAATATCATGAGTAATTACAGTTTAAATCTTCCTCCTGTATGAATCTGAGGTGAAATGTGACTTTGAATATCCTAGATTTCTATCTCATCTCTAAATTCCCTGAGTATCCTTTCCTGTGGCCCACAGATGATGCCTTTCAAAGTTAGAAGAATTAGTAACGAGCTCTCTTTCAGTGTGTATGTTTGTTGATATGGGTATGTATTGGTGTGTGTGTTTGTGTGTGTGTTTATATTTTCTTGCAATATAAAAAATAGTTTTTAAAAATATATATTAATTATTCTGTTCTATTTTTTCATTACCTTAACTTTAAGCATAGCTTTTTTATAAGTTTTGCCTTCTGTCACTTTGAATGTTATAGAAGTAATGTGTTTACTTTACAACAATATAACATGTTCTTAGGAATTGAGTATTATGCCATAAAATTGATACATACACCAAATGTACTTTGTTATGATATTCAAAGGCATAAGGCTTGTAGAATACATTAGCCAGAGTGTATATGGAGCAAAGCTTTTTCATGAAGGAGATGTATACTTGTTTGTGCAGAGCACACTGTGTCTGTATATTGTTTTTTTTTTAAAGATTTACAAGGCCATTTATCTCAAAGCACAACTCTGGGTAGTTTACAACAATGAAAATACAAACAAACCCAATACAACCCAAACTAGATAAACCCAATCTAGCCCCTCAGCCATCCTTCTTCAAAGCATCCAATGAACAATCTCTTTATTACTATGGAAAAGTTGCTTCTAGATCCTTCTCAATGAGAAGAGGAAGGATGGGACTTAGAAAATAAAATATTATTTAATTGGAAAAAGAAAAAAAAAAAATTATTAAAAAAAGGGTGGTTTAAATAAGGGTTTTAATAATAACCAGCAGCTTAAATTGTTCCTGGAAAGACTGAAACTAGTGAAGCTTATGCCACAGTGGTGCAGCATGGGTGAATCATATGGGTCTGTATGTGTGTGTGTGGGTGAAGGTTAAGGAAAACAAAGGAAACAATGCCTAGAAAAGCATACATATTTGTGAATTGAAAAACAAAACTACACTTATTGAAGAAAATCTGCCATTTATATATTCATTAATTTTGTCAGTTAACAATCCAAAACTTTGAGAATTAAATATATAAATTAATGCTTTCAACATTTGTAACCAACCCACCAGAAAGAAGCATGCAACCATATAAAAAATAGGTGTATTTTTTGGACTGCATATAATTGGTGAATGAAAGGTATCTTAGTCTTATGACACACTGTAGATGCATACTACATCTAATTCCATTGCCTCAAGTTAATTTTCAAATCATTGATATGTATGTCAAAAGAATGTACTCAAAATATTTCTTAGACTCACTGTAGTTAACTGACTTAGAAAATTTATTATTAACTGATTAATATGTCTTCAAAATCGCATTTTGTTACATTACATTGTAGTTCTTTGAGGTCTTCACATTGCAGTACCAAGTAATTCAAAAAATTAAATTTAACTCAATTTAGTTACAATAATTGTAGCATCCCAAAGCATTTCTTTTAAGTCAGCGGTGTCCAACCTTTCCAGCTTGGCAGCCTCACCCATCGCGGGCTAGTGGTGGTGTGAGTGACAGGTGCATGTCCATAGCTACCTTTGAGGAGTGCCGGGTGTCCTCCACTCATTTCAGTGTGCTCACGTGCGAAGTTCCCCTCGCACGAGTGATGTGTGTGTGCTTGAGCAGAGCACACTTGTGCTCATGTGCGAAGCTTCTGTCACGCGAGCAGAAGGTGATCGTGAGTGAAGCTCCATTCTTGTGAAAGGAGCTTTGTGCGTGCTTGCCGCCGCTCAGGAGCTTCATGTGTGCACACTTGCTCATCTCTCCTGCAGCCCGGTTTCAAACAGGCAGCAGCCTGGTAATGGGCCATAGCCTGAACATTGGAGATCCGTTTTAAGTGAAAAAATTATGATTAATATTTTCTATTAACTTTGAACAATTATTTCAATATTTTATTGAAGCATTATTCAATAAGTAAATTAAGGCTATTGTAGTTATATGAAGTTTTTTGGGAATATCTATAATTTATTTTGCTGATTTCCCTCTTTATATATCTTTATAAATCATGGTCTGGCTCATTTGATATTTCTTTCTCTTTCTCTCCTACTCCCCTCTCCATTTATGTTCTTATTACCATGGAGTGACAACCTAAAGTATTGCTGATTTATTTTTTTCTAAAAGATGGATTTTATATTTCTTTGAAAATATGTTGGTGTTTATGTGTGAGTATCTCCTTTAATTAGATTGGGTTTTTGAATTCCTAATATTTTATTTTTTAGATGTACTGTTTTTGAAAATACTGTAGCTAGTTTTCTATTTTTAATCATCAAATTTATTTTATTAATAATTGTTTTTGTAACAGTGACCTTTGAACTATTACCTTACAAGCTCCCTATTATGCCTGTGCAAGTGGTTGTATATGAGCACATGCATAACTTACCACATTTACATACATTTAATTTGTGCAAAACAAAATTACACCCCCACCTCCCATTGCTACGAAACATGTTTTAAAACTAAATATGAAAACACCTACAAGACAGTATTGTGGTTTCCCCCATTTAGATCATTATAAACCAGACATTGTACAATGATACATGGGCAGAAAGAAAATAGAAAAGATGAAATAGATGTTTACAGTGAAAGAATTTGACTGCTTTTTTTCTTCTTCCAGGAGTTCAATATCTGGCAAAGACTGGTTGAAAAGTTTTCTTTAGTTTTCACCCTGCAGGATAAATAAATAAAAATGTATCATTTAATGTCTATGTTTTATTGACTAAAGTGGACTATTTCATGTTAAAATTCACATTTGACATGACAACATAATAGTTGTTTTCTAAAAAATCGCAACAAAATATTTATATAAAATAGGAAGATGAATCTCCATTGCAAATTTTAAAGATTTTGGGGTTATATTTTGCTGCTTAGTGAAAAGAACTAGGTTTAGTAGTAACAAAATATACAGATGGATAGCTTCAAAATCCAGAATGGGACATCTTGCCACAGCCAATTCGCCACAGGACAGCTCACCACAGCCAACTCTCCGCAGAACAATTTAACAATTCAATTATTTAAAATAAACATTATTTTAATTTTTCACATTTCATTTTGTCCCTCCTTTTGCTCCTTTCCTTAATTATTCTATTGCACCATTTCTTTGATATTGGTAGAACTCTTGTCCCACAGCGAGTTGTCCTGTGGCAGGTTGGCTATGGCTAGTTGTCCCATGATGAGTTGGACATGGTGAATTGTTATAGATTCCCCAAATTAAAAGCCCATTAAAACTAAATGGAGGGGAAACAAAAAAGAAATTCTCTGTCAAGCCTTGATGCAGGGCAATTATCAAGAAATAATACACCAAAGGAAGTTCTGTCAGCAAGAAACCATGTTGTACAATTTCCCAAATACTAATTGTTTTTTTTAAAAAAATAAGCAAAATGACAGTTTTTATGGATAGAAAATAATATGAAGTTTTAACTATATAATCAAGAGCAAATAATCCTTTATCTTGGAAGCCATTTAAATATTAGTATAAAATAATATGGAGGACAAAATATTTAAACAAAATGTTATTTATTTTAAGCTAACAAGCTATATCCCCTAAATTGTTTGTCTAATATAGAACAGAGGTCATTTTCTTCTATTGGATAGTTGCAGTTTAAAAAGTGTAACTGTGTTATGTTAAGACAGAAGAACAAAAAAAGTTGTTGATAATAAATTTTTTTAAAAATCCCACAAAGAACAGAGCTAGTTTAAAAAAAACCTCCTTAAAATTAAAGTAGGATAAAAATATATTTAACCCAGATAATTTGATATGTGAAGCTAACTTCTTCAGGAAGACAATTTGACAGAGTTCAGTAAAAGGAAGTATTAGAGTTGTTTATGGAACACATTGAAGTGTTCTTAAATCAGATTTTAAACAATGTGCAAATTAAGAAAATAGTTAATCATGTTCATCAAAGAACAATTAAAAGTAAATCCATACTTATCATTCAAGCATCTTGTTTATTGAAAAAAGTTTGGAGACTGATTATAATTATGCACAATTAAATAATACATGGAAATAAATTTTTCAAAGTTTTTTTCCACACCTTTCTTAGAATTCCTCTCCCCCCCCTCCCCCCACCATTAACAGGCAAGTCAGGCAACATGCTTGGTCATTTCTATTTACCAGGGGTGTAAAAACACAAATAAATGGATGCTTTAGTTCAATTGATCATAATTATGGGTTCAACAGAGTAAAACTGGAAATCAGTTTCTTTACCTGGCACCCTAGACTTATCTATCAATTATGCATTCAAAAATATTAAAACCATAGAGAGACAGGCTGGATCTGTCATTTAAGAAATGTATCAATGGGTTCTGTAAAAATTAGACTGGAAAAATATAACCTTACATTTGTATCAGCATGAATTGGAACTTTATGTTCACTGTAGGCTTTAAATTCATTTGAACATTTGGAAACATTCTAAATTGTAAAGAATACAACATTTTTCAGTAAAGTTCATAGAATTAAGGTATTTTATGGTAACTGTTAATTTTAAAAGAAATTTAATCTATTGAGAATTTTACTAAAGTTCAGTGTTGAATTATATATATCAACTGATTATACATCAATTTCACACAGTCCTTGAATCATTTATAACTTTGCAAAATAAATGCTTACATATATTAGAAACTTTTTTATTGATTCTGTTAGTACTGTAAGTAAATAGTTCAATGATTATGATTTGAAATGCTTTATAATAATTATCTATTTTTTTGTTTCACTCAGCATATATTTCACTGAACATGTTTATTAAAATATTAATATGTTAAATCCTCTGAAATCAGTACATGCTTCTTACTTTATTGACGAAGAATTGACCCATTTTTTATCATGAAAAGATGGCCTTACCTTTTACAATCTTTCCCCATTTTCTTTCATGGTGACTTCTTGAAACTTTGGATTTTTTAAAATGTTAAGATATCTCTTCAAATAATTATAAAAAATCCTATATAGCTTCCTGTTACCATGAAACCATATGTTGTGCAGTATAAAATGATTGACACATCTGAGAAGTATGCCTGATTTGATTCAGTACACATCTGGATTTGCCCAGTATTTTTGATTGCCTTTATGGTTTATAGTGGTCTACCTATAGATTGTACTTATAAAAGTGAGACTATGCATCCAGCTCCAGGATAGTAGACATGAACATGCTGCCATATGGAATTATTTTAAATAATTTTATGGTTCATTACAGTTGTTGCTTGAAGATTGAGAATATGCTTCATATCATACAAATCTAAGTCAGATGATAAATCATTACAAACAAATGAATAACATCCGAAGATAGTTGCTACAAAATTTAAAATAATTTACATCTAATATATATTGATCTTGGATGTTTTTTGAGGAATGGGATGGAATCACTTTTTAAAATTTATTCAGAGTACTATTCTATTGTATCACTCAACTGTTAGTAGATAATTTTAGATAGATGAGAAATGTATTTTGGATGATAGTATGGAAAGACTTTTCAAATTCTTTCCCATGATGTCTTTTTCTTAGGGTATGTACATTAAATCTACATATGATGGTCTCCATGTAATTACTGGAACAACAGAAAATGTAAGTATTGATAATACGTTCTTTTGAGCTCCAAATTTAACTTTAGATTAATTTATCCCTGTGATTGCCTATCTTAATTGCAAAGGATCAGGAATATGTTATGTTGCTTATTCATCCATAGTTCACCCTATGGACACTCTACTGTAATAATTTATATAATAGCAACCCTAAATATATAGTGCTGTAGTTGGAATTTCAGAAACTCTCCAGCTCTCATCTAAATTCACTTGTGCAGTTCAAATAATACAAAACAGGTTGGTTTGACATTAATTTATGCATAAAACATGACAAACTGTTCCTTCACTCCCATACCACACACTGGGAAATAACAATATTTAATTTGTAAGGGCTTACTGTGTCATGTAAATGTACCACACTCGAAACTTCCAGTGGGAATAAACAATAGAGGGGTCTCTAGCTTAGGTTAAATTTATGACAATGTTCTTTTCCACAAGTTACTTTTGCACTAAATTCACACAGTACATAGTAAATCCTATGACTGCTGACCAATCCACAGACTTGAAGGAACAAATAGGTCACTACACATAAGTATGTGCATTGATAAATCTGGCTTGTTATATGATACGTTATGAACATTGTCTTCTTAAAATAATGATCATACATTTCAATTTTGATAAAGGCCTAACATCTCTAAATATAAACTATTTATCATCTTAATAGCCATCATATGGTGTTTTTTTTTATAGAAGGTCCTTGTTTAAATATTTATTTCCAGCTTACCAAAACTAGAAGGATCCCCATCCCTGTATAATTGTACACATGGATAATTTAACTGAATATATGTAAGTCAGAGTTACAGCTTGCTGCTACAGTTGTCTCACCTTTTCATATTATTTGAATCATCATGAATAGTTGAGAGAGCTACTAATGCTCCATTTTTAGGTCAGCACAATACACATGAATGCCCAATCTAGTTTTCTTTTCTGTTGGTTGATATTACTTGGTTAACATTTCTCTTAGAGTAGAAATGATATTAGATCAAGTTATAGATTAACAGAGTTGGAAGGGACCTTGTAGGTCATCTAGTCCAACAGGGAGTTGGACTAGATGACCTACGCCCAAGCAGGAGACCCTACACCATTTCTGACAAAATGATTGGCAGTCCAATCTCTTCTTGAAAGCTTCCAGTAATAAAGCTTCCACAGCTTCCGAAGGCATGCTGTTCCATTGGTTGATTGTTCTCAAATTATCTGGGTTACTCATTCATACACATTACATGAGTGATCCAATGGGTGTATATGAAATTAAACAAAACTGATTGAGTTCAAAGCTAAATGGGACCATACAGAATTGCAAATATGTGTATGAATGTGAGTTTATAGAAGAATCTCATAGATTGTTAGCTTTGTTTGTTTTTCTTTTGAATCAGTATATTTTACCAGTATGACGAATCCTTGACTAAAGGATGTGTTTATTACTTCTTAAACTGCTAAATTCTATATTAGCAACATGTTTACATGAACAGTTGTTAGAAAGATATTATTCTGAGCATCTCTTAAAATATACGTAACATTTAAGATATCCACCAATCTTGACAAATACAAGCTTTTTTGAAAGGAATGCACTGCTTATAATCATCATATATAATAGGTAAATTTATTCAGAAAGACATACTTTCATATTTGGGCAGAACTAAGTTATGTTTATAAATCCAATTTAATAAATGACACTCAACAGCATTCAGGAAGCTACTGGTATAATCAAACAAGTTTAGGTACACTTATCCTTTTTGTAGATAAGAAAAATCCATTTATTGTAATTTAGAAATAGCTGTGCAATTGTAATTTTAAATAATTCAAAATCATCAGTTAATTTAATTTAATTAGAACAATTCATAGTAATTTTAGATGCACTGATATATTTATGAATTTGGCACATCATTCCTGGGTGTTTTTTTTTATTGTTTTTAACCTGGCAAAATCTTGGGAAGAAATTAGGTAAATGAGTTGGGACTTTGCCAATAGCATAATAACCACGAGCCCAGAGGATTGAATCATCAGTTCTATAGCAATGGTCACTGGATTGACTGGGCGACTTACCAAGGGATCATTGTTATAGTCTGATATGTTTTACACTGGACTGTCCACCGGGCTGGTTGGAGTTCTCTCACTATCCTTAGGAGACGTATTGAACACTTAGGAGACGTATTTCACTTTTAAGGGAACTTCAGGGCTATCTCACAGATTCTCTGGTGGTTTTGCCAATTTTTTGGGAGTACCTGGAGTTGCCTTCTGGGTTGGGCATGCAGCTCAGCAGTCAGCAGTTCAGTGCCCCTCCTTCCTGAACCTAAAGCAGCCAGCAGATCATTGATGTGGGCTCTGCTCACATGGCAGCTGTTTCGGAGCCTCTTTCTTTTCAGGGTGGGATCTTCACCACCCACATCTTAGCCGGTATTTGGATCAAACCAGGTCATGTGAGGACATACCTCACATGGAGGGTGGGGGTCGCCCCTGGAGATAGAGGTGTTGTAGACCTTGTCAGTTAACCTGTCTTGGAAACATCCAATCAAGATGTCTTCTGGCCAGTTGGTCAGTCGGCAGGCCAGGTCATAAAACTCCTGGGTGTACTTGGCCGTTCACTGTGCCCTTGTCTGATAATTTTTATGTGGTCTCTGGCTTTGCAATCGACTAAGGGGCTGAAGTTGGCTGGTCAGTGAGGTTTGCCACTTGGGCCAGGACTTCTGGTGCTTTAAGGTTACCAAAAGCCCCCCTCAGGAACTTTATGGCTTACCCCAGCATCCAGTCCTCTCAATCTGGCTTGCCTACAATCAGTTCTTCCTCCTGCTCCTCCTGCTCCACTCACATCTCCCTCTGGCAGCTGCCATGACTCCCATGGATGAATGTCACTTCCATGGGCTTCTTCTTCCCATGTCACTCTTCCTTTTTCCCAATGCCAAGGGACCATCAAGATCTTAGCAGGTCATCCTCTCCTAGACATTCGGATAGATCCAGCCCTCCAGGAGGGGGTTTCGAGGATGCTTCCCCCCCCCCGGGCTTTGATCTCTTCCTGATTGCTTCCTTGAGCTGACATCATTTGCATGGTCTCCACGGTAGAGGCAATTTCTCTCCATGTTGACCACAACTGCAGAGCTCACCTAATATCAGACCTATTTCAATCTGATCCCTTAGGAAAAAAAGACCCTCAATTTCACTTGGTTGAAGCAAAAGATTCCTTTACTAAAAGATGTTGACTGTAGTAAATTCAGGTGAGCTCTGGGTTTCCCATGTTGAAAAGATACAGAAAGGTTTTCCCTCTGTGACCAGTCTATGTTCAGCTAATTGGAACTCGCCAAAGTGTTTTGAGAATCCTGAGGTGTTTTTGTGCAATCTACATTCTTTCTCAGGATGCCAGGCCTTGGATACTGGTACAAACTGGCTCCAAGCTTTTCTGGTCTTTATCACCTTTCATTCCCCGCCTCCCTATTTCTCATCTCTCTCTCACAATTTTATTTGATATATCCTCCCCCTTTTAGCCTTTGATGGCAGGATGCCTGTGAAGCACCAAGCCGAGCTTTGAATATTAGCAACTGCTCCATTCTAAGCTCATTCTTCTAAATCACATAATGTAAAAAGAGCATTTCAGTTTTCAATGTATTTTCCATGTCACATATACAAAGATATAGCTATTGCTGGTAAAAGGGCATGGAAATAATTCAAAAAGATACATTCAATGTTAGAAGTCAGAAAGTGCTGGTATAAAATACTGCTAGGATAAGCCAGATTTGTGTGTTTTCAAAATAGATTTTGTCATTTCCAAATGGGTAGGTCAATCCTGGGATATACTAGAAATTGTATAAGGAATAGCAAAAATATAGAACTCTGTTACATTCATCCTCTGACTGTATTTTAAGATCATTTGCACTTACAACTATTGCCTAAACAGTGTGAAATTTTATGTTATAATTGTAATAACAACAAAATTTAATACAGTCAGAGATCCAAAACACATACAATAAGAGAACTGTAAATTAATTAATTACAACTAAATGAGCTATTATTGGCGGTTTATGTAAAAGAATCCAAACTTTAAAAGGCAATTTTAGCATTGGAATAAAAAATACTGTCAAATAACATAAATTAAATAGAAGCTTTTGTATTATGAATTTTCTTTGGAGAGACATTATTGTGAAACATATTTGTGTTTTCATGGATTATTAGAATAAGTTTAGAAAAATATATATTATGTCCTGTTTGAAAATATGTGTTAGTGTCTTGTTGTTAAGAAATGTTATGGAGGCTACAGAAAATTCCTTTTGCTTTTAAATTTATATATCCAATTTAAGTGGGTCCGTTATTTGTTGCATTCTGAGAATGGCTTCTTCTAAATATCCTTATTGTATAAACTGTGGAATTCTGTGTTATAAATGATTCAAAATGCCTTTTCATTGGGATACACTTAGTATGTCTTTTATAAATGAAAATGCATATGATATGCTTATCATTTTCTTTATCCCGTGGAGGAAAAATCAGTGATGTCAAGGAGTTAACAGTTAATATAGAGGACTGAAACAGTTAATATAGAGGACTGAAAATCACCCACCTTTGTTCACAAAACCATGATCATGTTAATGTTTCTCTGTAGATATGATTGTGAAGATAACTTGCTTTCCAGCTTCTCATACCAGAGTATTAATTCATATCTCCACATAAAGGTCAGCTTTCATGCTAGACATTCAGTACACATCCCCAGCAAGTAATTGTTATTGTACAGTACCAAAAAGTAGGTGGCAGATGAAGTAGGGGAAATGACTTCTCCTTCCTTCTTCAGGCTACTTTCTGATTTATTTATTTACATTTATAAATTACATAGGTAGTTTTTTCAGGATTAAATACAGCAATCTACCTAGAACTGAAAAACATAACTTTTTTCAGTTGGAGATGCTACCGTAATTGTAGCATACTGCTTCAGTTTGGCTGAAGTCTGTTGTTCTGCCTTCCTCCTGTTGTTTGGATTTTAAAGCAAATATTGCTGTTTTTTAAAAAAATAAATACTGTCTTGGTAATTATTGGATTTTTATTGATGAGGTTTTTGAGTCATTTTGTTACTTTCATGAGCTGGTATGAACAGATTCGCTACTTATCTCACAAACAAGTACTTTACCATTATTTCCACATATAAAGGTAATGAAAAAAAGGTAATGAACATTCATGTTCAAATTAAAATACAGTTACAGAAATAATCATTTTAGAAATATTTTTGCAATCTGCAGATTTTACATTTATACTTGGCAAAAATCTAATTGGTGGTCAAGTTAGCAAACTGGTTAACCATATTAAAAAAGACTTTTATATTGCAACTATTAATAGAATTATATTAAAAGATATAAAATATTCCTTTGCCCCCACCTCAAGATCCTAAAGAGAATGTTCTGACTGTTGAAGGATAGTATTTAGAAAGAATGGGAGAACAATGGAAGATAATGGGTTAAAGTTGAATGCTTGAAAGTTACTTTGAAATAATAGTTTCTATGCAGAATTATGGATTTACTTAATTGTGTGTGTGAATTTATATTTGAAGTTTTCTATTTGTTTCCATATTTACATCCTAACTGGAAAATAATAAAAAATGACATATGCCCAAGAATTCCTAACTTACATATTTTAAAATTTTAAAATAAATTTACATATTTACAAAACTATTTACTGGAAAATTTAAATACAACCTTCCTAGCTTAATTATTTTTATTTGTGCAAAAGGAGAGATGATAATCCGTAAGAATTGTATTCTTTATCATCTCTTTTATTTTAAATTCAGTCACCTGCAGATCGATGTAAGAAAATCCATGCTGGCGATGAAGTGATTCAAGTTAATCACCAAACTGTGGTATGTATAATTGAATTCTGTTTCATTTGAAGATGAAGATGCATTAGTTTATCAGCAACTCAAGTTAACAATTTTGGTTTATTATGTTAAGCAGCATCTGCATGAGATATTTAAAAATTAATAATTCGTACATGTATTCACTTCTTAATTTTAATTTAAAAAAAAACATAGCTGGCCAGTTTGTAAAACTTAGATTCTCCCTCTTAGAAAAAGTTTTTTTTTCATGATAATATTCTGCTACTTAATGGATATATTGAACCATGATGGCACAGTGGTTAGAATGCATTACTGCTGCAGGCTGCTTCTGTTGACTGCCAATTGCCAGCAGTTCGGCAGTTCAAATCTCATTGGCTCAAGGTTGACTCAGCCTTCCATCCTTCTGAGGTCGGTAAAATGAGGACCCAGATTGATGAGGGTAATATGCTGACTCTGTAAACAGCTTAGAGTGGGCTGTAAAGCACTGTGAATCAGTGTATAAGTCTAAGTGCTATTGCTATATTACTTTCCTAGAAATAGCAGCTGAATATGTCAGTCATATCATGAGGAAGCCACCAGTGAATTTCAGCTATTCCTATGACATTACCATATGCAACTAAAACATTTTTCTATCAATACATATTTGCTAATATTCATACAGAGAATTTGTATAAAGTAACCTCTAATATGACAAAATCTTAGGGTATTAAACATTTAAAGGCTTGGGAGATTTTTTACTTTCATAGTATTGGTATAAATGCTATGGCATATTAATTGGAATCAAAAGTATTAAATTAATTTATTTTGTTTTTGGTACTTTAGTGGGGTAATATATACTTTATTTCATTCCTCATGATGTGAGGAAAACGTATTTTAGATATTAGGATGAAATAATATCCATGAACTTTGCAGTGGGCCTCAGCAGTTAACAAAACCTAGCTGACCATGGTTGTTCTCTGAAGATAAGCAGGATCAGGCTAAATTAGCACTTGTATGAAACTTGACCTAGGAAATTCAAGTCTGTTTTCCTGATTGTAAAGTTAAAAAAATATCCTGGAAGAAAACAATGGCAAACATCTGAACACTGTACAAAACCCCCACTATAGTAGATTTGGTATGCAGAAACTGAGGACGATTTGAGTGAGTTTGTAATTTATTTAGTCTGGCAACATCATCCTAATAACTTGGGATGATGTTAGGATGATGTTGATGCTCCTACATTTCTGTAGTGTTGGACAAAAACCTGATCCACAGGAAATGAAATAAGTTGTATGACACTATGCAAAGGGCAGATGAAGATGTTATGCTATACAGCATATACTTTAGTGAATGTCCCATGAATTTAATGGAACTTGCTTTTGAATAAACTTAGTTTTATTGTTAGAATAAATCAGGGTTTGCCCTTTTTTTGAATATGCTTAGAACTGTAGTGTTAGAGTATTAATATTTATTGGGAAATTTGGACAATAATGTTTTTATAATAATGGGAACGTGATTGTGAGATGCTGTATTTTTTATTTTTATTTATTTTACTGGAATACTAAACTAGAGATGAAAAATTTTTTATTAGCTTGATTTTAATATAATGATTATTTAAGGTAGAACAGTAAATTTTGTTAAATTTGCTCCATTTTTAAAAAATATTACTATATTTCAGGAAGAATATATATGAATGTATGTATAATTTATATTTCAGGTAACAATGAAATGATGACCATATTGGTGAATTTTAAACTAAGAATTGTTAGAAAGTTACAACTCAGTTCTAACCATCCATGGCAACGTACATGTTAACAGTATAGTGATCAGCTCCCACACCTGAAGTTGCAGTTGTCAGTTAACAACAAGACAAATCAATACAAAAACGAGAGATCAATGTTATATCCAATAAATAGCTGGTTGAAAAACAAGCAGCAATCAAACAGACTGTGGGGGTTTTGTACGGTGTTCAGATGTTTGCCATTTTGCCAGTAGTGGCCAAAATTGTGGAAACCTTTTGGGAAAAGTGAATTTTTATGCCATCACTACCAAACAAGGAGATCTTGGTCTCATGACTCCAAATAACAGTGTCCCATTGTTCCTCTGTCCAGGTAACATGGGTTTTAGCCCAGTTTAGTCTTTTCAACCTTTGTTTGAGAGATAAAAGTGGTTTTTTTGTGGAATTCCTGCAGTCTGCGCCAAACAGTCCTTGCACTCAACTTCACACTGCATTGCACCATTTCATCTTGTATACACCAAGATGATTTTCTTCTATCACGTAGGCACAGTATCTTAATTCTTCTATCATCACTTGCTGTTGTGCACCTTTTCCTGCCTTTACCAGTGTGGTTTTGTAGTGACTGAGTCTTCTTATATCTCTTCAAAAACTTAGAAATGCCACCTTTGGTTAAGTTTCCACCAAATTTTCTTCTAATTTCTACAGTTATACTGTAGCTTTGTTCACTTAACAATACTATTTTACATGGCTTTCTGGGTGACCAGTCAACTCTTTGCACCATTATTTTAATTTTATTACATTTTACAAGCTCACTAAATGAAAGAACACAAAAAACCCAACCAACTTGATAGCGTTCACATAATACACTGACATATGGTGGATTGACATTTGAAATGAGACACAGGGAACTGTCTCTGAGAAAATGCCAACCCTGAGAGAACTCAGGTAGCAGTATTTATTGAGAAAAAACACAAGCAAAATACAGTATGCATATTCAGAAAACAATGACCTCAACAGGAGATTACTTCACCAGCATGAGAACACACAATCTTGGAAAGTCCCAGATGTTACCTTGCTAGGATGAGATCATACAGCCACAGAAAGTCTCATGGGAAAGTTTGGAAAGTCCCATGAGAAAGCACAACTGTGTACCTTGAACTTTCACCCATTTTCCTGTTCCTTCTAAACTGGCAGAATCAAAACAGGATGAGTCACTCTGAGCAAAGGTACTCCTACCCCCACCAAGAATGCCCACATCTCCCTAGACTTACTGCTAGTATTCAAAGGCCTTACAGAAAATGATAAAATGATCAATAAAATATATTACCACACTGACAAATGTCCTCCTCTCAGCTTTAATACCTAACATCAATAACTGAATCCTATTGTGATCTGATTGGCTCATTGCCAAAACAAGATGACACCTGATTGCCTCTCTAAACATTCATGCTCATTGGCTACAATCAGATGAAGGAAAGCTACCTGATATCAACTTCCTAAGCAAGTTGTGCTTCCTTTTTCTGGTTATTTGGCTACAACTTTTCATAGAATACAGATAATTGAACAAGCTTTGTTGTATTACATTCCTGATCAAATTATCTTTCCATTGATTCATAATTTTATGTTACTACTCCAAACAAGGTGGTGTTATTAGCCATCAAACCTCAAAAATATACTTTTGTCAAAAGGTTTCCACAATTTTGGCCACTACTGTAAACCAAATGCTGTAATTAACTGCTACATTCAAATAATTTTAAATGAAATATGAGTACTTAATATGAATTAGGATGATTGCTGAAATCCAACAAAAGATTATTATTACAAAACATCTACTTTTTGTTTTTCTAGAAATCTTAAGCTAAAATATGTTTTTCCAATTTTATTTGTCTCTATTGTAATGCACTGAGTGGTTTTCTAAGCTTTTTCAAGTCTGATTCATATATTACTGTTTTGATAAGAAGGGTAGGTCTTCTGCATTTTGACTAATGCCAGAGATTTCTAAAATTCCTAATATTTTAAAGTCATCTTAACATTATTGAACAAGCTGAATCTAATTTATTATCTAATTTATTTGCTTATTTGTGGCAATATCTGGATGGTAGTAGCTTTTTATAGTTGTTCTCAAGCTGTGCTCTTTAGAAGAAAGCTCAATCATTTTATTATCAAATTTCATATGCTAATTATGCATGATGTGTGGTTAAGATGTGATATAACACTGAAGAGCTATGGTGGAGTACAGAATTAGTTGACATCGTATATTTCTCTCTCATACATTCAAAAAGAGTATATTTGCAGTTACAATCTCTTTTTTTGTTAAAAGGACAAAATATCAGTTTAACAGACCCATAACAAAACTCTGAGACTGGGATTTAGGCTAATATTATTTGTGTTGTTCATTTTCAGTTGAGTGATGTAAATATAACACTTTGCTAGCATATTCCTAGGAATCCACTGAATAGATTCTTGGCAATAATACATATTCAACATACATTAGTGCAGAAATGTAAACTACTTTAAAAGCTGTTGAGCTGATGTACTTGAAAATAATATCACTATTATAAACAAGAATTTCCCAGTTTTACTCTTTTTTGCGTATAATTTTGTATTTATTGTTATTAAACATAAAAATTCAATGTCTGCATAAACTGTGTGTTGTTTGGGTAGAGTTAATTTTGAGAAATAATTATAATGATATTCATAACAATAATAAGCACATCATAATATTTGCTTATCCATTTTAGTGAATCTTCTATGTAATTAATTATTCTCTTATGCTTTTAAGTGTTTAACTTCTGTTTCTGCTAGTCATTGATAAAACAAATCCCATGTTAAAAATATTCAGTTTCTTCCTTCTTAATTTTGAGTGTTAATCTATCAATTTCTGCACATTCTAATTTTTTTTTTATTATATTTTCATCCGTAGGGATCTCATCATTCTTCCATTGTTGTGCAAACACAATTCTAGCTGCTGTTAACATGTGTAAAATTAAATATGTATTCCCTTTATTGTATTTTTCTGGAAGGGTACCCAACAGAAATATTTCTGGTTTTAAATCTTTGTGTTACTTTACCATTTTTTCTAACCATGTGTGTATTTTTGTCCAATATTTTTTTCCTTTGGGCATGTCCACCACATGTGATAGAACAAACCCGGTATCTGATTAAATTTCCAACGTTTAGCAGACATGTCCTTAAACATCTTTGCCAGTTTTGCTGGTGGAAAGTACCGTCTGTAAAACATTTTATATATATTTTCTTCGTATGCAGTTGATACTGTTAGCTTATAATTCCTATCCCACAATTTCTGCCATTTATCTAACTCTATGGTATAACCACATTTTTAGCCCATACTATTGTTTCCTTTACTTTCTCTTTTTCCATTTTAATGCTCAGTAGGTAGCTATAAATTTTTTAATTAGTTTTTCATCTGCCCCTGTTAGTATCTGATCTAGTTCTGTTGATTCTTTATAAAAGCCATTCATTTTAGCATCTTTCTCCTATCTTGATTGTATTTGCACATGTGGCTACCGTGCTAAATCAATCCCTTAATTATTCAGTTCTTGCTTATTTTTAAGTTCCTCTTTTTCATTCAAGATATCCTTATATCTTGTAATGTTTTTCATGTTGACAACATTCCGATGTATCAGTGCCTCCATTGTGGAGAGTCAGACTGGTATTTTCAAATAGTGTTTTTCTTTAATTTTTGTCAACATTAACAATAATGCATTTTTAACATAATGTCTTTGAAAATACCTATGTATTTTGTTTTTCCAATACCATGAAAAGGCGCGCCGCCCAAGTTGGAGATCATATCCCTCCAAAGTTAATAACCGTCTGTGCCTCAGATTTATCCATTCTTTCACCCATGTAAGTACAAAGGCCTGGTAGTACAACTCCCAATCTGGCAACCCGACCCCCCCTTTGTTTTTAGAGTCTTGCAACATTTTCAGACTTATTCTTGCTTTTTTCTCTTGCCAAATATATTTTGACATTTTACTTAATTCCTCAAAATATTTTTTCCAGCTTTAATGGAATTGTTTGGAACAAGTATAATAATAATCGGCAAGATATTCATTTTATAGTAGCTATTCTTCCTATCAAGGATAATTGTAAGTTTTTTCATTTCTCCAAGTTTGATTATGACTTCTTTAATAGTTACACATCTTGCTGTTAGTTTGGATTCCTAGATATCTTACTTTCTTAACTATCTGGATATCTGTCTTCTTCATGAACTCTTTTTTCTGTTTTATCTGTAAGATTTTTAGCTAGTGTTTTGGTTTTCTCTTATTTATTTTCAGTCCTGCAACTTCACCATAATCTTCTATTTTTTTATTAATTTGGGTCAGTTTCTTGTGGGTCTTCTAAAATAAATACCAGGTCATCTGCAAACATCTGTAGTTTATATTTTTCTTTTTTTATTTCCATACCTTTTATTTCTATATCTTGTCTAATATTTCTATTTAACACTTCCAATGTCAGTATAAATAGTGGAGGGTTCAATGGACATCCTTGTCTTGTACCTTTTTTTATATTGAAGTTCTCTGTCATGTCCTCATGTATGATCACCTTTGCAGTCTATTTAAACTATATAGTCTTAATCAGTAAATTTTTCATCAAAGTCCATATATTTTAATTGTAATAACATAAATTGCCAGTTTACATTATCACATGCTTTCTGCGCATCTAAAAAGATCAGTGCCATTTGTTTTCAGAATGTGCTTCATAATACTCCAGCATGTTCAGCATGATTCTCATGTTATTTTTAATTTGTCTCTTAGGTAAAAATCCATTCTGATCTGAATGTATAAATTCATTCAAAAATCTTTTTAATTTCTCTGCTATTATCAAGGCATATATTTTTAATCAACATTTAGTAGTGATATTGGCCTATAATTTTTAATCTGCACTGAATCTGAATCTTCTTTCTGTATAACAGTAATATTTGCTTCCATCCAAGTATTTGGTATTTTAGCTTCTAACAATACTTCGTTATAAACTTCCAACACGATGGTCCTAGAGTATCTTGTAAATGCTTATAGAGTTCCACCGGTTGATCCTGGTGTTTTATTGTTCTTTTGTCGCTTAATCACCTCTGTTAGTTCCATCACTGTTATCATTTCATTTAACATGGCTTTCATGGTTTCAGGCATTTTAGGTAGTTCAGCTTTTTCCAAGTATTGCTTTATTTTATCTTCTGAGATTTTCTCTTCATCATACAGATTTTCATAAAAATCCTGAATTATTTTCTTTTTCTTTTCATTTGGGTAATGGAAAAGTTCCCTTCTCATCTGCCAATCTATGTATCAATTTCTTTTCTTTCTCCTTTTTTAATTTATATGCTAACCATCTTCCTGGTTTGTTAGCATTTTCAAAAAGTTTTGTTTTACACTTCTAATTTTTTTCTGCCAATTTTTCTTTTTCTATTAGATTCAATTTGTGTTTTATTAGTTCCATTTGATTTATTGAGTTCTTTTTTTGTGGGTCTTTCTGTAATTCTAATTCTAGTCTTTTGTGTTCTTCTTTTAGTGTCTTTCAATATTGTTTCTTTTTCTGGTTTTTTCTTCCTATATTAAGTTATTGCTAGTCCCTGGAAATACATCATTAGCTGTATCCCACACATTTTACAATGAAATCTCTTCTTTTCTATTCTCTTTAAAAAAGAAATCCATTTCTTTTTCCATTGTTTGTGTAAATACTTTGTCCTTTAGTATGGATTGACCCAACATCCATGTCAGTTTTTTTCTTTTGTCCTTTCCACTTAACTTTTACTGGATTATGATTCACATATATATTTGATTCTATTTCTATCTCTTGTACATTTGCTCTTAACTCTGGCGACATCCATATCATATCTATTCTTGACCAAGATTGGTGTCTATTTGAATAAAATGTATATTGATTTTTCTTAGGGTTTATTTATCTCCAAATATCCTGGATACATACTTCTTCCGCCATTTTAAAGAAAATCTTTGGAAGAGTTTTTGTTACCTTTTTGCCTACTTTACTACTTCTATAGTTAAGTTTTGCTTCTACAATTGCATTAAAATCTCTACCATACAGATATTTTCATAGTACATTTCTATAATTTTCTTATGAAGTATTTTGTAAAATTCTTCTTATTTATTATTTGGTGCATATATTGCTGTCAAGGATATATCTTTGTTATTTATTGTTACCTCCACCATCAATATTCTCCCGTCTTCATCTATATAAATTTGTCTGGCATTTATTGTTTCTTTAATATATAAGAACACCTTTCTTTTCTTTTGTTGTGCTAATGAAGAATATAGTTTCCCAATTTTAGGGTGTTCCAGTAATTTATTATGTTGTTTTTTAATGTTAATCTTGTAGACAAATTAAATCTAATTTTAATTTTTGTAGTTTAATAAAAGTTCTTTTCCTTTTCATAGGTGAATTCAATCCAGTTATGTTAATTGAAAATAACTTTAATTGTTCTTCCATCATTTCACTTATAAATGGGTCTTGTTGTTCTAGTTGATCTTGCTCCTTCTCATTCTGCTCGTTCTTTTTTTCCTGGTTTCACTTTCTTCTTGTGTATTTTTCCCTCCTGTTAATTCCTCTTGTATATTATTTTCCATTTTCCATCTTCTCTCTTGTTCCTCATATGGACTGAAGTGGTGGTCATAAAAATCATACGCTTTGTCTAGAGAGTCCAGTCTGTATCTTTTATTGTTTCAAGTAATATACCCTTAGGTATATTTACTCTTGAGTGTCCTGATATATTAGCTATTTATTCAAGTGCTAAACAATGAAATAGCAACTTTTCCCTGATTGCTGTACAACTTTCCTCAGTCATACACATTCCACTTACATAAAATAAATAAACTTAAGACCATCTCACAAAGAAAATATATGAAGTATACTAGGTAGCCTTAGAGCTATCTGCTGTACCGGTAGCATCACTATCAGTGACATAGGGAAATAATTTCAATATTTTTCCTAGGGTGTACTACATTATGGCATCTTAGTTATCCAGAAAGCAAGGTCGTGTTTCCATCCGACTAAGTTTGAGAAACGTTGAACTGCAGTTTTATCATTAATATTTTCTGATAACATAGATACGTTTATGAAATGTGAATTGATTTTAATGAGAAAGAAGTCCTGAATATAAGGCACTTTTCTTTAATCTTCAATGTCACTAATATAAAATACTGTATTTTTGTGCTAGGAATGCTGCTTGAGTTGTAAACTTCAGGTTTTCTTTATTACTCACCATTGGCTCTGTGTCTAACAAAAGCAGTTTAAAAATACAGACTTGAGGAGCAGACAAAAATAAAATAATTATTGTTATGTATTGTATATAGTATAGAGTTGTCAGTTGAAGTTCTCATTTTGGTCCTCTGTTGTAGCGGGAAAATACTCTTTCCTGATTGGTTGTTTGGCTGATCAGTTTCCTATAAAAGGAGCTGTGTCAGCCAAGAGTTCAGTTGCCTCACAGGCAGTATTGAATAAAGAGCTGTTAGAAATCACTTTGGCCTCACCTCCATTCTTCGTCCAGTACTTAACACTGCGACAAAGGTGGGATTGAATGGAAACAGGCTGCAAAGAGCCGATCACTGCGAGCTGAGCCACTCAGAGCTGAATCACCAGAGCTGATCCACAGTTGCTGCTACTTCATTGACCATAGATACCTCAACCCAGATTGCCTGGGGGCTCACACTGGTCTCTTGGAAAATGGCTGCACTACTGCCTTTTGCTCCATACAACCCAGCCTCTGAGATATGGGACTCCTACCTTGCTCGCTTTGACTGCTTCCTCGAAGCCAATGACTTTGCTGAGATCACTGATAACAGGAAAAGGGCACTTTTCCTAAACTTCTGTGACCAGAGATCTTTGAGATGGCCAGGGCTATGCTCGCTGCACTGGCCATTCAGTCTGTGCCATGGGACATGCTGCAGAGCAAGCTACGGACTCACTATGTGCCCAAACCTTCATGAATTGCACTTCAGCATGCTTTCCATCATCGGAATCATGCTGAAGGTGAATCCATCAACAAATACATTGCTGTCCTTCAAAAGGCAGCCCTGTAAAGTGAGTTCAGGGATTTAGATGATGCTCTCTTGGACAGAGTGGTCTGTGGTATGGGGGATGTCAAGCTACAGTGGTGCTTCTTTGCAAAAACAGACCTCACCCTGCAGATGGTGCTCGACAAAGCACAAGCAGCCGAAATGTCCAACCAGTCAATGGCTGAGGTTCAAAAATCAAACAGCCCACCAGCATTGTGGAAACCAGTCACTGTACACCATGAAGATGCTAACCATGATGAATCAGCAGATGAGGACAATGACGTCTGTTGTCTCAAATTCTCCAAGGGAAGAAATGTGGTCACAGAAAAGAGGAAACCAACATGTGCTGGTTGTGGTGGCAATCATCTGCAAATGGCATGTAAGTTCAGGAACACCGTCTGTCAAAGATGTGAAAAAAAGAACATTTGGCCAGGGTCTGTCACACAAATCAACTGACAGCTACCATTGTGAGCCCAGAAACCTGCCCCAAAAGAATGCAGAAAAGATGACAGAATCATGGAGAGGACTGTTTCAACATCTCCAGAGGCATCTGCAAGGCAGAAGCAGTCATTGGTCAAGCAAGCCTCTCCTCTTGCAAGAAGATCCATGTCACCATCCTGATTGAGGAGTCCCCTTACCACATGGAGGTGGACATGGGATTTCAATGACCATCGTCTCTTGGAGTACAGTAAAGAGATTGGCGCCAAAAATCTCTAAAAGACAGTTGGACTTCCACCATATTCATCTCCGAAACTACTAGGGGAAAGCATTCCTGTTGTTGGAACTGGCACCGTTAGAGTATCTTTCAGGGACTTCTTGGGCCCACTGTGACTGCTCATAGTGGAGGGCTCCCTACCAAGTCTCCTAGGACTGGACTGGTTCTCCTCCTTGGATCTGGAAATCATTGGCATCAACTCCATGACTCTGATATCGAGCCCTTAATCTCTGATTTTGCAGACATCTTTGACACAAACCTAGGCAGGTATACGGGCACACCCATCTCATTCAACCTTGACTCCCAGATAGCTCCGATCCAAATGAAGCCACAAAGAGTTCCATTCTTCTTGCACTCATAGGTTGATGAGCAGCTCAACAAGCTCATCAGCCAAGGAATCCTGGAACCTGTCGACCATGCAAAATGGGAGACTCCAATTGTGACCCATGTGAAGCCGGACGTTTCTGCCCACATCTGCGCAGACTATAAATGTACATTAAATAACGCACTACAGCAAAATGCGTACCCGGTGCCCATGGTCCAACATCTGTGTCAGAGTATTCATGAACTGGCAGAGACATAATTAACAAAGTCAGCCAATGGGAGCTGAACTGGGAGATGAGAGTATGGGCATGGCTTAGCTCCATGTTCTCAATTCTGAAAGTGAAACTAATAATCTATTCTGAGCTCCTGAGTTTGTGTTTTTACTTCCATGTTGGAAGAAACTACTAAGGTATTGTAAACCTTACTTCAAATTGTTATTATGTATATAAAGTTATTGAATCCTGCTGAATCAGTCATCTGTGTGTGTTTTCTGGATTTGAATTTTTATTGCAAAATCTAACAATCTGCTGCATTCTCTGGGTGAGGGTATAGTCTTCACTAAACTGCACCTTGCCCAAGCCTACCAACAGCTATCAGTTGACGACACCACATCTGAGGTCCAGGTGATTGTAACGCATCGAGGTGCTTTTAGATGTTGCTGTCTGCAACTTGGGGTGAGCATGACACCTGGACTTTTCCAGAGCCTGATGGAGCGTCTCTTGCAAGGCACCCCAGGTGTCATCCCCTATTTTGATGATGTCTTAGTGTCAGCGGCCAACAACGCCAAACTCCTCGATCATCTGTGAGTGGTACCCATAGTTTCCAGGAATTTGGCCTCAAAGTTAAAAAAGAAGAGCAAAGATCACTGTTCCACAGGTAGAGTTCCTCAGCTACCTTATTGATGGATTACATCCTACACAGGCAAAGGTCCAAGCCATCCAGGAAGCTCCCACACCCAAGAACAAGCCCGAACTCCAGGCACTGGGACTCTACAACGTCTTCTTGCCACACAAAGCATCCATAGTTGAGCCTCCATCATTTGTTCGACAAAAAGATGTTTTGGCCTTGAGGTTGAAAAGAAGCTGCTGCCTTTTCTCTGTCAAGGAGCTGCTATCTTCAAACAGCGTCCTAGTGCAATGCAACGAGAATCTTCCTTTGGTTCTCACCTGCAACACCTCTCCATTGTGCATCAGTGCTGTTTTAAGCCACTGATTCCCAGATGGAAGAGAGGCCCCGATCACTTTCTTCTCATGGACCTTATCATCGGCTGAACAAAACTACAGCCAGCTGGACAAGGAAGCTTTGGCTGTGGTCGCATGAGTCAAATGCTTCCATGAATACCTCTACAGCAAACCATTAGACCTTGTGACTGATCACAAGCCACTATTGGGCCTGCTCACTAGGGACTGTCAAATGCCACAGGTTTTGTCCCCTCACATGCTGCACTTGACTATGTTCCTAGCTGCATACAGTTACCACTCCTGCATTGGCTGGGTAAGACACTTTGCCACACCAACACCCTCAGCCGATGCCCGCTCCTGACTGTTGTGGAGGATCAGACTCCAGCATCATCTGTTTTATTAATTGAAGACCTTGTCAGGAGTTACTTCAATTAAATCATGAGCCTTGAGCCACACTCCCAAAACTAAAAATATATTTATTTGAAGGTAACATTCTACATCTGGCATTTACCTAGGCATAGTCAACTCTGAGATATGTAATTCACTGTCACCCTTGATCCTGCTTTCCCCCCCCCACCCCTCTGGGTGTATCATCCAATGAAAAATGTCCATAGCCAAGAGTCATCAATCATGCTCCCCAATTAGATTTTTGCGCGGCAGAAACTTTAGTCATCTAATCAGTGTTTGAAGAAAATATGAATGGAATGTACTTTCGATTCCACACTGCCGCCTGTTCTTTGAAAGTCCCCCCCTTCTTTCTGTTGTCAACTATAAAATGTGTATACAAAATCTTTTATGAGTTGACAGATCTGCTGTCCGGTCTCATTACAGCATTGGAGATTGCTGCACACTCCTCCAAGGACCATGTCATTGCCCAAGTGCTCAACTGGGTTTGGAGGGGTTGGCCGAAGGGGCCAGTCAGCATAGAGTTCCTTCCTTTCCACATCTGGCAACATGAGCTGTCTGCTCAATGGGGCTGCCTACTCTGGGGAAGTCATGTGGTGGTACCCCAGAGGCTGTGGCGGCCAGTTTTGGAAGCTCTTCACGTAGGCCATCCAAGTATCGTGAGGATGAAGGCAGTCGCCTTCAATTACGTCTTATGGCCCAACTTAGACAAGGCCATCGCTGATTGGGTTGCCTCTTGTCAGCTTTGCCAAGAGTCAAGGCCAGCCCCCCCCCATCTGCTCCAGCACGCAAGTGGGAAGCACTCAAGACACCTTGGTCGAGGGTGCATATTGAGTTTGCGGGGCCCTTCCATGGACAGACTTTTATGGTGGTTATGGATGCCTAATCAAAATGGCTTGAGGTGGTACTCAGGACATCGACCACCTCGGATGCCATGATCAAGGCCCTTAAAAGGCTGTTTGCAACTCAAGGACTGCCAGACATCTTCATTTTGGACAACAGGCCACACCTCACATCAAGCCAGTTCGAGCTGTTCCTCGCTGGTTACAGCATTCATCATACCCTGATTGCACTATTCCATCCTGCTAGCAGCGGGCAGGCTGAGTGGATGGTCCAATCAGCAAAGGAAGCACTTGCAAGGATGGGCCTGGGGGACTGGCAAACATGGATAGCCAAGTACCTCCTGGTCCAGCACATCACACCAAGCTCCACCACCAACAGGAGTCCGGCTGAATTCCTAATGGGTCACCACCTACGGACCAACTTGGACCAGATGTACCTGGACTATTCCTCAGAGATCCCTGCAGACTCGACCTGCCAGCTCCAGTCATTCTCACTGGGCGACCTTGTCTATGCCCACAACTATGCCGGGGCACCTTCCCGGATTCCTGCCTGGGTAGTGGACATTACTGGCCTGCATTCTTACAGGGTGGCGCTCGGAGATGGCAGGTTGTGGCACCACCATATTGACCTACTGCGTGGCTGCCTCAGAACCTCTGTCTGCCACCAGCCAGAGAGACAACCCCAGCTAAAGACATGCCAGCTCAGCCACCAAAAACAACGGTACCGACAAGGGACTGTGGTGAGTCACAGATGCCTACTGACTCAGTTCTTCTTGTGTTAGAAGCACCAGTAACTGAGTCCTTGCTGCTGCCACAAGCTATACCTGAAGCAGCATCAGCCACTTCACCTAGTCAAGGCTCTGGAGCTACTGGTCTTGAGATAGAACCTCGTAGATCAGAACAGACACATCACCGCCCTGCCTACCTAAAAGACTACATATGTTAGATTGTTATTTTGATCATCATAATGTTCCGTCTTGGTGGGGAGGGGTGTTATGTATTATGTATAGTTGTCAGTTGAAGTTCTCATTCTGGTCCTCTGTTGGAGTGGGAAAATACTCCCTCCTGATTGGTTGTTTGACTAATCAGTTTCCTGTAAAAGGAGCTGTGTCAGCCAGGAGTTCAGTTGCCTTACAGGCAGTATTGAATAAAGAGCTGTTAGAAATCACTATGGCCTCACCTCCATTCTTTGCCCAGAACTTAACAATTATGTTCCTTCCTGAAGTCCTAAACAAATCAACTTCTGAGTCTAGAGAAATGCAAACTTAAGGTCATCTGCTGCAGTTCTGTTTCTCAGGAATTTATTGCATTATTGAGTTAAGATATGTATAGAAAATAATGTAAAGGATAATTCTAATTTTTCAATATTCATTTAAAGCACAATGATAAGTTCAGTAGGTAGAACAGAATTTATTGTAAATTCCACTAACCTTACTTTGTTTATAAATATTACCTCATCACCATGGCAACCAATTGTGGTCATCTTTAACAATAATTAACAGTAATACATTAGAGACAATAGATGATGAAAAAATAGGCATCTTTTTCATAATGAACCCATTCTGTTGAGAGTTGGAATGGACTGTGTTTATCTTATCCATTTTAAAATGAATTTGATAATCTTACTAGTTAATAAAATGTACAATTAAATTGTTCATTTAAAATATGATTCATATATTAGGTTGTTCCTACCCTAAGCATTTTTCACAATTGAGCCCAAGTGCGAACTCTAGCTCTCTTCATCCTAAGCTTCTGTGTCTCTTATCTTGGCATATAATATAAGTCAGGGGTCTCAAACTGGATTTTTTCAAGGGCTGGATCAGCACTGTAGTTCTTGTCTGCGGGCTGGTGGGGAGATGGGACCAACGCCTCCTGCAGCACCCTGCCAGCAAAAACGGGATATGGGGGCCACATGAGGCCCTCTGTGCCACATTTTCAGCCTGGACAACTTTTTGCAGCACCCTGGGTGTGGGGGGCCTCATGCAGCCCCCGTGCACCTCATTTTCAGCCTGGACAGCTTCCTGCAGCACCCTCCCACTAAAACAGGACATGTGGGACTCATGCACCCCGATTTGGATGGCAGTATGCTGCAGGAGGCCATCCAGACTGAAACAGGGCACAGGGGGCCCTCACACAGCCTCCCGCACACTGTTTGGCTCCCAGAGGCACTGCAGGCCAGTCCTTTGCTATTTCCAGATATGTCTAGATAAGTTAGAAAAAATAATATATAAAAATATATGAGGCTTCAGTGAACAGTTATAATAAAAACATCTGACTTGATATAATTGAATCTATAAACTAAGCTTTCTCCAATTCTGGAAGCTGTTGTAGTCCAATATATTTGAAGGACACAGGGTTGGAGAATTTTTTCCTAGATATTCAAGAATGCTTCTGTTGTTCATCTGAATAATCACTATCCCATTGTTATTATTCCATTATTGAGTCCCTTTATGCTGGTTCTTAATCAAATGATTTGAGTAAATTAATGAAAAGGGTTTTAAGAAAAATTATATAGTTCTCTGTTATACAGTTTTCAAGAGTATACATTCATTCATTATAGGGATTCAATAGGAAATAGTATGAGTGATCTTCCCTGTAGCCATAATAAATATTTCACTGATCTTTTGAAAACATTTGAAAATTTTGCTGTAATTGATTGTGGTTTTGAAAGTTATTTTGTATTCAATTCAGCAAGTAGAAACTAAGGGAAAATGCATTCCCTTGTCTAGTCGTCTCCTAAAGAGTTATTGGGAAAGTTGTTTGTATGTTTCTCAGACAGTAACATTTATTACCGTGACCACTCTTATTGCTGTTAGTTTTAAACATTGATTTTAGTATATAAGGGAAAATGAATTAAGTTTTTCAAATTCAGTGTGCTTATTGCTTGGTACTTCAAGGCAAAACTTTTCATAGTTATCTTGGTTCATTTTTTAAGTCATCTACTTATAAATGCATTAAAAGGGGAAAGGTAGAATTATATACCCAGCAATAGTAGTATCAAGTGGCATTTTAACACTAAATCAGTAATGTAGAAAGCCACGTCCCACTATTTTTTTAAAAAGTGCATTTTATGTCCAGAATCTCTGAAATCTAAAAGCAAATTTAACTCAATACTTAGACCAAAAGTTCTCTTTGTGTACAGTGCAGGAAACAATTGAGAAATCAGCCCAGAACATGTGTGTTGTCGTATATATGTCAAAGATTATTCACCACATATCTCTGTTTTTTGTATCTTCATATGAATGACTCCAGAAGTGTTAGCAGTGTGATATCAATGTATTCTTTCAGAAAACATCTATTCTGACCTTACCTGCCTCTGTTGTAAATTCTGAATTTCCATACAGGTAGTCCTTGATTTATAACTATTCATTTAGTGACCATTGAAAGTTACAATGGCATAGAATTAAGTAACTTAGACCATTTTTACACTTATGACCGTTGCAACATCCCCATGGTCACATGATCAAAATTTGAAATTAGCATGTATTTATGACAGTTTGCAGTGTCGGGGGGGGGGGTGTTTGTCATGTGATCATCTTTTGTAACCTTCTGACAAGCAAAATCAATAGGGAAGCCAGATTCACTTAACAACCATATTACTAAGTTAACAACTGCAACAATTCAGCAAACTGTGGCAAGAAGGGGGCAAACTCACCTAATAAATCTCTTGCTTAGCATTGAAAATTTTGGGCTCAGTTGTGGTCATAAGTTGAGGACTACTGTATCTGTAATACTACAATGTTTGCATAACCAAGGCTAATTAATATATATGTGCACTTATTAATACAGTTTGAACAGTTTGAAAGCTAGGTTTTTGTTACAAAAAGACAGGCATTTTAGTAATTTTTTCCTTATTTTTGGTCAGTCTGAAAGAATAATATTTTTATGATTAATTTTATAACAATATCTTCTAAAATGATGGATTAATAGCACGGTTAATTTAAGAGGATCATTAAATGTGACTGTGCAACTAAAATAATGTTAGCTAAGTTGTAGGGAGATATTTATTTTAACTCTATCTGGGAGTGTTCCATTGCTCAACTCTAACCGAGTTTGAACTATTTATTGAAATAACTCCTAAAAATAAAAATAAGTCCCCCAGTTCTCACCAGTGATACATTCTCTAATTTTAAAAAACAGATAACCCATTCTAATACATTCCAGTAATACTGATTTTAAACAGCATGCTTTAGTGATGTCAACTGTGAAATTTTAAACAGCAGTCTGCCAAATCTAATGATTTTACTAATCTTATTAAAAGGGGAGGATTACACTGTGAATAATCTATCTCAACTTTATTGTAATAATTTTGCTGGTTACCAGGTGGGGTGGCAGTTGAAAAATTTGGTGAATGCACTACGAGAGGATCCGAGTGGTGTTATCTTAACTTTGAAAAAGCGACCTCAGAGCATGCTTACCTCAGCACCAGCTTTACTGAAAAATATGAGATGGAAGCCCCTTGCTCTGCAGGTAACAATGCTTAATCATACATCATACACCATCATTTTAGTTTTGGATTATCTCAGTGCTGCTTTATTGTGCTTCATTTCAGCAGCACATGTGGATTTAATCTTGTATGCTTTGAAAATGCTTTGTGAAATATCTGCAGATTTATTTGCTATCTTAAATTAATACTAAATCCACAGCTTGCAAAGTTGAGGCAATCTTTTATTCCTCAGTTTTAAATGTATATATAACCTGAATTCTACATATCCTTTTTAAAATGCATAAAATTATATGCCTTATTAAATAAATAATTTAATATCAAGTAAAAATAAAATACTAATCTCATGTTTGTGTCTTTTTGTTTGTTCATTTTTGAATTGTGAATCTCCTTCCTCTGTTTAATGATCAAGTGATACTTTGCAGAATAGAAGGAAATCAGTGGGTGCAAACCAAATTTTAAGTTGCTTGAGTTCAAGATGAGTTGTCCCAATTTTGGTAGAAGTGTTTGATGCTGTTTTCAACATTTTGGGAATGTTCTGTGTTTAAGCTGTCCTGAAATGGATTGTTTTTTAGCTTGAAATGATTCAGATTTTAAATTCTTTCTATATCACTAGAAGGAAGGTGTCCTAAGTACATGGATTATTTCAATTTTCCAGGCAAAAGAAAATAATCTTTGTATATTGGCTCCAAGCCAAGTGACATTTACTCGTTCCACCATATTGTAGATACCACATGTAGATTTTTGGAGAAGTTGTTTAAAAGAGTTAGGGGCTTGGAAAAATATCTACGTTTATTTTTGAAGACAATTTAGTAGGTTGTTGCCATATATTGAGATATTGTTGCTCTTATAAACAGCACTTTTAAACTATGTTTGTATATTTTTAGAAACAAAAATAATAAAATATGAATTAAGAAAATGCTACTTTTGCGGTATAGGTCCGCACATTGTGTTAAGTTAATAATTATTTGACATGGAAATAGAGCTATTGTGTAATTTTAAGTTTGAGGTGTGGCATTGCTAAACTGATCTGGAACATATTTGTAAATTTTCAAAAAGACCAACAGGAGTGATATTTATAAATTTTATTTGTATAATTTGGACTAAAATTAAAGATTGTTTGTTTGTTTGTTTGTTTGTTTTGACTGCCCATCTTACCACAAAGTAAACTCTTATAAAGTTTACTTCACCATTTGTAAAATTTAAGGAAATACATGTCTGTAAGCAATTTTAAAAATATCAGCCTGTCATTGGAAGAAATACAGAGAGAGATAAGGAGGGCAGTGTCAGAAATAGTTGTTCTGCCTCAAGGAGCTTCCAAGCTAGGCTCTTATTACAATACAAATTCATAGACATCTTATGGAATTGCATTTTAAATGTTCCAAGATTAACTATAATGTTTTCTATAGGGTTTGTAGTAAGCTGCTTTCCTTTTCTGTGCATTCATGTTTTTAGTGTGTAAATGTTTCTACTCAATATAAAAACACATAAAGTAATTTCAATAATAACAGATTCTGTTATATAATATTTATGTCATAGCTTTTCGTTAGTATATTTTACCCTCAACTTTATTTAATGCATTTGAAGGAATGAATAAGAAATGTGTTCCTGGTTTTGTATGGAAAATTGGATGGGCAAAATTTCATTAATTAGTACAATTATTCGATACTATCTGATAATTCTGAGATTAGATATATCCCACATTTAAACAGTGTACCTTGAAATTGAGACACTAGAGAGTGAATGACAAAATGTTGTCATGCATACTGTGATGTCATAAAGCAAAGTGCTCTCTTCAGTGTTTGCATTTGAGGAGGCATGTTGTGTAGTGCTATCACAATACTCATTTTATCACTTGCTCTCTCTTCCTCTCTATTAGACACTAGGGTGGTGGGCGGTGAAATTTGTTTTAGATCTGAAAAAATACTGTGATATGTAAGTGAAATAAATAAATCTTTGTGACTTTCCTATATAATCCCTGAAAGCAGTTATGAAAAGATCAATATATATGCCAATCATCATACTACTGTACAGATAGTCCTCAATTTACAACTATTCATTTAGTGGCCATTCAAAGTTACAATGGCACTGAAAAAAATGATTTCTAATCAGTTTTCACACTTATGAATGTTCCAGCATCCCCATAGTCACATGATCAACATTTGGGCACTTGACAGTTGTCATGTACCCTGTTTCCCTGAAAATAAGACCTAGCATGTTTTTTACAAATGCGCCTAATATAATCCTTACCCCCCAAATAACCCCTGCTTAAGAGCCTGCACAGCTGGCCGGCCACCATTCCATCTGGATGCTCATGGTGCCGTAGCCACAAAGCAAGGCAGGGTGGTGGAGTTTCTCCATATACCTTGCATCGGCTTACCAGAGGACCCCACAGCCAGGCCATCCATGTCCTGATACCTGCCTTGAGGCAGCAGCACCAACAGCCATGTGCAGTAGGAGCCCATGTTGCCACTGGCCCACTTCTTCTGCTTGCTGTAACAGAATGGGAGGCCAAGCAGTGTGCTGGTGCTGCAACTGTGAGGCAAGGCAGGTATCAGGTGTGGATGGCCTGGCTGTGGGGCCCTGAGGTAAGCCAGTGTGGGGTAATGGGCAGCTCCATCTCCCCTGCCTCGCGGCAGCAGCGCTAATAAGCCACATGGCCTCCTATCCCACCATGAGCAAGCAGAAGAAATGGCCCTCCAATACATGGGGGGGAAAAAGACAATCCCTGAACATAAGCCCTAGTGCTTATTTTAGGGCCCAAAAGTAAATAAGACCCAGTCTTATTTTTGGGGAAACATGGAAGTTTATGATAGTTGTGCTATCCTAGGGTCATATGATCACCATTTGTAACCTTCCCAGTTGGCTTCCAACAAGTCTATGGGAGGAATCCAGGCTTGATGAACAACTCATAATTCAATTAACTGCAGTGATTTGCTTAATGATTATGGCAAAAAGGTCATAAAATGGGGTGCAATAATTGCCTTGCTTAGCAACAGAAATTTTGGGCTTGATTGTGGTCATAAGCTGAGAATTACCTGTACATAACTAATCTACATATACAAATATTATGTTATTTTGCTGTTATACTGCTCTACTTCCTAGAGGATCCAGAACTCTGCACAAAAGAAAAAGTAAGAACAATCAAAAAATTAAAGTTTATCCTAAAATAAACTTTATTATTTTAATAAAACCAATTAAGAAGAAAAATAACAGTTCTCAAAAGAAACCAGAATGCTGCATAAAGAACTCTCTGACAAATTGAAAGATGAAAAGGACTAGCATAAAAAGTGGAAAGAGCGGCAAATAAAGCCAGTCCACATTGGCACAAGGAGTCCTTTTCTAACATAGATATAGAGATGTTCTCTACCTTTCACTGAATCTTTTAAAAATAGAGAGGTAACAGTGGCAGAGGAAATTGAAGGAAATGTTGTGAATTGAAACTAATAGGAGATCAACACTGTTTTTCCCCTTAAAGTTTAGATTTTTAGGCAAAAGATTGTAAAGGTTTCTGGTTCAAGAAAAAAATGTTTCAGTAAAAAAATATATGCTACACCTAAGAACTCTTGTTAGAATACTTTTTCTGTATTGCTAACAAAGGTTTAATGAACACATTAGGAAAACAGATTGCATACCCTAAACCTTTCATTACAGATAGTCCTCGAGTTACGACCACAACTGAGCCCAAACTTTATGTTGCTAAGTGAAACATTTTAAAGTGAGTTTGCCCATTTCATCACTTTTCTTGTCACAGTTGTTAAGTTGAACCATTGCATTTGTTAAGTTAGTAATATCGTTGTTAAGTGAATCTGGATTCTCCATTGACTTTGCTTGTCAGAAGTTCACCAAAGGGCATTATATGACCTGGGGACACGGCAACAATCATAAATATGAACCACTTGCCATGCATCTGAATTTTGATCATGTGTCCATGAGGATGCTATAAGGATCATAAGTGTGAAAAATGGTCATGTCACTTTTTTCCAGTGCTGTTGTAACTTTGAACAGTCACTAAATAAACTGTTATAAGTCGAGGACTACCCATGCTGTCTTCATCTAGGCAACAAAATATTATTTTTATTTATAATCTGGTATATTCTGTATTAAATTGTATTGTATTTATTCCAATTCCATAGACACTTCTTGTGTCTCTATAACACATTTTATAGATTTTTGCTTTAGTTGCTGATCGCAGCAACTACAACTATGCAATATTGAATGTATGCATTTTAAGGTTTAACATTTTTTAAGTTTTATATTTTATCTCTTTTTAAAACTAACATATGATTTTGTTTATTTTTGGTGTAATTGCTGTATCTTCCAAGAAGAAGGGGAATACCTAAAATCTCCAGTCACATGCTAAAATGCTATATAGTCAGGAGGTAGGATTAATTATACTATTTCAACTTTTGCATTTGTTTTTATTTTTAAGAATGAGATATTGAAGATGATAATAAGGGGCCTGTATAAGCGCACAATCGTGCCTACCATCCCTGTCCTATTGTCCCCAATTATTAGTTCCTATTTCTTATATTTAAACTTAGGTTTATTCTTATATCTATTGTATTGTAAGCTTTTGACAAAATGAATAAATAAATAAATAAAATAATCTTATCTCTCACACACAGAGTGAAAATCACTAAGATGTTAAGTCATGAAGATGTTATGAGAAGATTGAGATACCCAGATTACACAGACTCAGCTGTTTTACAACAGCTAAAAAAGTCAGTTTAAAATAAAGAAATGCCTAAAAATTTCAGATCAAAATATGGGAATGGCAGGACATAACCGCACCATATGAATTAGCACTTCATCATCTAAATTACATTGCAATCATTATTTATTAAACATAACCTTTATTAGGCATTGTTTGTAATATCTTTCCTTATAAGAAATACAGCCTTATTCCAGAATTCTCTTTTTTAGAGAATACATAATCATGGCTGGCTTGAAAGTTAAGATTGCAAGTCCATTGCTGATATTTCTGGTTTGTCTTCTAAGAATTGTAAGAATTTCTCCAATAACAATTTATTTTTAAGTGGGCTTGAATAATACTGAGTAACCACCAACTGTATCAACTGGAAATCAGCTATAGCTTAATATCTGCTTCACCATTCATATACTTGGCTTTCCAAAGAATTCCTATCTGCAAAAGTGGAAATAGCAAAGTTCTTTTGGAATTGTCAGCAGCAGTCACCTTATCCTTAGACTATTAAATGTTGCTGAATTAGATATTGGGTTTCTGCCCAAACAACAAATTAGAGAAGGCTGTGCTGAAAGATTACATGGATTTTATGATTTTTGATTCGAGAGTATTCCTGTGATTTTTAATGAAAGCTCCAATAGGAAATAAGTTATACTTTTATAATAAATAAATAACAATCTATTAACAGAAGAACAAATGCATCTTACCACTTGCTATATAGCAGTGATGGCTAATCTTTTCCATGTCATGTGCCAAAAGCCATGATGCAATGTGCGTGTACTGCATATGTGCGTGACCCCCTGCGTGTGCACCGAGTGCCTCTGTGCATACGTGTGCAACCCCTGCCCCCTGCACATGCATGCACATCTCCTGTGCATGCATCTCCCTCACATGCGCGGCAGATACCCGACAATCAGCTGGCTGGCGGGGGATGCATGCGTATGTACAGTGGGGCTCTTCCAGGTGACCTCTTGTGTGCCAGCAGAAATGGTTCTACGTGCCACTTCTGGCATGCGTGCCATAGGTTCACCATCACGGCTATATAGCCATAAGTGGATATTGTGACCCATACACATGCTTATTCTGTGTTCCCTGTATGCAAGGCGCTGATATAATTTGTGTAGTAAAGTTTATTGAGGTTTTACATACTTTTCTACTGCAGCAGATCAAGATGCCAGTGTTTTGCATGTACAAACTGAGTTATTCAGCTTGTTTGGGGATACAGTTTTTATAGTTTGACTGTTTGGATGAAAGGGATTTTTATTTCATAAAGGTACTAGACTCAGGTGTTCAAGTTGGGAGTGCAAATAAGATTGTGTGTGTTCATGTGATTAGTAGTGGTTTTATTGAGCCCAAATAGAGTTTTATTTGTTTGAGGATTTTTGTTTATTTGCTCAATAGAATTCTTCGTTTTTAACTTGTATGCTGGAGATAGATGGGCAGCCATATATATTGAATGTGCGTCTGTGTGTGTGTGTGTGTGTGTGTGTGTGTGTGTGACCGACTGATTGATTGATTGATTGATAAATAGTTTCTATTGACATGAAAACTGAGTAATACACCTTTGGCTGCATATCTTCATATATTATTTACAATGTGTTGTGATTATCTGTAGATTGGCTGAAATCTTTTTTTCATAGTAAATCGGGGAGCAAAAAAGAGGAGCAGTTATACAGGGCTTGTTGATGACTTGAATGAAAATGTTATTTAATTTACATTCTGTTTCTTTAAATGGATAACATGCTATTCTTGTGGTTGGAGTAATGCCTATGGAAATGTATTCCTCCTAAAATCTGTTTTGCTCTGTACCTTTGAATGTAAGCGTACTTGACTCTCTCTTCTTTGTAGCAGCCCCTGAGTTATTGGAACACTGCTATCATGTCTCCCCTAGTCCTTCTTTTCATTAGACTAGACATACCCAATTCCTGCAACCGTTCTTCATATGTTTTAGCCTCCAGTCCCCTAATCATCTTTGTAGCTCTTCTCTGCACTCTTTCTAAGAGTCTCAACATCTTTTTTACATCATGGCAACCAAAACTGAATGCAGTATTCCAGTGTGGCCTTACCAAGGCATTATAAAGTGGTATTAAAACTTCACATGATTTTGATTCTATCCCTCTGTTTATGCAGCCTAGAACTGTGTTACCTTTTTTGCAGCTGCTGACATTGCTGGCTCATATTTAAGTGATTGTCCACTAGGACTCCAAGATCCCTCACACTGTTACTACTATTGAGCAAAGTACCACATTCACTGTACCTGTGCACTTGATTTTTCTTGCCTAAATGTAGATTTTTCTTGCCTAAATGTAGAATCACCATTTCACCATTAAATTTCATTTTGTTAGATAGAGCCCAATGTTCAAGTCTGTCAAAATTTGGGTTAGACAGCATCACCACCAGATGGATTTGTAACTGGCCCACATTTTTCTACTTTATCTAGTAGTAGGCTGTGGTCTATCAAATGCCTTACTGAAGGCCAAGTAAATTATATCGACAGCATTCCTCTGGTCCACTAATTTTGTCACTTTGTCAAAGAATGCACAATGTAATTGTAATTGAAGACTATGAAATGGAAGCACAAAACAATTTGTAAACCAACCGACACATTGTATGTATATATATAGAAGATGGCTTGATGTTTTTATGTTTTGTTTGTCTATGTTTGTCTTAAAAACCAATAATTTTTTTTTAAAGAATGCAATAAAATTAGTCTGGCATGATTTGTTTTTAACAAACCCATGTTGGCTTTTGGTTATTACTTTGTTTGCTTCTAGGTGTTCTCTGATTCGTTGTTTGATTATCTTTTCCAGAATCTTCCCTGATATTGAGGTCAGGCTGACAGGACTGTAGATTTCTGGATCTATTTTTTCCCCTTTTTTGAAGATGGGAACTACATCAGCTCTTTTCCAGTCCTCTGGCAGCTCCAGAATCTTTGAAAAATATAGTTCAGTAGTTCTGAGATCTCATCTGCCAGTTCATTCAGAACCTTGGGGTATAATCCATCCAGTCCTGACAATTTGAACTCATCTAGGGTAGACAGGTGTTCATTCATCATTTTCTTCCCTATTTTAACGTGTTCCTATTCTGTTTTTTGTGGTGCTGTTTTTGATAGGTTGGACTGTTGCTTCCCTTTGTGTAAAGACAGATGTAGGAGTAGGATTCAAATTTCTTAACAACCGGTTCTGTGAGCATGGCCTAATTTGTGGGTGTGGCTTGGTGGTCATGTGACTAGCTGGGCATAGCTAGGTGGTCATGTGACTAGAATGGGTATGGCTAGGTGGTCATGTGACTGGGGTGGGCATGGCTAGGTGGCCATGTGACTGGCAAACAAAATATAAGTGGTCCTCGCTTAATGGCCAGTTGCTTAGCAAGTGTTCTAATTTATGACTGACCTCCCCAGAGCTACTTGACCTGTTTTTGGAGTTTTGACAGCCATGCACACACACACACACACACACACACACACACACACACACACACACACACACACACTTATGACCAGTTACAACATCCCACACAGTCATGTGACTGAAGTTTTCTGTTTTTTGCCAGTTTCCAACAATTCCTTTTAGTTTCCAGTTAAAAATGCCGATTGGGGAAAAGAGACTTTTTTAACAACCAGTGTTTGCTTAATGACCACAAGGTTCACTTAACGACCATGGTGTTTGCCTAACCCGGGGTCTGCAACCTTAAACACTCAAAGAGCCATTTTTCTATTTTCTTTTAAATAGATCTCTCTCTGTCTCTGTCTCTTTCTCCCCCCTCTCATCTTTCTCTCTCTTCTCTCTTTTTCTTTCTCCCTCTCTCTCTCATCTCTCCCTCTTGTCTTTCTCTCTTTTCCTCCTTCCTCCTCCCTCTCTCTGTCCCTGGGGGGGAAGGAACATCTGAACTTGTACTGAGTGGTGGGGATCTGATGATCCAGTACTGTAGACCAGATGGCTGGCAGGGAGATGGGGCAATCCTGCAGTTTCCAAAAAAAATAATGCTTCTGGTGAGTAAGAAGAGAAACGCATTGGGAGGAGACTTGGTGGGTGTAAGAGGGGCGGCAAGCGCTTCATGGCCCTGAGGGGGTCAAGTCTCCCTGCTCCCATCATCTTCACATGAGGGTATCGCTGGCAGCTGCTTCCTGTGCTGACAGCAGTCAACCTGGCTGCTTCCCTCCTCCTTCTCGGCCTCATACATACAGAGCAAAGACTCACACATTTCACGGTCCTGGAGGGACTTGCCCACGCACCGACTTCTTGCAGAAGATCCTCCTGGTGCCGTGTGTGCACGCTCTACCCAAGAAGGAGGAGAAGAGTTGCTGAACTTTTCTTCCTTCCCTTCCCTTCCCTTCACAGCAGAGCTCCTCAGAAGGCAGCTCCTGTGGCCTGGCTGTCCCTTTATGGTCCCCCCTCCCCCCGTCGAAGTACCTTAAAGGGACAGGCTGCAGCGGCTACCTTCGTGCTGCAAAGGGAGGAAGAAAAATTCAGCAACTCTTCTCCTTCTTGGGCATACACACAGAGTGTGCCGTGCACATATTGTGTGTGCACGGTGCTGGAGGGACTCGCCCATGCACAGAAGGTCCCAGCTTCATGTGTCCATGCTCTGTGTGAATGCCTGACAAGGAGGAGAAGACTTGCCAAGTTTTTCTTCCTCTCTCTCTTCTGACACACTGGCCAGACAAGTGAGCAGTGTCACGTGGGGCAAGAGTCCTCCCAGCCAGCACAGCGATGGGTCTCTGACCTCATACAAATGCAAGTTTGCAGACACCCCAGGATTCCAGGCTTTGGGTGTAAGAACTACAAACAGCCTTTCCCACTACACACTTCCTCCTCCCGCCGCCCCATGCAAAGCAAGAGGCCCGACAGAAAGCACCTGACCCAAAGACACAGCCCTCCATGACAGAGTCCTTCCCAGGGAACAAAGCAAAAACTTACTAATCCATCCTGAAGGGGAGCTTCAGAGTGGTGGCGGCAGCACTCTGGGAGGACAGTCCTCTTGTAAGTCCCCATCAGGAAACGGTTCCAGGTGGCAGAGAGGAACAGGATTCAACCTGGCTGCTTCTCTGCCGCCTGGAGCCGTTTCCTGATGGGGACTTACAGGACCCAAAGCTAAATTTCTCTGTCTCCCAGCTATACCAGCAGGGAGAGAAGCAGCTTCTGATCCCGCCAGAGCCAACGTTAGCCTCTCCACACATTCTCCTGCTGCTTTTGCTGGGAGAGCGACAGTGTTTCTTGCACAGCAGTAAGCTAAATTTCGCTATGCCAAGAAAGACTCTCTCGCTTTCCCAGCTAAATCAGTAGGGGAGAGAAGCAGACACTGACCTGGCTGAAGCCAACACGGAGCTGCTCCATGTGTTCTCCGGCGAAGGCAAGTGGGGGGGGAGATGACCGGTAGTGGTGGCAAAAGGCAAGTGGTGGGGGAAAGGTGACTAGCAGTGACAGGTATCGACTGGGGCTCACTCACCAATCGCGAAGGCAGGGAGCAATGGCCGGCATGGCGGATGGGCAAAAGCAGGCTGCAGGTAACCATGTTGCACATGCAAGATAAGGACTGGCTGGGGGGGGAGGGGAGGGGTGGGCAGAGAGGGGCAGGGCCAGCCAGTGGTGCAATTTGCCAGTTCTCCAAACTGCGCAGAATCATAACTGGTTCTATAGAACCAGTCTGAACCGGTAGAATCCCATCCCTTAACAGATGCAAAAAACAAGTTAAATAGTTCTGCTTTCTCCCTGTTGCTTGTCATCTTCTTGTCATTTTCTACCAGCAATAGACCTATTGTTTCCTTTACTTTTTTTCTTGTTTTTAACATGTTGGAAGATTTTTTTGTGTTATTTTTTACTTTTGTCGCAAGCCTTTATTCATTGTGTACCTTAGCTCTTCTCACTTCATCTTTACACGCTCAGGCTATTTGCTGATATTTATTTATTTATTTATTTATTTATTTATTTATTTATTTATTTATTTATTTATTCGATTTGATTTGATTTGATTTGATTTGATTTGCCAATTGTTTACAAGATAATAAGTATAAGTGTATACATAGTTGTGAATACATGAAATGGGTACATATAAGAAAAATAAGAGAAGAATAAGAGAAACAATAGGACAGGGACGGTAGGCACGTTGGTGCGCTTATGCACGCCCCTACAGACCTCTCAGGAAAGGGGTGAGGTCAATAGTAGACAGTCTAAGGTTAAAGTTTTTGGGGTTTGGGGAAGAAACTACAGAGTCGGGTAGAGTATTCCAGACATTGACCACTCTATTGCTGAAGTCGTATTTCCTGCAATCAAGTTTGGTGCAGTTAACTTTGAGTTTGTATCTATTGTGTGCTCTTGTGTTGTTATGGTTGAAGCTGAAGTATTCATTGACAGGTAGGACATTGCAATGTATGATTTTATATACCATGCTTAAATCAGACCGAAGACGGCGTAATTCAAGATTTTGTAGTTCTAGAATTTCAAGTCTGGTGGCATAAGGTATTCTACAACGAGTAGAGGAGTGGAGAACTCTTCTTGTGAAATATTTCTGGCCTTTCTCAATTGTGCTAATATCAGATACGTAATGTGGGTTCCAGACTGATGAACTGTATTCGAGTATTGGTCTAGCAATGTTTTGTATGCTCTGGTTAGTAGTGTGATATTACCAGAGAAAAAGCTACGTAGGATTAGGTTAACAACTCTTAATGCCTTTTTGGCTATGTAGTTGCAGTGTATATTCTGCCTTGGTTATTTGTCCCTCTTTCCACTTTTTATACTTGTCCTTTTTGTCTTTCAATTTGTCAGAGAGTTCTTTATGCAGCCATGCTGGTTTCTTTTGAGAGCTGTTGTTTTTCTTCTTCATTGGTATTGTGTTAGACTGGGCTTTTATAATCTCACTTTTCAAAATTTCCCATGCTTCTTGAGTTATTTTCCCCTTGAGGATTCTCATCCATGGAATCCTTCCCAAACTCTTTCTAAGTTTATTGAAATTATCTCTCTTAAAGTCCAAGACTCTAGTTTGACTTTGTTGTACTACATTTTTATTTATTTATTTATTTAGTCAAGTGATTATAAGATAAGAGGTATAAGTATAAACATAGTTATGAATACACAATATTCATATTCAAAAGAAACAATAGGACAGGGACGGTAGGCACGTTGGTGCATTGGCCTACAGACGTCTTAGGAAAGGGGTGAGGTCAATAGTAGACAGTCTAAGGTTAAAGTTTTTGGGGTTTGGGGAAGAAACCACAGAGTCAGGTAGAGTATTCCAGACATTGACCACTCTGTTGCTAAAGTCATATTTCCTGCAGTCAAGTTTGGTGCGGTTTACCTTGAGTTTGTATCTATTGTGTGCTCTTGCATTGTTATGGTTGAAGCTGAAGTATTCATTGACAGATAGGACATTGCAATGTATGATTTTATATACTATACTTAGATCGGACCGAAGGCGGCGTAGTTCTAGGTTTTCTAGGTCTAGAATTTCAAGTCTGGTGGCATAAGGTATTCTGCAACGAATAGAGGAGTGGAGAACTCTTCTTGTAAAATATTTCTGGATTTTCTCAACTGTGTTAATATCAGATACATAATGCGGGTTCCAGACTGATGAGCTGTATTCGAGTATTGGTCTAGGAAATGTTTTGTATGCTCTAGCTAGTAGTGTGATATTACCAGAGAAAAAGCTACGTAGGATTAGGTTAACAACTCTTAATGCCTTTTTGGCTATGTAGTTACAGTGGGCTCTAACACTTAGATCATTAGAGATGAGTACTACAAGGTCCTTGATAAAGTTTGGGTCATCAACAAGGTCTTGACTATTCAGCTTGTATTTTATTTTCTGATTTTTTTTGCCAATATGTAAGACAGAGCATTTATTTGTTGAGATATGAAGTTGCCATTTGTTTGACCATTCTGATACATAGTCGAGGTCTTTTTGAAGGGTAGCAGTATTGTCTGTGGTGTTGAATAGCTTCATAATGTTGAATTCCAATAGTGCATGATCACTTGCCCCCAAGGTTCCTGTAGCTTCAACGCCTTCTATTATTTCATCTCTGTTAGTGAAAATTAAGTCCAATATGGCTGACCCTCTTATTCCCTTCTCTACTTTTTGAGAAACAAAGTTGTCTGCTAGGTTTGTTAGGAACCTGTTGGATCTTCCACTTGGTGCAGAGTTTGTCTCCCAGTTGATGTCAGGATAGTTAAAATCCCCCATTACAATTGTGATGTGCTTCCTACATATCTTAAGTTACCTGACTAGCAAAAAGTTCATCGATTTCCTCTGTTTGGTTGGGTTGCCTATAGTATAGTCCTATGGAAAAATATGGCAAAAATACACTTGCTCTTCATCAAACACTGAGAACCAATACTAGTTTAAGATTTAAAAACAAGTGTGCTATAATGGAATGGGATTTTTTTTTCATCTGTGATATTGGGTAAAGGAACAGAGTTTTCCATATTTGTATTCTTACTAATATTGAACACACTATTTCTCTGTTTCTTAATTGTATCTGAAAATGGAACAGAAACAAATTTAAACAGAATTTTATATTTATGTTTCAGTTTTGTATATTTATTTGCTTTTTAAAAGATTCACCTATTATTGCAATTGATTAGGACTCTTGATAATATGCAATATCCCAAAGTGTTAATTTATTATGGAAGTCAGGCAACATATGCATGTTATTATTATTAATAATAAGGCCTTGAAAAAATCCCTATCAGTTAATTGCAAATGCAGATTTTCTTGGTGCAGCTTACAGTTTGTGAAGTTTAATAACTTATGTGTACTGCATTTTCATTGTTAAGAAGTAGAATTTTAATTTGTCAATTCAGCCTGCTCAGCTGTTTTGTTTTTGTACATTTGACTGCTTTATAGATTCCTAGCACACAAATTATGTTATGCCCACAACAAATTTTACTGTGCATTATTGATGAAAAAGAGATGAAAAATAGTAGGGAATAAATCTGCTCTATCACATAAATTGTAATTTAAATAAAGATACATTTTATCATTGTTACCAGTGCAACATTCATCAAATCAAGGCATATACTAGAGTTAATCTATGGGAAAGTATGCAGTTTTCATAGCAGCTATCAGTCTTTCCAATACTGTGTTGTAGTATTATTGAATGGGATCTATTTATATTGGGTATTTCTTGTTTGTGAGTGTGTGTATGGTATTTTCTTGTAGCTTCTTCTGGGTAACCGTTGTTTGTTTTATTAATAAAGTGAAATTGTAATGTTATATTAAATTATATTAAATGATTAGGATACTTACTACATACTTGTGATCATGTGATCAAAATCAGGGCACTTGGCAACTGGCATGAATTTACAATGGTTTAAAACCGTTATAGCTGCCATTCTTCTAATTTAATACTATATCCGAAATTTATTTATTTTTTATTTATTTGATTTGTCAATCGCTTACAAAATAATAGGTATAGGTATAAACATGAGCAAGAATACAGGAAACAGGTACGAATAAATGGGGACAATAGGACAAGGACAGTAGGCACAATGGTACACTTATGCACGCCCCTTACAGACCTCTGAGGAATGGAGTGAGGTCAATAGTGGATAGTTTGAGGTTAAAGGTGTGGGGGTTAGAGGATGTATCAACAGAGTCAGGTAGTGCATTCCAGGCATTGACCACTCTGTTGCTAAAGTCGTACTTTCTGCAATCAAGTTTGGAGCGGTTAACATTGAATTTGTATCTGTTGTGTGCTCTTATATTGTTGTGGTTAAAGCTGAAGTAGTCATTGACTGGTAGGACATTGTAGTAGATAATTTTGTGTGCTACGCTTAAGTCCAACCGTAGGCGGCGTAGTTCAAGATTGTCCAAGCCCAAAATTTCAAGTCTGGTGATATAGGGTATTCTGTTGTGAGCAGAGGAGTGTCGTACTCTTCTCAAGAAATACTTCTGGACTCGCTCAATTCTATTAATGTCTGATATACAGTGCGGATTCCAGACAGATGAGCTGTATTCGAGTATTGGACTAGCAAAGGTTTTGTATGCCCTAGTTAGCAATTCAATATTTCCAGAGAAGAAACTTCATAAGATTAGATTTACAACTCTTAATGCCTTTTTGGCAATGCTGTTACAGTGAGCTCTGGCACTTAGGTCATTAGATATGAGTACTCCTAGGTCCTTGACAGAGTGAGGGTCATCAATGAGGTCATTTCTGCCTAGTTTGTATTTGGTGTACTCTATTTTTTTTTTACCAATGTGTAGGACAGAGCATTTGTTGGTTGAGATTTGGAGTTGCCAATTGTTTGACCATTCAGACACATAATCAAGGTCACTTTGAAGAGCAGTAACATTGTCAGTGGTGTTGAATAGTTTTACATCATCCGCGAAGAGGACGCAGTTGCTTATAAAGTGATCCCAAAGGTCATTTAGATAGAGTGAAAAGAGTGTGGGTCCAAGAACGCTGCCTTGGAGGACACCGCTGTTAACTGGAGCAGGGTTTGATATAGCGCTCTCTATTTTTACTATTCGTTGCTGTTTGAGAGGAATGCAGTAATCTACTTATGAAGGGATCCGGAAATGCCGTAAGAATTTAGTTTTAACAGTAGTTTGTCATGTACCACTGAATCAAAGGCTTTGCAGAAGTCGATGTAAATTGCATCTATTGCTTTACCCTGGTCGAGTAAAGTAGTCCGTATGTTTTTGCAGTGTAGGAGTTGTAGGTTGCAGCACAATTTTTTCCTGAAACCAAATTGTTTTTTGGAGAGTAGGTTGTTTGACTCTAAGAGTGATGAATTGGTTAATGATTGATTCCATGACTTTGCACGTGACACAACACAGTGAGATTGGTCTGTAGTTTTCAATCCGGCTGGGGTCACCTTTTTTGAAGATAGGGATGACCGTAGCTAAGGAGCTGGTTCTGGATGATATATAATGCTTAGGGGTTCAGCTATGGCAGAGGAAAGCTTTTTTAAGAAGTATGCACATAATCCATCGGGGCCAATAGATAGGGATGCCCATGCTATCATAGATACTTTTACAATTTCTTCATCCCCATTAAATCTTAGCAAATAGTTGTAAGTTTTTGTTATAAATTTCCCTTCCAGTCCTACTAAAATTTTATCTAATTGTTGCTGTTATTTGTCAAATCCATATTCCTCTAGGTCTTTTTTATATCTAGCCTGCAGTTGTACGTATGGCCACCAATCAATATTTATTTCTTGATCTCTCAGCTCTTCGTTCGTTTTAAGCCTCCCTTGATTGTCTAATAGATCATTATATCTTGCCATTTTTCCTACGTCTAGTGTATTCAGATAGATCATCACCTCCATAGTTGACAGCCAGCCAAGTATCTTCATATAGTGCTTTTTTAAAATTCTCACCCAAGTCTGTACAAGTGAGTCCCTCATTTGATGTCTATAAAAATATGAATGCATCTTGCTCCTCTTTTCCCAAAGGAAAACAGGCCATCCTATCTGGAGGTCGTGACCTTCTAGTGTTAGGATCCTTTTATTATTTAAATTTAGCCAATCCCTTATCTAAATTTAGTGCCGCAGCCTGATAGTACAATTCCCACTCTGGGAGTCCAAAATCACTTCTACTTCTACTATCCTGCAATATTTTGAATTTTATATGTGGTTTCTTCCCTAACCAGACAAATTTCATTGTTGTTTTATTTAATTCTTCAGGGGAAAAAGTTATCTAATTTTATAGCGATCATTTCAAATAGATATAACAATTTAGGTAAAATATTCATTTTTATTGTGGCTATTCTTCCCAGTAGTGATAATTGTAAGTTCCCCCATAACTCCAAATCTTTTTTTATTTATTTTAATAATTTATTGTAATTATCTTCTTTTATTGAAGAACATCTTGACATTAACCATATTCCTAAATATTTAATCTTTTTTGTAGTTTGCAATCTAATTTTTCTTTCTAATTCTCTTTTCTGATTTTTAGTACAGTTTTTGACTATTACTTTGGTCTTATCTTTATTAATTTTAAGGCCTGCCACCTCCCCAAATTTTTCTATTTCTTGCAGTAAAATATGTCCAGTGTCTATTGGTTCTTCTATAAAAATACTAAATCATCTGCAAATGTGTGAATTTTATATTTTTCCTTTCTAATTTTGATCCCTATTATTTCTGATTTTCGTCTGATTTGAGCTAATAGCACTTCTAAGGACAAGATAAAGAGCAGAGGTGATAACTGACATCCCTGTCTCATTCCCTTACGTATCTTAAATTTGTCTGTAAAATCCCCGTTTAACAGTACGCTGGCCTTGTGCATAGAGTATATTGCTTGTAACATTTTTTAAAATTTTGTTCCAAATTTCATATTTTTTATTTGTTGAAGCAAAAACTGTTAATTTAAATTATCAAAAGCCTTTTGCACATCCAGAAAAATTAATGCAGCTTGTTTTTCAGGATGGGCTTCAGAATATTCTAAAATATTTACCACCATTCTTGTATTGTTCCTAATCTGTCTATTCAGTAGAAATCCATTTTGGTCTGGATGTATAATTTCGTTCAATAGTTTTTTCATCCTTTCTGCTAATATAGTCATAAATATTTTATAATCGGCATTTAGCAGCGAGATAGGTCTGTAATTTTTAATTTGTTGCTGATTGGTACTTTCTTTTGGAATTAAGGTGATGTATGCCTCAGCCCAGGATTCAGTTAATCTAGCCTCTGGCAGTGCCTCATTATATACTTCCAACATTATTAATTCCAGAGATTTGTATATGTTCTTATGTAATTCCCCTGGGAGACCTTCTGGCCCCAGGGTTTTATTGCTTTTCTGTTTTTGAATTGCTTTTCTCAATTCTGCTAACATTATTTCTTTGTTCAGCATCTCTTTTTTTCCCCCGAGATCAGAGGTAGACCTTCTTCTTCTAGGTACTACGCTATATTCTCCTTTACTATTTCTTCCTGTTTATAAAGCCTCTCAAAGTTGCCTAATTCTTTTCTTCCATGTGATAATGTAGGTTCCCTTTTTTTGTCTCGTAATTGCTGTATTAATTCTTTCTCTCTTTTTAATTTATAGGACAACCATCTTCCCAGTTTGTTCTAAAATTTGTTTTACAAATTTTAGATTTTCCACCCTTTCTTCTTGTGTTAATAAATTTAATTTATACCTAGTCAGGACCATTTTCCCCTTAATTTCATCATTTTGATGTTCTTTTTGTAGTTCAGATTCATATTTTTTAATCTCTTCCTGTGTTAAGTTTTGTTGTCTAGATTTTTCTTTGTTTCTTCTTGCCATACAGGATATCATTATCCCCTTTACATAAGCTTTAGTAGTGTCCCATAGATTCTGCAGTGATGTATGCTGTTTCACATTTTCCTTAAAAAATAATTCCAATTCTTTTTTAATCATTTGGCCATATTCTTTTTCTTTCAGGATCTGTGGGTTCAATGTCCATCTTCTTCTTTTTCCTTGACCTTTCCAAATTACCTTCAGAGGATTATGATCTGCCCATGTATTTGGCATAATTTCCATTGTATCTATGTCTTTCTCCATTTCCCCATTTATCCAAACCGTATCAGTTCTTGACCATGACTTATGTGGATTAGAATAAAAGGTATATTTGTTCTGTTTTGAGTTTAATTTTCACCAAATTTTTCTTCCTTCATTTATTATTTCAAAAAATTGTTTTGGTAAAGTTTTCTTTTTATTCTTATTTTTTATTACATGTGTAATCCTTTTCAATGTCTACTACAGCAGGGGTCCCCAACCACGGTCCCCGGACCGGTACCGGTCCGTGGAACAAGTCCTACCGGGCCGCTGGCTTGCAGCGCCGCCATCTTTTTGATGAAAAAGTGCTTCCGGTGAGCTTTTCCGGGTAGAAAGCTCACCGGAAGCACGCTTTCATCAAAAAGATGGCGGCGCTTCGCTCGTGAGCTTTTCCGGTAGAAAGCCATTTCTACCCGGAAAAGCTCATCGAAAGACGCCGCCATTTTTTGATGAAAAGTGCTTCCGTGAGGTCACCGGAAGCACTTTTTCATCAAAAAGATGGCGGCGCCCAGCTAATGCCGGCACCGGGCCGCGCCATTAAAAAGGTTGGGGATACCGGGTCAGCGGCGTAAAAAGGTTGGGGATCACTGTACTACAGCATTAAAATCACCAACTAGGCATATCTTTCCCTATCCTGTTTCTATTTTTTTTCCCGTACAACTTACTATAGAACTCCTGATTATCATTGGGGGAGTATATTACCACCAATAACATTTGTTTTTGTTGTATCATTAGTTCAATCATTAAAATTCATCCGTTCTTGTCAGCATCAATTTGTTTGGCTTTTAATCCTTCCCTCATATATGCTACTACTCCTTTTTTTTGGTCTGCCAGTGATGCATGAAGTGCTCCTAGCTTTGGATAGTTTAAACAGTTGCCATGTTGCTTCTTGATGTGTACCTCTTGTAGGCACACTATATCTACCTTCTGTTTTACTAGTTTTGTGAATGTTTGTTTTCTTTTGGCAGGAGAATTTAATCCATTAATGTTTATTGATAATAGTTTAATGGGAGAAATTATGGACTAAGAATTATAACAGAGGTCTCCAAACTTGGCAACTTTAAAACTTGTGGACTTCAACTCCCAGAATTCTGTTGAAGTCCACAAGTCGTAAAGTTGCCAAGTTTGGAGACCCCTAAATTATAAATTAACGCTGTCCGCGGCCTATAAAGAAAACCTTTATAAAATGTTTTACCATTGGCATTTAGCTCTGGTGAGATTGGCAAAGATGTACCCTAATATGAGCCTGGAATGCTGGAAATGTAGGCAAAAATACGGTACCTTCTTTCACATGTAGTGGTTATGCCCTGAGACTAGGAAATATTGGGTCAGGATAAGGAACTGGCTACAAGAGATAAAAAATCACCAAATTGAGCTCAAACTGGAACTCTTTCTGCTAGGAATAATGAAAGGTGAATGTAGTAAACAGGTCAAATATATTATACTACACATTGTGACAGCAGCCAGAATAGTCTTCACACAAAGATGGAAATGGGATAGTACCTCCCCCCCACCGAGGAATTGGTAATACAGAAAGTGGTGGAATGTGCCAAGATGGATAAGCTCATGTTGGAACTAAAAGGCAGAGAAGAATCTGAATATTATGTGGTATGGGACAAGTGGTGTACTTAGTTAAAGAATAGAAATAAAGATTAATGTAAATATAATTACATACTTGTATGTATATTGTCAATGTCACAGTGTTGTCAAGAATGTATAAGAGATTTGTATTTTGGAAAATCACAATAAAAACATATTTTTAAAAAACTGCTGGGTCACATGATCATCATTTGTGACCTTTCCAGGAGGCTTCCAACAAGCCAAGTAATAGGAGAAGCCAGATTTGTTCAATGATCAAGGCAAAATCTATTGTAAAATTGGTGCGACTCACTTAATGAGCACATCTTTAGTGAAGGCAATTCCAGTCCCAGTTGTGGTCATAAGTTAAGGACTACAGGTAGTCCTCAACTTACAACAGTTTGCTTAGTTTACAACAGAACTGAAAAATGTGACCTATGACAATTTTTCAGAGTTACGACCTTTGCAGCATCACCATGATCATGTGATCGAAATTCAGATGCTTGGCAACTGGTTCATATTTATGACCCCTGCTGTGTCCCAAGATCATGTGATCACCTTTTGTGACCTTCTGACAAGCAAAGTCAATGGGGAAGCCAGATTCACTTAGCAACTGAATTACTAACTTATCAATTGTAGTGACTCACATAACAACTGTAGCAGGAAAAGTTGTAAAATGGGGCAAAATTCACTTAACAAATGTCTCACTTAACATAAACTGTGGGCTCAATTGTGGACATAAGTTGAGGACTACATGTACCTGCACACTGGGATGCTACAGAAAAAATTAGAAAAATTTAATGGAAATAATGCTGAAGGGAAGTTTATTTGTCTATGGAATAGGGTCTAGTATATTCCCAAAAGGATTGGGACTCAGCTTTGGGGGTGCTCCTGTAATTGTTATTTGAGGCTCAAATGGTATAAAGAACAAATTTTCTCTGCCTAGTCTGATAATTCCATTTTAACTCTGTCTGGGTGGTAATATACTGATTTCAAATTCAGCCAACTCCTGTTTTAATTATTGGAAAGATAGGCTAAATGTTCAAATGTTTAAATTATTCTAATATAGACCTAAAAGTGGCTTTATTCTGGGATTACTCTGTGGTTCAGTTGAAATCAGTGCTTTGTTAGTATAAATTTTAATTTACAAGCTTCATCTGACATTAACTTGCTTTTAAACCTTTTTAATTACTTGAGGAGGAAAGTGTGAAGCTGTAACTCTAACCTTAATCCTAATGCCTAGCTATATACAATACAGTTGCTAAAAGCCCAGTCAACATTTTGATTCATCTAAGTTTCTGCAAAAGAAGCTAGAACAGAGTGTGAGTTTCTTTGAGGGCTGCATCAGGGTTGTGGTTGACCTTGGTGGGGCAAGGTGGGCGTGGCTGGCTGGGCGTAGCCAGTTCCCACTGCTGCTGTGCTCGCTCTCCTTAGACAGAAAACTCATGGTGTGCACAGGAGGGCAAAGTATGTGGGTCAGAGGGAGGCCCACTCCCTCTCCTTGCGAGGAGACCCAGATTTGTAACCAAAGCATCCTCAAGGATAGGATGGGAGACCACCAGGAGAGGTCAGGAGGAGGGGACCAGAGGATTGCAAAAGAAAACAAGGCTGCTGATGGCCAAGTGCTAAGGCAGGATTTCTCTCAGACCCTCACTTTCATTATAATCTCCCTCCCTCCCTCCTTCCTTCCTTCCTTCCTTCTCCTTCCTCCTTTTTCCCTTTTCTTCTTTTTCCTTCCCTCTTCATTCTCCTTTCTTTCTTCTTCCTTCCTGACTTCTTTTTTCTTTTTCTTTCCTCTTTCCCTTTCTCCTTTCCTGTCCCTTCTTGGATACTCAAATGCAAAAGGGGAAACATTTCTCAATGCCTCCTCACCTTGTGATCAAATGCCATTTTTGCTAGTAGTTTGTGGCCACGAAAAAGACTGAGAACAACCAGGCTCAATTTATCCCGTGCTTGCATTTAGTGGGGGCATCCACAGACAACAGTACAGCAAAACTGTCAAAGTGGTGGCTGTGATAGTTGATCAGAGCTCTTCTGTTTTTTATGTGCAACAACTCTAGCATTTAGGAACAGAGCTAAGTTAGTTGTTTTTGTATTAATACACAATCCTTAAAAGGGCTCTCCTGTAGGGACCCTGCCATAGTCTAATTCAGACTGGAAATATAGCAAAGAAAAATATTTTCCCCCCACTCTGCTTTGTCCTGTTTTCCCCACTGGAAATGGCTTTTGCAACACACAAGGAGGTAATACTTCTTAAGAGCTCACAATTCAAGAATACCAATGTTAACTTGGATTGCCAACAAAGTCCTGTCTGTGACAAAACAGAACACAAAATTGCTTTCTTCTTTGAGCGCAAGTCTCAATGGAAAGAAGTCTTTTAGTGCAGGGATGGGATTCAAATTTTGTAACAACTGGTTCTGTGGGCATGGCTTAATTTCTGGGTGTGGCTTGTTGGTCATCAGACTGGGTGGGTATGGCTTGTTGGTCACATGACTGGGTGGGCGTGGCTTGGTGGCCATGTGACTGGGTGGGTGTGGCCAGGTGGCAATGTGACTAGCAAACCAAATACAAGTGGTCCTTGCTTAATGACTGGTTGCTTAGCAAGTGTTCTTATTTATGACTGATCACCCCAGAGCTACTTGACCTATTTTTTGCAGTTTTGACAGCCATGCACACACACACACACACAAACACACCCTTTAACCCTGCTATTCTTAGATTCTGTAAGGATCTCCTGCTGGAGCAGGGGGTTAGACTAGATGACCTCCGAGATCCCTTGCAGGCCAGCCCTAGATTGCTGTGCTGCTTCAAAGAGTCTTCTGAAGCCAGGGTTTGTGTCCTTCTTTCCTCTCCTTTTTGTTCTCTCTCCCTCCTTCCATGTATCTATCTATCTATCCATCCATATATCTCATTCACTTTCTCCTCTCTCCCTCACTTTCTTTCTATTTCTTTGTGTCCCTTCCTTCTGTGCCCCCTTTCTTCCTTTCACTTCCTTTCTCTTTCCCTTTTTCTTTCTTTCCCTTTTCTCTTTCTTTTCTTTATTATCTCTTCCTTCTCTCTTTCCCTCTCTCACTTTCTCTCTCTTTCCCCTTCTCTCTTCCTTCCTCTCTCTTTCTTTCTCTCCCCCTCTCCCTCTTTCCCCCTTTCTCTTTCTCTCTCTCTTTCCCTCTCTCTTTTTCCCAACCCCCTCACACACGCACACAAACACACACACACACACCTGGGCTGGGATGAACTGTGATCCGGCAAGCTCCAGTCAGCAGTGGGTGGCAGGAAAAGGAAGAAAGGGGGAAGAGGGGTGGTGTGTGGCTGCAGCAGGGCCTTGAGCACCCCCTGCCCCAGCCCTCCCAAAGCATCTCAGCAGATGGCAGAGGCGGTGGACCTGGCTGTCTCCTGTTTTGCCCCTGGGAGAAGCAGGCAGAGGTGGCGGAGATACTGTGATGATGGTGCTGCATACGGGCGGCAGCCGGGTCTGCCGCCCAACCAGTCGGAGCACTGCCACATGGTAGGGAGAGCTGGGAGAGTGCCTCATGGCGGCTTAGCCAGCCAGCCGAGCCTGGGGATGTTGGGGGGGACATCTAAGTAGGCCCCAGCCAGCACTGCTGGTGGGATGGGGCCGCGCCAGTGGGGAAGCCAGCCTGCTGAGCCCGGGGATGTTGGGGGGCACCTAGGTAGGCTGGACGAGGCCCAGGGAGCCCCAGGGACAGTGGGGGAAGGGCTAGTATGACTTGCAGGCTTACCTGTGAGCAAGCAGATCAGTGGAGAGGTTTGTGTTGGCTCCGGACTGCTCTTGCTGGGAGAGCCTCTCCTGGCAGAGCAAAACGCTTGCAAGTTCCCCTCCCTTCAGGAAACAGCTCCTGGGCAGCAGAGAGAAACAGGATTCAACCAGGCTGCTTCTCTGCTGCCCAGGAGCCGTTTCCCAAAGGGAGGGGGACTTGTAAACCTTTCGCTCTGCCGCAGTGAAAGGCAGGCAGCAATGGCTGGCCTGGTGGGCAAAAGCAGGCTGCAGGCATGTTGTACATGTGCACAATGTTGCGCATGTGCAATAGGGACTGACTGGGCAGGGAGCGGAGAAGCGGGCAGAGAGGGGTGGGGCCAGCCAGGGGGCCGTTTTACCGGTTCTCTGAACTACTGGGAACTGTAACAACCGGTTCTATAGAACTGGGCCAAACCGGTAGAATCCCACCCCTGTTTTAATGGCAAGAAACCAAGACAAGTGACATTCAGCAAAATTTCTTGGCTAGCTAGAAAGATTTGATATTCAAACGTGATTGTTATATACCCTTTCTGAGTTTTGGTCTAAAACTGGTTTTTGATGACATTTAATTCTGTGCTTGGTGATGTTTAATCTGTGTTTATTGATGGGATAATTCCCTATTCAACTTTGTCTGGAAGGAAGAAGGTTAATCTCTCTTCCTGAAAGGAAGCAGGGTTGAGAAATCTAATTCCTGTGTCTATTTGTTCTGGTAATTGGTCTGACAAGCAACAGCTATTGTGTTTACTTTTTTATACATTCTATAGTGCTAATTGCATTTTTTGTGGTTAGGTTTATCTCAAGTGTTTACACCTGAGCTTGCTTGAGATGGGAGCTTTGCCAATGAGCCAGACGGGGCTTTTCTTCCCTTGTGTAAATGGTTATGATTTAATTATTTGTATTGTGTTTGGATTATTTGTGCCCCATTGTTTCTTCTTCTATCTAGCCCTTCCTTCACTCTGTTGAAAAAAATCTTCTCCTAATCTGAAGTTTTTCTAAAAAGATTGTTCAAATGCTTATGTAATTTTATATCTTGTAAAAATTCATAATGATGAAAACAAATGAAACGTACAAAAAATCAAATAATTCATACATCTAGGCTAATTCTTTACTCCACATATTGGTCATGTACCTTAAAGTGCTTTTAATCATAACACAGAAGCACATTAATAAATTCCTCTCTCATATTTAATGATAATAATTTATGATAGATAGCATTATATGGCTGCTAATTATGTACTCTCCAATGAAAATGTTTAAGAATCAATAGGAATGTAATACTTTTTGCTTGAGATTTTTCTCTCTTCATATTCATCAGAACAAAATATTTTAGTGCTGATTTTTATTTGCTTGTCTAGTGTATAGAATAATATACTTTAGTAAGTATTTCAAGTGTTTCTCTATTTAGCCAAATGAAGTAGTATACAGGGGAAGTGTAAGGACTTGCCTCTCAATCCTCTCAAGAAAGCAGGACTCTTGAAACAGGAACCATTTCTAAAGGAACTTTTATTGGAAGATAGTGATAGCAAGAGATGTAGGCAGGAATTAAGTTTCCTGCTTAAAAACAGTAAATTAAATCAGTGCAGACAGAGCCTCTCCCAAAGTCCAGTATATTGTCAAACCAATCACAAGGTGTAAAGATATTATGAGAAACCCAGGCTGAGAAGGTGATAAATGACAGTATCCCAGGCAACGCTGCTTCTCTTCTCTAGAGACAAGATAAGGCACCTGGCTTGAGGCACATTCCTTTCCCACTCCCAGGCCCCAAAGCAATGCAGGAAATAGAAACAGAATACAGAGATCCCTCCAAGCCTCCCCACTCCTATCAGAATGCCAGCGTCCCTATAGAAATATATGGGACCTGACAGGAAGCTCCATTTTCTTCTTTAGATTATTGATGTACATTTTTATGTTCATACTGATACATATCTATTCCATTTTTGTGTGTGTCTCCATTACATTACATTTCATTCAAATCTATTCTACAAGATAAGGCAGATTTTATACTTTAATCTTTGGACTGAACTTTAATCTTTGGATTACACTTTGGACAATTAGTATATCTGCTGCAAAAGTATAGCGATAATATTTGGAAAATGAAACCTGATTTTTCTTTATGGAAAATCACAATAACTTGCAACAAATAAATTTTCTTAGTTCTTACAATGTAAGTTTTCCTAAATTTTATGAGATTAACTTACTGGGAAATAATGTGAGTTGTAGCCCAAAAATAATACATTTTGAGAACTCTAAATTGATGAAGCCTGGTTTGCATTCATCTATACTTTCTGTTTCTGAAAGCTGGGTTCACAATTCTTCTACTGACAGTTCCCAAAATGTAATATTTGTGTTATCTTGTCTTTCAATACATTTATTCATTTGTATAATGTTGTTCAGAAAATCCCAATAAATATTTTCCTAAATGGCTTCTCTGATTTCATGAATATCTAGCAGTCATAAAACTAGTATCTGCTTACATGTAACAAAATCATTATCTTAAAATGGTATTTGCATTATAACAGCTGGGAGATAATAATATATTCCCCAAAAGAAAGCACTTTGTTTAGCCAGCTATATAGATTATTGGAATTAAAATATGGTAATAAAGAAGTGAAATTTGAGCAAGATTGCTGGATAATACTGCCCAAATGTAATTTATGTTATTTCTATTAAGTCAAAAAATCAAAATATGTCATGTTGGGAGTACTTACAGATCAATTTATATTGGATTTGATTTTAAGGCATGAAGAGCATTTGCTCCAGTACAGGAAATCTGCAACATATAAATGGAGAATGGCAGCAGTTTGAAATGTACAGTATTGAAAAGTCCTCTCCAGTTAAGCTGAATCTGATATTTCTTAATTTATCAACATCACCTTTTTCAATATATGGATTATACATGCTTAATTTATTGTAACATAAAAAGGTAACTAGATATGACTTTGAATCATTGTGCTTTGTTTTAACCAGCCACTTGTGTCTAGAAGTCCTACAAGCAGTGTGGCAACACCATCCAGTACTGTCAGCACACCTACTAAAAGAGACAGCTCAGCCCTCCAGGACCTCTACATACCACCACCTCCAGCAGAGCCTTATATTCCCAGGTGAATCATCACAATTGATCATACTCTTAATTTTACTCAGGGTTATAAGAATGTGCAGTGATCCATATCTGGGGGGGGAGGGGACATGAAACCATCATTATTATATTACAACCATGGCAATACTGTATAAGTAAAAGAAGAAAGGCATTTACAATCCATTGAACATTCAATGTCCAAAATTTTGGCACTTGGTTTTGGATAAATTATATCAGTAAAATACATATATTTGTGATTTCAGAATGCACATTGCCTACTTTCAATTTGCATTTTTTGAAATTGGATATTGTCTTGAACATCCATACCTGCCCCCACCCCTCAAAAAAGCTAGCTCACCTACTAAAAAAGTTTCCCCACATTTATATGGAACTGAAAGTGAAAAGCAAAACTATTAGCAGGCACAATATTCAAATATTAATTCATAGAACAAATTTATTCACTTGTTAAAAACAGTCCTTTATTAAAAATAATGATGCTAATTCTCTTCGTTGCAATTGGAAAAGCTATACTTGGTCACTGCATTCTGTGCTAGATAGATGCAAATACTTTGCTCAGAGTTGAATATTATTATTTCTGAATTGAAGTTAGAAGAGTCATTGGAGATAAAGGAAAATATAAACCTTAAAGGATAGCAAAAACAAAACAAAACACAATACCCTACATCACAAAAAGGGGAGAGAAAATCCCAGTTGCCATTAAAGCATTTTGTTTTACTTAGAGAAATTCATAGAAAAATGTGACATTCTAGCTTTGTTATTTTCACAACTGTAAGTATTTCAAACATCATTTGAATAATACTGCTATATCAGGATTTGATTCATCTGGTTAGAAAGATAAACACAGAACACAATGAATGAAGAAAAAAAATGAATTCACCATATTGCCCAGAAAATAAATAGGACTTATTTTCTTTTGGGCTTATTTTCGGGGAGGTCTTTTTTTTTTTTAAAGTGCAGGAGGTGGTGAGTGAGCAGACTGACAGGAGTGGGAGTGCAGTTACCTCTGGCCCAACCCTCTCCACCCCACTGTCTGCCTGCCTGCGGCTGTAACAAGCCAAGCTTGGCATGCCCTGTCCTCCACCCACCCTGCCTGTTGGCCCAGCTGCTTCTGGGACACTTCTTGGCTGCAGCAGGCACTATGCTGGCTGCCAAGTGGCTGCCCATGCTGCTGCTGGCCTCACAATGCTTTTCACCTTCCTGGCAGCACTGCTGTCAGCCGCCCTGCTGGGCTGCTTCTGCCTAGTGTGAGGTGAGTCATCCCAGATTGAAAATCTTTGGACAACCACCAGCCTGCCAGGGCCCCTTTGCGAGCGGCTGCCAGTGGAGCCATGCTGCTTTGCCCGCTGCCACCTTTGGGCTGCTGAGCTCTGGCCTGCACGTCTATTCAGTTCTGCAGGTGCTGGGTTACAGCTATGCTGAGCCCGGCACTCTTTGGGCCCTGACAGGTGCTGCAGCTCTCTTACCGGCTGTGCAAGACAGGCGTGGGGCTGCCCCTGGTCATCTTTGGTGTCTGCCTCACCTGCAGTGGCTCTGCAGCCCACTGCCAACCCCTAGCTGTTACCCAGCAGCTTTCAATACCTTCTGCTGGAGCGACTCCATGCGCAGCTGGCAAGAGAGTTACAGCACCTGCAAGAGTCTGCAGAGCACCAGGCTCAGCATAGCTGTAAGCACCTGCAGCACCAAGTAGGCATGAAGGCCTGTGATCAGCAGCCCAAAGCCAGTAGCGGGCAAGGTGGCACAGGTGGCATGGCTCGACTAACGGCTGCTCGCAAATGGGGCCTGGCAGGTGGGTAGCAGTCCAGGGGTTTTCGATCTGGGATGGTGGTTGCTGCCTGGTGAGCCACAAGGTGAGCTGCAGAAGAAACAGGCTCTCGGCTGCAAGGTTGCCTGGTTCTGCGGGCAGGGCTGGGGCTGGCAAGAGTGTACCAGAAACACCTCCAGGTGCCCAGAGAGACAGAATGGGAGGCAGTTCTTACCCCTCACTGGCTCAGCTGATCCATGGGGCTGTGATTAAGGGGCCGAGCTTCCATGAGGTGACCAGGGAGGGAAGGGCTGCCTCCTTTGCTGGCCATGCTCACCCTCTTCACTTGGGCTTATTTTGGGAGTAGGGCTTATATTTAGGCCCAGTGGTGGGATTCAAACATTTTTACTACCGGTTCTGTGGGCGTGGCTTGGTGGGAGTGGCAGGAGAAGGAAACTGTAAAATCCCCATTCCTTTCCCACCCCACTAACTTGCTTTTTTTAGCTCCATTCTCCTGTGCACAGCAACAAAAGAAAACCCAGCCAGCTAGCTGGGACTCAGGAGGCAGGAATAGATGGGGGCGGGGCCAGTCAGAGGTAGTATTCCAAACTACTCAAAATTTCTGCTACCTGTTCTCCAAACTACTCAAAATTTCTGCTACCGGTTCTCCAGAACTGGTCAGAACCTGCTGAACCCTCTTAGCCCCCCAAAACAGTCGATTTTTGGAAACCCATATTAATCCTCTTAGATGAACGTAAGACACTGTGCCAAAGGCCATCCAGAAACAAGAAAAAGAGAGAGAAAGAAAAAGAAAAGAATTTTTTGGCCAAGGGATTGCTAAGGTAGCTCCAGGATAAGCTAGGACAACAAGAAAAGGATAGTCATAAAAAAAACTTATCATAAACTAAGAACACCAGTGTAGCTAAAAAGCAACAACATAAATACTGTCTAATAAAACAAAAATGTAAGCAAGCAAGAAAACAAAAAATAAAAGAAAAAAGAATAGGATAAAAGTAGAGAAATAGACAGCCCACTAGGGTTGATAGCGGGGAATTGTGTTTATCAGAGTGATGGCATGGGGGAAAATAACTGTCCTTGTGTCTGTAATAACTGATTATACTGTAGTATGTCAAGCATCCAGAAAGTATCCATGATATCAATCACTCTGAGACATTATCTCTCCAATTAATTTATTAGGAACAGATCTGGCATGTCAAAAGCAATTTCCCAAATGAAGTTTTTTCGTGCATTACACAGAATCCACCTTCTCTCCTCCCACTTCTACACTTCAAAAATCACGAGAACCAATTAACTGCAACTGGAAATTCTTAATACGACACACAGAATAACCTTGAACTTTTCAACTCCTCTAACTCTCTAAAAAAAAAATGTGGCAGCTGAATTTCAAAGCTGACAGGCATCCCCCCTTGAAAACTCCTCCTCCTAAAAGAAAAGAAAAAAAACACATATAGGGGTTAATACATTGTCCTTAACCCCCTCTCGCCCCCACTCGAGGACCCTTCGGTTTGTGGGGAAAATCCTCATGGAATTGGTTAACCAATTGATCAGCATGAACATCCCAAGTCTTTACCCAACTAGCATCTGACAGGGGGTATCCTTTCCATAAGACCAAATATTGCAATCGGCCATGGTGTAATCTAGAATCAAGAATTTTTTGAATCTCATAATGTGTTTCCCCATGTACCGTTAACGGTTTAGGAGGAGTGATTGGCAGTGGTCTTATCATCGATGTACTAGCTGGTTTTAGTAATCTACAATGGAACACCGGATTAATTTTCCCCAATAGTCGAGGAAGATGTAATTGGACAGTGACCGGATTGATTATCTTTGAAATTGGGAACAAACCCAAGAATTTTGGACCCAGCTTCTTACTGGGCAGTTTCAACCAAAGATACTTGGTTGACAAATATACTTTGTCCCCTACTTTAAAAGGCGGTTGAAAGGATCTATGTTTATCCACCTGTTTTTTATAAATTTTTGCAGCTTCGTTCAAAGCTTTTTTTGTATCTTCCCACCCTTTCTTTAATGAGTTCATCCATTCTGTTAGGGACATGGATGAGGGAGGTTGTCTAGGTAACTCTGCCATTGGACAAAATCCATTCCAGTGTTGATTTGGAATGGAGTCAATCCTATGCTGCTATGTACTGCATTATTTGCAACCTCTGCAAAAGGTAATAACTCAGCCCAATTTTCTTGTTGATAATTTACATAGCATCTAAGGTATTGTTCAATCATGGCGTTAGCCTTCTCCGCTGCTCTGTTACAAGCAGGATGGAAAGCTGAGGATAACCCTTGAAAGAAACCAATGGATTTCAGAAATTGCCTCCAAAATTTTGCGGTAAATTGTACCCCTCTGTCTGATATTACTCTACGAGGTACACCATGTAGTCTATAGATATGCTTCACGAACAGCTTTGCAAGTTTTTTCACAGATGGAAGCCCTTTGCAGGCTATAAAATGGGCTTGTTTAGAGAATAAGTCAATTATAGTCCAAATGATCGTATTCCCTTCACTCTTAGGTAATTCAACAATAAAGTCCATTGCAATTTCTTCCCAAGGTTGGGTTGGTTCAGCAACTTGTTTCAGGAGGCCAGGGGTTTTTCTAGTTCTGTGTTTCATTGTGGCACAAATTGAACAACTTTTTACATAGTCCTTGACATCAGGTTTCATTTTTGGCCACCAGAACTGTCTTCTCAGTAAATGTAGGGTTTTTAGGAAATCTGAAGTGGCCTCCCAGCCGGGAGTCATGGCTACGCTTTAGTACCAGTAGGCCTAGGGTTGTGGGTACATGAAGCTTAGTCCCTTTCCAAGCTAGTCCATCATTCATTGTCAACTCAGTTTGATGGTCCAGGAACCAAGGATCGGTCAATAGGGCCGTTTTCAATTCCGCAATCAGCTTATCATCCAGGTATTTGGGGTTGCGGTTAGCTTGGGTTCGAGTGGTCACTTGGCCTGCCAATTGAGCATCTGAAATTAAGGCTTGTACTATTTCCTCTCAGTGGCTGTCAAACTGAGGTTTTCTGGACAGAGCATCTGCCAGTACGTTTTTCCCTCCGGGGATATATTTAATGTTGAAATTGAATTACTTGAAATATTGGGCCCAGCGGACCTTTTTGGGTGATAATCTCCTAGGGTCTTTAGAGCCTCGAGGTTCTTATGATCAGTCCATACCTCAAAGGCCTCTGGTGCCCCTTCTAGAAAATGCCTCCAAGTCAATAAAGCCCATCGTATGATGAATGCTTCTTTCTCCCAGACCACCCACCTTCGCTCTGCGTCTGTCAGCTTTTTGGACACATAAGTGCAAGGCATCAGTCAGTCTTGAGAGTCTTTTTGCAGCAAAATGACTGCCACCGCTACATCACTTGCATCTGTTTGGACAATAAAAGGCTTGGTTGCGTCTGGGTGCTTGAGGATGGGCTCCATTGCGAAGAGGCATTTTAACGTCTCGAAAGCTTTCTGACAGTCCATAGTCCAAGTCAGGGGTTGACTCGGCTTTGGTTTGGTGGGTGACGGGCCCATTTTTAATAGCTCTGTCAATGGGAGGGCAACTTCAGCAAAGGACAGAATGAATTGTCTATAGAAGTTGACAAACCTCAAGAAACTTTGAAGTTGTTTTCGGGTTCTGGGGGGTTGCCAGTCCAGCACTGCTTTCACTGTTCCGGGGTCCATTTCAATCCCCAGGTTGGATATTCGGTAGCCTAAGTAGTCTACTGACTCTTTGTGGAATTCGCATTTTGAGAGTTTCACATATAATTTGGCGGCTAGTTTTTCTAGAACCTGTTGGATCAATTGAACATGTTTTTCCATGGTTTTGCTGAAGATAAGGATGTCTCCCAGGTACATGAGGACCCCCCGGTAAAGGTGCGGGTGTAGCACCTCATTGATGAGCTGCATAAACACTGGAGGAGCCCACTGAAGTCCGAAAGGCATAGCTTTTAACTGGAAGCTCCCCAGATGGCAGTTAAAAGCAGTTTTCCACTCATCTCCCTCTTTGATGCGGACCCAGTAGTAAGCTTCCCTGAAATCTAGCTTGGTGAATACTTTGCCCTTCGACAGGTGGTTCAATAAGCCCTTCATAAGAGGGAGAGGATACATGTTTTTGATGCATACTGCGTTCATGCCTCTAAAGTCAACACACAATCTCAATCCACCATCTTTCTTCTTGAACAACACAGGGGCAGCAAATCTTGATTTGGCAGGCTCAATAAAACCTCGCTCCAAATTGCTGTCGATGTATTTCCTTAATTCAGCCATTTCAGCAGGCGTCATGGAATACATCTTTGGTTTTGGTAATTTCGCCCCGGGCTCTAATTCTATGGCGCAATCAGTGGCTCGATGGGGAGGTAAAACTTTACACTCTTCTTCACTGAATGCTTTAGCCAAATCTTTGTATTGGTCGGGTACCTGGGGGTTACCTGGGAGAAGGTGGGATGCCATGGATGCTGGCTCAGGCTCTGGGTTTGAGCTGACTGGTGGCTTTGTAGGGGCTGGAAGAGGGGGCAATGGCCCCGGTTCAATGAGGATTTTTCTGAATCTATCCTCCTATTTGATTGTTGGGGCCCATTTGTCTAGCCAAGCAAGTCCCAGTGTGATTGATTCTGACATCTTGGGGGCCACTATGACGCATATGAGTTCACGCTGGGGCTCTAATTCCATCGTGATTAATTCTGTCAATTGAATGACTGGAGCCCCCCAATTAAGGTTCCATCCACTTGCTCCAATCTGATTGGGCGTTTTAGCGGGTTAGTCTTTATGCCCAATTGTTCAACGATGGGGAGTCCAATAAGACATCTAGAACACCCAGTATCAATGACAGCTTCTAACTCCCCAGCCTCCCCCGTGTTCGGTACCACTAACTTGACCATGACTGTAAAAGGTATGATGGGATCACTCACCATTGGGTCATCTTCGCAGGTCGGGTTCTCAGGGATGTGGTGTCGGTCTGGTGGTCCGTTGCTCCCATCTGCGCAGAGGGGGCTTTCTCAGATGTGTTTGGCGAACCCGTCCCTGCCCGGAGGTCTTCCTTGATTCTTCCGACCTCTGACAGCTGTATTATGCTTCGACTGCAGAGCTTGTGGCACAGGAGCAGGGGCCAGACAGTCTGCTGCCCTATGACCGGCTTGGCCACATCAGTAACATTTCAGCACCCTGGTGGGTCAGGAGCAGGTTTGGCTGGTCCAGTCAGCAGTCTCCTCGCCACAATTCTCTTAGTTGGGGCTGCCAGAAGGGGTTTCCTGTGTGGGTTGATGCTGCGATCTAAGCTGAGGGAGGCGGCATACCATGACTGTAAGGTCTCTGAGATTCCCCTAATTTCACAGGCCTTCTTTACTTCTGGATCAATGGCTTTTTTTAAAATAGTGTAAAGTCATTCCTTCAGGCCAATCCATGAGGTGGCTTGCGACCCTTCTAAAGTCCCAAATGAATTCTGACAATGGTCGCTTGCCTTGCCTCATTTCCATTAACTTCATTCTCTGCTACCCTGTCTGGATTTTCAAATCTGAGTCTTAATAATTGAATAAATCCATTTACATTGTATCATTCAGGGGCTTGTTCGTTGTGTAGTTGGGCCACCCAGTCTGAAGCATCCCCTTCATTCATCCCATTTGTTATGGCTGTAACCAAATCGCACTCTGTGGCATATTGATCTCCAAATTGTTCTATATGGGATCGGATTTGAGTGAGGAAGTAATTGAAATGTTCATGGCGGCCATTGAATACGGTATTCGGTTGGCCTGGGTCGTGGTTGCAGAGGTGGCACATGCCAGGCCCCTGCAGGTTGTACTGGAATGGAAGGAACAGGCCGGGTGGTGTACGTAGGCTGGGTAAGCCCCCTGAATCCTGGCTGGGTGGTGCCTCTCTGGAATAGGGGTCCCTGTGGCCTCGCTTCTGGTTGGGGCTGCAATTGTGGTTGCCAGTAGGAAAATGGGAGTGGCCTGGTTCCCTGGTCGGCTGGAGGAGATGTGGCTGCTGTCTCTGTCTGAGCAACCCCCCTTCAGTCCAGGACGGTGTTGGTGCTGGCTGCCATTGGCATTGAATCCACCCCTGGCCTGGATAAAATACCCACCATGGAGGGATACTCTCTGCAGGGAGCAAAATTCCTTCTGAAAAATGAGGGGATTGCCTCTGAGGCTGCAACATACCTCTGTTAGTTGATGCTTCTTTCTGGCTTCCTCCAACTGGCATCTGTATAGTCTCCTCATTCCTCACGATACTTGGGTAAGTGAATATGGGTGGTCTCAAGCTTCCACCCGTCCAAACAGACTGTGAGACCAAACCTGTCACCTTTAAATTCTGGAACTGTTGATGTAAATCTGCCCTTGATGGACTTCCAAGGAATAATCTGGGGGTTGTCTTCTTGAGAGAATTCCGACCCCAATTGTCTCTCTTCCCTCCAATCTGACAGAATAGCCATATGCCTGGGGCTAGAGAAAGATTTCTCTTCAGACAGCTGGGTTACCTCTGGGTTATAACAACTTCTTGAGTTGAAACGCTTCGGTATAGCTCCCAAATCTCTTTCTCCTACTGCCATCCTGAAAGCATCCATCATCTCCTCCAAACAAGGGCTGGCAGGTTCAATTAATGCTCTGGAGGGAGGGCCCCCACATGCTCCCCCTGCACACCTCCAACTTTGGCTGATTGCTGCTCTTTCTCCATTTCTGGGAAAAGAACTCCAGGGCATCAGCCAAGCCCATTCAAAAAAATAAAAGTGTGACTTGGGAAATAAATGTCAAACATCCAGAAAGTATCCATGATATCAATCACTCTGAGACGTTATCTCTCCAATTGATTTATTAGAAACAGATCTGGAATGTCAAAAGCAATTTCCCAAGTGAAGGTTTTTTCACGCGTTACACAGAATCCACCTTCTCTCCTCCTCTCTCTCCTCCCACTTCTACACTTCATAAATCACGAGAACCAATTAACTGCAACTGGAAATTCTTAATACGACACACAGAATAACCTTGAACTTTTCAACTCCTCTAACTCTCTAAAGAAAAAAATGTGGCAGCTGAATTTCAAAGCTGATTAATATTTGTATGCTTCAAATTCAAAAAAAAAAAAAAAATAAGTTATATTATTTTTTTTTTTTTTAAAAAACAATTTTTATTTAAAAATTTTTAAAAAAAAAAAAAAAAATTTTTTTTTTATAAATTAAAAAAAAATTTTAAAAATTTTTAAAAAATTTCCTTTGAAAAATTCCTAGGTACAGAACAAGTCTAAGCAGAATTATTTGATTTTCAGGAGTCTTAAAACTTTTAATGTCCTAACTGCTTGCAATAAAAAACTTCAGCATAGGTTAAATAGGAGTTACTGAAATTTAATGTTAGTTAATGAAAAATTGTGCAATATTTATATAATAATATAGCACAGCATAAGCAATAACAATCATTTTCAATTTTCAAGCATCTAAAAGTATGATTTCTTACAGAGACGAGAAGGGAAACCTTCCATGTGATGATACCGGAAGACACCTAGTGGGAAAGCCAGTACATAAAGGATCTGAATCTCCAAATTCATTTCTCGACCAAGAGTATAGAAAGCGTTTTAATGTTGTTGAAGAAGATGCCATTTTGTATTGTTATGAATATGAAAAAGGAAGAACAAGTAGTTCTGGAAGAAGAGAAAGCACACCAACATATGGTATGTATTAATAATATTAATTATTTAAAAGCTATTTTTTAGATTTGTTTCTATTTACATATTTCCAATCTCAAAGACATAAACATTGTTTATGCCTATAAAAGCTAAATTATCATGTCCTTCTTCTCATTTTAATCCTGTTTTGTGTTTCATTAAATTTATCCCCAGCTGTGGAAGTCAGTTTTTGAAACCTTCTGAAGTGACCTAGGGTTCATTGAAATACAAACCTTGACAGCTTTAGATTGGTTCGAAGATAAGGAGGAAAGTGAATGAAAGTTGATGGATATTTGAGCACTACTAATTTGCATAAGCTTCCATTTTCATTTGTGCAAAGTTGCATTCATTTATTTAATTAGATAAATTAAAACTGGAAAATTATAATTGTATGCTATAATTTCAGCTTCAGACTACATCTGGACTTTTTAAAGTTTTGACTTAATTTGCAAATGTTGCACAGATAAAACAGGTAGGTCCATGCTAAATAGAGAAACAAACATAAAAGCCCATTGAACGATTCTAACAGACTGTTTTTGCTTCCATTCAGTCTTATTAGTCACATAAATATTCATGATTAATGTAATAAAAAATCCAGGAAAACAATCCCAATACCATTGTCACTGTCCCTCTCCAGATTAATATCTTCTGGTGGAGTCATTAGGATAGTTTCTGTTCTCAGAGCAGATGTAAAAGCTGGTTATATCAGTCTAAAAAGGGAAAGATTTTGTGCAAGGATTTTGTTAAATCCTCAAGCATGCAAAGACCCCTGCTTGTATGTGGATGCCTTATTTTGGTATATGGGGATCAACAGTCTCCTCTTAACATTTTTAATGGAAGAAAATATTCTGCTTCTATATATGAAATTCTATTTTTTGCAGTTATCTTAATTATTTCAGAAATCCATGTGGCACACAAAAATACAACATAGTAAGGAAGCACAATAAATGCAATAATCCCAGATCCTTGGGAAGGTCTTGATAGGTGGATAAAAATGCCAAATCCAGTCTAATTATCTGGCTGGTTATGCGGTGCATAACAACAATTTCCTTTATGTTGGGAACATCCTGGATAGACAATAGAGCTTGTTGTGAGCTTGTTGCTCCAGTTTTTGTTTTATTTTGCAAGGTTTTTGAAAGTGCTTTCCTCCTGCCTACAGCTGAGAGAGATTGGCCTTAAGTCCTCTAACTCAGTGATCTCCCTAACCTTTTGACGCCTGAAAATGGGGGCAAATGATGTATCTGCACCGGTACCGCATCAGCTGGGCGCCGCGCCCGGTACGCATCAACTGGGCGCCGCCATCTTTTTGACGAAAAACTGTCAAAGAAAAGAGCGGGCTTCCGTGACCTCACCACGGAAGCACTTTTTCGCCAAAAGATGGCGCTCGCCCGCCCGCAGTGCTCCGCGCCTGCCTGCCCTTCGTTAATGGTTGAATCGAACAGCTTCGGCTGAGTAAAAGAGGCGAATAGTTATTATTCTCAGCCGAAGCTGCTCCCAAACAACCAGAAACTAAGGCAGGCAGGCAGGCAGGCAGAATGGGACACTGTGGATTGAAGCGCTGCCGGTGGAGGGGGTGAAACGGGCGCTTCGGAATAGCTGCGCGACAGGAAAAGCTCCCCCCGCTTCTTTGAAGCAGTTTCTTCCTTGGATGGTGGAGCAGCGAGAGAGCGAAGCCTCCTTCTCTTCTCTTCCCCCGCCCCCGGTCCTTGCAAAAATTTTCTGCTTGAAACCGGTCCCTGGTACAAAAAAGGTTGGGGACCACTGATTTACCTTATAAGTGGTAATAATATTAATAAAAAAAAAAGTTCTGAGCTACCCTTATTTTGCTTCAAAGTTTTTATTTAGAAATTTAATTTTTTTCCTGAAATTTCCTCTTAAAATGAAGATGCGTGTTATACGCTTGTGTGTGCACACTAACTATACTGATTATTTGGTGACTTCATTTCAGGATATTCAGATTTTGATTTGATATTAATAATATGCCTGGATTTGTAATGATGATATTAAGTTGGCAGTGTCATACCAAGTTATAATGTATAGATAATTTTTCCAACTCTCATATAAATCTTCTTGAATTTGCGTACAAATTGTTTGACCACTCCAGTTAACTTTTCAAATCTCCATTTGTTTTTGATTTGAAGTTATTTATACTATTCCTGTAAAAATGTAAGCTTATTAATCTCACCTTTATTTTTAAATATATAAATATGTGTCTGTAGAAACAAAACTCAGAACTGTTGGACTATCTGATTATGTGTCTGTTTTAACACTGAAAAATACCTCATTGTCGTGGTTTTTATTTCTGTATTTTTGCATAGAAATCTTACAATTGTTGACTGTACTATATGATCCTTCAATGCTATTTTAAACACAGCAGTGATTATTTAAAAGCATATCATTTGTAGCAGTATCTAAGAATTAGTGGGAAAATAAGCAAAGAAATAAATATATCCTTATGTTGAATTTACTTTCTTTGTGATTTGGAGTACAGCAATGCCCAAATTAAACTAAGCTATAAATTAAGTGGCTTACAAAAACTAAACTAAAATTCTGGCAATTTGCATAAAAATTTCACAAGCAGAAATTCTGATTTAAGTACATAAAACCATTGAATACAAACCAATGTATTGTACCTAACATAGTCTATCCAAAGAGTAGACCCATTCCAATCAATGGGACTTAAGTTAACCATACCTTATTGAAATACATGTTTTCAATTGATTTGCCCTAAAGATGAGAAGATTTGGATTTAATATAAAGCATCTGAAAAGGATTGATGCATCCAGTTTCAGTTGTGTTCTTTAAGTCTAAACTGTTGCTCTGCTTTTATCTTTAATTATCAGCTCTAATATACCATCTCCTTAATAATGATTGAATCCATTTTGAAAAGGTTGAATTATTACACTAACGTATGATAAATGAGCTTGGCATTATTGCAAGTTAAAAAGCAGTAATTTATACTGGGAAACACATGATTATAATTTAATGAAAGCCATTCCTATTAAGCACTAAATTTTATTATTTTGACACAAAGAGAAACATTTATTCCACTAGAGATAGGAGTTTCAAAAAAGAAAAGAAAACCCTCAATTTTACAAAATTGGAAATCTTGTTTCTGTATCTCATACATATATCCTTATATACTATATCAAAAGATAGTTAACTTTCAGTACAGCAGTAATTAGCATAAAAATCAAGCAGGCTACTGAGAAAAATGAGACATTTCTTAGATATGTATGATAACAAATATTTTTATTTTATTTGGTTTGTCAATTACTTACAAGATAATAGGTATAAGTAAAAACATAGTTATGAATACATGGATACATATAAGAAAAATAAAAGAAACAATAGGACAGGGACGGTAGGCACGTTGGTGCGCTTATGCACGCCCCCTATAGACCTCTTAGGAAAGGGGTGAGGTCAATAATAGAAAGTCTAAGGTTAAAGTTTTTGGGGTTTGGGGAAGAAACCACAGAGTCGGGTAGAGTATTCCAGACATTGACCACTCTGTTGCTAAAGTCATATTTCCTGCAATCAAGTTTGGTGCGGTTTACCTTGAGTTTGTATCTATTGTGTGCTCTTGTATTGTTATGGTTGAAGCTGAAGTATTCATTGACAGGTAGGACATTGCAATGTATGATTTTATATACTATACTTAGATCAGACCAAAGGCGGTGTAGTTCTAGGTTTTCTAGGTCTAGAATTTCAAGTCTGGTGGCATAAGGTATTCTACAACGAGTAGAGGAGTGGAGAATTCTTCTTGTGAAATATTTCTGGACTTTCTCGACTGTGCTAATATCAGATACGTAATGTGGGTTCCAGACTGATGAGCTTTATTCGAGTATTGGTCTAGCAAATGTTTTGTATGCTCTAGTTAGTAGTGTGATATTACCAGAGAAAAAGCTACGTAGGATTAGGTTAACAACTCTTAATGCCTTTTTGGCTATGTAGTTACAGTGGGCTCTAGCACTTAGATCATTAGAGATGAGTACTCCAAGATCCTTGACAGAGTTTGGATCATCAACAAGGTCTTGACTATTCAGCTTGTATTTTATTTTCTGATTTATTTTTTTTTGACAATATGTAAGACAGAGCATTTATTTGTTGAGATTTGAAGTTGCCATTTGTTTGACCATTCTGATACATAGTCAAGGTCTTTTTGAAGGGTAGCAGTATTGTCTGTGGTGTTGAATAGCTTTACATCATCAGCGAAGAGAACGCAGTTGCTCTTAATATGATCACAGAGGTCATTTATGTAGAGTATAAAGAGAATTGGTCCTAGAACACTGCCTTGGGGGACACCACTATTGACAGGTACAGAATTTGATAGGACCCTCCCAATTTTGACCATTTGTTGTCTGTTTGAGAGGAATGATTCTATCCAGTTATGCAGGTGTCCAGATATACCATAAGATTATAGTTTTAGGAGTAGTTTGTTGTGTACCACTGAATCAAAGGCTTTACAGAAGTCTATGTAGATTGCGTCTATTGCTTTGCCTTGATCGAGTTGTGTAGTCCATATGTTTTTGCAGTGTAAGAGTTGCAGATTACAGGATAGTTTTTTTCTGAAACCAAATTGTTTATTAGAGAGTAAGTTGTTTGTCTCTAAGTGGAGGATAATGGATTGGTTAATAATTGATTCCATGACTTTACAGGTGATGCAACATAAAGAGATTGGTCTGTAATTTTCAACTAGGCTGGGGTCTCCCTTTTTGAAGATGGGGATGACTGTGGCTTGTGACCATAGTTTTGGCAAGGAGCTGGTCCTGAAAGATTTTTTCAAAGATTATGCTTAGAGGTTCTGCTATGGCAGTAGATAGCTTTTTTAAGAAGTAGGCACATATTCCGTCCGGTCCAATAGATAGAGATGGTTTTAGATTGTGTAGTGCTTTTTCAACGTTGTCTACTGTAACATCGATATGTATTAGATCATTGCAGTTGTCTGTGGTTCGACTAGGAAATACTGGGCATGATCCATTGCTATTTACAAATACTGAGCCAAAGAAAGTGTTAAAGAGGTTGGCTTTAATAGTGTCGTTGTTGCAGTCTTTACCATTAGGTCCTTTCAGGGGTGGGATGGACCTTGAGTCTTTTAGTTTGTTGTTTACAAAATTGTAGAAAGCGCAGGTGGAATTGGTGCGTAGAAGGTTTTCCTCTTGTTTAATGTGATAATTGGTGCATTCAGTCTTTATCTGGTAGCATAAATTTTTGTATCGGCTTTTAAATTTGGCAACGTGACCAGATTTGTTTTTCTGCCAAAGTGATCTCATTTTGGATTGAAGCTTCCTTATTGTTATGGGTAATCTGTTTTTTTCTGGTTTTTGGAGTTGTTATTGGTACATATTGTTTTATGACTCTTTTGACTTCAAGTAAAAATATGTTGTAATGGTCTTCAACAGTATTGCATTCAGTGAATAGAAATTGCCAATCAAGGGATGAGAGATCATTGTTTATAAGATCATAGTTGCCTTTTTTGAAGTTATAATTGGCGATCACATCGTTGTGTTGATTTTTGTGTGGACGTATGTTGAGGCAAAAGTCAATCATGTTGTGGTCACTGTTGGAAAAGGGTTCTTTAATTTGTATTCCGTAAATTGAATTCAAACTATTGCAGAAGGTGAGATCGAGGCAGTTGTTAAGTCTAATATTGTTGGTTACTAGTTGTTCCAGTCCCAGGTTTGTTACAGCATTGTAGAAGGTTGCATGTGTGGGTTCAGTTTTACATTCATTTAGGGTCCAGTTAATGTGAGGTAGATTGAAGTCACCAAGAAAGATAAAAGTGTGTGGGCAGGATGTTGCCCATGTTAGTAGTGAATTTAGCTTGTTTACATGTTCGATGTCATAATCAAGGGCTCTGTAACATAGCAAGAATCGAAATGTGATATTTAAGGACAGTTCAGAGACGATGGTCTCAGGAAGAGCAAGCTCTTCGGTAACTTGGATGTTTTTTTAGATGTAAGGACTTTTTATAGAAGATAGCAATACCACCTCCTCTACGGATTTCACGATCTGATCAGTAAACATGATAGTCTCTTACTGTGGTAATGGAGTCAGGGAGAGATGCATTGTGCCATGTTTCACAGACAAATATGATGTCGAATTTAGCCATATTTAGTAAGAGGATAAATTCTATGTGCTTGTTTTATTTATTGATTTGGTCTGTTTTAGTTTTGTATTAGAGGAGAGAAATAAGACTGGATAAGGCTAAATAAGGGTGAGCAAAAGGTTAAATGCAGGGCTCAAATTCTTTTCTGATTCTTTTTAGAATGATCACATATTTTTCATCCATAGTATTAGATGCTAATTCATGCTGACATGTATGTATGACCGTGTTCCATGCAAATGTATTACATATGAAAGTTATGAAAAGTAACATAGAGCAATCTGATTTATTTTGTTGCAGGGAAATTAAGGCCTATATCTATGCCAGTAGAATATAACTGGGTAGGGGATTATGAAGAACCTAGCAAAATAAAAAGAGATAGCAGGAGAGGTAAGTAATTCTAGTTACAAATTATACATAGCATTATTTGATTATTTATTAGAAATAATTTCATTCCAAAATAGATACTCTTTAACTACTATATCTTTCAGAGTATAAGATGCTCCAAAGTACCTTGCTTTTGGGGAGGAAAACAAGAAAAAAAGTCTGCCTCTGCCTCCCAGCGATTTGCCTCCTTCGAGCAAACAGCAAACATAGCCTCATTAGTACAAGCAGCTGATTGTCGGTTGGATCGTCCTCCCGACGGTCAGCTGTTTTAGGCTGTAGGAATTGCCATCACCTATTGCCACCTCTGCACCCCATTTTCGGCCTCCACACACCCCATTTTTGGCCTGTTCTGGGTGGCGAAGATCAGAACAGGCTGAAAATGGGGCACACAGAGGCCAAAAACAGGGTGTGGAGGCTGAGAATGGGGCATACGGAGGCAGCAATAGGCGATGGCAATCCCTGCTGCCTGAAACAGCTGATCGTCAGGAGGCCGATCCAACCGACAATCATCTGCTTATGCTAATCAGGCTGTGCTGAAGCTGACCAGGCTATTTGCTGCAAGGAGGCAAATTTCTGGGAGGCAGAGGCCAAATGATGGGGGCCAGTGGGTAGGTGGGGCTTCGGCAACCTTTGCTGTATATGACGCTCAGACATTTCCACCCACTTTTGGTGGAGGGAAAAGTGCATCTTATACTCTGAAAAGTATGGTACATATTTTCATTTATTCAGTAGTTTTTATGATACACATAGATTTGAAAAAATGCCTTGTTAATATATTTGGTTCATCATCATCATCATCTTAGCCATTGTTTATCCACTGCAGGATGAAGACCTCTTCTGTATGTTTACAACCAATACAGTCCTGAGCTTCCTTTTACCAATTGGACTCACATTCCTCTAGCTGATGTCATCAATCCATCTAGTTTTAGTTCTCTTTTGTGGACGCTCTTTATTAAATGGGATCCCATTGATTTGGTTGACATTTAAGCATATATGTTGTTTATATTTAATTAATACCCTAAATTGCAAATTGCTGTTTCCTAACTTACCAATTTTATAAGAGCGTGTGTCATATTGAATCAGGAAAAACATAATTAAAATGTTCCATTGATGTTCTCTCTTGCCATGCACTTAAAATGTTCCTCTTTGGTTATCCTTCCCCCTCCCCCCATTTAAATGATTAGAGTATTCTGCACATCAAAATACTGTATGTATAGAGTACATCACACTGCATGTGAGCCTTCAGATCAGGGCACGGTGGTGTAAATTAGTACTTAGGGATATAAACTGTGGAAAGTTATAATCATGTTTTCTCTGAGAACTTTAATACTTTGGAAGAGCTAAGTAAATGCAGTAATGTACAGATATCTGCAGGGGAAAAACTGATGGTTACTGTTGCCTGTCTGTTCTATTTACTTCAGTAGAAAAATATCAGTAATTTTTATTTATATTAAATCAAAATTGCAAGATAAAATTAGTGGGGCCTTGTTAAAAAATACTCTGTAGTAATAGCAATAGCACTTAGACTTATATACCGCTTTCCAATGGTTTACAGCTCTTTCTAAGCAGTTTACAGAGTCAGCATATTGCCCCCAACAACCTGAGTCCTCATTTTACCAACCTTGGAAGGATGTATCTCCTTCTTTTTCCATGTTAGTATTGTACATGCTTTGACAACTATTCAGAAGTGCTTTGGAACACATGGAAGGGCAGTATCTCTGTGTTATTCATTAAATCAGCCCAACTACTTTCATGTTTCAATGTAAATCTGAAAAAAAGGCTGCTCTGAAGTTTCTGAAAGAAAGGCAGGATATATATCTAATAAAAACCAACCAACCAAATAAATGAAGAGATCATGGACATATTCATTCACTCATTCAAACTTACATACTCACATACTTGTTCTTTTATGCTTTGCCAAAGTGTATGTCATTTCACTTCATTCTTTTGTTGATTTGCCCAATGGCCGTCAATGTTCTTCTCTCTGACCATTGTCCTCCTTCCTCTGATTGGTCTTCTTGGTTCCATGCTTTTCAATTTAGCATAGGTCTAGCTGAGGCTCTATTCTTCCAGGTTGTTTTCTTTGTTCATTTCCCCTGTTTATTATTTTGATTATCACTAGTGCCAGTGAAATACAATTTGTTGTATTTCAGATTTCAGGGAAATTGAAGGAAAAGTTAAATGAAGTTCCTTTGACCTAACTTATAACAAGGATCATTTAAAGGTCTGAATCAGAGCAAGCTAGATAGTTAGAACTGATCAATACTGGCAGTGTGCTGAATTTGCAGTATAACTGCAAGTTCTCTGCAGTTTGAAAAGTATCTCTTCATCTTTTGACTGTTTTATTGCCTCTAATTAGTAAGCAGAAAACTCATGTTGTATTTACTTTCTTAAATTACTATTCTGTGGTGGTAAGTTATTGATTTGAAGTAAAAGAGAGAGAAAGCAAAATCACTTCTTTCTCATCTGAATGGAAATGGGAACAGTTTGTCAAAGCTGAAGAACAGCCAAATACTGAATTAATTGCTGACCCACAACAGAATACAGAAAATAAGGGGGGGGGGGGGAGAAAGCTATGTGGGGATCTTTATTTTTAAAAAATCTGTTTCTTATCTTTTGCAGTCTTTTAGAAAGACTGAATTTGTGCAGATAAAAAGCAGAATGAATGAAGTAAAAGTCAACTTTTTTGAAATAAAACAGACATGATTCTTCTGATTTTAAAATGGTATAATTAAAACCTTAGTTATGGTTTATATGAAAAAAGAATCATTCAGGTTGAGAATTAGAGTTTGAAAGTAAATATGTTCAACATGAAGTACCAATTTACTTGGAATTCAAGAGAATTCAAATGCTCAGGTATTTTTTGCATTCTAGAATAATTTGGATTAAATTTTAAAATGAATAGATACCACATTATTAATCAGATTTTATATAATTAAAACATTTTTGTACTTTATTCACAACATTAATGGTTTTTGAGAGGCAAGTATGTTTATTGTGCAACTTCTTTTAGTTAGACATGTTAAATTGCTAGCATTTAAGAAATAATTTTGTAATACATTTTTATATCTCCTGTCTAGAAAATTCACTTCTTCGATATATGAGTAATGAGAAAATAGCTCAAGAAGATTACATGTTCCAAAGGAACAGCAAAAAGGACACAGGGAAAAAATCTAAAAAGAAAGACAAGAATAACAGTCCTAATCATTATTCTCTATTACCAAGTTTACAAATGGAATCATTAAGGCAAGACAGTATGAGCACACCTGGGCCTGAAACAACTTTGTACCATGTAAGTAAAATGACAAAATGTTTCATTCTTTGTTGATACTGTTGTTGAAGAACTAAAATGAATACATATATCTGTTAACACCTTATATGTTCTTATCTTTTAAATACCATTTCCAACTTTATTTTTTATTATTATTATGATTCATCACACATTCTGTCAGATGTTTAGATTGGATGTGGCATTTTTATCCACCTATTAAGTCCTTCCAAGGACCTGACATGTTATTGAATGATGGTGTTAAAGGTATTGTCTCAGGATGTAAACTGTTCCAAGTCAAGCTGCCTTTTTAATTGATGATGATTTTGTCAATGCCAATGGTATTCACCGACTGCACTCAAGGCACCTTTCACTATTGATACTATTTTTGTTTTATTTTGCCACAGTGTTATTACGGTTAATCCTTCAAGTAAGTATTGACTTGTAAAAAGTGTCTGCACAAATCAGTTCAGTTTTCTTGGCAAGTTTTTTTTAGAAGTGAAATTGCTTTTGTCTCTTTCCTATGCTTGACAGATTAATGGGCTCAGAACCACCCAGCCAGTTTTTCATACTTAAGGCAGAAGTAGAATTCAGTCTCTTGTTTTCTAGCTAGTTTGATAGCCCAAGGTTATTCTCCATGAGCGTAATTAGATATTAAGGCCCTGCTCTTATTCCAGAAAACAAATTTTAATGTTTAATTAAATGTTAATATTAGAATAACAATGTGGATTTAGTGAAGTATAATATAATTTATTGATTTTATACATGTAAAATAAGAAACCAAACACACACGCACATGCGCACGCACACACACGCACACACATATCTATATCTATATCTACACACACACACACACACATATATCTCTATCTATCTATCTATCTATCTATCTATCTATAGAGAGAGTTTTATGGTGCATTTATTTTCTAATAGAAAACATTTTTGTTGCATTCTGTAAAACATACAGACTGTTGCTGAATATACAAAGAAAGGCAATATATAGGAGTTGCCTTTTAAGACATAGGTTTTAAATTTGAATATTGGTCAGTAGCAGTCCGTGGGTGATCTTTTTTGTGTTTGGAAACTAGTCATTCTTGGGAATTAGAACTTGCGAAGGAGATGTTCAAGTAATAAATAGGACTATAGATTACACTAGGAAGTTTTTTTAAAAAGAACATACTTAAATAATGATGAATCACTTTGGTTTTGTTACCAAACAAACTACTTAGATATGTTTATGAAGTCACAAAGAGTTGAGTTCTACACCAAGATTTAACTTGAAATTTTTGGAAAGTTTGTTGTGTCTTCATATTCTTCATATAAACTGAAAATGACCAGTTTGTATACAATAATTTTTAGACATGCGAATTATCTTTAAATAAATTGAATTTTGCTTTAGATACTAAGCTTATGAAAATATAAACTGATGTATCTATCATATAAGTGCAATTTATATACATTTGTGAAGATATATAAATCAATCAATTTTTATTATGGTTACAGACCAGCATTACAAATGAAAGCATTAAAAATAACAATAGTAAAAAATAAAAATAAAACAGACAAAACAATATTATGATTAGTGGTGGATTATCAATGGGTAGTTAGAGTCTGCCTAATTTTGAATACAGTGTAACAAAATTTGGCTACATTCAAATAAAATACTTTGTGTATTTTATTAGGTGAGGTGTTCTTAAAGCGAGTCCAGGAGTCCTTAAAGAAGACACAGTGTAGTAGGACATGAGCTGCTGTGTTAACAACCCTTTGTCCATAGGACACAATCTCAGCCTATGTGGGTTTTTGGTTTTTTTTGGCAACAGCCCTCCAAAATTATACAAAAATCTAAGTTTGCTTTCATGTCATGGCTTGAATCAGCAATTAAACACGAAGACTTCCTTAAAAATATAAAATTTCTTGGAAAATTGGTATTTAACTAACTGTAACAGAGTTATAATGATTAGAATTTACAGGTATAGAAGTACAGAATTAATTATCATGCCTTAATTCAATAGATCTAAATCCAGCTGATAAAATTGTTCAGAAGAGGCAAGAAGATTTAAACAGCTGAGATAACACAGAACCTAATTGTAACATTTTGATGCAATTGTATCAAACTTTTGCAGTGCAGAGGAGGAATGAAGCATAGTGATTTCCCCAGGCCGATTAATAGAGAGCATGAAAGTACTGAGGAATCATATAATGTTTACTTATTTATATGTAGCACTGTATAGCATTTGACTTTCCAGAGAACTATGATATTAAATAAATGCTTGGTAGCATAATATTTTTTCAGGAAAATCAAATGCCATATAGTCTTACTTAAAAATAAATACAGGTTTCACTGAATTACAGTTAAAGGTCTGTGATTAGAGATATTGATTTTCTTTGCAGTTATCATTCATTTATATTTCTTTCCAGTTTCATAGCAATCAGCCCCTTGGCTAACGTATCTGGAGCGCCAGGCACAAATATCTAATTTCTTCCACTGACAGATTTCCCCCCCCCCCCTTCTGAATGTTTGTATAGTGTGACCAAATCACAATTTGTTTAAATTAGACTTGACAGAAATGGTTGTTTCAAGTTATTCCTTAAAACATTTAAACAATATTACTGTTGAAATGAAACAAATGAAACAATGAGTAAATTTTTAATATAATAGTTCTGTCGCCTTGTCAGCCATAGTTATATCGCACTTATCCAGAATGTGCATATAAATAATTCTAGAAATTAAATTTAATTTGTTCATAAACTTTCAATTTCCTTTTCTATTTGCATGAAACTTGAAATGTAAACTTTACAACAGTCAAAAACCAGCATAGAACAAAATAAAATAGTTTTTTAATCCTTATTAATGAAGAGGGAGAAACATACAAAACCAGATAAGGTCCAAGGATAACCTAGAATACAATATCTCATTAAGACCATGTTATTCTCCCACCTTCTAAAATGTGGTTGATATAGAATTTTTTGCCTCCCCTCTAAAGGTTTGATAATTATATTATATGATTGTGATTAGATTGGCATATATTAACCAGACCACATGCATGTTTTTCTCCCAGACATTTCAACAATCCTCTCTTCAGCATAAGTCTAAAAAGAAGAATAAAGGTAAATATTATGTGAAATACTTGTATTTCTGGTGGCAAATAAAATAATATGGTAAATTGTACAAAAACATTTTAAGTTTAAAATAAATATACAGGAAGTCATTATCTTCAGTCTATTTCTATAAAAAGAGCTTCTTCATTGTTTTTTTTAATCTATAGGTTTTCAAAGCACATGTGATTTAAAAGATATGTGAACTTTACATAATTATAAAAAGCCACATACTTAAATATTCTTACTATCAGAGAAATATGTTGTGCTTCAGACATAGCTGTTTATTAGTGGATTTTGTTTTTTGTTTTTTTGCACAATTTAGCCTTAATAATAATGCATGGCAGAAAAAAAGATTCATGTTAGACTGAAACCTTTATAAAGATCAGAATATAGTTTTGCTGTATTAGTTCAAATAGTCAAACTGTGGCAAGGTCATAGCAAAAATGACTGAATAGCATCCCCACTCAAGTATATAGCCTCATGACTAGCAACTGTTAGTACTCTTTGTTTTTATCATAGTAGATGCACACTAGTTGAAGTTTCCATTTCTCATTCCTTAGTAGCTCAGCATGTACCCTTTAGGCTTTATATTTTGTAGATGGCATAACTTTGTATATGTGCATGTTAATTCATTTTCCATTTAAAATATATTTATATAAATGTTGAAACAATTTTTTTTCCAGGTCTAGCACCTAGTAAGAGTAAGCGGCGGATTTCTTGTAAAGATCTGGGTCGTGGAGATTGTGAAGGCTGGCTGTGGAAAAAGAAAGATGCTAAAAGTTACTTTTCACAAAAATGGAAAAAATACTGGTTTGTTCTAAAGGAAACCTCCCTGTACTGGTATATCAATGAGGAGGTAAGAAATAGACATAACTATTTCTCTTTTACCAAAACTAACAAATCTATGAACATCAAAGATACAATGTATACTTATCTAGAATATTTGTTATTTTAATTATTTAAATTAATTAATTTAATTTAATTATTTCATTATTTTAATTATTTGGAGTACTAAGAAGTACTCCAAAAATCAGCACTTATTTCTTCAACAGAGAAAATTCTTATAGCATAAAAAAATAAATGGAGCACAGTGTACAGTTCCTCCCATGCATATATCAAAATTAATATTTAATCATAGTGAATTGAAGCAAATGAAACCTTTGTCTTTGCTTTAAAGAAAAACAGCACGCATGTATCTTAGGAGGGAACTGGAAAATACTGTAGTCATTATTTGAAAGACATGCACTTTCAGGATTCTTTGACTATTCTGTACACATATATCCCATTGCGTACAAGGCATATATCCCATTGCGTACAATCCTATACATTGTAACAAACTTTTGTAAGCAAAACACATCTGGGATTTTAAGAGAAGGATAAAGGTGGTCTCGTAAAATGACTGCCAGTGGATGGGCTTGCATAAACTGGTTACCAAAGCAGTAAAGCCAATTACATAACATTGAATGAGATTGTTCTGTAAGTACAAGTTGCCTGCTTCTACTAGTCATATGCAGAATTAACTGCCCTACGTAATAATCTCAGTTTATGGGGACAAATGTGATTTTTGGTATAAGTATTTTTTTTTTCAAAGAACTTAACTGTTCTTTTAGTTCTTGGAAAGCTTAATTTTGTTAGATTGATTTAATTTAAGCATAGAAGACTGTGACTGGGAGAGAACAATGAAGTAAAATTAGAGTATAAAAGATATACTTGAGTTTAACATGAAAAATAAAAGGGAGAAAAAGACATGAAGACAAAAATAAACAATTGGTCAAAAGACAGTAATTAAGGAGAAAATTGACAATGACCTATAAAGTAAGGTCTTGATTGTTCAATATGTTGTGAATATACAGTTGAGGAAAAGAATATTCAGAATAAACATTCACATAATTTCTTAAGTTAAGAGAGCTGTGCAATTTTGTCAAAAATATGATAACTAGGCAAGGGTAAAGAAGTATAGAATTGCTAGATCTAGAAACAGGATCTCAGAAAGAAAAGTCTGATTGTAGTTCTAAACATAGTAGTAACACAAGAAATGTAATTCTAAGAAGAAGCGACAGCAGAAATACAGTAGATGTGAATTTCAAATTTTAAATGGGTATTCTGGATTTTACATCATATAGCAATAGCACTTAGACTTATATACCACTTCATAGTACTTTACAGCCCTCTCTAAGTGGTTTACACTCAGCATATTGCTCTCAACAATTTGGGCCCTCGTGTTACTGACCTTGGAAGGATGGAAGGCTGAGTCAACCTTGATCCTGGTGAGATTTGATCTACCAATTTGCAGGCAGCTGGCTGCAGTAGAAATAGCTTGCAGTACTGCATTCTAACTGCTGCACCACCGAGGCTCTTATGTTCCATGTATCCATCCATTTAGTATGCCACGCATAATTAAAATATTGTGTAAGGCAGTGTGATTAAACCATCATGGATTAATTTGTTTCCTGAACTCAGTTTTTGTTTTGAAATAACCAAGTAATATTTTGACAGGTGACTTTTAATATCTTTAGGTCTAGATCTGCATTATACTTCCAACAATATTTGTCATAATATTCTACCACAGAATTCTTATGTTAGTAGAATTAATTTAATCAAGATTTTTTGGTACGCCATTATGACTTATTTCATATATTATGCCACTATTAATCATTCCATCATCTGAATTCTCTCACATCACTAAGCCAAAACAAAACTGTTATTTCATATTTCTCACTCTTACCTGTAACACAAATTACACATTTTTCTTGTTAATCAAATTTAACTGTCACTATGATCCACCTTTTATCAAGATTTTTAAAATGATTCTAGCTGAAGTGTTTATTAAATTAAATTCTCTCTTCTGGAGGCCAAATAATTTATAAGTATACTTCCAGGGTGTCAAACTCGATTTCATTGAGGGCCGGTTCAGGGTTCTGTTTGATCTTGGGGGGCGAGGCGGAGGGGTGTATGGCCAGGGTGGGCGTGGCCAGCTCAACTTCACTCATGTCAGGGGCACCTGTGGTGGCCAAGTGCTAAGGCAGGACTTCCTACAGACCGACCCTCACTCTCATTATAATCTCCTCCCTCCCTCCCTTTTCTTCTTTTTCCTTCCCTCTTCATTCTCCTTTCTTCTTCCTTCCCCTCTTTGCTTATTTTTCCTTCCTTCCACTTTTGCCATCTTTCCTTTTTCTTTTTCTTTCCTCTTTCCCTTTCTCCTTTCCTGCCCTTGTTTGCATGCTCAAATGCAAAAGGGGAAACATTTCTCCTTTTGTTTTGTTTTTAGTTTGTTTTGCTAGTCCTCCGCCAGCAAAAAAGGAATGGGGGGGGCATGCACAGCTTACCCTGGCCCCTTTTCCCACCACAACAGCCTCCTGCAGCCCTCTGCCAGGAAAAATGGGCTCCGTTTTTGCTGAAAGCTGCAGGAAGCCATCACGGCCAAAAAAGGGGCCTGTTTTTGCTGACAGAGGTACTGCAGGTAGGTCCTTTGCTGTTTCCAGGGTGGGCCCACAGCCAGATCCAAGCATCCCAAGGGCCAAATCTGGCCCACAGGCCTTGAGTTGCCACCCTTGGTATAGTTGCATTTGTTTGTTTAATTTTGCCTGCTTTTGTTTTTTAATGTATTCTTTTTCATAGGATGAAAAAGCAGAAGGATTCATCAGTTTACCAGAATTTAAAATTGATAGAGCTAATGAATGTCGCAAGAAGTAGTAAGTATTGTAAATTAACAGCTAGAAACAGTAGGAAAAAAATGACATCTTTCTCTATTTTAACCTATTATTTATTGGAATTCCTTTATTATTATGGTTGGTTCACAACAAGCTGATGTTTATGTGAATTTTGCATGTTTATTCACTTAGTGGGCCCAGAGGTGGAATTCAGCCAATTTGGGCCAACCGGTTCTTAAGATTTTGCATAGTTCAAAGAACCAGCTGATTGGATCACTGGCTGGCCCCGCCCTGCCCTATCTCACCTTGGCCAGTGGTTAGAGCACACCCGTGCTCAGCTACTCTCTGTCTCCTTCACTCACTTGCTTGTCCAGACCATGCGGCCCATCTGATCTCCATGCCTCACCCATTTGCCTGCGTTCGCTGTGGTCTACCATGCTGGCCATGTGGCCCAGCTGATCTCTGTACCTCGCCTGCTCTGCTCATCATGGCTGCTCGCGAAGGTAAGGCACTCAGCCGAAGGTCCATGTCGGGGTGGACAAAGTTTCAGGCCTGGCTCTTGCTACCCTTCCACCCGCATGTAGCCCACTCGCCCTTCACCTCAGATTGGGAGATGCGCCAGTTCCTGCCTCTGGCCTTCCCTAGGGGGGAATGCCGTCTTCTTGCCATTAGCCTTGGGTCAGGGGGCACACCAGTCCCTGCCTCCGGCCTTCCTCAGAGCCTCCGAGCAGATGCCACCCGCTCGCCCTTTGCCTTGGGTCAGGGGATGCACCAGTTTCTGCCTTTCTAAAGGGACACTCCTCCCATCGCCCCACTTGCTTCCACATGTTTCCACCATGGCCTCACCCTTTGCCAAATCAGCTCACTTACCTCTGCTCTGATTCACCTCTTTCAGAGGCTCCTTACTCACTCTCTTCACTTCTTCGGCCACAACTGCCTCTTTCTTCATCCTTTGACCTTATCTTCCTTTCACGACTTTGTATCTTGCTCCCCACCCGGATTCTCCACCACTGCTGGGCCTTGCCTGCCAGCGGGTGGGGGGCAGGGGAGCAATCAGGGAGCCCAAGGCTATGCCATCTGCATCACCCCTCTGCCAGCCACCCCTCCTCCACCAGCCCACATGCTTCGGCTGAGCATGGGCCACCACTACGAGAATGGTGCGAGCCCCATGGGCTAGAAAGGAAGGCTGATGGAGGGGAAGGAAGATCCACTCTGGGTTTGCTGCACTCAGCTGAAGGGCTGCCTCAGTAAGGGGGGACACCGTGAGGCGAGGCTACTTTTCAGGCCCAGCTTCAGCTTCTGTGGAGCCTCTGGGTGGGACGCCTGAGAGAAAATGCCTTCCCCGAGAGCTGCCCACTCACCTATCTGCCGGCCAGGCTGGCCTGGAAGCGGCATGTCCCCTTTTTGAAGTCTGGATGCGGGACCTGAGACAGAGGGGAGGGTGAGCAGGCGGCACCCCAGAGCAAGGCCCAAAAGTGGATGAGCCTTGCGATGTGCTCCCTCCCACCAAGGCGGCCCTTTGGCTGAGTGCAGCAAGCCCGGAGTGGATCTTCCTTCCCTGCTGTCAGCCTTACCTTCCAGTCCGCAGCTGCGGAGAATCCAGGCAGTGCGTGAGAAGCGGACTGGGAGGGAGCTAAACAGTGATGGCTCAGCCTTGGCTCATCTTCCCCTCTGCCTCCAGCTGTAGGAGGAAGGTAAGGTTGAATTGCAGCCAGCTGGGAAAGCTGAACCACTGCCCAGCCTAGAGCTGCTGGTGGGGTTGAGTGAGGCTACAGCATGCACCTGGCTTGAAGTTCCCAGCCCTTTGTTTGAAAATCTCCCAAAAGAGGTAGGGGAGGAAGTCCCACCCCCGGCCCCTTTGTTGTACCTGGAAGCCTCGTCTGCCGGCCTTTCCAGGCAACACAGGGCTGGGCACAATCGTCCCTTCGTGCCTGGTCCTTGGGAGACTGGCCAAGAGTGCGTGGCAGGCTCTGGCTAGGCAGGCTGGCTGGCTAGCTCATGAAGTGGTGGTGGCCACCGGTGCTGGGATCACCACTCAGGAGATGAAGTTGGGCCTGGATACAGTGGACTGCCTGCTCCAGGTGGCTCCGAAATTAAATGCTTCCTTTTCTTGCAAGTACGTACAAATATCATTAAAGGGAGAAATGATGAGTGAAGGAGAAGGGAAGTTCTGTAACCAGAAAAACTGAGAATGAAAATAATGTATTCCAGTTATATTAGAAGTGGTCTTTGTGAAGGATCTGTGAAAGTTTTGGAATATGGAAAAAAAGTAAAGCAGAAAGATTTAATTAAAAGTGAAGAGAAAGAATGGTAAGACATCCGCTAACTGACTGCTTCGAAAATGCCTTTCAAATGTGTTTTCATGTACAATGGATTGGAAATATTTGCTTGACTATATGCTTTAATGTTCAAAAAGAATAATCTTTATCAGTTTATGTAGAGATGTATTCTTCAAGCTTTAGTGCATTTTGCAAAAATCATTATAGTAAACTGAATGCCACTGTAGAACATCATTTCTCACCAAAAATGCAATTTAATAGAGAATAAAGTTAAGATTTTACACTTAGGCAAGGAAAAAAACCAAATGCACAGATATAGAATAGATGATGCTTAACTGGAAGTAACTGTGAGATGGATCTGTGAAATGGAAACTTATCAAAGAGATTCAACCAAGAAATAAGAAGAAATTTCCTGACAGCGAGAACAATTAATCAGAGGAATGGGATGCCTTCAGAAGTTGTGGCTATACCATCACTAGAGGTTTTTAAGAAGAAATTTGTCCATAATATTATAGGGTCTCATGCTTGAGCAGGGATTGGACTAGAATACCTCCAAGGTGCCTTCCAACTCTTATTCTTTATAAATCTCTCCATTCAGTCTTACCAAGAGAATGGTGATAAACAATATTTGGAAATGAACATTAGGTCTTCTGATAGCAAAATCTCTTATTGGCTAGTATCAAGGGGAAGATGACTTTGAAAACACTTCCTCTCTCACCATAACATGCAAGATGAGTCGAGGAGTGGCTGGGAGGGGAGGGGCGAGGAGAGGCCAGGTGAGGCGCCCCTTGATGAAAAGACATCGAGTTGACCATGCCTACCAGTGACATGACCAACCAGCCATGCCTACCCAGCAGTCATTAGGGCAGAGAACCAGTTGTTAAATTATTTGAATCCCACCATTGAGTTGGCCTTTATCATTATTTAATGTGAATTATATAATACTAGATAAACCTATAAAGGTTTATCATTGCTGCGTCTTACAGTGCTTTTAGAAGATGAAAATAAATAGTATAACTAAAAATGTAATATGGATCTCTAGCTAACTTTTACATTACCAAGATATTTTACAAATGATTTGTTTATATTAACAGACACTTATTTCTTTGTAATATCTTAGAACTAGGCTTGATGATTTAACTCAGAACTAACTTTTCAAATACACTGCTCAAAAAAAATAAAGGGAACACAAAAATAAGACATCCTAGATCTGAATGAATGAAATATTCTCATTAAATACTTTGTTCATTACATAGTTGAATGTGCTGACAACAAAATCACAAAAATTATCAATGGAAATCAAATTTAGCAACCCATGGAGGTCTGGATTTGGAGTTACACTCAAAATTAAAGTGGAAAAAAACACTACAGGCTGATCCAACTTTGATGTAATGTCCTTAAAACAAGTCAAAATGAGGCTCAGTAGTGTGTGTGGCCTCCACGTGCCTGTATGACCTCCCTACAACGCCTGGGCATGCTCCTGATGAGGTGGTGAATGGTCTCCTGAGGGATCTCCTCCCACACCTGGACTAAAGCATCCCCCAACTCCTGGACAGTCTGTGGTGCAACATGGCATTGGTGGATGGAGCGAGACATGATGTCTCAGATGTGCTCAATTGGATTCAGGTCTGTGGAATGGGTGGGCCAGTCCATAGCATCAATGCCTTCATCTTGCAGGAACTGCTGACACACTCCAGCCACATGAGGTCTAGCATTATCGTGCATTAGGAGGAACCCAGGGCCAACCGCACCAGCATATGGTCTCACAAGGAGTCTGAGGATCTCATCTCGGTACCTAACGGCAGTCAGGCTACCTCTGGCGAGCACATGCTGTGCGGTCCCCTAAAGAAATGCCACCCCACACCATTACTGACCCACTGCCAAACCGGTCATGCTGGAGGATGTTGCAGGCAGCAGAACGTTCTCCACAGCATCTCCAGACCCTGTCACGTCTGTCACATGTGCTCAGTGTGAACCTGCTTTCATCTGTGAAGAGCACAGGGCACCAGTGATGAATTTGCCAATCTTGGTGTTCTCTGGCAAATGCCAAATGTCCTGCACAGTGTTGGGCTGTAAGAACAACACCCACCTGTGGACATCGGGCCCTCATATGGAGTCTGTTTCTGACCGTTTGAGCAGCCACATGCACATTTGTGGCCCGCTGGAGGTCATTTTGCAGGGCTCTGGCAGTGCTCTTCCTGTCCCTCCTTGCACAAAGGCGGAGGTAGCTGTCCTGATGCTGGGTTGTTGCCCTCCTACGGCCTCCTCCACGTCTCCTGATGTACTAGCCTGTCTCCTGGTAGCGCCTCCATGCTCTGGACACTACGTTGACAGACACAGCAAACCTTCTTGCCACAGCTCACATTGATGTGCCATCCTGGATGAGCTGCACTACCTGAGCCACTTGTGTGGGTTGTAGACTCCGTCTCATGCTACCACTAGAGTGAAAGCACCGCCAGCATTCAAAAGTGACCAAACCATCAGCCAGAAAGCATAGGAACTGAGAAGTTGTCTGCGGTCACCACCTGCAGAACCACTCCTTTATTGGGGATGTCTTGCTAACTGCCTCTGCTTTCCACCTGTTGTCTATTTCATTTGCACAACAGCATGTGAAATTGATTGTCAATCAGTGTTGCTGCCTAAGTGGACAGTTCGATTTCATAGAAGTGTGATTGACTTGGAGTTACATTGTGTTGTTTAAGTGTTCCCTTTATTTTTTTTGAGCAGTTTTATTTTCAGGCTGTGGAACTTGCTAATAATAATCCTGAGTCTCTCTGATCGAGAGGCAAACCTCAAGTGTTAGCTGCATTTGAGCGATTGCCCCCATCCTTAATCTGTTATGAAACCTTCTCAAGTTCTCATAAAAGCCTAATTTCCATGGGATGCAGTTTGAAAAATCCTTGTCTAAATTTGAAGATATTATTTTTGTACTTTATTGAAAGAAAACAGATCTATGGAATTTGCCATTACTGTGAATGATTTTATTTTAATAGATTGTCACAAACTTTGTTCTCCTCCTCAACTACTAAGAAGTTGAAGCTCCAATGACCTATCTAGAGATGCACCTGTAGAATTGCTACATCAGACCTATTGAATTCACTGTGTTCTTAAGTAGACTCATATCATATTATATTTTAAGAGCATTATGTGATTACACATGCATATTTCAGTTAAAAACAAAAATTAGACATAAAAATATTATTGACGTCCATTTAGATTTTTTTTATAAAAAGAGAACACAAACATGAAATGCAGAAAGAAATGCACTAACATATTTAATATTTTGTTATGATTTTTTTCATATTTTTTGTATAGTGCATTCAAGGCCTGTCATCCCAAAATCAAAAGCTTTTACTTTGCGGCTGAACATCAAGATGATTTGAACAGGTAATTAATTCTAAAAGATGAAAATAATCTTTTTATTTTATAAATTTTATTTTGTGTTATGTATAATTCAAGAAAATTGACTAACCAAATAAAATAAATAAATAAAATTAAAATATATAGTTTTACATATTAGGACCAGCTATGAAAATATAGGAAAATATGTAAGATAATTATATTTCATTCAAAAAATGCTATGTGTGTGTGCTTCTATCTACATATATGTACACAGTGTAACAAGTATGTCACACATACAGGTCTGTTAAAGATAACTTTTGAATATTAAACTTTCTGCAAGGATAAAAATCTTCTGGATTTTGGGTACAACAATCCTGATATATTCATAAGTAGCAAAATTCAGTAGGCATCCATAGTTAGCTCTGATGATAGAAAATAGTGCATAGTGATGTCACAATTGAAACTCCCATATTATCTCATTGCTGCCTAACACCTGATACAAATAAGGTAGTCCTTGACTTACAACCACAATTGAGCCCAAAGGTTTTGTTGTTAAGAGAGACGTTAAGTGAGTTTTGCCCCATTTTACAACTTTTCTTGCCCCAGTTGTTAAGTGAATCACTTCAGTTGATAAGTTAGTAACATGGTTGTTAAGTGACTCTGGCTTCCCCATTGATTTTGCTTGTAAAAAGGTTGCAATGACTTTGGGAGACAGCAACAGTCATAAGTATAAACCAGTTACCTAGCATCTGATCACATGATCATGGGGATGCTACAAAGGTTGTAAGTGTGAAAAATGGTCATAAATCACTTTTTTCAGTGCTGTTGTAACTTCGAACAGTCATTTTCCTGGTCTGCACCACAGCAGATCTGTGGTGGCCCTGGTCTTAGACTGCTGCTTTTAAATGTTAGATGAGCCTGCAATAACTGGCAATAAAATTATTGCCGATTTGATCCTCGAAGAGAAAGCCGATCTGGCTTGTATAACCAAGACCTGGCTGGGACCAGAGGGAGGCGTTCCCCTTGTAGAAATGTGCCCAGTGGGTTATCAAGCATGGCACCAGTCTAGACCTCAGAACAGGGGAGGAAGTGTGACTGTTGTTATCAGAGAATCTCTAGTAGCCTTCAGAGGCACTGTTCCACAAGTGCCCGGCTGTGAGACCATTTTTCTTAGGTTGGGCTCAAGGAATCAGGTGGGATTGCTGCTGCTATACCAGCCTCCCTGCTGCATGGCAGCTTCCCTACCTGGGCTCCTGGACCTCACTGCAGGGCTGACAGTGGAATTCCCCAGGCTTATAGTTCTGGGAGATTTCAACCTGCCTTCTCTGGGGGTGGGGTCAGAGGTAGCCCAAGATTTCATGGAAACCATGATCTCCATGGGCCTGTCCCAGATCATCTAGAGCCCGACTAATAATAGTGGTCACACACCCAATTTTGTGTTCTTGTTAGAGCAGTGTCTATGTGACCTGGAATTGGTAGACCTGTCCTTGGTCCCCTTGTCATGGTTGGATCACAGTCTGGTGGCAATGAGTTTCTCAAAAGCTGCACACACACACACACACACGCGCGCGCAGGGTGGCAGGACCTATTAGATTGGTCCACCCCCGTCAACTAATGGACCCAGATGGGTTCCAGAAGGAGCTGGGGGTTATAACTGCAGATCTACTATGCAGTCTAGCTAGTCACTGTTTGAAATAGAAAGGTGACTGAGGCTCTGGATAGGATTGCATCCTTGCGACCACTCCTCACCCATAGACCTCTCTGTGCCCCATGGTATACAGAAGAACTGAGAGAGATGAAATGCATGAGGAGACATCTAGAGTGCCACTGGCGGAAGACAGGATGAACTTGATCGAACATGGGTAAGAGCTGCTACTAAGGCCTACCTTGTGGTGATTCATGTGGCGAAGTGTAAATACTTCTCCACACTAATTGCATCTGCAGATAATCACCTAGTGACCCTCTTTAAGATGAGCCACTCCTCCTGGGGAAGGAGGAGATTGAGGTCCACCTGAAGGGGCACACTGAGCAATTTGCGGATTTTCTGGAAGACAAAATTGCTCACCTTCATTCCCAGTTAGTTGCCGGTGTGGTTGCTGGTCCAGTCAAAGCTCCTGAGGCAGGTTCCTGCCTTATTATCTGGGAACGGTTTTACCCTGTTGCTCCTGAGGAAGTGGACAGGATCCTAGGGAGTATGCATGCAAGCACCTGTGTTTTAGACCTATGTCCCTCCTGGCTTGTGAATGCTTCCTAGGAGGTGATAGGTGAGTGGACTCTGGCAGTGATTAATGCTTCCCTACAGGAGGGGACAGTGCCCCAGCACTTTAAGGAAGATGTGGTCCACTCTCGTCTTAAGAAGCCATTGCTGGACTCTACCTGGTTGGATAATTTCCGACCTGTCTCCAATCTTCCCTTTTTGGGGAAGGTTGTTGAAAAGGTGGTCACGCAGCAGCTCCAAAGGTTTCTGGATGAAACGGATTGTCTTGATTCCTACCAGTCAGGATTCAGGCCTGGATTTGGGACAGAAACAGCATTGGTTGCACTTTTAGATGATCTCTTGTGGGAGCGGGATGGGGGTAGTGCATTCATCTTTGCTCTACTTGACCTCTTGGTGACTTTTGATACCATTAACCATGGGATTCTCCTGGGGTGGCTTCAGGGGATGGGAGTGGGAGGCCTTGTGGTATCTTGGTTCACTTCCTTCCTCTGCGGCCGCTCTCAGTCAGTGTTGATAGGAGGGGAGAGATCCAGCCCTTGCCCACTGCTTTACGGGGTTCCTCAGAGCTTGGTATGCTTTCCGGTCCTGTTTAACATGTATATGAAGCTGCTGGATGAGATCATCTGTCATCATGGATTGAAGTATCACCAATGTGCTGATGATACTCAGCTGTATGTCTTGGCCCATGATGAATTAAGTGTTGCTGTGTCTTCCCTCTTGCAGTGCCTGGAGGCTGTTAGGGGCTGGATGGGAAGCAATGGGTTGAAACTAAACCCTTGCAAGATCAAGAAGCTCTGGATTTGGGATTTGTTGGCTCAGGGAGAATTGCCACCTTTGGTCTTGGATGAGGTGGCACTACCCCAAACAGACCCTGTGCATAATCTAGGGGTTTTCCTGGACTCGCGACTCCTGCTCGAAGAGCAGGTGGCAGTCGTGGCCAGGAGGGCCTTTGCGTAACTGCGGGTTGTGCACCAGTTGCACCCTTTCCTGGACCAACGGTCACTACTCACAGTCATTCATGTTCTAGTCACTTCCTGTCTTGATTATTGCAACACGCTCTACATGGGGTTGCCCTTGAAGAACATCCGGAAGCTCCAGTTGGTGCAAAATGCAGCAGCCTGCATGGTTTTGTGCAGACCCTGGTGTGCACATTTTCACCTCTCCGGCAGGAACTGCATTGGTTGCCTATTTGCTTCCGGGTGCAATTCAAGGTGCTGGTTGTCACCTTTAAAGCCCTTCATGGCTTGGGACCAGGTTATCTGAGGGACTCTCTCTTGCCGGTCACATCTACCTGACCCATCAGAGTAGGGAGGCAGAGAATGCGGTGGGTCCCATCCCTGAGGGAGATACACCTGGTGAGACCCAGAAGAAGGGCCTTCTCCATGGTGGCTCCCTCTCTCTGTAACATCATTCCCCCAGAGATTAGAATGGCCCCCTCTCTAATACTCTTCCAGAAGGCACTGAAGACCTGGTTCTGCCAGTGGGGCTGGGGAACCCAGAGTGGGATGGAGCCCATCAAATGACTTGTGTGATCTGCTGTTGGTGGGGAGGGGGTGGGTGGGAGTTATTTTTTTTCCAGATTTTGTTCTATTGTATTTTATTAATTTATTTGATTATTTTTGTTAGTTTTTATTGTTGTTGTTTTTAATATAGTTTACATTCTGTAAGCCGCCTCAAGTCGCCATGGGTGAATAGGCGGCAATATATTAAATAAATAAATGAAATGAAATGAAATGTTGTAAGTTAAGGACTACCTGTATAATTTTCCAGCTGGAGGAAATCCAAAAGGGCTGAGTTCAGAGATTTTATAGACTGATTTCTAATGTTTTTGTAGTTAACATAATGTTAGTAAGAAAAAGCTTTAAATTAATGTTAATTATTATCCATGCTTCATCTATTATGAATACTTTTCAAATGTGTGACCTCTTAAATGCTAAACTTGAATACTCCTTAATGTGATATAATTAGAGTAATGCTGGTAACGGTGCTCATATAGGATGGTTTGCAGAGAACCATTATTTATTATTTCAAAAAAGTCTAATTAGACAGACCAGCATGCTTGGCACATATGCCGTAGTTTGGAAACCATATTGTGCAGTCTGTACAGTAACTACCCTATTTTCTTCTGTACTGATGATGTTGTATTACATGTAGCTCACTCCCTGACATTAAATCAAGAATGTGGGTGGATCCAAATTCTACTATGTACTGCTAAAACTTGTAGCATAGTTCAATATGTTCCAATATAATCAGATCATTTTGTCTTCCAACAAATGTATTTTCCCCTTCTTAGCCAGATTATGTCTTTCAAATGGAAGATATTAGTGAAATGAAATCAACTTTTATAATGTATAGTATATTTTACTCTGCATGGTTAAAATATTATTACAAATTACTCTTATTAATAATATTGTCCTTAGTGGTTCTCTGTACCACTAATTTATTATGAAACAATAATAAAAATAATGTATATCACATCATATTAAAAATCTCAGATTATGAAAAAGAGGGTTACACTGCCTTTTCAAGTATTGTTTAAATATCTTTCTACTCTTCTTGGAATGTAATCACTGGTAAAACTCCTAGCAAGATTACAGGATGGATGGATGGATAGAAAAATAAATGCATAGTATACACTATGGATATGAAGCCTACCAAATTTAAAGAAATAGGTTCATTCTAAAATTCAGATTGTCTTTTTTTGTATAGTTTGCTTTATTCCATTTTGTTTTGCCTATGAAAATATATAAGTATGTTAGCTCTTCAAGATGGATCAAATCAGACTCCACAAGTTTCACTGGAATTTTATTTACTGCTGGAGGTTATAGTAACAGAATCTTGAACGCCTGCTTATTTCCCTACCCACCTGCCTATTCCCCTACCGACTCTTGCTTTAGTTTTCTGTTTCTTTCTCACATTTTCTCTTTTAAAAATGTTTTTAAAATGCTTGTTTTTGTAACTTGTTGCCACGTGTTTGTTCCAAGGCATCTTTGAGGTTATCTACAACACACTTTTACACAGTGGCTTTCATGTGATGCTTCACAAAGGGCTGGAAGCTATATTTGTCATAAAACATTTACGAGGAAGCACACTGATGTATTCACTACTCACAAGTTGTTTTAGCCCTCCCCTTTCCTTATTATCTTAGTCTAGTTTCTTTTCTTTCTTTTTTTGAACAGCTGAGCAAATTATTTGGGCTTACCTAAGATCCTGATATAATCTGGAAAAATTACGATGGAGTCTGCCTTTTTTGTTTTGCAGCATGCAAGCTTGCTATTTTATTTTTGTAGTTTGTTTAAAATAGTGTTTAAAAAATAACCATGGTATAAAAACTAACAGATGTCAAGGTAAGCGTCTATGGACACATTGTTGTATACCTTGGCAGGAAAAAAAAACCACAAAATTTTGTTGCATTGTCATTTTTTTTACCTATAGAAGTTGTCTAGTCTTCTGTAGGTTTCCATTCATGATTATGAATCAGCTTAACCAATAGGATCCACTTTCTTCTTTCATGGCAAAATGGAGTAAGACTTACCTTTCATTTCTGAAACTGTTCTATTATAGTATTTCTATGTAAAATGTCTACAAGAAAGGCAAAAATATTACTGTTAGAAGGACATAGAATGCGGCAGAAATGTTGGTGATATTGTTACTTTAATTTTCTATGACATGTCACAAATAGAATGTAAGTTGCTGGGTTAGAAACTGGAAACTGAGTTCTAGACCTTTACAGGCATGAAATAATGAATTGGGTGACTTTGACCAATCACTCTTTCTTAACCCAACCCACTTCACAGGATGATTGTTGTGAGGAATATAGAAGCAGAAATATTAAGTATCTTCACTACCTTGAGTTCTCTCTCCCCCCTCCTCCCCTCCCCGCTCTCTCTTCCTGTCTGTCTCTGTCTCAAAGCAGAATAGAAATCTCATAATAATAGTAAGTTGATAATCCTGACAAATTTATATAAAAAGAGGTCCAATTTTACTACATATGACTGTCTTGTTGACAGAAGTATTGGGTGCTTAGAACCTTATTTAATTGTAGTTTCTGGATAATGATATCACCAAAATATGCAGGTTAGAGTAATAGACTTGTTATATCTGTCAGTACCATCAGTATTGCTTCAGTTCATGCTTCATAGAGAAGTTAAATCATTTAACATAGAAGGGGATTCCTTATCTTTCCCTGTTTAATGCCCTCAATTATATCTGTGTTGTTTTAGTACTTGATTCATGAACTTTAGCATTAAAAAGAACATACAAAACCACTTCATATTTAAACTTCTTGTTGGTATGATGAGCAATAGTTTAGATAATTTAACATCTATAAAAATCAATTTATAGAAGCTTTCAATATCTTAAAACATTTTTTAAAGTTTAACTTATTGAAGACCTAATTATAAAATTAGCAAGGAACTTTGCTGTCTTGATCTTATCCAGATGTTTTATAGTTTTAATAAATGTCCTATAAATGCATCAGTCATGTCAGTAATTCAATAAACATGTTATTTCAGGTGGTTGAACAGAATTAATATGCTTGCTGCTGGATATGCAGAAAGGGAAAGGATCAAACAAGAACAAGGTAAAAAGTTAATTGCTTTAACTACTTCCGTTTACCTCCTAATGAAAATGAACTATTATTTTAGAAAATGCATTATAGTATTTCTTAATAATATTCCTTCACACTCAGACACATTAGTATTATACTAATATTAGTATAATATAGTATTATAGTATTAGTATTATACAATTCAAATTCATTTTCAGTGCATGTGTCAACATTTCAGCAGACAAACCCAAGCAAGCAGTCAGTGTTCCAGCAAACCTCCATTCCAATCAGTAACTCCCAGACAAACATATCTCAAAAGTACCTTTATTAGAATAGCACCTGGCACATATGTGGAAACCCGAATCTAAAAGTTTTTTCAGATTTCCACAATTTCTCAAACTACAAATCCATCCCCCCTTGGTCATCATCACATCACATGACCCAATCACGATCCGTTCAAAAGTAAGATGCTAATTTCATCCTGCGCCATACTAAATTACCTTGAACTAACAAAATAATTTTATTTTGTCTACATAGAGCTACTTAATTGAAATCACCCCCCTTCCACTCTCCCAGGCTATGTGGCAGCATGGAATATGCCTTCCAAAACTGACAGGCGTCCCCCCTTGAAAAATTTGCCTCCTAAAAGAGATAATAAAGAAATTACAACCAGAGGTTAATGCAATGCCCTTAATCCTCCCCCCCCCCAGGTGCACCCTTTGGTTTGTTAGGGAATTCATTTTGGAATTGGTTAAACAATCTATCTGCATGTACATCCCAATTTTTTACCCAAGTAGCATCTGCCAAAGGGTAACCTTTCCATAATACCAAATATTGTAATCTCCCTCCTAGAATCGAGGATTTTCTTGATTTCATAATGTGTCTCACCCTGTACGATAAAGAGTTTGGGAGGAGCTGTTGGTATCGGCCTTAAATTTGACCCTACAGCTGGTTTCAATAAACTACTATGAAACACTGGCTGTATTTTCCCCAATAGCTGGGGGAGACTGAATTGGACTGTGACTGGATTGATTATTTTTGATATAGGGAATGGACCTAAGAATTTAGGGTCCAACTTCCGACTGGGAAGTTTCAATTTGAGATATTTAGTTGACAAAAACACTTTGTCTCCTACTTTAAATGTGGTTGGAGGGATCTATGTTTGTCTGCCTGTTTTTTATATTCCTCAGCAGCTTCAGACAAAGCTTTTTTTTGTATCCTCCCAATCTTTCTTTAATGAATCCATCCATTCCATTAAAGACATTGATGTTAGATAATTCCGGCATAGGTAATTCCTATGTTAATTGGGTAATTCCGGCATAGGGACAAATTCCATGCTGCTGTTGATTTGGAATGGAATCAAGCCTGTGCTGCTATGTACTGCATTATTGTAAGCAACTTCTGCAAATGGCAACAGCTCTGCCCAGTTCTCCTGATAATTTACATAGCATCTAATATATTGTTCCACCATGGCGTTCGTTCTCTCTGCTGCCCCGTTGCATGCAGGATGGAATGCTGAGGGATAACCCAATGGACTTTAAAAATTCCCTCCAGAACTAAACGGTAAACTGTACACCTCGGTCCGAGATTACTCTATGAGGTACTCCGTGGAGCCTATAGATATGCTTCACGAACAGTTTTGCAAGTTTTTTACCTGAAGGTAGTCCATTACAGGCTGTAAAGTGGGCTTGCTTAGAGAATAAGTTGGTAACAGTCCAAATCACTGTATTTCCTCCAGTCTCCGATAAAATCCACTGCAATTTCTTCCCACGGCTTCGTTGGTTCAGCTACTTGTTGAAGGAGGCCAGGGGTTTTTCCATTTCTGTGATTCATCATGGCACAAATTGAGCAGCTTTTCACATAGTCTTCGACATCAGGTTTCATTTTTGGCTACCAGAACTGTCTCCTAACTAAATGCAGGGTTTTTAAGAAACCAAAGTGTCCCCCCAACCGCGAGTCATGGCTATGCTTTAGTACTATTAGTCTTAGTGTATTGGGTACGCAAATTTTTGCCTCTTTCCAAGCCAATCCCTCGTTCATTGTCAAATCGGTTTGATGCTCAACAAACCAGGGATCGGTCAAAAGGGCTGCTTTCAACTTAGTTGTCGATTTGTCTTCTAGGCATCTGGGGCTGCGGTTGGCTTGGCCTCGGGTGGTTACTTGGCCTACTGGTTGGGCTTCTGATATCATAGTTTGCACTACTTCCTCTCGGCGACTGTCAAATTGAGGTTTTCTCGACAGGGCATCCGCCAGTATGTTTTTCCCTCCTGGGATATATTTCATGTTAAAGTTGAAGCACTTGAAGTATTGACCTCAGTAGGTTTGTTTAAGTGATAGCTTCCTAGGTGTCTTTAGAGCCTCGAGGTTCTTGTGATCAATCTATACCTCAAATGATTTCTTCCAGGAAATGCCTCCAAGACAGTAAAGCCCATCGCACTGCAAACACTTCTTTTTCCCAAACCACCCATCTACGTTCTGTGTCTGTCAACTTTTTGGACACATAAGCGCAAGGCATTAGCCAGTTCTGAGTCCTTTTGGAGAAGAATGGCCATGAAAGCCACATAACTAGCGTCAACTTGGACTATGAAAAGTCTGATCGGGTCTGGGTGCTGGAGAATAAGCTCACTGGCAAATAGGCGTTTTAAAGTTTCAAAAGATTTCTGATAGTCCATTGTCCAAGCAAGAGGTTGATTGGGCTTCGATTTGGTCGGGGAAGGCCTAGTTTCCAATAACTCTGTTAAAGGGAGGGCAGCCTCGGCAAAAGAATGAATAAATTGTCTATAGACATTGACAAAACCCAAAAAGCTTTGAAGTTGTTTACGTGTTTTGGGGGGTTGCCAGTCTAGCACCACTGTCACTTTTCCAAGGTCCATCTCAATTCCCTGGTTGGATACACGGTAGCCTAGGTAATCCAGTGACTCCTTGTGGAATTCGCATTTTGACAGCTTTACATATAACTTGGCAGCTAAAAGTTTTTTCAGCACTTGTCTGACCAATTTGACATGTTCGATGGTTTCGCTGAATATAAGAATGTCATTCAGGTAGATGAGGACCCCTTTGTATAGGTGCGGATGTAAGACTTCATTGATGAGTTGCATAAACACTGCAGGGTGGCCCTGGAGTCCGAAAGGCATGACTCAGAATTGGAAACTACCCAGAGGGCAGTTGAAAGCAGTTTTCCATTCTTCTCCCTCCTTTATGCAGACTCTGTAGTAAATTTCTCTCAGATCTAGTTTGGTGAAGACTTTGCCTTTAGACAGGTGATTTAATAAGTCCTTCATGAGGGGGAGGGGGTACATGTTTTTTATGCATACCACATTCACACCCCTAAAATCCACACATAATCTTAAGCTGCCATCTTTTTTTTTTCTTTGAACAGTACTGGGGCAGCCAACCTAGATTTGGCAGGTCCAATGAAACCTCTGCCTAAATTGTTATTGATGTATTTTCTCAACTCAATTATTTCAGCTGGTGTCATGGAATACATCTTTGGTTTTGGCAGTTTTGCCCTGGGTTCTAATTCTATGGCACAATCAGTGGCTCGATGGGGAGATAAACATTGCATTCCTCTTCACTCAACACCTCAGCCAAGTCCCTGCATTGTTTGGGGACTTGGGGCGCACCTGGAGGAGAGTCTGAAGCGGTGGCTGCTGCTTCAGGTTGGGGATCTTTGTTGGGTGGCAGTTTCTTTGTGGGAGAAAGGGGGCAGTGGGCCAACCCCAATTATGATTTTTTGGTATCTGTTCTCCCACTTGATGGTAGGGGCCCATTTATCCAGCCAAGCAAGTCCCAATATGACAGATTCTGACATCTTTGGAGCCACTACAAAACGTATGAGCTCACGGTGTTTGCCCATCTCTAATTTAATTAACTCTGCCATTTGGGTGGCTGGGACTCCCCCATTTAAAGTCCCATCTACTTATTCAAACCTGATGGGGCATTTCAGGTTTTTAGTTTTTATTCCTAATTGTTCAATGATGGGGAGGCCAATAAGGCATCCAGAACACCTGGTATCTATTACAGCTTCTATCTCCCCCACCTCTCCTGTGTCAGGCACCACTAACTTCACTTTGACTGTAAAAGGTGTGATGACAACAGTCATCATAGGGTTGTCTTCTTCATCTGCTTCTCTAGGGAGAATTTCTCAGGTCAGAAGTTAATTGCTCCCTTCTGCATGGAGGGGACCTTCTACGGTGTGTCTAGCAAACCAGCTAGTATCTGGAGGCTTCCTTGAATTTTTTCAACCCCTGGTGGCTGTACTAGGCCTTGGTTGTGGAGCTTGTGGAACAGGTGCAGGAGCAAATCAGTCGGCTGCTCTATGGCCATCCTGGCCACAACGATAGCACTTTATCATTCTTGTGGTTCAGGTAGGAGCAGCTTCAGCAGGTCTGGTCAGAGGCTGTCTGGCCACAGCTCTCCTAGGAGGGACTTTTTCTGTGGGTTGATTTCCCTGAAGAGGTTAATTTTACTGTGACCAGGTTGATCATCTTCACTATGGGAAAGGGCCCTATGTATTTGGGATCCAATTTCCTGCTAGGTAGTCTCAGCTTTTACATCATGGACAGATATATCTTGTCTCCTATGAGAAATCCCCTTGGGGAGTCCATTTCTTATTGGCTTGCTTTTTCTGACTCTCTGTTGCTCTAGCTAGGGCCTTTTTTACATTGTCACATGCATTCTGGAGAAAATCTACTCACTCCGTTAGGATTACTAATGAGGGAGGTTCTCTTGGGTACTCTGGCATAGGTACAAATTCCACCCATAGCTATTATAAAAGGGGTAGGTCCAGTACTACTATGCACTGCATTGTTGTATGCAGCTTCAGTGAATGGCAGGAATTCTGCCCAGTTTGATTGCTGATACTTGATATAGCACTGTATGTACTGCTCCACCATTGTGTACCACAGCCCTGTTTGTGCTCAGATGGAATGCAAAACTGAGCCCTGGGAGGACCCTATTAAATAGCCTTATGAATTACTGTTAGGAATGTAAGTCACCTAACCAGTTGGGCTGGAAATATATAAATCAGGAGAGACATTTTAATACTGTCTCTTTAAGGGAATGCTAAAATTGTAATTGGATGTGGTTCCTCAAACGGCCATAAGATGGAACCAGAAACCTGGGTTGTTTAGTCCTGTTGTTGAGAGTGTTGCCGTTCCTGCATTTCCCTATTGACTGTTGCTGATCTTCTTGGATTTGATGTGAGTCTATTTACTGAACTGTTTATGATACTGGACTTTGATTTGGATTATCCCTGGACTGAAAACTGACTGCTTTAACTGTGTATGTCTTGAACTGCTTGTTGGACTTTGCTTAACCGTTTACTGGAAGTAAAAACCTACATTTTACTCATTCTCCTAACAGGGAATTACTTTAACAATTACCACCAGAATTTGGCTGTAAATTGGACCCCTCTGTCCTAGATAATGCATTTTGGCACTCTATGCAATTGATAGATCTGCTGCAGGAACATCCTGGCTAACTTCTGGGCTGAAGGGAGGCTCGAGCAAGCTACAAAGAGAGCTTGCTTGAAGAACAGGTCAACTACAGTCCAGGTAACAGAACTTTCTGGGAGTTCTACTATAAAGTCCATAGCTATTTCTTCCCATGGCCACTTGCTGTTGCAGTCCTGGAGCCTTTCCTGGTCTCTGCTTCATGAAAGCACATATAGTGCAACTTTTTACATAGCTCTCTATGTCCTTTTTCATGCTTGGCCACCAGAATTGCCATTTGGTGAGGTTTTTAGGAACCAAAAGTGACCAGCTTGCTTAGTGTTGTGGCTGCATTGGAAAACTAGTGTCTGCAGTTTTTCGGGAACATACAATTCGTCCCCTTTCCAAGCCAATTCCCCGATCAACTCCCCTCAGTGGACCCCGAACCATGTGTCTGTTTGTAGTTCTTTTTTCAGCTGTTGGGTCAGTGTTGAGATTTTCTTCTTCTGCTGCTGCCAAGTGGCTACTTGCACTGCCAGCTGCAATAATATTACAACTTCCTCTCAGGCACTTATGTATTGGGGCATGTGGGACAGTGTATCAGGAATTTCTCCCAGCCCTAGATTGTACTTCAATGTGAATTCAAACTTATTTAAGTACTGGGCCACTGTATTTGCTGCGGGGAAAGTTTGCAGGAGGTTTTCAATGCCACTAGATTTTTGTGGCCAGTCTGTACTTTGAAAGGGATTTTACTGCCCTTTAAGAACTGTCTCCATGCCAACAACAGAGCCACTGTGCAGCTACTGTGAAGGCTTCTTTCTCCCTTACTGCCCAATGCCTCAGTCTCATTCAATTTTTGGAATGTGTAGGTACATGGTTGCAATTTCCCCTCTTTGTTCTTTTGGAGGAGAACGGCCCTCACTGCTACATCGCTGGCATCTGCCTGGATAATGAATGTTTCCTCGGGGTTGGGGTGCTTTAGGACCAGCTCAACAGCAAACGGTCTGTTAAGTTTCTCAAAGGTTGTTTGGCATTCCATTGTCCAGTTTAGAGGCTAGCTAAGCCAGGGTTCCCCCCTCCCCCCAGTCTTCAATAGCTCCATGATCAGTTAGGTGATTTTCGCAAAGGAGGGGATGAATTGCCTATAGATATTTGCGAAGTAGAGGAAACTTTGCAATTGTTTGTGAGTCCATGGGGACTGCCACTCTAAAATGGCTTTCACCTTCCCTGGGTCTATTTCCACCTGCTCACAAGACACTCTATATCTTATGTAGTCTATGCTGGTCTTATGGAACTCATATTTTGACAGTTTGGCAGACAGTTTTCCAGTACTTGGCATACTAGTTTAACATGTTCCTCCATCGTCTCAGAATAAATGAGAATGCCCTCTAGATACACCAGGACTGCTTTGTATAGGTGCTCATGCAGCACTTCATTTATTAGCTGCATGAACGCAGCTGGGGATCCCTGTAGTCCAAAGAGCATTACCCTAAACTGATAGCATCCTAATGAGCAATTGAAAGTGGTCTTCCATTTGTCACCTTCCTTGATTCTCACTCAATAGTACACCTCCCTGAGGTACAGCTTGGTGAACACCTTCCTTTTGGCTAAATGTCCCAACATATCTTTCATGAGGGGAAGCAGGTACATGTTTTCCACACACGCACACTGTTAATCCCCCTAAAAATCTTTGCACAATCTCAATGAGTTTTTATCGATGTAATCTCTCAACTCCCCCACCTTCTTCAGAGTCATCAAGTACATCTTGGGCTTTGGGAGTATTGTCCCTGGCAGGATCTCAATTGCATAGTCCGTGGGACAATGTGGTGTAGGACATTGCATTCCTTGTCACTGAATGCTTCTGCTAAGTCCCAGTATTCTTTGGGGATAGTCTGCACTTTTGGCACCAATTTGGATGCCGCTTTTGTGTATTTGAGTCCTTCCCTCTATTTCCTCTGCTGGTTAGACTTGCCCTACTTCCTTTTTGAGGGTGTGGCCCTTCCTGCCATTGCTATATGTCTCTCTCACTTTCCCCAATGCATGATGGGTTTCCACTTGGTCAGCCAGGATAATCCCAATATAGCTTCTGCCATTTTTTGGGTGACCACGAACCGAATGGTCTCTTGGTGAATTCCTTGCTTTAGGTGCACCGGCTCTGTTAGGTAGGAGGTGGGCAAGCTCCCCACAATGGAACCTTCAATCTGCTTGAATTTCATGGGTTGGCATAGTTTTCTCATTCGCAGTCCCAACTTCTGCACTGTCTGCATGCTGACTAAGTATCGGGTGCAACCTGAGTCTATTAGGGCTTTTAGAACCAAATGGGGTACTATGATCTCCATTTGGGCCGACAGGGGGATGATGGTCTCACTTACCATTAGGTCATCTTCCCCTTGCTGTCGCTCTCATAGAGGGTCAGCTGGGGATCCTCCTCAGTTGGAGTTCCCTCCCCTTTGCTATTGGGAGAGAGAACTCTACAATTTGGCATGTCACTCGTGACTTCTCCTTTCTCCTCTTGGTCTGCTTCCTCAGTTTCTCTGGGCTCGGGGCCCTTGGGGTCGAAATGAGCGCTGATGCCAGGTAGGCTGCAGCTCTGTGGCCCTCTTGGGCCACATTGGAAGCATAAGCTGAGTCTGCACATTGGGGCTTCAGAAGGGGCAGGTACCTTCATGATAGTGGCTTTCCACCCGAGCAGACGCCTCTCCTGGCTCCTTTTCAGGCAGCCTTCTGTTCCTCCATGTCATTTATATTCCATTAGGTTTAACTCCACACTTGTTGCCAGATGGTACCAGTCATGGATTTGTTTGGATATTCCACAAGATAAGCAGTTCAGGCCATCTCAGAAGTAGTGGACCAGAGTCACTCCAGCCAGTACCTCAGCCACCCTGCCAGTCTTCGGAACTGACAAATGTATTCAGTCACTGGTCTACTTCCTTGCTTGATGGCACAGATGTTGGATTCCACCTGCCAGACTTGTGTGGTGCCTCCGAATCGGGCTCTGAGCTCTCCCAAGAAGGCATTGGGGTCCCCCAACTTGGAAGGCCCTTTGTTGTGGAGGCCTGTCATTCATTCTGCTGCCCCTCCCTGTAAGTTCACCACAATGGCGTTCATGCAAGCCACATTGTCAAAGTTCGATAGGGCCTGGGGTGCCAGAGTATCCCTGTAGGGAAAGGGCCAGATCTGTGCACCCATTGCTGCTGGTTGTGCTTGAGGCTTCCTGGTGATCCTTTGCAGTTGGGCTGCTGCCTGTTGGGGTCCAGCGGCACCTTGCCCTGGAGCCCGGCCTGGCTGAGAATGGCAGTCGGTGGAGGAGGGCTGGTGGCTCACCCCATCCTCAGTTGGGGTTGATGCAGCAGAAATGGGAGAGTTGCTGAGGGTTGACTGGATCCTGCTCTGGAAGCTTGGGCTATCTGCTGTACCATTTCTTCTCCCTGCAACTCCATTCTTGTTAGGGATATACACCCTAGCAGAACGTGTAACGGTAGTCAGTCAGGCAGGCAGATATGTGAGATAAACGTTGTTGTAGCTTACACTCAGTAAATCAGATACACTGTGCCAGTTAAATAGTTTTTATTCCAGTAAGAGTTATAGCATAGTCAAACAGTCCATATATCATACACTAAGTTCAGTCCGTCCGGGGATTATCCATTAGCAAAGTCCAGTGTCAAAAAAGAGGTCAGTAAACTTACAAATAATCAGTCCAGTAATATATCTCTTTTGCAGTAGAGATATGAAGAAAATCAAACCTCTTTTCTTCGTTCAGCAATAGCAGGGAAAACACGCAGTTATCACCATCAATCCATCATTGTCAGCAATCCAGTAAAAGCCAGCAAACAATGAGCTCTCTTGCTCCTCTTATGGTGATTTTACAACCGCACCCAAAATACATGGTCTGCATTTAAAGTGATACACACAATCATAGTCTATATATATTATTTTACCCAAACTAAGTTAGGTAACCATGTTATCCCTAACATTCTCCCCTTTTGGGTAATATAATAACATATATATCTATTTACAACTCTAAACCATAGTTTTCACAACTTTCCTTGTGCTTTACTGCACCTTGGGCTTTTGTAAACTGATCAGCAAAATTTTCTTCAGTTATGCAATATTCCAATCTTATTAAACCATTTTTTACAGATTGCCTTACATTCAAATATCTAAGATCAGTATGCTTAGGTCTCGTTTTTACAGCAATATTTGTAGCCAACCGTATGGCTGCTTGATTGTCCTCATACACTACAATGGCATCATTAACAGTTATTCCCATATCTAATAACAACTGTTTATACAGAATTAAATCAGTACATAATAAAGATAGACATGAAAATTCTGCTTCCATTGTGGACATACTTATGTGTTGCTGTCTAATTGACCTCCAACCAATCAGTGCTTTACCTAATAGTATAGCCATACCTGAAGTTGATTTCCTAGTGTTTAAGTCTGTTGCAAAACTTGCATCAGCATATGCACTTAAAATCAGATCATGTTTTGGCTCCAAATACAATGCATAGTGCATTGTCTTTTAAGATACCTTAATATATGCTTTAGCGCTTGCCAGTGACGTTCAGTGGGTTCAGCGTTGAATCGTGCCAATTGATTAATGCCATATGCAATGTCTGGCCTTGACCAATTACTAATATACGATAAACTACCAATTAATGACTGATAAATAGTCTTATTTCGAATTTTGAACTTTGAGCATCAGTTCGGGCAAAATTCCTGACTCATTGGAGTTTTGCCGGCTTACAAAGTTCCATTTTATACGTTTTTAGCAATTGGTAAATTTTATCTTCTTGAGATATCTTAAAGCCACTCTTGGTTTTGTTTATTGTCAATCCTAAATACTGTCTTATTTCTCCTAATTGCTTTAATTTTATCCTCTTACTTAATAATATTATTTCAGTAGCTTCATTATTAGTCTTTGTAATTAAAGCAATATCATCTGTAAACAACAATAATAATGACACCATTTGTCTCTTTCTTAAATAAACATGGATCAGCTAAACCTGCTTTAAACCCTATATTGTTTAACTCTTTAACAATATATTGGTTCCATTCATAACCAGATTGCTTTAATCCATAGAGACTCTTTTTAAGTTTCCAACAGTCATTATTATTTTTATCATCCTTAAGTCCTACTGGTTTCCTTAAATATATAGTGTGCTGTAATGGTGCATGCAGATAGGCAGTTTCTACATCTAAGTGATTTATAATATAATTCTTCTTAGCTGCCCACACTAAAGCTGCTCTCAAGGTTGTTGCCTTTAAATTCGGTGCAAATACTTCATCATAATCATATGCAGTTTGATTAAATCCTTGAGCTACCAACCTAGCCTTATGGGTAACAGTCCCATTTTTACCAGTTTTAATTTAAATATCCATTTGCAGCCAATGGACTTTTCACCTGGAGGTAATTTGGCATTTTCATAAACTTTCATTTCTTTTAATGAATTTAGTTCCTTCTCCATTGCCTTATGCCAATTTTCCTGTTCCTTTGCAGAATACATCCTAAGTTCTTCAACAGTAGTTGGAACTTTACTAACTTGGCAAACTACACTTGCTTGGTACCTGTCAGGTGGTCTGGTTACACGTGTAGAACGTCTAGGTATTACAGGGCTTACAGGTGGACTTTCATGTACTACCTGTTCCTGGTTATCTATTACTTCCTCTTCTAGTATTTCTTCCTTTTCTGGACCTATATGCTCTTCATGTACTTCCTCTTTAATTGTACTCTTCTTATTACTGATTTGTTCTTTTGGTCTTTTGTAGGTTTCTATAATTACTTCCTTACTTGAATTTTGCTCCACTTTTTCCCATCCTACATGTTCCAGGAATTGTGCACTAGCACTACAGTAAACTCTAGGTGTACCTTTTTCCCAGAATCTGTATGATTTGTGATTAGATTCATAACCTACAAAGAATAACTTTTTAGCCCTATGCTGACCCTTTTGTCTCAGTTGTGTAGGGATATGCACCCATGCTGGTGCTCCAAATGTATGCATGTAGCTTAGGTCAGGTTTTCTGCCATGCCACCATGTGAATGGTAATTCACCTGTTGTTGAGTTAACAACATTATTCAATATATGATTACCACACATTATTGCTTTTCCCCACAAAGTTTCAGGTAATCCTGAATCTGACAGCATAGTACGAGCCATTGCTTGTAATGTTTGGCCTCGTCTTTCTATAAAGGCATTATGTTGTGGCCTATATGGTGCAGACTTTTTATGTTCAACACCTGCCATCTTCAGTCTATTTTGGAATTTATTGTTTATAAATTCCGTACCATTATCAGTTATAAGAGTTACTAATTTCCTTTTAGTTTTTCTTTCTGCAAACTTAAGCCAATTAAAGAAATTTTGATATGTTTCCGTTTTACTCTTCATTAGATAACAGAAACCATATCTGGAATAATGGTCCATTATACTTAGTATATAACTTGAGCACCTCCCACACTTGGTTTTTTAGGACCTATAATATCAGCAAATACGACCTCTAGAGGCTCCTTAGTTTTAAATCCATTTAATATATTTGCTGGTATTACCTTGCTTTTTCTTGACTACAAGCATTGCAGTGCAAATACTTACTGCAAGGCTTCAGTTTTATACCTTTAGATAGTTCTATCGTTTGTTTAAGCATTTTAAAATTTATATGCCCTAAACGTCTGTGTAACAAATGTATGCACTCATCATGAGGTTTAACATTATTATAAACTGTGTTAGCTACCTCTAATGAATTATAATTTAACACATACAATTTACCTTTTAAAGTTGCAGTCACTTTTTACCTTCTTTTTCAATTATGCAACTTTCTCCCCTAAAGGTAACTACATAACCTAGTTTAACCAAAACTCTAACCGAAAGCAAATTAAACTTAAGCTGTGGTACATATAACATTTTTACATTTTCTTTTATGCAAGAACAATATGCTATACCTTCACCTTTAGCTTTCAGTTTCCAGCCATTAGCTAACGATATCTGCTGTGAACTTGTGGACATCTTAACAAATTTTTCTTATCATTCATTATGCAGTGCGATGCTCCACTATCTACAACCCATAAATTATTATTCACAGTTTCGTTTGCTATACATGGCTAACTCTATGCATTTTTATCCTTTTGATGCCTTTTAGCATTCTGGCTGGCATTTTGGCTTTTTGCTTTCTTGCAGAATCTAGCCAAATGTCCTTTTCCTCCACAATTAAAACATTTTCTAATTGTATAGGCTGACGAAGATATTTTCTCTTCTTCTGGTGGTTGTTGTTCCCTTCTGAGTTGATCCCTTTCAAGCCTTCTCCTGGCTTCTTCAATTAATCTGCCAGTAATGTCAGTTAATGTGAGGTTATCTTTTGGCAGAACTTCAAGTGAAGTTACATAGTCATCATAGCTCTCATCTAACGAAGACAAAATTATATAAACTTGATGTAGTTCTGTGAAGATAAGTTCTTTTCATGCAGTTCCTGAAAAATTCTCTTCATAGTGTTTATATGACTCAGCATGTCTCCATTCTTTTGAAGATGTGTTCTAAACAGCTTTCGTGTAAGATTTATATGTGCTCCTACACTGTCTCGAACATAAATCTTCTTTAAATTCTCCCAACATTTCGCAGCTGTTTCTTCTCCACGAATATGGACAAGCTGCTGGTCAGAGAGTGTCAGTCCTATTATACAGAGAGCTTGCTCATTCTTCAGTTGATATTCTTGTATCTTCTGGGCATCATCCTCATCCTCCGGATCCCATGCATCTACCTCTGGTGGGTTTTGAATTATACTCCACAAACCTTCTCTGCGTAGAAGTAGGCTGCATTTCATAGACCATGAAACATAGTTTGTTCCATCCAGTTTGGATATTAGAGACAAACTTTGTAAATTGACTTGGGCCATCTTTTTCTGGATATTAAACTATAATTAATAAAACACAGCTGTCTGTTTACAGTATTGTGTAACTACACAAACTCTCACTTTATATATAAGCCTGTTTATATCCTGGTTAGTCTGACTGTGCACCTGGGCCCATAACCAGTGTTAGGGATATACACCCTAGCAGAACGTGCAACGGTAGTCAGTCAGGCAGGCAGATATGTGAGATAAACGTTGTTGTAGCTTACACTCAGTAAATCAGATACACTGTGCCAGTTAAATAGTTTTTATTCCAGTAAGAGTTATAGCATAGTCAAACAGTCCATATATCATACACTAAGTTCAGTCCGTCCAGGGATTATCCATTAGCAAAGTCCAGTGTCAAAAAAGAGGTCAGTAAACTTACAAATAATCAGTCCAGTAATATATCTCTTTTGTAGTAGAGATATGAAGAAAATCAAACCTCTTTTCTTCGTTCAGCAATAGCAGGGAAAACACGCAGTTATCACCATCAATCCATCATTGTCAGCAATCCAGTAAAAGCCAGCAAACAGTGAGCTCTCTTGCTCCCTCTTATGGTGATTTTACAACCGCACCCAAAATACATGGTCTGCATTTAAAGTGATACACACAATCATAGTCTATATATATTATTTTACCCAAACTAAGTTAGGTAACCATGTTATCCCTAACAATTCTGACAAACCTCTCTCTCAGCTATTCGATGGGCTGCGGCAGGCTGCCAAGTATCTCCACTCCACTGGCTCTTCCCACTCCAGCGCTCTTTTCTCTCTCCATCTTGAGCCCAGGTGAACACCATTCTAGGAGAAAGCAGAGGGAACTCAGCTTTGGACGCCTTCAGCATCACACCCCGCCATAGCTCCTCAGTCACCTGATGTAATCCCCCAGCTGCCACGGTCTCCTCCCGCGCTGCTTGCTGCTCAGTTTTCTCCGCTTGTCCTTTCGAACAGGTCATCACCATCTGGGTGCTGAAATCCATCTGGCCTGCAGTTGGTGTCTCTTTCTCTGGGCCTGTCCCAGACTTTGCTGTCTGCTCTCCTTTATATTCCTCTGTCACATTCCAGAACTGCAACCTCCCTGGAGTGCCCAGGAGTATAAGGTATTCAGTGCTCAGAGATATGGCCATGGTAAGAAAGGCTGAAACCCAATCACCACTGAAGAAGACACATAACAGAAAAACTGGGCAAAGAAGCATCTGAAGACAGATTTTTCAAAGGTTTAATGGATTGATGAGATGAGAGTGACTCTTGACGGAACTGATGGATGGAAATGTGGCTGGATCAGTAATAGGCACAGAGCTCCACTTAGACTCAGACACCAGCAAGATGGAGGTGGGGTACTGGTATGGGCTGGTATTATTAAAGAAGAAAGAACTAGTTGGACCTTTTCTGGTTGAAGATGGACTGAAAATCAACTCCTAAACCTACTGCCAGTTTTTAGAAGACACTTTCTTCAAACAGTGGTACAGGAAATAGTTTGTATCTTTCAAAAAGATCATGATTTTTATGCAGGACAGTGCTCCATCGCATGCATTTAAATACTCCATGGTGGGGCTAGCCAGTAAAGACCTTAAAGATGAAAGAATAATGGCATGGCCCGCTTCCTCACCTGATGTAAACCCTATTGAGAATTTCTGGGCCCTTCTTAAATGAGAGATTTATGGTGAAAGAAAACAGTATACCTCTCTGAACAGTGTCTGTGGTTGCTGCTGCACAAAAAGTTGATCGTCAATAGATCAAGAAACTGATAGACTCCATGAATGGAAGGCTTATGACTGTTATTGAAAAGAAGAGTAGCTATATTAGTCACTGATTTTTTAAATTTTTAAATGTTAGAAATATTTATTTGCACATTTTGAGTTATTTGTTTATTATTCTCACTTTAAAAGATCCAAATAAATGAGAGAGATGAGCAACTGTTTGTTTTTCATTCAGTTGCATAATAATTCTGCACATTAATAATTGCCCAATAATTGTGGGCATATAGATATTCTCCTAAAAAAGCCAAAACTTCACTTTTACTATCTTAAATATTCAGGTTTGAGGTTTATTAACATTTTGAATTGACAAAGAGCATGGCAATTGTTCAATAATAAAATTATTCCTCCAAAATACAACTTGCCTAATTGTGCACACAGTGTATATTTGGACCAACTACAACTTGCAAGTGCTCTTCAAGGGCAGCCCCATTATAGTAATAAAGGATAACTAAGGTATAAGTCACCATGAACAAGGCCTCCCAATCATAGACTGGATTCAATTGGTGCACAAGAAAAAACCCCTCCCTCCATTCCACAGCTAGCACTTACTGTTCAAGCAACCGACTATCCTCATGAAGTCCCCTAATCACTGTTATAGATTACTTCTGACTTTGTACTAGATTTTTCTTCCTCACAAGTTGGATTAGACTATTGACGAATGCAAATATCAATTCCATGGTCTTTTGTCTACAACTTGAACAAAGAACAAAAACATCCAGCTTCCTGTAATTCACTTCTGACTTTAATTGCTTCTCTTTCTACTTGAGCACATTTGCAAATCCCATCTATGAGTGCTCCCACCCACACCCAAATGACAGAATTTTAGAATGGCAGAATTACAGATTAACAGAGTTGGAAGGGACCTTGAAGATCGTCTAGTCCAACCCCCCATGCAAGCAGGAGACACTACACCATTTCTGACAAATGGTAGCCCAATCTCTTATTGAAAGTCTCAAGTGATGAAGCTCCCACAACTTCTGAAGGCAAGCTGTTACATTAGTTGAAAGTTCTCACTATCAGAAAATTTCTCCTTATTTCCAGGTTAAATCTCTCCTTGATCAGTTTTCATCCATTATTCCTTGTCTGGACTACAGGTGCCTTGGAAAATAGTTTGACACTCTACTCTCTGTGGCAGCCCCTCACATATTGGAACCCTGCTATCCTGTCTCCCCTGGTCCTTCTCTTCACTAGACTAGCCATGCCCAGTTCCTGTAACCGTTCTTCATATGTTTTAGTCTTCAGTCCCCTAATCATCCTCTTCTCTTCTCTGTACTTTTTCTAGAGTCTCAACATCTTTTTTATAGTGTGACCAAAAGTGAATGTAGTATTCTAGATGTGGTCTTGCTAAGCCTTTATACAGTGGTATTAGTACCTCACTTGATCTCGATTGTATCCCTCTGTTAATGCAACTTGGGATTGCATGAGTTTTTCTGGCTACTGCTGCACACTGCTGGCTTATATTTAACTGGTTGTCCACTAAAACTCTGAGATCCTTCTCATAGTTACTGCCATTAAGCCTGGACTCACCCAATCTGTATGTGTACAGTACTTTTCATTTTCCTTGCCTAAGTGAACACCCAGTGTTCAAATCTGTCAAGATCCATCTGGATCTTCAGCCTATCTTCTAGGGTGTTAGCTATTCCTGCCAGCTTAGTATCATCTGCAAATTTGGTAAGGTCCCCTTCCATTCGCTTATATAAGTCATTTATGAAGATATTGAAAAGTATTGGGCCTAAGACAGAACCTTGTGGCACCCCACTGCTTATACTCCCCTCAATGTAGACTTAGACCCATTAAGGACTACTCATTGAGTATGGTTTGTCAGCCAGTTGCAAATCCATCTGGTGGTGATGCTATCTATCCCACTTTTTTCTAGCTTACTAAGAAGTTGGTTGTAGTCTACTTTGTGAATGCCTTGCTGAAGTCTAAGTATATTATGTCCACAGTATTTTGCTAGTCTAATTTAGTCACTAAGTTGGAGAATGAAATAAGATTTGTTTGGCATCATCTATTTTTAATAAACCTGTGCTAACTGCTAATTATTACTTTACTTGTTTCTAGATGTTGGCACATCTGTTTTTTTATTATCTTTTCCAGTATCTTCCCGGGTATGGATGTTAGGCTGATTGGTCTGTAGTTTCCTGGATCTGTTTTTCTTTTCCTTTTTTGAAGATGGGGACCACATCAGATCTTTTCCAGTCCTCTGGTAGTTCCCTGGTGCTCCAGGATTTTTGAAATATGTGGTACAGTAATTCTGAGATGACATCTGCCAGCTCCTTTAGAACTCTGGGATATAATCCATCAGGTCCTGGTGATTTGTGTTCATCAAGATCAGACAGGTGTTCTCTTACTATTTTTTTTATTATTTTAACTTTTATTACTAGTATGTCTTTTACAATTATGTTTTTGGTAGGTTGGGCTATAGTTTCTTTTTGCATGAAGACCAATGCAAAGAATGAATTAAGCAGCTCTGCTTTCCCTTTGTTGCCTGTTACTTCCTTGCCATCTTCTCTCTTTAGTGGACCAACTGTTTCCTTTGGGTTTTTTTCTTGTTATTTATATGTTGGAAGAAACTTTTTTATTATTATCTTTGACTTTTCTTGCAAGTCTTTGTTCATTCTGAGCCTTTGCTTTCCTGACTTCGTCTTTGCAGATTCTGGCTATCTGCTGATATTCTGCCTTAGTTTTGTTTCCCTCTTTCCATTTTTTGTCCTTTTTGTCTTTCAATTTGTGGAGATCTTTGTGGAGCCATGCTGGTTTCTTCTTGGATTTCTTGTTTTTCTTTCTCAGTGGTATTTTTCAGAATTTCCCAAGCTTCTTGAGTTGTTTTCCCCTTTAGCATTTTCATCCAAGAAATCTTTCCCAAGTTTTCTCTGAATTTATTAAAATCAGCTCTTTTAAAATCTAAGACTCTCGTATGATTATGTTTTATTGCTTGTGTTTGCGTTATGTTGAATTCTAGTATGACATGATCACTCTCACCTGAGGTTCCTGCAATTTCAACTCTCTCTATCACTTCTTCTCTGTTTGTAAGAATTAAGTCCAGTATGGCTGTCCCTCTAGTTCCCTCCTCTACCTTTTGGACGACAAAGTTGTCAGCTAGATTGGTTAGGAACCTATTTGATTTCTCACTTAGTGCAGAATTAGTTTTCGAATTGATATCAGGGGACTTCAATTACCCATTACTAGTGTAGTGTGTTTCCTACATATATTTGCTAGTTGATTGGCAAAAAAGTACATCTATTTTTTCTGCTTGATTGGGTGGCCTATAGTATACACCTATGGCCGTGTCATTTTTTTTATATTTACCCATATGCATTCTAGGAGGTTTTTGTCTTCGGTTTCATGTATTTCTGTAGCAATATAGTGGTCCTTTACATACAGTGTACCTCCTATTTTATGGGGTCTGGTTTTTTTAAACCGTTTGTATCCTTCTATCAGTATGTTCCAGTCATGGGTTTCATCCCATCAAGTTTCTGTTATTTCAACTATATCATATCTACTTTCATGTATAAATAGTTCAAGTTCACTCTGTTTGTTCCCTCAGACTTTGTGCATTTATATATAGGCATTTGAGATCTTTATGTCTGATGCTGGGTATTCTACCTATGTCTCCTATTTGGTGTTTGAGTTTGTTTTCCTTCCCATCCCTCCTTACTTCATTATTTGACTTGCTTTCTAGGGATTTTTGCATGGAATTGGGTCCTGGAGATCCTAAAGATTGATCACCCTCACCCCTCAATTTTAGTTTAAAGCCCTCCAGATAAGTTAAGCCAGTCGTTTTCCAAAAGCATTCTTCCTAGTCTTTGTGAGGTGCAAGCCATCCCTTGCCAGAAGCCCATCATGGAGATAGTACAGATCGTGGTCCAGGAATCCAAGTTTTTTGGGCGACACCAACCCTTTAGCTAGTGGTTCACTTCCAGAATTCTTTTTTCTCTTACTGGATGTTGTCCATTCATTGGCAGTACAGATGAAAAAACTACTTGTGCACCTAAGTCCTTGACTTTCTTGCCTAGCTGCTCATAATTACTCAATATTGCTTTCAAGTCCTTTTTTGTGTCATTCATCCCTACATGTAGTAGTAGAAAGGAGTAGTAGTCTGTTGATTTTATTATGTTGGTTAGGTTCTCAGCCAAATCTTTGATTTTAGCTCCAGGGAGATAACATACCTCTCTGGATAGACTGTCTGCTCTACAGACGGCTGGTTCTGTTCCCTTGAGAATTGAATCTTCTATCACCAGCACTCGTCTTTTTTTTCCTAGGGATGTTTGGGGTGTTTTTCTATCTATCACAGAAGCATTTGATGGTGCTACTTTTTTAGGGACATGTGATGGTGCCTCTTTACTATGTGTCTATTTGTTTTCTTCCGGTGAGAGTCCATGAAATTGATTGCTTAGCGCCAGTGGGGCTACATCAGAGTGGGTTGATTTGGACAGGGGTTTTGTACTAGGTTTGTGTTTTTTCTATGAATGACATGTTTCCATCTGTCTTCTTCTTCCTCTAATGCAGAGGTGTCAAACTCGATTTCATTGAGGACTACATCATGGTTGTTTGATCGTGGGGGGCCAGGGTAGAAGTGTCCAGCTCAACATCACTTGTGTCAGGGATGCCTGTGGTGGCCCGAGCACTCTGCCAGCGAAAATGGGCTCCTGAGCTCCATTTTTGGCTGCGACGGCCTCCTGCAACCCTCTGTCAGCAAAAATGGAGCTTGGGAGGACCTGCGTGCAGCCTTCCTAAGCTCCATTTTTGCTGGCAGAGGTACCACGGGGTGGTCCTTTGCTATTTCCAGGGCTCCCGTGGGCCACATTTAAACATCCCGCAGGCTGGATACGGCCCCAGGCCTTGAGTTTGACACCCCTGCTATAGACCCTTTACTTTTTCTTCTAGTAATTTGATTAGTTTACATTTGGTACATATATAGTTTGGGTATTCTATGGGCATAAATGTATACATGGAACATGTTCTGCAGATCACAATAGTATCAGTTTCTTCTTCCATGAGTGGATTTTAAAAAATTGAAAGTAGAAGTGTAGAAGGTTTTACCACAGATTTTTAACTGTGAAAAATGTCCAATTTGGAATATAGATATTCTAACAGATCATTTAAGTTTCAAATTTGGGTGGGAAAATGTAGCTAAAAGCTTAAGGTTCTACCAGTTAAAGAATGTCTGATTTAAGGATTTAAAGTTATATAGTTCAAAATTGTCTAATTTAAAAATTTGAAGTTCTTCAGATCATTTAGATTGTCCAACTTTAAAATTTTCAGTGTTGGGTGGGCTTAAGTGCGAGGTTTGTTCTTAGGCTGTACTGGAATGTTCTATGATTGTCCCTTTCCTCCCTTCCTTCTTATGATCCTTTCCCTCCCTGCCTTTTTGTGGGCTTAATTTATCTCTTTCTTCTCTGCTTTTATATGTTCCTTACTTGCTATTGTCTATTTGCCTTTGATTTTTGTGACTTGTGTCCTCTGTTGTCTTTTTATCCTCCCTTCCTACTTGCTTTTCCTGCCACTTCCTGCTGTCCCTGCTTTTCTCAATTCATGGTGTTCCCCCCCCCTCCCTTGCCTGTTGGTCTCCCACACTGCTCTGTTGCCATTCTCAGTCACTGGATCGCTGATCCCTTTTGCTGAAATGTTCCACCAACACCGACAGCCTCCGGTTGCACCAATGCTCTCCTGTTGCTTTCCATGCTCCTCTCATGATCTGATTTGCTCTGTTGCCCCTCACTGCCAGTTCTCTCCTCTGCCGGTGCTGCTCCTGTCTCTCCAGCCATGTGGCTCCTGTTTGCACTGCTGCTCACAGCAAACAGGACCACCTGGATGGCCTATGGTGAGCTCACCTCTTGTCTCCTCTCTATAGCTAGTTCTCCTCCTCCTCCCTGCTCCTCTCCCTCACCGGCTTGCCTTTTCCTTCTCTGCCAGTCATTGCTTTATCCTCAGTCGGCTCTACTCTCTGTCCCATGGATGATTTTTCTCCCTGCTCCACAGCTGGGCCCCACTCACTCACCAGCTCACCTTGTTATTCTCCACCAGTTTGTTTTGCCTCTCCACTCACCTCATTTCAATGGGCCTCCGGGCTCTTGGGTAGGCCTCTCAGGTGCAGCTGGGCTTCTCTCAGCAGACCAAGTTCCCCGTGGATTGTTTTCCTCCTATTTCTCCAACCTTTCCTCTCCTTTTCCTTTCTCCACTTTTTTTATTTCTTTCTCTTTGATTTATTCTATGATTTATCTTTCCCTCTCCACTTCTCCTCCTATCATTTATCTTATTTAATAGCAACTTTTCTCCATGTGATGTAACTATCTTCATAAGTTCATAAAGGAGTGGAGTTGCTGTTTACTTATATACAGTATTTGCCCTAGCAATCTCGGTTGGAGTGTGGTTTCTTCCTAGATGTTTCTTCCTTGGTTAAGATATTATTTCTTCCTTGTCTGTTTATCCAGGGCCGTTCCCTGCTAATTATTTTCCAATTAAGAGAGAAAGAGACAGATAGACAATCACTGACTGATCGACCCACTCGCTCGCTCACTCACTCTTCCTACTGTTGATATTTAGGAGAAGGGAGAAATAGAAGAACTTGAAAGGCAGAAGAACTCAGTCATTCTGAAGAAGAAGGAAGGCTGAGGAAGATTATTGCCCTCTGGCCACTCATATCCAGAAAGTATCAGGAAGAGGAGCACCTGATACCTCCAGACTTGGAAGTGAATGGCAAGGAGAAAATCTGAAAGGCAGTAGTGTAGGAAAATAAGCTGGCAAGGCAGAAACAAATATTTGTCATGCTAGAAAAAGCCATTATGGCCAGATGATTTCCAAGGTACCAAGAATGTTGACTTGGGAAGGTATGGGGGGAAAAAGCTGGAACTAACATTCTAGAGCACAGACAGATGATAAGGATTTAATATCTGTGTACTAAAGTGAACAGTTAGTATTTGACTTCATTTTTGTCTTTAATGAAGACATGAATCTAATCAAATAGCATCCAAAAACATTCTGGATAGTAAGCCAATTTCTGTATTACATGACTGGAAAGATACACAACCATCCCTTCATCTAATGTGAACCCTGATATTAATTTTTATTGTGAACCTCTGTAGATAATGAGTTACTTTTTATTTATTCCTCTTTCTATTTTAAAAATCTGGTGAAGATGTCAAAAGACATCACTATTCTCTACAGCTACCTTTTGTTAAGTCTATAATATTCCTCTCTATTTTAAGCAGCAACTGATAATACCTGAAAGTCTAACATAGCGACATATCTGCAATCTTAAATTTCAGCAGAATTGCTGGAATAATTTGTCTGGATGATTTCTTAATGGGAAAATCATGCCACATTTATGTTACAAATCTGTATTCATTATTAATTATTTTTTAGCTCAATGCTACTTAAACACCTGTCAATGTTTGCTTCACAGTAAATCAAGTTTCTGGCTTTCTGTCTTGTTTAGATTATTGGAGTGAAAGTGATAAGGAAGAAGTAGACACACCTTCAACACCTAAACAAGACAGTCCACCTCCACCATATGACACATATCCACGACCTCCTACAGTAAGTGATTATGTATAATAATTAGTTGTCATTATTCAGAGCTGTCTGCATAAATGCTTTCAAATTCAAACATCACCTATTTATAGCACATATGAGCAGTTATGGTGGATGATATCCAAGTTATCTTTTGTAGATGCTTGCTACTAGGGAATCCTGCTTTTACATTTTTCTATCAAAATATAGGCAAACAGCCTAAATTGGTACAGAAACAAGAACAAGCTCTTTCGCGCTTTTGCCTGCTTCATTGCTTCAGGTTTTCAGTGCTTTCACAGAGAACATAGGCCTAACGTACTGTGAGATCATGTAAAATCAGTAGCACGTGATCTCGTGCTATTGATCTCGTGTGATCTCATACTTTAGGCCTCTATTCTCTGCGAATTGAGGCCTTGACGTTTACAAACAGATGGAAGGCTCCAGTCTTTCAGTCCTTCCCTCTGTTTGCTGTTTCCTTACCAAAGTCTGCAGGGAGATTGTGTTCCTGTAAGCTTTGGCAACTCTTTTCAAAAAGCTTTTGTGGCACCAGTGGAGGTTGGGAGGAGCGGGTGCATCCCTCCGAAGCTTTGTTTCCACTGGCAAAGGCTTTTTGAAAAGGGCTGCCGAAGCCTAAAGGGACTTAATATTCAAGCACTTCAGCAATGAGAAAGGAGGCACGGAAGGTTGCACATGGCCTTCCGGGCCTCTTTTCTTCCTGGTGATCTGCTTGATGAGGCCTCCGATGACAAAAAGGGAGGCCTTGTCAAGTGGAGGCCTTGTCAAGTGGATCACTGGCAAGAAAGGAGGGATTCCCAGCCTCTTTTTTCATCACCGGAGGCTTTGTCCAGCCCTTTGCTGATGAGAAAGGAGGAAGCAGGCAAAGAAACAGGCTGGAGAGGAGACAGATCTTCATAAAGTAAGTCACTCGGTGTGGCAAGATTATGGGGAAGCAATTGTGGGGACCCCAGGGGAGAGAGAATGAAGTATCTGTGGGTCGGGGGAGGCCTTGTGTGGTTTGAAACTGATGGCCTGTTCCATCACCCCCCCACATGGCCTTCCCCACCCTGAGATATCTCATGTGAAAGGAGGGAGTGATTGCGTTCAAGGTACGAGATTCATTCCTACGAATCCTTGGGTTAAAAATGGAATGGGCAGGATCCATTATATTCATAATTTGAGGACTACATGTAAAGTGTTAGCTAAAACTGTTAAAGCTTCTAGTTCCCATTTAAATAGCAGAGCAGCATTTGTTAAAATCTTAGAATATCCAAAAAAGAACTAGTTTTAATTGCATATTGCCAAACTTAACTAACATATAGGCAAGATGGCTTTGACCACTATATAATATTTTTCAGGAATGTATGTATATATCTTCAGATGAAAATATATCAATTCTTTAACTTTTTACTTGGAAAAAAAAAATAACTTGGAAGATGGATGTTCTTAAACTTACAATACAGCCAGATATTATATTCTATATTTTAAACAACTCCTCTGAAAGCCATTTCCGGCAGCATCCAAGTCAGGGGGTATCAAATTCAAGGCCCGCAGGCCAGATGTGGCCCATGGGGTGCTTAGATCTGACCCACAGGGCCCCCCTGGAATCAGCAAAGGACTGGCCCATGGTGCCTCTGTCGGCCCTCCCGGGCACCATTTTCACTGGCAGAGGGCTACGGGACATTATTACAGGACAATATTATTTGAAAGATAGATAAAATTAAATAAAATATATAAAATAATCAATAATGGAGATGGCAATATACAGAAGGTAAAAAGCAATTTAAAATTAATTAATTAAATTTATATGACATCCATCTCATTAATAAGATGACTCTGGACAGCTTACAAAAAGCAAAGATAAATTACTGTATAAAAACAATTAAAATGTGAAAAACTATATAAAAAACTAGAATCAAGGAGGCAAATGGCAGAGGAATGAGATCTTCTTATCCAATAAACCGGGGGTGGGATTCAAATAATTTAACAACTGGTTCTCTGCCCTAATTACTGGCTGGGTAGGCGTGGCTGGGTACTCATGTGACTGGGTGGGCTTGGCCAACTTGACATCACTCACATGGGTGGTGCCTGTATGGGCCAGGCAGGGTTGGGGAAGGAATCCAGGGGTCTTCAGTGGGCAGGGACAGAAGGAAAGAAAGAAGGAAGGAAAGCGCCCTGCTGGTTAGGCACTGAAGCACCACCACTGCCGCTGCAGTGAGACAGAGAGAGAGAGGGAGGGAGGGGGAGAGAGAGAAAGAAAGCACACTGCCACCAGCCCTGGTATAACTCTCTGAGGTTGGATTGGATCACCCTCACCCTCCCTCTCTCTCCCTCCCTCCCTCCCCCCTCTCTCTGTAGCAGCAGTGGTGGCGCTTTAGTGCCTGGCAGGCGAGGCGCTTCTCACTTGGCTGTTTTCCCTCTTTTTTCTCCCCACTCCTCCTCTTCCTCCAGACAAAAGCTGTTAATATCTAACCCTATTAATAATATCTCTTCTTCATCTTCTGGATAAAGCTTCACCTGCTTTAGGCAGGCTTAGAAAGTCTGCCAGTGCTGTTCCTTGCTTGTCAATGCTTAAGGAGAATTAGGGGCTAGAGGCAGTTAATATTCTCATCTCTGCTACAGGTGAGGCTGTCAGAAATACAACCTCTTCTCCAACTCTCTGGCACTAATGAGAGACATGGCTCTACTGCCCAGGGGAGGCAAGGCCTCTCATTTTGTACACACCATCCGCTGCTGGCAGATACACACATATGGGTGGTGTGGCAGGTCCATCCTGGGCACAGAAGTTCTGCCACTAGCCCAACAGCCTGGCCCAAGCCACGGTTTTTTTAAAAAAAATATTTTCCCTACCGAAAATTGGAAGTGAACCTCTGCCTGGGTAATTAGGGGGAGACTCTCCACCCTGCAAAAAACAATGGCTCAAAAGTGGCTCCTCTGCCACCCTCCCATTCCCCCACTGCCTTCCCCAAACACTTTCCCCCATTGCAAACATGGCGTGCCATTTGGGAAATGCCTGGAATGCAATGAAGCTCACCCACTCGTTTCCCACTGGCAGGCTGGCTAATGGGGTGAGAGGAGTGGCAGAGAAGCAAGAGGGGAGCCAAATGGATAGTAACCCCCTAAAAGAAGGAGGCTGAGGGAAAATGCATGTGCTATGGCATGCTGCAAATGCCCCTCGCTCACCCCTTTGCCTGGGAAGGAGGTGCCTTGCCTGCCACGGCTGCCAACTGGCGTGGGGGTGGCCAGGGACTGCAAAGCTGCACCGCCCGCTTCACCCCTTTGCCAGCCGGCTCTCACCTGCTGGCCCGTGCTCTTCGGCCGAGCGTGGTGGGCCTGGACCACATCTCCCTCCCCCACTGTTGACTTTGCCTTCCAGCCTGCGGGGCTCACACTGCTCTGCTGACCATTGCTGCCCATGAAGGTAAGGTTCATGGCAGGGGAGGGAGATCTGTTCCAGGCCCTCCATGCTCGTCCAAAGGGTGCAGGCCGGCAGGTGGGTGGGGGAGGGTGATGAGGACAGTGCAGCTTCGTGATCCCTGACCTGCCTCATGTCCACTGACAGCCGTGGCAGGTGAGGCACCTCCTCCCCAGGCCCCCATCCATTCCCTCCAACAGCCAAATAAATCTAGGCAAAAAGCCAGCCACATGAGGAGTGGCTGAGAGGAGATGGGCAAGGGTCAGGGTCAACTACTGGTGCTAGCTACCAGTTTGGGTGAACCAGTGCGAATTTGATGAATCCTACCACTGCCATAAACCACTTCTAGATTTCTAGTCTCTTCCAATGTGTATCTTTATATGACATATCATCTTAAGAAATATGACATCTTCTCAAGAAATAGCAGGGATACTTTTGCTTTAAATTCTCCTGTGATCTACAATTAACAGAGCAGTCTGAAGGATATTTTCTGAATTATCTTTATGAAAGCAGTTCATTGTAATGCATATTCCTAATATGCATGCTTTTTTCAAAAAAAGGAATATATAAATAAAAGAACTGTAATTATAATCATTTACCTAAATAAATATTGTATACTTATTTTACATTTCTTCAAGCCAGAATGTCAATTTCTATTGCAGATGAGTTGTGCAAGCCCTTTTGTGGAACCAAAACACAGTCGACTGTCATCTACTGAAACTTCCCAGTCCCAATCGTCACATGAAGAGTTCCGTCAGGAGCTGGTCGGGAGTACTACTGATTCTCCAATCCGCAAAACAGCAAGCCAGCGACGGTCTTGGCAGGATTTAATAGAAACACCGCTGACAAGCTCAGGGTTACACTACCTTCAGACTCTGCCTCTTGAGGATTCAGTGTTTTCTGATTCTGCTGTTCTCTCTCCAGAACACAGGCGGCAATCAACTCTTCCTACCCAGAAATGTCATCTGCAGGATCACTATGGCCCTTTTCCTTTAGAGGGTGAACAAATACAAGTTTTAAATGGGAATGGGGGAAAGCCCCGTAGTTACACTCTGCCACGGGACAGTGGGTTCAACTATTGCTGCCATTCGCTTTCTGTCAGTGCTTCAAGCCATCAAGAAGAAGTGCCACAAAAAGAGCAAGAAGAAGAGGAACAAGAAGGAAAAATTGCAGAAGAAAATCAAGTAGAAGAAAGTAAGCATGAATCATATTGCTATCATTAAAACAATTTTCATAGAAATAATTGAATACTGAGAAAAATTGGATTAAATATATGGTTTCAAATTTACTTCTTTCTGCACATGGTGGAAATAGTTTCTCTAAATATAGTTATGCACAATACTTCATAAAATATATTTAAAAACTTTATTTATTGCATAGTAATTAATGAAGGCATTGTCATAATTATTAAAATTATAATAATTTTAATAATTATTGATAATTTTAATAATTGTTTGGCCACATCCTTGCTTGCTGACGTATGTGTGACTTGTGTGTGTTAGGCGTTTTTTTTTAAATGACTGGATCTGCAGAATTTTGGAAAGCAAATGTTTCATGGAATATGAGTTTCCATTTCCTAAAGTGAATGAAGTTTAGGATGTAAAATAATCTCTTTCTGAAAAGTATGCTCATAGTCTATTACAACATAGTTAATGAGCAGCTCAAAGATTGCATGTTGTTTTCTTGGAATCATTTATTGTTTGCATTTGTACAGTTGTACAGTCAGATGAAGGAAATAATTAATTCTAACTGGATGCTAATTTAAAAAGTAAATGTTCAGTGAAAGATCTTTTCTCCACTATTGCAATATTTTCTGTTGCATGTGCTGAGTTCAGGAAAAGAAACAGATATAGAGTATAAACATATTAAATGCTGAGTGCAGAAGCTGAAGCCTTGTTACTATGGTTACCAATGTTACATTCGCATTACTGACTCTTACTTTCTCTGTATACCCACACATATACATACACATATAGTAGCCTTGCATTCAAAAGCAAATGGAAATTTTTGAGAAACACGGTTATAATTTCCAAGCTTATGACTATTGCATTTTCACACACATGAATGAAGGCTTGAAATCTTCATATATTTTCTATGGCTGAGAACATTGTACTCACTATACATCAAAGAAAGAAAATGGTTGCTATAAAAAATAATGTAAAAAAATAATAGTAGCATCTCCCCCAGTTAGAACAGTCATAGTTTTTTTCTAGCTCCCTTATGAATTTAGTAGAATATTTGAAATTTGCGAATTGTTGGCTAAAACATTACTATATGTAAGTAGTATAGGTAGTCCTCAACTTACGATCACAATTGAGCCCAAAATTTCCATTGCTCAGCAAGACAATTGTTAAGTGGGCTTTGCCTCTTTTTACGACCTTTCTTGCTGTGGTTGTTAAGTGAATCACTGCAGTTGTTAAATTAGTAGCATGATTGTTAAGTGAATCTGGCTTCCCCATTGACTTTGCTTGTCAGAAGGTCACAAAAGATGATCACATGACCCCGAGACTCTATAACAATCATAAATACATGCCAATTGCCAAGTGTCCAAATTTTGATCACGTGAACACTGTTGATGCTGCAACAGTCATGAATGTGAAAAACAGTCATAAGTCACTTTTTTCAGTGCTGTTATAACCTCGAATGGTCACTAAACAAATGGTTGTAAGTCAAGGACTACCTGTATGTAAATTATTCCATTGATTTCTTTTCAAGAAATTCTGGATAGGATAGACTTAAGTGATAATAAATCACTTTAGTATAATAAACATACACAAATGACACAATGTTTTGGATGTCCCAGGCTATAAAATGGTATCAAGTAATATGTATTGTAGTAGAATAGAAATGTACCTGATTTGTTGAGAATGTGTGAGTGATAAATGAATATCAATTGAATACAATATAATTAATACAAAATAAATATGTTGAGATACTTGGTTGAATGGAGAAAATGTATGAGATTCAAAACAAATTATAAAGCAAATAAATGTAGAAAAAGTTAATGGATTGTGAGGAAAGGAGGAAATGTGGTGGAATTAAGTTGATCATATCCTCAGGATAAAAGACAAATGTAGGGAACAAAAGGCAATGTCTAATGAAGTATATTGACATGATAGAAATAAGAATGTTTGATAATTAAATAGGTATGGAGACCTAGAGTGAAAGGTGTTAGTTTAAACTAGATTTGGTTAGATTTTATTTTCTCTTATGTCTTTAATTTCTTTGGTTTACTCCTTATATTTCTGTGCTTTGCCTCATGTTGCTTACCATAAAATGGATTAAGATAATGGATATGTATGTACATACATATATCTAATAAGTTATAGTGCATGGTTGAAAGTGCACAACATGTGGTACAAAAATCACTCTTCCACAATTCAATAATTTAGATTTAATCTGTATCTACAGTATAAATGTATAAACTAAAAAACACATTTACTTTATATTTTTAGGAGTGCCTGTATATAGTATAAAAATGAGTTAGAATTGTAGGGATTTCATGTTTGATTAGTACAGTCATACTTAAGCCCTCAACAGCTTCAAAATGCGTCAAATTTAGTATTCAACTCATTTTGAAGCAGAAATGTTATCCCAACACTTGTCTTTCTCCCGGTAGTTAACATGTAAAAAAAAAAAAACTTGCTGATATCAGCTGCCTCATGTCTCGCTATTTTTTCTGGCCAAAATAGTGAGCCACATGGTAAGTCACATGATTTTCTCAGTACCTGTCAGTTTTAGTGTTGAGCACATCTTCTGGAATGAATTACGAGGACTGAGGTGCCACTGTATAAGTTAAACCAGGGGTCTCCAACCTTGGCAACTTTAAGACATGTGAACTTCAACTCCCAAAGTTGCCAAGGTTGGAGACCCCTGAGTTAAACTGTTCTGTAGAGGTTTCAAATGGCCTTGCTATCTATTTCAATGAAAGCATTTTCTGGCATACATGCATATGTGTAGAAAACCTTGGGGGAGGGCTATGAAACAGCCATACCATAACTTTGATTTACTCTGGCTGCTTCACAGCTTCAGAAAATTCCAGGAACTGTTATACTCATGAAACATCATGGAACAATTTGCAACACCTGGTACAAAGTACAAAAATACAGACTCCAGTTTCTCATTTATTTTCTTCTTAAATATACTGCAACCTGTTTCTGGATTAACTGTAATTTATATAAGTATCTTGGGCTTAATTTTATAGAACATTCATATTGCATTTTACCGATAGCAAAAAAAATTGTCCTGGAGCAGCAATAAAAAATGAATCTCTACCTTCAGGCTTACAGATAATAGGGTAACTTATACGGAAAAGATCAGGAAAGGGGGTATGAAACAGCAGCTAATTCTTAAAGTTACAATTCATATTATAACTAACATGATGACAACATAATAGTGTGGTTATCACCAGGTTAGAATTGGAAAACCAGAAGCAATTGGTCCTGCAGGAGATGTGATAGTTTTCTTCCTGAACTGTACAACTTGGAAATCCATCGCAAATTCTGATAATATTTGTGTGTGTGTGTGTGTGTGTGTGTGTGTGTGTGTGTGTGTGTGTGTGTGTGTATATATATATATATATATATATATATATATATATATATATATATATATATATATATATATATATGTATATATATATGGCATTCAGCTTTGTTCGGTATTTTCCACGTCATAGTAGTGGTGCTTTTAAAGTTGTAGCAACGTTTCAGCAGAATCTCATCTGCCATCATCAGGCTTTTGTATAGTGTTTGTCTGATGATGGCAGATGAGATCTGCCGAAATGTTGCTACAACTTTAAAAGCATCACTACTATGACGTGAAATACAACAAAGCTGAATGCATTGTACCAAAAACTTAAGAATATATATATATATATATATATATATATATATATATATATATATATATATATATATATATTCATTCATTCATTCATTCATTCATTCTTAAGTTTCGCGGTAAATACCCCAACGTTTCACGGGTAAATACCCCAATGTTTCGGCAGAATCTCACAGACAGGACAGACAAACAGAAGATATTAGAAACACCAATCAAGCAGAACACAGCAAACTCCAAGACCAATAAACACAGACCAAGACTCCCAACCAATCAGGATGAAGAAAAAACAATTCTGGCACAGCAATAGGCTAGCTCCAAATTTAAACTGAAACAACTGTAAAAGTCTGACTCACAGATGAACACAATACAGAAGCCTGATGATGGCAGATGAGATTCTGCTGAAAAGTTGCTACAACTTTAAAAGCACAACTACAATGACGTGGGAAAATACCCAAGCAAAGCTGAATACCATATATATATATTCATTCATTCATTTATTCATTCATTCATTCGTTCTTAAGTTTTTGCGGGTATTTATATGCATGGTATTCAGCTTTGTTCGGGTATTTTCCCACGTTATTATAGTTGTGCTTTTAAAGTTGTAGCAACTTTTCGGCAGAATCTCATCTGCCATCATCAGGCTTCTGTATAGTGTTCGTCTGTGAGTTAGACTTTCACAGCCGTTTCTGTTTTAAATTAGATGCTAGCCTACTGCTTTGCCAGAATGGTTTTTTCTTCATCCTGATTGGTTGGGAGTCTTGATCTGTGTTTATTGGTCTTAGAGTTTGCTGTGTTCTGCTTGATTGGTGTTTGTACCCTGTTTCTCCAACAATACGCCCTCCCCCAATAGGAAGTCCCACCATGTTTTATAGGCATGAAATGAAATTAAGCCCCTCCCCCCCAAATTAAGGCCTATATTAAAACATGCGAAATGGGGGGGAATGGTGGGGGGGCTTGCCATTAGGAAGTACTTTTGTTGCACACCCGGATATGGTGCTGCCTGCGTTGACCCTGATACGAAGTGCCCCACCAATGCCGAGGTCAACATCCAAGTTGTCGCCGCCCACCCGCCTGAAGATGCAAGGGGGGGAATTAAGTCACCCCCAAAAAGACGGCCTAGCCATTTTTTCGGGGCTCAAAAAAAAAAAAGACCCGGCCTTATTATATGAGAAACACAGTAATATCTTCTGTCTGTTTTGTAGCTATTTTTTGTCTTGATTGGCTGGCAACATTGTGTTTCCTGTATTGGAGGCTTTTAGTGCGGCTTGGCTCCGAGTAAACGGACAGCTATAATTTATTAGGAAGCTAGGTTTCGTCTGGGTGCCTGGTTGGGGTGTGTTTGAGCTGGAGGTATCGGGGGGCGGTCTGTTTGTGCCCAGGTGTTTGCCTGGCTTGTGGTGTGGAGATTTTTTTGTCTGAGAGTGCAGGCTTCCAGATAATTGACATCTGGTGGAGTCATCTCTTCTATTCATGCTTTCAGGTCTTTTTTCAATCTCTATGCCCCCCCCCCCCTGATACCTCCAGCTCAAACACACCCCAACCAGGCACCCAGACGAAACCTAGCTTCCTAATAAATGATAGCCGTCCATTTACTCGGAGCCAAGCCACACTAAAAGCCTCCAATGCAGGAAACACAATGTTGCCAGCCAATCAAGACAAAAAAAAAACAACGTACAAAACAGACAGAAGATATTAGAAACACCAATCAAGCAGAACACAGCAAACTCCAAGACCAATAAACACAGACCAAGACTCCCAACCAATCAGGATGAAGAAAAAACCATTCTGGCACAGCAGTAGGCTAGCACCAAATTTAAAACAGAAACGGCTGTGAAAGTCTGACTCACAGACGAACACTGTACAGAAGCCTGATGATGGCAGATGAGATTCTGCTGAAACGTTGCTACAACTTTAAAAGCACAACTATAATGACGTGGGAAAATACCCAAACAAAGCTGAATACCATGCATACATACATACATACATACATACATACATACATACATACATACATACATATATATTCTTAAGTTTTCGCAGGTACTTACATGTATGTTATTCAGCTTTTCTCGGGTATTTTCCCACGTCATTATAGTTGTGCTTTTAAAGTTGTAGCAACGTTTCGGCAGAATCTCATCTGCCATCATCAGGCTTCTGTATTGTGTTCAAAATTTGATTCTGCTTTTTTTTTTTGGTTAGGAGATTTCCCCCTCTCTCTTTCTTATAGATATGATTTCTCAGTATCTCCTGCTAATAGCAGGTGAGAAGATCATACAACTACTGAGCTTGCTCAGTTTCATCAATTTGTTTTTGTTTGTGTTTTTATCTTTGAGTCATTTTGGCTCCTACTGACTACCTGGACCAGTTACTTCAGTTTTCTTGGCAAGATTTCAGAAGTGGCTTCCCATTGCTTGTTTCCTATGACTGGCCCTAGATCACCAGCTGGCTTTGTGCCTGAAGAGTTTCTTGCCTATTATTTTAAGCACTGCACATATTGTCCTATAAGCTGCTAAATCTGTTGGTTATACAGTTTATTAGAATAGACCTGGAATATAAGGGCATACTGTGAAATGTTTCAATTCACTTTAGGCTTTTATGTGATAGATTACTTTTGTCTACCGTGTTTCTCATAAAATAAGGCCGGGTCTTATTTTTTTTTGAGCCTCGAAAAAACAGCTAGGACATCTTTTCAGGGGTGTCTTAATTTCCTCCCACACACACACCCCAACCTAGAGTGCTCCATGCGCAGTCACCTCTCCATGACGCCACTTCTATCGGCTGATGAAAGCTCCCCAAAGGCAGAGTCACCAGCCGCTTCTATCAGCTGGTAGAAGTGGCCTTGTGGAGAGTTGAGTGCGCATGGGCCGCTCTAGGTGGGGGTGCACATGGAGGAGGAAATCTATCGGCCGGTAGAAACAGCCTTGGGGCGAGTGCCCACATTCACTCCCCTCGCTACGAAGCCGTTTCTATCGGCCAATGGAAGCTCCCCAAAGGCAGAGTCACCAGCTGCTTCTATTGGCTGGTAGAAGCGGGTTCGTGGCAAAGGAAGTGTGCGTGGGGCACTCGCCCTGAGGCTGCTTCTACTGGCCGATAGAAGCAGCTGGTGTCTCTGCCTTCGGGGAGCTTCCATCTGCCAATAGAAACAGCTTTGTGGTGAGGGGAGTGCATGTGGGCGTTTGCCCCGAGGCCACTTCTACCGGCCAATAGAAGTGGCTGGTGACTCTGCCTTCGTGGAGCTTCTATTGACCGATGTTCTATAGGTAGTAGATTGGGGTATTCTATGTGCAGGGTGCTCCTAAAGGCAAGTTTTCTCCCCCCGTTCCCCCCGTTTATCTTCACCTCGTGTAATTTTAATGAACGATGTGAGAAATGGTGGGGAAACGCATGGATTAAATAGGCCTAAATTTTGGGGGTAGGGTTTAATTTCACCTCATGCCTAGAAATCATGCTGGGCCTTCCTATTGGTGGAGGCCGTATTGTTGGAGAAACAGGGTAATATTAAGACCAACACATATCTGAAAATTAATGTCAGTAAATATTAGAGCAATATAAGGCAGGGTGTAAGTAGAATACTGCCTGAGGTCTCATGAATAGTAAGATATTATGCCTTCTGTCAGTCCTCTTGAAAAGATTCAAAAAGGCATTTTACATATGTGTAATATGCTACTTATTATGGGCAGGATTATTCCAATCTATATATTGGAAAGGATAGAATAATTTTTACTAATCACATAGCAGCAGGGCAGATTGTACATAACAAAAGTATAGCTATATCTGCCAACTAGTCTGAACAAGGATTCCATTATCCCTCAATCATATCATTTTTAAGCCCAATGAAGATGTAAGGGGGTGCACAGTGACCTCTATTTAAGGAGATTTCCACTGACACAAATAGAAATTCTTCCTAGAGGAGAAAAATAAAGGAGTTTTCCCCAGGATTTTAGTGTAAAACAATGTGTTAAACTTACAGCATCTTCTATATCCAACATTCAGTTTATGACTAGGGTTCCTACAGTTACTATTTAAACATGAAAACAATTGAGTCTTGTATCAGCATATATAGTTGACACTATCATTCAAAGGCCATCTAAAAAGCCCTTAACCTGCTTTTTTTACATTCTCTCTGTAGGTGATCTTTATCCAACTAATATCCCTCTCACACACTGATTATCATTTCTAATAGGTACTTCTCTTGCATTAATCTCTGGGCCAGTCTAGGTATTCATATGCAGGCTTTCACTGTTTTAAATAATAAATTACTCCAGTGGTGGGATTCAAAAAAAATTTCTACTGGTTCTGTGGGCGTGGCTTGGTGGGCGTGGCAGGGGAAGGATACTGTAAAATCTCCAGTCAAAGGTGATATTTTCTGGTTCTCCAAACTACTCAAAATTTCTGCTACTGGTTCTCCAGAACTGATCAGAACCTGCTGAGTACCACCTCTGAATTACTCCCTAAAATGTAATGTAGTTTACAAATGCATAGAATATATATGATTTCTCAATGTGAAGGACATTGGAGTTTTTATTGAATATATCTGAAGTAGAGTTTGAAACTTTTCTAGATTGAAATAGGCTTTTCTCCATACCTTTATAATTTCAGGGATGTCACTATGATGTTAGAAATTCCCACAGGCTTATGAAAAATGAAGGCAGATAGAGACAAGCAGACTGGCCCAAAAGAGGAGGCCAGATAATCTCTTAGAATAGGAATGAAGGTTTGAACATTATTTCTAACACCCGGCGTACTGAAGTTGTTCATATTCTTGCAGTGTTTTCCTCAGTAAATTTTACCTAGGCCTTGGTTTATGTGAAATGGCCTAATGGGATCATTCCTGCCTGCGTCATGAAGCTTGATAGCCAATTTCAGCAATTTCTTATTTCAGTTGTAACAGGCTTTGAGTGACTAGATCCACATTGTAACAACTAACACACAAACCTGTTAAATAGTGGAGACCTAAATCTGGACTATTTGGCTGGTACCCAAGTAGCTCTTCCCATGTAATTATGGGCATAGATTCAATTGCCCACGCTAAATGACAGGCATTTGCTGGTCCAGTCCACGGGTGTCTCTGTACTATAGTTTGGATGAAGCCTGTCCAGTTGGGATCTTGTTTTCCGGCCCATTAAAAGTTCTACCGGGCTTCTATGTGTGGTGGCACTAGGTGTGATATGTTGGTCTAATAATAGTTTATCAATTTTTTCCTTCCAATCTCCTGGGACCATTCTGGCCAGTATCTTCTTGGTTGATTGCACCATTCTCTCTACTTTTTTTTCCCAATACATTTTTTATTTTTGTTTCTTTAAATACATCTTTGGGTGAACAGTGTGGTTCCAGGTCTTTCTCCTCCATGCTGCATCGAGAGCCCAGGACGGGTTGACTCCTTCCTATGATGTCATAGCTGAGTCTGTACTAAGATATAAAAGCCAGCCCATGGGAGAGACCCCAGCTTTTGACTCAGCTCCTTTCAGTCAGTAGCTGTGTCTCTGAAAGCGTTCTGTTAGATAGCAATCACCAGCGATCTTCAGTACTTTTTTCCTCTCTTCAAGCAGCTCCCAGGGATCTGGGCAGCTGCTCTTCCAGGAGAGCCCTGCAATGTTGGGAGCAGCGTCACAGAGCTCTGTGCAGGCAAGCTGGGCAGTGTCTGCAGACCTCCCCCACGCCTGCAGTTTGGAGCGATCGTAAGCACGATCGGCAAACTGATAAGAGCTCAAGCCAGCTGATCGTGTATCTGGTTCCTGTATTTTTCCCTTGCTGACTTCGCTCGGGGCTCTGTATAACCTAAGGAGCGATTCTTCAATCTTGGAGCCTGTTTTCCTGTAGTCAGTGGCCATCTTGGATTCAAGCCTTCCACCACGAGGTGAGCGGCCATTTTGTAAGGCCGGGGGCCATTTTTACCCTAAGGGGCTTAATAGAAACATTTCTAAACAGCTTCTTTCTGACGCAAGAGCCTTTATTTTACAAATGGAGCAAGATAAGGCTCTGGCAGAGCTTTCCCCCCCCAGTGGAACAGTCTCTTAAGCCCAATAGGAGAAAAAGATGTAGGCAACGCACCCAATCAGTCCAGAGGGAGGTGGCTGCTAAAATCAAAGCTAAGGCTCTAGCACCTAAGAAGGCAACTCAGGCTGAATTGAGGGCAGAGAGGCGCAGACATGCAGCTCTAGAGAGGCAGTTCAACAGAACTATTCAACAGAAGGGGGTGCAACTACAGCATATTTCAGGTGATACTCGTGGGCCCCAACCAAGCCCTCCCAGGGGAGGAGAAGTTATCTATGAGCCTTTCCATCCTCCATCCTGGTCTCCTGAGCCTCTTACTGTACAGTCAGATCCTCAGGATTTAAGCAGATCTAGGCCTTATTTCCAACAGGCTTCTGTGCACTATGCTCCTCCCCCTCCCTCCAGGCCTTGAACCTCTCCTCAATCTAGGCCTGAAGCTACCTTCACTCCCACAGCAGTGGGCCTTCGGCCTTCTGCCTCTACCTTTGAGCATAGACCAAAGGATATCCAAGATGTAGTCTCATCAGCCATTAGGCAGGGATTCTTCAACCTCTGGAAAGGGTTCAGGCCCTTCTCCCTTCTCAATCTATAAGTTCCTTGCCTCATCATCCTGATTTACACAGGCCTCAGGACCTCAGGGTCCATTCTTCTCTACCAGAATGGGAGGAGGTTGATGAGGAAGGAAGGCCTTCACCATCTGAACACAGTTACTCCTCTCATTCAGAGTGTGAAGAGGATGAGATTTTTGACCAAAATCTTTCAGAGGAAGAGGATTCTCGCCCAGAGCAGACATCCTCTGCATTGGTCTTCAAACCTACTCTCTTCAGACCATTACTCAGCAAGGCCTTGGTCACTGCCAAGCTGTCACCAGAGGAAGTGGCTCCCGAGCCACAAGGAAATCCCTCTAGCCAAGGGGATTCGCTCTTCTCCAAGCCTGTAGTGCATGCAGAGGTTTTGCCTTCTCCCATTTTGTTCCTGGACATGGTCAAGGAATATTGCGCTTCTCCTTCGGCAGGTCCTCGACCATCTTCTCTAGATAAGCGTTTCTACAACATCAGAGCAGCCCTTGGCAATGCCCTGGCAGTGCCTTCTGTTGACATTCCGGTTCTGGCCTCGTTCTCATCTTCTGGAACTCCCATGGAGCCAGAAGATATCCTGAAACCGGATGATAAACATTCCGAACAGACCCTCAAGCGCAATCACCAGGCTGCTGCTTGGGCTGTTCGGGCTTCAACAGCAGCATCCTTCTTCACCAGGGCATCCATACGGTGGCTGCGCCAACTCCAGAATAGATTGCCTGCTCCTGACTTTCGGTCTCACCAAGACCTTAATAAGATTATTGCAACGGCGGAATTGACTGCGGATGCCACTCTCAATTCCGCCAAATTTGCATCCAAGGCCATGGCATCTTCTGTAGCAGCAATAAGACTTTTATGGCTCCAAAATTGGCAGGGGGAGTCACGCCAAAAATGGAAGCTGGCATCAGTTCCTTTCGCAGGCGATAAGCTTTTTGGCGATGCTCTGGAACCTTATATCATCGAAACCAGAGATAAACGTAAAATTCTCTCTTCCTCTGGGAAGAAAGCCGACTATCGCCCTGCTCCTTATCGCCCTTCTGCCTTCCGAGCGGAGACCTCATCTCGCTTCCCCCGCTCTCACAGGCCATACTCTCAACGCCAAGACCAACGGGTGGAAACATCTGGCAGGCAACAACCTTCTACTGGTAAACGGCCCTTTCAGGGGGGAGGGGGTCGTTCCTTCCGTCGCTCTAAGTAATCCCTCGTTCTCCCCACCCATCGGAGGCCACCTAGCCTTCTTTGCCTCCAAATAGGAGGAGTCAACGACGGGTGCCTGGATGCTCAGCACTATTAGGTCAGGGTTACAATTGGATTTCCTAACCCCACCCCCCAAATTTTTTTTTATGTGTCCTGTGTCTCGGGACATTTCCAGGCAAGCCCCATTCAGCACCTTCTTGAAATCAGACTATTCAACCTGTTCCCCCGTCTCAATGGGGACGTGGGCTTTACTCTCGCCTTTTCATCATTCCCAAAGCCTCAGGGAGATGACGAGCCATCCTTGATCTAAAATTTCTCAACCAATTTGTAAAATACAGGCAATTTAAAATGCAGACTCTGCATTCTCTTTTAGAGAGCGTTTGGGAGGGCGACCTCCTCTCTTCCATTGATCTCACTGAGGCTTACCTCCACATCCCAATTTGGCCGCATCATCGACAGTTTCTCCGTTTCTGTTATCAGAATACCCATTACCAGTATCGAGCACTTCCCTTCGGCCTCTCATCGGCTCCAAGGGTCTTCACAAAGGTTCTGGCAGCATTGGTGGCATCTCTGCGTTCTATTCCAGTGAGGATCCAGTGCTACTTGGACAACATTTTGATTCTTTCCTCTTCCATCCTTGTGGCCCATCAGGATCTGCAAATTACCCTGTCATGTCTCCAGAGCCATGGATTTTCCATCAACATCAAAAAGAGCTAGCTCTCTCCTACAACCAAATTGTAACACTTGGGAGCAGTCATCGATACCATGTCGTTCCAGGTTTTCCTGTCCCCAGCTCATGGAAAGAGCCTTGCAGAGATCATCAGCCAGATCCAGCAACATCAAATTGTCCCCCTGTCACTGCTGTCCAAACTTCTGGGGAAGATGGTTTCCTGTATTGGCATCGTCCCGTGGGCTCGGTTCCACTCCCGAGCCCTCCAATGGTTCCTGCTTCCCTACCAACGAGCAGGAACCAGCCACTCATCCATCAAGGTCCCACTCCTGCCACAAATCCGGAGATCTCTCAATTGGTGTCATTCCACATCTATCTGGAGGGGACTCCTGTTCAGGGACCCAGACAGGCTAGTGATAACTACCAATGCCAGCGTCCTGGGTTGGGGTTCCCATATGCAGGACCAGACAGCTCAGGGCATTTGGTCCAGATTGGAACAGACCCTTCCCATAAATTGGCTAGAGCTCAGAGCTATTTGTCTGGCTCTCAAGCATTTCAGGCAATCAGTGACCGGCTCTCATGTTCTAGTCCTTACAGACAACATGGCCACAAAGGCTCATGTCAACTGGCAAGGGGGGACGAGGTCCAAATCCCTCATGAGAGAGGCTCTACGGCTGGGGTTATGGGCAGAGAAACACCTGTTATCGATCTCAGCGGACCACATCTCCGGGGTCAACAACTCCCAGGCCGACTGGCTCAGCAGGAGCCTAGTCGACCAGGCAGAATGGTCCATTCCTCCATCTCTATTCAGGGATCTTTCCCTCAGATTCGGAACACCGGAGGTGGATCTTTTCTCCACTCCTCAAAACGCCCAAGTCACCAGATTTTTCACCAGGTTTCCTTGCCAGGGAGCGGAGGGGACCAATGCTCTTTGTTGCAGATGGCCCAAGGGTCTCCTCTATGCCTTTCTCCCGCTTCCCATCATTCTGGCAGTAATTCGGAAGATGTTGGAGGAACGTGCGGAGCTCCTCCTCCTGGCACCCTATTGGCCAAGGAGGCCCTGGTTTGCAGACCTGGTCAACCTATCGGTGGCTTCTCCTTGGAGGATCCCTGCCCATCTAATCTCCCTTCACCAGGGGGCCCTGCTCCACCCAGAGCCCCAGTGGTTTAAGCTGACCGTGTGGCACATGAGCAGCAGTGGCTAGAGGAGGCTGATCTTCCAGAAGGGGTCATCCTCACTATCCTGGCTTCTCGCAATCCTTCTACAAGGCGCACCTGGAAGGCTTTTTCCCGATGGTGCCTCAGGGAGGGTCTTTCTCCTGCTTCAGCCCAGTTGGCAGAAGTTCTTAGCTTCCTTCAGCATCGGCTGGAGAGAGGTTTGGCCCCCAACACCTTACGCAGGCAGGTTGCGGCCCTCTCCTCAGTCCTTTCATTGGGTTCGCTTCCTTCCTTATCCCATCGCACTTCAGTCAGGAGGTTTTTGAAAGGGGCTTCCAACCTGCACCCTCCGGTGGTTCACAGGTATCCTTCCTGGGACCTTCATTTGGTCCTTAACGCCCTTACAAAGCCCCCCTTTGAACCCCTTAGAACAGTGTCTCTCCGTTTCCTGACTCTGAAGGTAGTGTTCCTTGTTGCCATCACTTCTGCCAGAAGGGTTTCCAAGCTTGCTGCTCTTTCCATCAGACAGGACCTTTGTTTCTTTCACGATGATAGGGTTGTTCTTCATCTGGACCCCTCATTTATTCCGAAGGTTAACACCTGGTTTCACAGGTCCCAGGACATTGTTTTGCCTGACTTCTGTCCTCTCCCGCACCATGACTTAGAGCAGCAGTGGCACACACTAGACGTAAGAAGGGCTCTTAGAATATACATTAAGCGCACTTCCTCCTTCAGGAAGTCGGAAGCCATGTTTGTTTCCTTTTTCCCTTCTCACTTGGGACACAAGGCCTCTTCTCCTACTATTAGCAGGTGGGTCAGGTCTTGCATTGAGCAGGCCTACAAAGCTGCGGCCCTTCCAGTTCCCCGAGGTCTGATGGCACTCTCTACCAGAAGTGCGGCCACTTCTGCTGCCTGGGCAACCCAAGCATCCTTGGAGAAGTTTTGTCGTGTGGCTACGTAGACTTCCCCGTCTCCTTTCATCAGACACTACCGTCTGGATGCCTTTGCCTCAGCGACTGCAGCCTTCGGCAGACGGGTGCTTCAACGAGTAGTTCCACAGTCAGTGTGATGAGCCAGACGAGGACCCGCCTGTGGACATGCAAGCTTTGGTATGTCCCATCCTGGGCTCTCGATGCAGCATGGGGGAGAATGGCTGTTGGTAGAAGTTACCATGAACGCCGTTTCTATCTATGCTGCAAGAGAGCCCAGCCCCTCCCTTGATTTGTCTGGAGAGGGTACGACATTTTCTGTATTTATTTTGGGCTTTCAGAGACACCTTTTAGTCTGTCAAGTATCTTTGCCAAAGCTGGGGTCTCTCCCAGGGGCTGGCTTTTATATCTTAGTACAGACTCAGCTATGACGTCATAGGAAGGAGTCAACCCGTCCTGGGCTCTCTCGCAGCATAGATAGAAAGGGCATTCACGGTAACTTCTACCAACTCCCATTTTACATTTTAAAACAAACATGACCATAATTGCATATTCCTACTATTAACATTCTTATCTGATTTAATATTATTACATATTATCAATTTTATCATTAAATATTCTCATATGTTACTTTATATTAATCTCTATATTCTTAATGTCATTTAGTACATATTCTTGTAGTAGTCATATTTGCAAAATTTATTGAATTATATCATTCAATTAGTCATTCATAAATTCATCTTAGTATATATTATCCAGTATTTATCCCCTTTTTAATGTTAATTATACCACCGTTATATTTTTAAAACAATATACTGTATATTCTCCATCAGATTCCACATGGCATTTCTTGCCCTATACTATCATATTAGTTTTCATGTATATTCCATAAACAATTATAAAGTTTAAATAATAATCCTATAATAAAATTTTATTTTCATATTTATTCCAAGATATTAACCCTTATTTTTATTCTAATTGATACTTTATATATCTTTAATGATAATTCTATAATAAAATATTAATTCCAGATTTATCAAAGTTAATAATTATATATCTTAACTAATGAAACACCCATTCATGTGGAATCCTTATTCTTCCCTTCTTCAACCATCGTCTCTTACTCTCCTTACTATATTACTTATTCTCTTCCTAGCTTGCTTTCCATTTTCTATCAGTTTTGACCCTTTCTCTTGCTTGTTCCTCCTTTCTCTATTATATTCCACTGTTTCTTTTTCCAGTTATCTCATTCCCCCCATCCTCTCAAAATCTTTCTGTAATTTCCTTCCCTGTTTCTTTACCCTCAGAATATTCTCCCATTGATTTATTACATCAGTCATTAACATTTTAAATTTAATTTCCTTTTTATCCTTTCACTTTATTTGTTGCTTCCTTTGCTCTGTTTTGCTGATTTCTCTTCTATTTAACTTCTACTCCTCCTGCATTCCTTGTCCTTCTATAGTTTGCGATGCCAATTTTCTTCTATGCTCTGTATTTTATCCAATAAGTCCAAACTTCTGTTCATCATTTCTTTTATAACTTGAAGTTCCAACACAATATTGCTTTACTTATTTCACTCATTTTTATTTTGCTTGTTTTATTTTTGTGTCCGATTATCTAATTGTTCTGCAGTCTTTATTTAAACTAGCGTCTTTTTTCAATCTCTAAGTCCAATGTCCTTAAGTCTTTGTATCCCAAATTTAATCAGTCTATTCCTTTTCAAAAATCCAAAATATCTTTATATATTCCTCCACCATTTTAAGTTTAATGTTCCAAATTTCTGGGGTCTTTTTGTAGTACAGTTCCTTTTGTTTTACTTTAAATTCCTCTTTAAATAGATCAAAGTTTAAGGGATCTACAGGATTTTTTTTAACAGTAGATGACGGTCTTATTCCAGTTTTCACTTTCCACTCCCCCCCCCTTCTTTAAACTTTCATCAGATTTGCCAACATTTTCAAATGTTAGTTATTTTCTTTTTTTCACAATTACAGCATTTTAGATAATGCCTGTCCATCGTCAAATCCTGTGCAACCACCAATTCCAATTTTATATTCTTTTTTGTAAAAAAATTTCCGTTTAAATTGTTTCCCATTTGAATTTTAAAGATTAAATTCTTTACGTTTTCCAAATTTTTCTCTCACTTTAATATTGCTGCCAGTCCCGTTCTTTATGATATCTCTTTTCTGTTATTTTGTTGGGGTTACCTTTTGAAGTTCAGAAGTATTTTCACCCAGTTCACACACCATTCACTGACTCTTTGCTCCACTACAGTCTTAGGTTTTCAGCCTGCCTCCCATCTTCATGGCAGCCATTTTGACTGCCACTACAGCTCATCTTCAGAGGGGGTTTTCCTTATGAGGGAGGAGAGATGCGGCACTCCTCTACCTATCAGATGGTTTCCCTTTCTTCACCACTCCTCCAGGGTGGTTCTGGTTCCGATTGGGACCCTCCGATGAGAAGAGCTTGAAGCGAAGCCACAGACGATTGTGGAACTTGCATTGACTGTGATGGTAGTACCTTTCTCTCTGCTTAACCATTACTCAAGGGGTGTGCTGCCACTGATAGGGCGTGGCAGATTCCCTGTCCCGCTAAGAAAATTTCCACTTGATTTGCCATGAATTGGGCCCATTGTCTGATACCACAATGTTGGGTAGGCTATGTGTGGAAAAGAGTTTCCTTAACACTTTAATTATTGCTTCTGCTGTGGTAGTGGTCTACTTTGAGCCACTTGGAATAGGAATCTACCACTATTAAGAATGTATGGCCCTGCGCTGCCCTGCCAAATCTATATATATGCAGGACCATTATGACTTAGGGGTCTCCCATTCATGTGTGGATGCTGTGGTTGGCGCCGGTCTGGATTCCTGGAATGGCCAGCATGTTGTAACCCATTCCTCTATTTCTTTATCCATTCCAGGCCACCAAATGTAACTCTTGGCCAATGCCTTCATTCTAACAATGTCAAGGTGACCCACATGCAATGTTTCCAATACCGAGTCCCTTAATACTCGGGGTATTACAACTCTGTCCCCCCATAGCATACACCCTTTTAGTACAGACAATTCCATTTGGTGAGTTTTGAACAGTTTGAATTCCACTCTACATACTTCCCTCTGGCCATCCCCTCCACACCCAGTTTAAAATTGGCACCAAAGTTCTGTCATTGGCTGTCTATCTCACAATTTCGGCTGCTGTAATAGAGCTGCTCAGAAAGTCCTCAGAGTTTTTGATTAGGAGAATGTATGTGGCTGGGGCAGGGTCCTCAACAAGGTCTGGAAGTGGGGAGTGGCAGAACGTGTCTGCATTGTCAATGGTTTTGCCCGGCCAATGGATGAGGCAATACTTATAAGCAGCTAAGAACACAGTCCATCTTGTCACTCTTAGGATAATATGTTTGGGGTTGGTTGGCTCCCAGCTATGATGTCAAGGAAAGGTTTAAGGTCCGTAATTAATTCAAAGTCTCTTCCATAAAGGTACTCATGGAATATGTTGACCCCTGCCACTGCAGCCAATGCTTCCTTGTCCAGCTGGCTGTAGTTCCGTTCTGCCTTGGAAAGTGTTTTTGAATAGAATGCAATTGGGGCCTCATTACCATTTGGCATCCGGTGGCTAAGGACCGCCCCTATTTCAAAAGGGGAGGCGTCACAGGTTAACACAAAGGGCAAAGTCTCATTGTATTGTACAAGGATGCTATTCGAAGTTAAAAGTTCCTTTATGGCAGTGAATGTGGCTGCTTCGTTTCATCCCCATTTACAGTCTGCCTTTTTATCAAGTAGTCTGTAAGGGTTCAGCAACAGTCACTTTCTGCAGCAGAAAAATACTGTAAAAGTTTAGTAAGCTGAGGAATGCTTGAAGTTCTGTCTTATTTGTTGGAGGTGGGGCTTCCCATTTGCTGTTAGTAGGGTGTATGCCCATCCCATCAATTAGATATCCCAGAAATTTGACTTGGGGCATGGCTACCTGGCATTTTTCTTTTTTAACTAAGTCAGGCTTCCTGAAATCTACTCAGTACTATCTGTAACTGATGATTTAATTGCTCTTTGCTGCTGGCAGACAGGAGGAAATCATCAAATAAGGGACCACCCCTGGAATGTCCTCTAGGAGATGTTCCATTATGCTTTGGAAAAGTCCTGAAGCCATGCTCACACCGAAGTGCAACTGGTGGCATTTAAATGTTCCTCTGTGAGTTACAATAGTCTGTGCTTATGCAGTGGCATCATCTAACTGCTGATATGCATGGGCTAGATCAACTTTTGCAAGAGTTTTTCCTTTTCCCAGGGAATGTAACAGGTGTTGTACAACTGGCAAGGGGTAGGCGCTTTGTTGTAATGCCCGATTTATTGTGCATTTGCAGTCAGCGCAGATGAGGACTGAGCCATGTGGCTTGACTGGAGTAACAATAGGTGTCTCCCACCTAGCATGGTCAACCGGCTCCAAAACCCCTTGGGCAATTGCTCATCAATTTCGGGTTGTAGAGCAAAAGGAACCCCACACGGCTTCATTCTGATGGGCAGAAGTGGGGTCTAGACTGAAAGATATAGGAGTCCCCTTATACTTGCCATTGAAAATGTCCTGGAACTCCTGCAGCATTTGTCTTCTTGGAGGATATTGATGCCAGTCACTTCCAGTCCTAGGGCATCGAACCACTCCATCCTGAGCAGGCTGGACAGAACCTTGTCCACAATGGTCAGTTTTAGATGACCCACAAATTCCTTGAATGCTATTTTGAAAAATCTGCTTTCCAGCACTGGAATGTAGTTGCCTTGGTAATCTTTTAAAAGTATCTTTTGAAGTTTTAGTTGCTGCCTAGTTCTTTCTGGGACTGCTTTTTTATGTTCTTCCAGGACATCACAGATAAGTAAGATCCTGTTTCCACCTCCATTTTGCATGGAGTGCCCTCAATCTGGACTGATACATGGATCTTTTTTTAGCAATAAGCATCAGCATGTCCCACAATTGTCTGGTGTATTTCTCCCATTTCAGCGGCTTGGTCATTCCCTCGTTTGTTCTTAATGAATGGGAACCTGTGGGCTCCCCATTGTGAGACATATGGTCATGTAGAGGAATTAGGTTGTCTCTGCCAGCGTGAAGCTGGCTGTGATGCCTGGCAGGCTCTTGATATGTGCCCTTTTCATTCACATCTTTGGCATATAGCGTCTTTGAACCTGCACTCTGATCTAGGGTGATTTCCATCACCCCAGCACACCAGAAAGGTTTTTTTCCTTTTATTGAGGGTCCTACCTTTCTATCAGAGCAGATGCGGTTGATTTCATCATCCTTTTTGGAGGATCCTCCGTGCTCTGTGCTCTCTTGGTGTACTATGGTCGCTTCTTTTAATGGGTTTGCACTGTGTACTTTTTTCATAGTTACAGCAGACTGTTGGGAAGCTTCTGTTGTGGTGGCTTCTTCCAATGGAGCTTTAAATTTGATTTTTGGTTTAGCTAGCAGTTGGCTCTGCAGAGTTAAGTCTCTTAAACCCAAAATGAGCCTATCCCTCATTGCTTCATCCATGTTGAGGAATTTGCACTCAGTTGCGATTTCTCAATTTTGCAACAAATTCACCGATTGTTTCTTCTTCCTTCTGATCTCTTCAATAAAATTAATGACACTTTATCAATGAAGAAGCTGCTGGTGCGTAATGCGCTCATAGCGTTTTTTCTAATGTAGACCATGTTAATGTCTTCAATTCAGCGGGTGCTGATAGAGCTTTAACCATCTTGAAAACGGAAGGTCCGCAGTGGGTCAGGAAAACAGCTCTCTTCCTATTTTCTGTCAAATCAAGATCATTCGCTTCCAGGAACATATGGAACTGCTTCATGTATGAGTTCCAGTCTTTGCCAACTGGGTTAAATGGAGCTGGTGGGCCAGATGGCGATGCAGATATCTTGGGTTGGCCGTTTATCTGTGATGGCTGACGATGCCATAAGGATGCCTGACTAGTTCAGTTGTTGTGTCCTTTGTTCTCTTCAGATCCCACTTTCGTTGCCAGTGTTAAATAGTGGGCGGAGTGAAGATGCGGGACATCAGTAACAGAAAATAACTTTATTTTAGGCTCCAGTAAGAACTCGCTGCAGCACGCTTCGAAGTCTTCCATCAGACTTCACTCTCATTGCATATTCAACAAAACCCACTCACACACCCCTACACTGTTGATTGCTGAACAAATGACAGCACAGCTTGGGATTTTTTTCTCAGAACATCCAAATGGATTATGTTAAAGTGGATTCCACCTTGTTCTGCCTTGCCCCTGAGAAATATTAAGATGCTTCAAAACTCCTTAGGGTTTTGTAACATTCATTGCCACTTCATACATTATTTTTCAGCTTCTGGAAGAATTTCAATTAGTTTAGGCAGTAAGTGTTATTGATACAGAACTAACTGTATTAGTTCATAGGTTGTGCTCCAAAAATTGTCATATAACACTCTTAAGTAATTATTTTCTTCACACTTATCTTCTTGGGCAAAAGTTTTTAATAAATTAAGGTAAATAGAAGCAAAGCAGAGAATATGGGCATTTTGTTGCCAATACTTAGGTTTGGGTATATTTCTCCTAATTTATTGTTAGAAAAATGTTGTATTAACTATCTCTGTTGCTATGACATTTATTAGATAATAGCATGATGGCACTTAGGTTTTATCATTTGCTGAGTTATAGGAAACAATGTGCCCTGCTCCTTTTTGCAATGAACTATGAAATCTTCTTCTGTCCTTCCCTCTCAGTTTCTCATCACCAAGGCAACAAGTGTCTGCCCCCATAATTGAGCTCTGAGATCAAATGCTTCAGGTGGGTTGTTGAAACACTAACAAATGTCTTATTACGTCCAAGATATTTGCCATGGTAGGCCTTGTATTACAAAAAAGTTTTTATTTTTCAGAAATACAGCTTGATTTCTTTGCAGACTTATATATCAGGGCTATGGAAAGATATAGATTTGAAACATATATGGGCACATATGTAAGTTGTGGTTTTTGCTGGGTTTATGCAGTTTTCCTTTGCTGCTAACAGTGCAATCATAGGGAGGGGTGGGAATGTTTACATTAAGTTCTTCTCAGACACAAGCCCTGAATTACATTTCTAATCTGGATCTATGCATAGTCTTTTTTTCCCTTCTTTTCTCTGTATTCCTAATCAAAACCTAGAATGGGGAGGAATAATTAGGAAAACTGAAAATCAGTATAATAGTTTATGTAATATAATATATCTTGTATTATAATATAGTAATTTTAATGTAAATATTATCCTGGTTTATTCATTTTTGTTTAGTTATGTATTTACACAGCTCCCATTTAGGAGGGAAGAATAGATGCCATATAAAATGTGATTATGTTTAAACAAGAATTGGCAATATAATCCAATTGATAATGTTGATTTGGAGTTCATGAGACCTAGATTTAGGTTTGTTTCCCAACTTTAGATGTAATGAGGCATTTCAGGCATGTCTTGGCTGTTGTTTGTTCAATACAAGAAATCTGTGACCTTCCCACAAGTGTAGTACTGCAGTTTGCTGTAATCCAGTGAACATAAGTAAATGTGCAAGATGTGGGGATTAGAAAGTAGTAGTAGTTTGAAGTAAAGGTTTGCCACTGTTGGTTTAATGAAAATTTAAAGATGGTATTTTTCAAAACACTGTGAGAAGCAATAATCTTTTGGATCCGACACACAATATAAAATATATCTTGGATGGTGATGCTGATGATGTTGATTACAACAATGATGACGTTACATTTTTTAGAAACTCAAGGCAGCTCATGTTAAAACTCATACTTGATTTTACCACCATAAGAAGCAACCCCATAAGAGTTGGGCTAAGAGAGAATGACTAAGACATTGAGATAGTTTCCATGGCTGAGAATAGTTTAGAACATTGATCTTCTCACTCCTTATCCAACCCCTTGTTCATCATATCCTATTGGCATACTTTACAAATACTGATATTTTTTTAAAAAACAAAATCTTACTGTTTGTCTACATAAGACAACAAAGTACTGGTTAATTAATAAAAATATTGAGCAGTTGAACTAGGGAAGCCTCAAATGTCCTTTAAGCTGGATTAGGATCATAATGTCAGAATCTTTATGTATGATAAGCACCAACCTTTATTGCATACCTTTGGGGGTGGGGAATGGTTACCATTCAAAACAAAATGTTTAATATCAAACTTTTTAATAATAATGAAATGTATCAATTAAATACCGTGTTTCTCTGAAAATAAAACTGGGTCATATTTTCTTTTGATCTCCCAAAAACCAGCTAGGGCTTCTTTTTGGGGTGGTCTTATTTTTTTCTCCATGTACCTGGGGGCGGAGGAAGCTGCCCCTCATGCCTTCTTGCCTAATGGTCTTATCAGCAGCTTGGTCCATGAAACAGTTAATCAGCAGGTGATCTCCTGCCATCACCTCAAAGAATTGCAGCTGCTGTTGCACCCGATTGAGGCTGCAAAAGCAGCAGGAGGCCCCACGCACCTCACGCCCCCTTCAAGAACAGTCTTACCTCAATCAGCTGCAATGGTCCAAGTTCTTGGCATACCTCAGCCTCCACCTGCCCTTCTTGCTGGCCCTGCTGCTGCTGGGACACTTTTGGCCATTGGCAGCCGAGCGGCTCCCTGTGCTGCTGCTGGCCTCGTGGGGGCTCTTCATCCTCCTGGCAGTACTGCTTTCAGCAATCCTGCTGGGCTGCTTCTGCCTGGTGTGGGGTGAGTCATCCCAGATCTATGATCTCTGGAGCATCCCGGAGCACACAGCTGGCATGAGAGCTAGTGCCCGCCAGGGCCCAAAGAGTACCGGGCTCAGCTCGTAGTCCAGCACCTGCAGCACTGAGTAGACCTGCAGGAAGGCACTGAGCAGCCTGAAGGTGGCAGCAGGTGAGGCAGCATGGCTGTACCGGTGTCCCCTGGCGAAGGGCCCCTGGCAGGCCAGTGGGGGGGCACTCTGGAGGTTGTAGATTTTGACTGACTCACCCCGCACCAGGCCGGAGCAGTCTATCAGGGCAGCCAAGAGCAGCTCTGCCAGGAGGACAAAGAACTCCCACAAGGCCAGAAGCAGCACGGGCAGTCGCTCGTGCCAGATGCTGTAAGCACATCAAAAGCAAAAAGCAGGGCTTGGCTGTTTCCTGAAATGAGTTTGCAAGCAGCTGCTGGACATGGAGTGAGCAGCCCTATGCCTCTGCCTACTTCTGGTGCCATCCTGGTATGTTTTGGAAGGGAGATAAAAATAAATCCTATAAACTCTCACTGCCGCTATGCAAACCCCAGCATGGGCAATGGCAGCTGTGCCTTCTCCTTTTCAAAACATGCTGGGATGGCACCAGCAGCAGGCAGAGGCAAAGGGCGATCTGATAAAACCTCTCTTTGTGTGTTTGTATCCCAGAATTGCAATGCTGAAGGCTCAGCAGGAAAATGCTGTTTAGCGAAAACATGCAGGCTCAGCTCAGCAGAGCTGCTGCCCCTTTTGGAGCCTGAACGGGCTCCGCAAAACAAAACCAGCTATTTAGCGAAGACATGCAGGCCCAGCTCAGATGCTTTGCAGAGGACATTCAGGCTCTGAAAGGGGTGGCAGCTCTGCTGTTTAAAGAAGTATGAAGGCTCAGATTTTCCTGCCGATCGCCGACAAGGTTCCATCCTGAGTCTTCAGCATTCCAATCCTGGGATACCCCCAGCTTCCCACTGCTGCTCCGGGATTCCCACAGTGCCAGGGTTGGAGAAGCCATCGGGGGAGCCCCACGCAGCCCCCACCTGGTTCCACTTTGCCTTTGCCAGGGTGGTGGGCACTAGAAGGGTGCTGGCTGGGCAGTCCCAAGTGTCATCCTGAAGCCTCCCTGCCGCTTGGTTTGGGGCAGATGGCTGCATGGCTCACTCAAGTTGCAAACAACCTAGGGATTTGGGCAGGCTTTACGTGACCAGTATGCCTGCAAGATCCCTGGTTTCTGAGGATGGCGAAGCTCAGCGTTTGGGGTACACTCACTTTTCTTCTCCTGGGTGGTGGCTGTATGTATGCGGTGCATCTGGCTTACCGACTGTGGCCTGCTGATATTGGCTGGTGGCGGCTTTGACCCAATCCTGGCCACCAACATTGCAGGTGAGAACCAGCCATGCCAATCCTGCTTCATGGCCGTGCAGATGTAACCCGCACTGGTGGCTGCTTCATGTGGGAAAGGAGGCACTGCAAGAGAGCCCATATGTTATGTTCACCCACACACAGAGGCCGGACCTCAGGGTGCCACCCTGAGCAGGTGCCAAGCTGGAGGCGGGGGAGTATCAGTCCCTTTACCCAGTTGCCTTCTACCATTTCTCCACAAACGTCTGTGTGTATGTGTATGTGTGTGTGAGAAAGAGACAGAGACAAAGAGAAAGAGAAACAGTGGAGAGGAAACCCTTTCAAACAGCGTTGCCTGCAATTCTTGTTACTCCCCTCAGTCGTTTCTCTTTTCTCTCTCTCGCTCAGCTGATCCACAGGCTGCGGTTAAGGGGCTGAGGTGACTGGGGAAGGGAATGACTGCCTCCTGGGCTGGCCACGCTCACCCACTTCACTAGGGCTTATTTTTGGGGTAGGGATTATATTAGGCCCACCCAAAAAAAATTAAGGGAGGGCTTACTTTTAGGGTAGATTGTAATTTTGGGGAAACACGGTATTTCACTTTAGTTGTATTTTCACAAATGCACATCTATTAGTCCATTCAGTAAAAAGATTAATGCTTACAGTAATATGGAACGAAATAAGAAAACAATGGCAAAATGAAATAAAATATTGTACAACTACATCATATATAACAATTAGCAATGTATTGATATTGAATATTATACTTACTCTAGTATTCATACAAATTCTAGAATATATCTAAAAAGCAAATATTTTTCTATTTATAGCTTATTATATATTTTATTCTTTAAGTGCAAGTGTTCCATCTTAATGGAAGATTAATGGAATGGAAGAAAAATGTTCCATTTTAGTATATCAGGTGGTGTGATTCTGAAACGTTCTCATTGCAAGCCATTATTTAAGCCCAGCTGTAGTTAGCCATGAAAATAACTCCATTCACAATTATTATTTCAGGTTCTTTATTCCTAGAACCAAATATGCTGTTGTTTAACAGATTGGATGCTCAGTTGCTGAGAAAAGGAACTAAGGGAGGAAAAGTACAGGATTGCTTAAGTGAAATAGAAAAAGTGGAGCCAGAGGAAAGAGTGAAGAGTTTAAAGCAATGTACTGTAGATGGTGCAGTAGTACTAAGTACCTACAAACCAGATAAACAGTATGGACACATACCTGCGCACATACAGAGATATGAACCCTAAATTCTCCATATAGGTTTGTAATGTGTTGCAGGAAAGAGATGGAATGAAAGCTTTTTTTTTAAGCTCAGGAGTTACTATATTACTATAATCATGAGTTGAATTATATGCAGTGAAATAGAATGCCTAAAATGTCTCTGGTGGTTTCTCAAAATTAAAATAGTGTGCTACCTAACATGCTTCTGTTTTTTCCCCTTAATGTTTCTTTGTTTATATACTGGTTTGATTATATAACAAAAATGGATTTGTAAACAGAAAGAAACAAAGCTGCAAAGGTAGAGACCAATCTCAATGCTATTGATTGTGTCTATCTTTAAATAAGGTTGGAGATGTCACTGGAGATGTCATGAAAATGTGTTACTTGAGTCTTGTAATAAGAATTAGCATCTTAATAAAATCCCTAGTTCTGATTTTCTCTAATTACAGTGCTAAGTGTAGCATATTATATGTTTGGCATCTAGATGCCTTCTTAATACTTCAGTTACAAGCTTTCTGATTTGTATAGTAATAAGGATTTAAAATAAGGCTCTTGCAGAATGTTTGATAGGGGTTTTTAGATAGTAAATGTAATTCATCCACAAGTTTGAAAGCAGCTGTCACCTATCAACTTTTTCTTTCAATTAATATAACTTTTAGTTTCAGATTTATTATCAGAATTAAAAATACTAACCAAATTTTATGTGGTATGTGCAGTTTTATGTCCCTTTTAGAATAAATTGAATTGTTGAACCCGAAAAAAAGATAATTAAAACAACTTTATAAACATAAATTTGAAAAGTTCAGACAGCTTGTAGTAGTATGAATACATTCATTTGCAGCCTCAGTTTTTGTGAATCAGAAATCTTATTGGGCATTTGCTGCTATGTTTTCCTGAGAATAAGACCCGGTCTTATTTTTTTTTGGCCCCAAAATAAGCACCAGGTCTTATTTTGGGGAGAATGTCTTTCCCACTTACCTTAGGACTGCAGCCATGCCCCCACACCCTGACATCTGTTGTGTCACTGCCTGATTTCTGCAGCCACTCACAGCCAGTTGTGGCTAGACGCCATGTGGCTCATCGTGCCAGTGGTGCCACTCATGACAGGAGACTGCGTGCTGTGGTGTGTCGTTGCATGCCCAAGGCTTGCAGTGTTCTGCCAAGAGCGGCGGCACCAGCCCGACGAGGCTTGTGGCATTCTGACATGAACAGCAGCACTGGCTCGATGTGCCATATGGCATCTGACCGTGAGCTGCTGCAAGCGACTGCAGAAGAAGTCGGGCGGTGGCATAACAGGTGTCAGGGCATAGGAGGCCTGGCTGTGGTGGTCCTAAGGTAAGTGGGTGTGGAGCATGTGGGGCAGCTCCACCCCATCCTCACCCTAGATTGATTTTTATGCCTGCACCTCACCTCTCCTCATACAACCAGACATTGGGTGGGGCTTAACTAGGGCTTAATTTTTGGGTAGGGCTTATATTAGGCATAGGTATGAAAATCAGAAAAGGGCTTGTTTTGGGGGTAGGTCATATTTTAGGGAAAACACAGTAGTTGTTGAACATTACAACATATATGAATCTAAAAGCCATGGTGGCACAGTGGTTGGCACAGTGGTTAGAATGCAGTATTGCAGGCTACTTCTGCTGGCTGCCGGCTGCCTGCAGTTCAGCAGTTCGATTCTCACTGGCTCAAAGTTGACTCAGCTTCAACCTCAGCCTCATCATTCTGAGGTCAATAAAATGATGTACTCTGTAAGTATCAAGTATTGTTTACTTGATTGTTGGGTGCAATATGCTGACTCTGTAAACTGCTTAAAAAGGGTTGCAAAGCACTGAGAAGCGATATATAAGTCTAAGTGAAAACCTCCATTCTGGTAGCATAGATTAACTCCAAGGTTAACTTCAGACCAACAATCAAGTAAACAATACTTGATACTTACAGAGTGAGCAGAGATAAAATAATATTTTCTTTTAAATATTTTTATTTTTTTTTCTTGTTTTTTACAAACATATCATTGTGTGAACAGTGTGGTACCAGAGCATCTTCCATTTTAGAACAAATATATAACACTATTCTTCATATCTAATACAGTTGACGATCTTAATATTGATATACATATTTTGTTAAATTGTAATCTTGCACTCTTTGATTATTCATCATTTCAGTATCTTATTTTTGTGTCAATCTCCATATTCTGAATATCCCTCTGTTAACTACAAATAAAATATTATTAATCATATTTGTGGTGTTTAATAGATTTATATAATTCTAATAAAAATTCACCAATTTATTTTGGGTTATAATTTTCCATTATTTATCCCCTTTCTGATTTTTAACTATGCCACTGTTATATTTAAAAAATATTCCCTTTCTATTAACCCTTTACAACTTATTTATTACAAATAAAATAATATTCATCATATTTATGTTTGACAAGTTATATAATTCTAATAATAGTACAGTTGTTTTAATAAGTTATAATCTTTCATTATTATCTTATTTCAATGTTATTTTTGTTTTTTATATATCAACCGAATTCTAGATCTCATTCCTTTTCCTTCAAATAAAATATTCATATTCATATTTATTACAACAATCTTATATAAATTGATTGATTATACACATATTTATGTTAGATTGCATTCAATTATTTAATTATTCCATATAACATGTTCAAAATTACTCTCATTGAAATTCTAAATTCCCTTATTCCATCATCTCTCACTCGCAATAAAGCTTGGATTATTCATTTCTTAGCTTGTCTCCCATATTCCTCTCTTGGATCTTTACCTCTAAATGCTACCCTTTTTTGGCCCATCCTCTTAGACATTTCTCCCTTCTCTACCCAGTTCAATTGTCTCATTTTTAAATTACCCTGTCTCTCTCCCAAAGAAAGCTCCCTGCAATTCCAATTCCTGTTTAACTTCACTTAAAATATTTTCCCCTTGGTTTTTATCATCAATCATTATAGTTTTTATTTTTTATCTCCATCTTATCATTTATTTATTTTAAATTGTTGTTTTGTCTGTTGTATTTTTCCAACTGCTCTTTCAGTTAACAACTCCTCCTCCTGGACATCCTATTTTCTCTTTATCATTTGTGTCCTAATTTCCAAGTCTACATCCATGCTCTGTATTTTATTCAAGATCTCCTCACATCTTCTTGTCAAAATATCCTTCATATCCTGAATTTCCAATGTGATTTCTTTCCAAATTCCACTCATCTTTGTTTTGTTTCTTTTATGTCTGTTTGTCCAATAATCCAACAATCTTTTATTCAAGCCAAAGTCACTTCTCAAACAAAGAGTCCAATGTCCAGGAGTCTTTGTATCCCCAAGTTGCTCAATCTGTTCTTCTAGAAAATCCAAAAGTAAAATCAGTCAACGTTGAAACTTTCGGGGGTCTTTTTAATGGTAAATTTTTCCTTATTCTCCCCTTTGAGTCTTCCAAAGCCAGGCCTTTATCAGAGTTTGGGAATATATTGTGCCTTCCTTTGGCAGCAGGTGGTGATCTTGCATCAGTTTTCACTTTATCTTTCTTATTTCTTATTTGATTTTACTCATTTTCTCCAAAATGCAAATATAATATCAACTTTTTATATAAGTGGTTCCAGAAATGTACAATGCCTATCCATAGCCAATGTTTGTCCAATTAAAAAATCCAGTTTTCTCTATTTTAGCAAATTTTCTTTTTTCCTCCTTTCCTTCCATTTTAAAAATCTAGAAATTTTACTCACTTTGCCACTTTAAAGATAGTTCTGAGTCACTCTTTTTTTGAATCTTCTTTTTCTCAAGGTTGCACTTTAAATATAAAGGATTCTTCTCACCCAGTTCCAAACAGTGTTCACTGGCTCCGCTCCAGCACTTTTCTTAGGTTGAAGCTGTGTGGCAGCTATTTTGGCTGCCTCTTCTTCCTGGTGTGGCACAGAGGGCTTAGAAAGCCCTGGGGCTCTACAGGGGAGTGTGTTCTCCCCTGGAACCTCGCAGGATGACCCTCTTTTGCTTCACCCCTCAGGGCGGTTTTGGCTTCTTCTGGAGCCCACAAGCAGAAAGAAGCCAGTGCAGGGATGGAGAGCTCAGTTCCCTTGCAACTGGTATCACTGCAACATCACTTCAGTTTTAATCCAGATAAAACAATCTAAGAGCAAGACAGGAGATATGCTATGGCATCTTCCAGTGCCCAGGTAAAAATAAAACCCAACTCATATTGTTAACTATTTCTTACTAACTGAAATTGATGTTTATTTTGCATGTTTATTAGAAAAAATAAACACTTGGACTGGGACAATCAATTTCTTTAGTAAACTGAGTTTTTTGTGCTCTATTAACTTTGAAAAAAATCATAGTAGTGTTGCAGTTACATGTAATGCTGATTAAATTTAGTTTCATTTGTAAGTAAAATTGCTAGAACTTAATACAAAAATCAGTATATAAATTAGCTTTTTAAAAATGTTTAATTATTCAGATCCTCCTAATCTTTTATCTTTAATTTATTGTATTTTTATCCATACTTTGTTTTTATTCTGCATCTAGTTGCTTATTGTTAAGGGGTAGGCTGTCCTAAGTCCAGTTGTTGATTAGAAGCATAAGCAGTAACAGCATGGGAATACCTTACACAGACATACACCCCCCCACACACACACACACGCACCAGAAGAATAACATCAAGATCACAAGAAGTGATAGTATTGCTCTATACCTCATTAGTAAGTCCACACGTGGAATATTGTGTCCAGTTCTGCTTGCCTCAAAACAAAACAGATCCTGAGACCTTAGAAAGAGTGCAGAAAAGAGATTATAAGGGGTCTTAAGGCTAAACCGTATGATGACCGGTTAAGGAACTGTCTAGTCTTCCAAAGAAAAGAACTATGAGTGATATGATAGCTGTCTTCTGGTACTTGAGGGGCAGTCATAGGGAGGATTGGGTTGACCAAAGCACAGTTGGAAGCTTGTTAAAGTGAGATCAAATCTGGAAGTAAGGAGATATTTCCTGACAGTAAGCACAACAAAGGAATAAGTTACCTCCCAGAGTTGTAGGTGCTTCATTGCTGGAAGTTAGACAGGAGAGGGTTGAATTGGAAGAATCCAAGATCCTTTCCAGCCCTATAAATTTATGATACCATAAATATGTTATATGTTGAAGTTTTAGCAATTCTATATCAGTACTCTAAGAGCCAGTTTGGTGTAGTGATTAAAGCATTAGGCTAGAAACCAAAATATGGTGAGTTCTAATTCCCCTTGGACACAAAGTTAGGTGACTTTGACGCAAAGGTGCTTTTTCAAGAGGCAACTCAACTTTCTTTATTTTCCTTGAAGATGTTTCACTTCTTATCCAAGAAGCTGGACTGAAAACTGAAGAACCTTCTTCAAAAAGTTACTTCTGACCATTTTTCAATTACAACTTTTATCATGCGATCAAAATTCAGGTGCTTGGCAACTGATTCATACTTATGACCATTGCTGTGTTCCAAGGTCATGTGATCAGCTTGACAAGCAAAATCAATGGAGAATCCAGATTCATTTACTAATTAGGTTACCAAATTATCAACTGCAGTGAATCACTTAACAACTGTGGCAAGAAAGATCATAAAATGGGGCAAAAGTCACTTAACCAATGTCTTATTTAACAACAGAAATTTTGCACTCAATTATGGTTGTAAGTCTAAGACTACCTGTACAGCATGTAAAGGTGGACTAAAAATTGGAGAAACATCCTAGAAGAGTCAGTAGCAAACCATTTCATTTTAGCAGCTAAAAAGTAATATGGATATGTCATGATCAGAAATCCTTCATGATTCAAAGAAATAGAATAGAGAAGGACAGAACTGAAAGAAACCTTGGAGGTCGTCTAGTCCAGCACCCTGCTCAAGCAGGAGAACCTATACTATTTCAGATAAGTGACTATCTAGTCTTTTCTTAAAAACTTCCAGAGATGGAGCACCCACAATTTCTGAAGGCAAGCTGTTCCACTAGTTAATTGTCCTCACTGTTAGGAAGTTCCTCCTTAATTCCAGGTTGCTTCTCTCTTTGATTAGTTTTCAACCATTGTTTCTTGTCCTGCCCTCCGATGCTTTGGAGAATAATTTGACGCCCTCTTCTTTGTGGCAGCCCCTCAAATACTGGAATACTGCTATCATGTCACTGATCTTTTTTTTAAGACTAGCCAAACCCAAAACTTTATTCTTACCCTTTATAGTGTTAATTTTCATTATGTTGATCAGTGTATATGACATATTCGTTGAGTATTGTGGACAATAGGCAATTCTTAAAATTTAATTTTAGTTACAATTAAATATGTAAATATATTTTGTATAAATATATATTTGTTACTTAATTTACTTCAGTACTAGTTGTTGATTAATAGTGCTAATGCAAATTGAAAGTATAAATCTATGTCCAGCTAGTTTTTCTTACTCGTGACAGAATTTTTAAAAATCTATTTTAAAAATATGCCATGGTTTTATTACTTAGTATGTTTGCATGCTAATAGAAAAGAACTCTGTGGAGCTAAAGCCATGTGGAGCAATCATATCATATATCCTTTCTCTTTTGTTTAATCAGGATTGCATGATTATAATGCAGTACTAATGTAAGAATGGGCCATCACAATTCTTTCATCATATTGTATCACTGCTTTATTGTATTAGGCTAAAGCACTGCGAGAGTTGATAGAACCTCTCCATGCCAACTTGGATCCACTTCTCTTGGCACTGAATCGATTGGACACAGAGATTGATAAAGTATTGGTTAGAGAATTTAGATCGAAGAGAATTGGCACGACGGAGACTCGTCTTCAGCCTCTTGCAAGCAACCTCTAATATCCTGCATTCAAGAAGCCAATCAATTCTTCTTGAATAATTTTGATGTTTGTAAGCAAGAACTGACTTTAAAATATAGACAACCAAATGCCTGGGTAAGGGGACTCCAGGAAAGAGGCAAACCTGTTATCAGTTGTATTGATTTTATTTTCAAATATACATCCTTTCTACAGAGGAACTAGGCACAATATCAGATCAAGGCTATATGGAATATAGTCACACAAAATTCAACCTTTATTGTGGGGAAAATAGAAGGGGAGAGAGTCATTACAGGAAAGAGACTATGATGTTACTCAGGTGTGTTCTGCATTCTTCAAGGAAAGAGGGATCAAATGCAATTAAGGTCTTCTTTTGAAAATGGATTTCCATCTAAAGTGGAAAACAGTAATATTCTCTTCCACGTTAGTGAAGAAAAATAATTGTTGTATGATACTAATTAAATGCATCCTGTCAAAATCAGCTTTTAAGTGCACTGTGTTTCTACTGTATTTCCTTGGAATCAAATGCTTTATTTTCATTGAGGTTTGGTCTAAAGTTATATGTGCAACAGACCTAAGATAAGCTCAAAAAGAAAGAGAGAGGGGGGAGGAAGGAAGGAAAGAAGGAAGGAAAGGAAATAAAAGAAAGGAAAGAAAGAAAGAGTTGCATAGTTGTTTTGCTAAGAGATTCCTTCCTGCACTCCGTATTCTCATAGATTTTCTTTTAAGGCAAAATTGAGAAACAGAGATGAGCCTGAATAAGGAAATATGCAGATACTAGTGATATACATTTGCACATTTCATTTTAAAACTTTACATTATTCAAGATTGGAGTGGACCCAATTATAAATAAACAGGCCTATCTTACTTCTTGCTTAACTCTTGCTTTCAAATAAGGCTATTTAGGAGTCTGAATCAGTGTACAAATGATGCACAAATTCCTATTTATGAAGATTCAACATAAAATATTTCAAACTCTGCAGATAATTTTATATCGCCTTACACTGTAGGACTTCAATGCAAGTGGTGCTGCTTTGCATCATCTACATGAAATACTCTAATTACTCTCTAATTTAGCCAGTTTACCCTCTAATTAGAGACAGTTTTGCAGGCAAGCTTTTACCTAAATGCCTTTTTAAAGGTTTAAGATGTGTTTATCAAAAGATTCCCTATGTATTTTCCTCCAAATATATTAAATTTCAAACTCTTATTATCCCTAGCCAAGTTGTCCAAGTATCATACTGACTAGAAATTATGTAAACTGAATTTCAACACATGTGAAAGGTATGAAGCTGGAGAATGGTCTAGCATTATTGTATCCTATGAATTATTGTTTGCCTGTAACTCTATGATTGGATGTTGTTTTTTTCTCTCTTTTTTGGCTGAAGGTATTCTGTAATGTCAGTGCTAATTCTTAATATTTTGTACAATACTATGGACAGAAAATTCTAAAATGTATTTTGAAATGTTTATTTCTGTCAGGTTCATGTAAAATATTACATTATGCTGATACCAATAAAATATATAGTTATTTATATAATATTTCATTTTCTTTAGAATAGTGAATTATAATTTCTTTTCATAAGTGAATCCATATACAACATTTGCTTAACAGATGAAGAAAATCCTAGCAATTTAATAGGCATTTTAAAAGGCTGTATATTGTAGAAGAACCAGTGGGAACTTTATTACAATCCCCGTAGTTTACATGTAACATAACTAGACTGGTTTAGATTTGTTTTAAACAAAAACATCATCAGCTTATATTAGTTTTTATGTACAAATTTAATGTACAGTTTTTATCACAACAAATGATTAATTCCATGATATTTAAAACAGGAACAAATTGATCACATTTAGGCATGATCCATTTGAGGCTAAGCATTTTGGATCCCATTTTTGTAAAAATAGACTTCCCTAGAAACCAAAATTTTCCAATTCCAGTCTTAGTTGGAATATGAAATTCATTAGTTGCCATTATTAAATTATTTGTCAGTTGACTACTGTTTAATTGAATGAAGTTGCATACTGACTGTTTAAGGAACCACTTTGTGTTCTAAGTTATTGCTGCCTTTTGCTCAGCAAAAGCAAATGTTAGTTCTTTATATAAAATTTCCACTGAAATACCTTATTTGGATTCTATAAATCATTGCTTAATGAATGATTTTGTAGTTTGAACAATTTATCAGTAAAATAACATGGAATTTTATGACCAATCATTAAGTTTTGTAATTGAATAGAAATGGGGGGGGATTAGGGTGATAAAATTTGAAATTAGAACTTAAATATATAGATTGCCACTTTATTCGTGAATGATGGCTCATTTGCTACACTGTCAAAAGCAGAAATGATGTAGTGATATCAAAATGTATTAAAATTTTAGAATAGGCATTTTTTCCTCCAAAATTGAGCAATCAGTTACATTAAATGTGCCTACCTTTGTCAAACTTCTCTGTATTGTCAGTAACAAAATTTGTATTATACTATTTTGGAGATAAAACAGTTTTTACAACAGAGAAAAGATATTTTAAAAATCTTCATAATTATATCTTGGAAACAAATTAATAAGAATTTTTGTATTGTCACTTACTGGAGGATATCATAGAATGATTCAGAATTTTCTTGAAGAACTTCTTATACCAGCTTTAAAAAGAAACATAGCCTATATATTTTCTCAATGTATTTTTGAATAATTCCTGTATAGATAATGAAAGGCTTTGGGTTGTTATTCAACATGGAAAATCTTAGAAAAATGTTTTTACATAGAATCTCCAACATGTTGCCCCAGTCATTTCTATGAAAGCAATAAGCTCTTGGACTCATCGATCCATAGCAAAGGAAGTATAGTTTTGGTTTTGAAGGATTATTGTCTTCTGATTATCATCTGTTGTTCTTGTTAATTGAGTCTCCAACATATGAATCTAGGCATATTATTTAAGCTATGTGCAAGAATACACATGCTATTAAGTTGCTTACATATGTATTCCTGGAACATCTGCCTAATATACTGTGGAAAACTAACTGCATGCTAGTAGTATAGAAGCAATATATGTCCTGTGTTGATACACAATAAAAAAAGTTATGCTCAGTCATTCAACACTTTCATGGAATAATTACATATTGCTTGTGTCAGTTTATTTAGTATGTTCAGTAAAAATATGGAGACTGACAAGCAGATTTTTTTAACCTTATAGAAATGAAAAATATTCATGTTTGAATCATATATGTAGTTGCCATATTGATAAAGAAAATGTCTCAGGTTCATTGGGTGAGTGAATGAGTGGAAATAAATAATAATAATAAATAATAAAATGTTATTGTCAATGCACAGCAAGTGTGCAATAAGGTTGGCTGAGCCTCCGTTAGTGCACCCCCCAACAAAATACAACTCAATAAATAAGTTCCCCTTCACTGAAGCTGAGCTCATCTGTTCTATTAAGGAAACTTTTTTACATGCGAGCAAAAGACAATCTCCAAATATGTAAAGTATATTACAGCATCTGAAGTAACATTTCTGATCTGAGAAAAGAACATGTATGTTCCAGTGATCGGATTCAAATTATTTTACTACCGGTTCTGTGGGCATGGCTTGGTGGGCGTGGCAGGGGAAGGATACTGTAAACTCTCCAGTCAGAGGTGATATTTGCCGGTTCTCTGAACTACTCAAAATTTCTGCTACCAGTTCTCCAGAACTGATCAGAACCTGCTGAATACCACCTCTGGTATGTTCTTTATTCTGAGCTGAATATTTGTTTTAGGCAATGGTGTGGTTGCCTAAATTCATCCAAAAAACCCCTGTCTTATATTATTTACTATACATTGCATCTTTGTCTACCAGACATCTAGGATGATGTACCATAAAAAGTCAATACAAATTTTATTTGATCTCAGAAATTAAAAAATACCCTGCCAATTAAACTGAAATCTGCCATCAAAATATAATGGGATTTGGAGAGGTGGGGTCAACTGTCAGCTCGAACAGGTGTGTGAATGGGTGCTCCATAAAGCACATCTGATTTCCAGTTGTCCAGAGGGCTTTTTGAAGCCGAAGTTGTCTCAGAGGGACAACTGGAGAGAAAGGGCCATTCGTCGACTGCACTTGGGCAGCGGTCCATGTTGGAAGTCGGAAGAAATCTTTCCTGAAGGTGGACTGGGAAGAAGATGGCCTGTAGTGGCCGAATCGAAGAGCTAACAGCTGGTCGGAGTGAGCAGTGGAAAAGCAGAAAGGTCAATGGACCAGATCTGGCTGTAATAAGTTCCAATCTCTACAACGTGAGTGGTATTTTTAAATTGACTTAAGAGAAAAGAGACTCCAGTAAGAAGGAGGGTGGATGTTTCCTTGCCCCTCCCCCCACTTTAAAAATGGCTAGGGAAATCATAGAGAAACTTTAGGACCCTAAAAGAGAACGAACCAAGAGAGAGCTGTAGCAGCAAAAACAAACAAACAAACAAAACCTGCAGGTGGATCTGGACTGTATTTCTTTCCCTTTGGGAGTTTATAAAAGAAGAGTGGAATAGAGCCAAGGCTGGAAACAACTTGATCTGATCCTTCAGAAAGTAATTAAAAAAGAGAGAGAGAGAGAACAACATGGAGCGTGGAAGACAAAATGGCTCTCCCTTTTGACACTGACAGAGCATTTTGAAGCTGAAATAAGGCACGAGGGAGATACCTACTGGACAAAGTTGGTATATTTGTAAGACCAAATATTTGGTATATTTGTAAGACAGTGTTCCTTTGTGATACTAACTTATTGACTTTTCCCTCTTTTGTCTTGGGTTTTTTGGTGAATTTAAACCTCACAGTAAATTGGTATTTTACAATTTGGCTGATAATTAGGGGATTATAATCTATAAGGTTTACAACTAAAGACAATTAAAAACAGTTAAATCTTGAAGCGCCATTCTAAAGGCTATAGACAATAAAAACACCTGATGAATTTAAAAAGGAAGATTTTTTGTGGACAGACAAAACGGGATACCAAGACTAAACAGAGGAGCATTTCCTGTGTTCTTTAGAATTGAACTACAACTGACTTCTTTCCATGTTGGGAACTTTTGATATTACTATCAATACCACTACCAGCATTATTATAACTATTATAGTATTATTAGTATTGCTATTAACATTATGGTGTTACTGCTATTACTATGTGATTATTATTATTGACATTATTGTTAACATTATTATTGTTACTACTAAGTAATATTAGTATTAATCTCATTTTTATTATTACTATTATTGTGCATAACTTATTCCATCAACTATAAGTAGGATAATATAGACAACAAAAGAAATGAACTTAAGAGAAGAACAAAGTGAGATTCTAATGACATACTAATGACATACTATTGATAGCTTAATTGTGATTGAGTAGTGGAGGGTTATATAGGTGTGAAAAGGAGGTGGGAGTGTTGGGGAAAAAATAGCTTTGTGAAAAAATTGTTAAATATGACAAGCACTATAAATCTAACCAAGATTGGGACCAGAAGGAAACCAACCTCCCAGGTATCATCAGCTACCTCCAGCCTGTCTAATCAGAGAGCAATAGAAGATACCTTACAAAGAGAAAGGTCAAATTCATTTAAAGATCTACAGGCTATGCTACAATCAATACAGGAAGATATGTTGAGGAATCATGATGAAATGAAGAAAGAGATAGGAGAGGTAAGAAAACGACATGGGAGAAAAATGCAAAAGATGGATGAGAAATTTGAAAGTTTCCAACAACAGATTATCAAAAATTAACAGAAATTACAGGAGATGGAAGAGAGAATGGAGAAAGAAGAAAAAAGAGTAGATGAAACAAGTGATAAATTAATCCAGGCAAATAAGGAATTAGAAACTACAGCATTCTTTCTGGAGTTTGAGAAAGCCGCACACTACTTGTGATTCCAGAATGTGAGAGAAGAAAACAGAGAAGATCTACCAGACACCATGGCTGAGCTGATAGCAAAGGTATTAGGAACAGAGAAGGAAGAGATGCTGAATGAAATAGATGAGTCCTACAGAATACATATGAACTATGGGAGGAGGAACAACCTTCCAAAAGAAGTGCATGTTAGATTTGTGAAGAAATCGATTCAAGATGAAGTGTTTCGTACGACAAGAGACAAACCAATAGAATACAAAGGCAAACAACTGACAGTTCTCAAGCATACCAATTTTTAACAATGTTGTTAACTAAGTATGATATCAATTTTAGATGGTTGACTCTGGCAGTTGTACTGGTTACTTGGTGAGAAAAGACATATAGAGTGGATACAGTAGACAAAGCAGTGGAATTTTACGACCAACACTTTGGTAATGAAGAGGAAATAGAAGAGAGAGAAGTAATAGAAGAAAAGGACCAAAGAATATGTGTTACAGAAGAAAAGAAATCACAACGAAAGGAGAGGTGGAAAAGAGAAAGAAGAAAGACCAGAGAGAAACGGGGAAAGAGTCAAGCAACCAAGAGAGATTAGAACAACAAGGAGTACAAGGCCTAGATACAGGTAGAGACATGCAAGAAGAGTTTAAGATCTTATCACTGAATATTAATAGGCTGAACTCCCCCCTGAAAAGGAAAAAAACTCTTACAAAGATTGAATTTAGATGTAATAGCACTACAAGAAGTCCATATAAAAGAACAACATAAACAGCTTCTGGAATATCCCAAATTGGAGAAACATTAGCACAACAGAAGAAGAAAGGAGCAGTGTTATATATTAAGGAAACAATTCAGACTAAGCAAATTTATAAAGATGAAGAAGGAAGAATATTGATTGTGGAAATAATACTAAATAAAAAACAGGTTTTATTAGTTGAAATTTATGCTCCAAATGGGGGACAAGAATAATTTTATAAAAAGCTACATAATATTTGTGAAACAGAATGTGACAATCTTTGTATTTTAGGAGATTTTAATGCTATAATAGATTAAAAAATTAGACTATAAAAGTAAGAAAAAAGGAAGGGAATTAGAAGAATACTACCTAGAACATTTTTCAAATGATAGAAAAGTTAAACATCCAGAATATATGGAGAGAGAGGAACCAGGAGAGGAAGCAATATACATTCTACTCTAACAAACACCAATCCTGGTCTAGAATTGACATGATATGGATGTCGATGGAATTAATCTCGGAAATAAAAGAAGCAGAAATAGATGCAAACCTCTGGGCAGATCATAACCCAATGAGAATTAGCTGGAAAGGGCAAAAAAAAAGTATAAGATGGACTCTAAATAGATCAATTTTAAAGGATGAAGAATTTAGACAGATGATGGAAAAACAAATGGGATTATTTTTCAAGGAAAAGAAAGACGACACATCCTTACAAAACTTATGGGATACAGTGAAAGCATATATGAGGGGAGTTGCTATATATATACAGCCAAGAAAAACAAAAAGAAGAAACAACTACTAAAAGATATAGACAAAGAATACAAAAGACTTGAGGTAGAGCTACAAAAGGAACCATAAAAAAGAAACCTAAAAGAGCAAAAGGACTTAATCAAACACACATTGAACATCCTAGAGAAAGAAGATTTGGCACAACATATAAAGAATATGAACCAAAAAAAATTCAAGAATACAAACAAGCCAGGGAGGTGGTTAGCTTATAAACTGAAGAAGCAGAAAGGGGGGAAAAAAGGATAAACTACAAGATGAAGAGGGAATTATATGTCATCAAAGCAAAGAAAAAAATATAATTCAGGATTTTAATAAGAAACTATATAAGGATAATGAAAGTTACTCAGAAGAAAAAGCTCTACAATATATGGAAAAAGCCAAGTTACCTAAAGTTCCAGAAGAAATAAAACATATACTTAATGAAGAAATAGTAATGCCAGAACTAATAGAGGCAATCAAAAAGCAAAAGAACAACAAAACACCAGGTCCTGATGGGTTACCGACAGAACAATAAAAAAGAACTACAAGACATACTAAGCTGAACAATGCTAGAAGTATACAATGCAGTTCTTATGGAAGCGAAGATTCCACCATCTTTCCGCCAACATTATGTTGATCCTGAAAGGAGACATGGATTTTACATTAATTAAAAATTATTGGCCAATCTCCCTACTGAATACTAATTACAAAATATTCACATCAATAATAGCTGAACAATTGAAAAGATTTCTTAATGAGTTTATACACATTGACCAAAATGTTTTTTTGCCAAAAAGAAAGATAAGAAATAACATGAGAATAATATTAGATATATTGGAATATTACAAAACACATAGTGAGAAACAGGCAACATTGTTGTTCCTAGACGTCCAAAAGGCGTTTGATAATGTGAATTGGAAATTTATGCTACAACAATTAAGATACTTGGATTTTGGTGACAAATTTATAAATATGTTCAAGGCAATATATTCGAAAAGGAGGTGAAAGTAATAATAAATGGCAAGGTGATAAAATTTCACAATCCAGAAAGGTACAAGGCAAGGTTGTCCATTATCTTCGTTTATCCTAACATTGGAAGTTCTAATGAGGACCGTTCAGAAAGATGAGCAAATTAAATTATTGGAAATTAGAAGAGAGAAATATAAATTACAAGCCTTTGCCAATGATTTAGTTTTTATTTTAGAGGAACCATTGCAATCAGGCTTGAGACTTGTGGAGGAATTGGAAGAATATTGACAGATAGCCGGACTAAAAATAAGGAAAAAACCAAAATGATAGCTAAAAACATGACAAACAAACAGAAGGATGAATTAACAAAATAAATGAACATCCAGATCGTGAAAAAAGTGAAGTACTTAGGAATATATCTAACTGCAAGGTGTATAACAATTAAAGAGGACAACTGGACTTCCGGTTTGCAAGGGTTCGGCGGCGGCAGGGATTCGCGATACTAAGCGATCCCTGCTGCGCTCACTGCCAAGGTTCCCCCGATCCGCTTGGATCTGGGGGATATAGCTGCCCCATAGAGGCAGCTGAAGACGGGGGGATCCGGATAGGGGTTTGGGGGTGTCGCAGATCCCCTCCCCAGCCGGCTAAACCCCCTTTTCCCAAGGCGGAGGAACAGCGGTCAGTAATGGCCGTCACGAAGAAACTTGCAGCCGGACAAGATTGTGCAGGAGGAAGAAGGTTGGAAGAGTTGTGAAAGTGGTTTTTGACTGGGACAAAGCAAGAGAAAGTACCCTGGAATTTTGAAAGTTGCTAAAAATACATTGTTTCCAGAGAGAGTTACAAGCGGCGAATGGAACTCTAAAAGGGAAAGTTTTTTTTTCTTCTTTTCACTCTCCTTCCTAACGTGACAGCGGATGGAACCATAAGAGAAATCGGAAAACCTGCATTGGAGGTAACTAAATGCTGAAGGGATAAGGATTTCTGAACATTTAAAAAAAAAAAGAATCTTTTTTGCTGTGAGTGGGAAGGGAGAGGAAAAAAAATTGGAGCAGAACTTGAAAATAAGGAGAAGATTGCCTAGAACTCTAAAGAATTATTAAACATTAATAAGACTTCTAAAAGATATATTTTAAATGGAACTTTGTGACTAAACTTTAACCCCAGAAAGAGAAAGTGAAGAAGGAGAAAGTATCTAAAAGAAACAGCTTGTTTGGATTGCTTGGTGATTTTTGGAACTTCTGAGAATTATCTCTGATTAAAAGCACTTGGGTGGTTGTTTGGAAAAACTTTTTCTCTCTACAATGGCATCACTTGTGGATGGATTGAAACTTGTATACCAAAAATATGAAAAAGAAAAGCAAGAAGGAAAGGATTCTCTTGGCACTCTTTTTCAATTTTTAGAAATGGCGGTTTGTACTTATGTAAAGCTAAATGCGCAACAGGACGACTGGGACAAAGAAGAAGCCATTTTTGATGAACAAGTGACTTTGGTTGGGGAAGGAAAGGAGAAAGAGAAAAAGGAAAAGAAGACTTTAAGACTTGGAAAAATAACCAAAAAAGAGAAGAATAAGGTGAAAAGGGGATAGTATGCTAGAAAGCAACAGAAAGGAGGAAAGCAGAATAAAAGGGAGGTGGAGAGACAAGGGAGTAAAGAGGACAAGGAGAAGAATAAGCAAGGGAGAAAGGAAAGGACGAGAAGCCTCAATGGTGGGGAGCAAGATGCAAAGAAACAAAAGTTTTTTAGAGATAATGGGTAAAATTTATTGAAAAAGGGATTCTGGAAAGGTACACAAGATTGTATTTTTACATTTGTACTTAGAAATAACCATAGAAAATTGGAAACAATATGCAATTTAAAATGTGATAAAATATTTAGTATAATTTAGTGAAATTTTTGTCAAGAAAAGGGGAACACTTTAATGAAACAATGATTTAAGATATGTGATATGGGGGGGGGGGGATAATTATGGAAAGCATAAGTGTTCCCATAAAGGCATGATATTTAATTGAAATGGGTAAAATGTTTAAGATTGAGAGATTTGGAGTAGGAGAAGGGGGAACATTCTAATGAAATAATGATTTAAAATATGTGATGTGGGGAGGGAATAACTATGGAAAGTAGGTGCTCCCATAAAAGTATGTGATTTAATTGAAAAGTAATGTGCTAAGTGTTTAAGATATAAATGAATATTAATATTAATGAATAGATTTGTATTGGCATTGATAATATTGTATAATTTTAGAATGTACCAAACAGAATCCCAATGTAAGCTATGTATTCTATATTAAGTATTATAAATGTAGGGGAAAGAGATAAAGGCGTCATACTCCAATTAGTGTACAGGAGAAGTTTTCTTTAAAGAAGAAAGATAAATGGATAGCTGGAAATAGAACAGACAAAGAATAATAAATATTATGATTCGAATTGAGATGAGATAAATAAAATAAAATTTAAGAAAATTTAAAAGAGAGGAGAAGCTATATAGAAAATTGAAAATGCTAATAAGATATGGAATGGTATATAAAATGAATATGAATTTGAATTTGTGTCTGTACGAAGAGTTTTAACCCGGAACTAAGCAACTTTCAGAAAAGAGGTTTTTTATGTTACTACGTTTTGTGTTATGTTTTGTATGTCTTTAAAAATTAATAAAATTTGTTTAAAAAAAAAACAATTAAAGAGGACAACTATACTAAATTAACAAATCAAATAAAGTCAGATTTGGACAGATGGAAGAATTTGCAACTTCCCTTAATGGGCAGTATAGCCGCAATCAAAATGAACATTTTACCAAAGATACTCTCTTTATTTCCAAACATACCCATAAGATTAGAGAAAAAATATTTTGAAAATTTAAACAAAATAATATTGAAGTTTATATGGCAAGGAAAGAAACCAAGAATCAAATTGAAACTAATGCAAGAATCCGAAGAAAAGGGAGGATTTCGTCTTTCTGACTGGGAACTGTATTATCAAGCTGCAGCACTCACATGGATAAAAGAATGGATAATCTTAAGGAATAGGAGATTACTAATGCTGGAGGGCCATGATATGCATGTAGGATGGCATGCATTTCTATGGTATGGAAGAAGCACAGCACACCAATATTTTCAAAGACATTATCTAAGGCATGCCCTATTGGTAGTATGGAACAAAATTAAACAACAAAATTATATGGAAATACCAGTCTGGCTCTCCACATTAGAAGCTTTGGTGCAGCCAAATCTAATAAATAAGGGGAAAAATGTCTCATAAAGATATACTAAATGAAAAGGATGAATTGAAAACCAGGTTGGAATTATAAGAACAAGGGGTTGAATTGGAGTGGTGATCATACCTATAAATACAGTCATGATATGTGCAGGATGTGAAAATGTGGGGTATTAATAGAGAACTAACAATACTAGATAAAGTATTAGTAGGGGATAGATGATAAACTGATAAAAATAACATATAAATACCTATCAGATTACAAAATAGAGGAAGAACAAGTTAAGGAGACAATAGTGACATGGGCTAAAATTTTTAGATACAATATTGAATTGGATAGGAGGCAAAAACTTTGGGAAAGGAACAGGAAACTTAATATTGGCCCCATCTTATATAGATAATTTGTATAAAATGTTTTACAAGTGGCACCTATCTCCAGCAAGTTTGGTTAAAATGTTTAGAAATACATCCCCAGTATGTTGGAAATGCAAGAAACTACCAGGCACATATTACCACATGTGGTGAACGTGTAATAGAGCAAGGGAATTTTGGCAACAGATTCAGATGTGGCTCGAAAAAATGGTGGGACAACAATTGGAGTTTAAGACAGAACTATTTCTACTAGGAGTTACAACAGAGGGCCATAGTAAAGGGGCTATATATTTAATACTACACATTCTGACAGCGGCGAGAATGGTATACGCTCAGCAATGGAAAAGGGAAAATATACCTTCAGAAAGGGAGATAATAGAGAAAATATGGGTTTGTGCAGAATTGGATAGATTAACACTAGAACTAAAAAATAAAAGGGAACCAGAATATTACGATACGTGGAATAGATTTTACAAATGGTTGGAATTGAGAGGTAGAAATCGGAACATAAAATGAACGAGGATAAGAAGACCCAAAATGTGATATTGTATATATACCAAAATGAGTATATTGGTAAAAAATAACTGTACAAAACTAGTACTGTATAAATATTGCATGTTTGTTATCTTTTTTTTACTTCAGTATGCATAAAGGAAGAAATGCCAGGATGGTCACATTGTGTTCGTTATTTATATATGTAAATAATAAAAATATATAACTATATATAACTATAACTATATATATATATATGTGTGTTTGTGTGTGTGTGTGTGTGTGTTATATATATAACTATATATAACTATATATAACTATATATAACTATATATATATATATATATATATATATATATATATATATATATATATATATATAACTATAACTATAACTATAACTATAACTATAACTATAACTATAACAACTATATGTATATATATATATATATAACTATAACTATATATATAACTATATATATATATAACTATATATATATATATATAACTATATATATATAACTATATAACTATATAACTATATAACTATATATATATATATATATATATATATAAAAAAAAACTATAACTATAACTATAACTATAACTATAATAACTATATATATATATATATATATATATATATATATATATATATATATATAACTATAACTATAACTATAACTAAACTATAACTATATATATAACTATATATATATATAACTATATATATATAACTATATATATATAACTATATATATATAACTATATATATATATATATATATATATATATATATATATATATATATATATTTGTTTTCTTATACTATATATTCTTATACTATATATATATTTGTTTTCTTATTCTTAAACTATAACTATATATATAACTATATATATATATAACTATATATATATAACTATATATATATAACTATATATATATAACTATATATATATATATATATATATATATAACTATATAACTATATAACTATATATAACTATAACTATATATATATATATATATATATATATATATATATATATATATATATATATAAAACTATAACTATAACTATAACAACTGTATGTATGTATGTATGTATGTATGTATGTATGTAATTCAGCTTTGTTGGGTATTTTCCCGTCATTATAGTTGTGCTTTTAAAGTTGTAGCAACGTTTGGCAGAATCTCATCTGCCATCATCAGGCTTCTGTATTCAATACAGACGAACACAATACAGAAGCCTGATGATGGCAGATGAGATTCTGCCAAACGCTGCTACAACTTTAAAAGCACAACTATAATGACGTGGGAAAATACCCGAACAAAGCTGAATACCATTCATATATATAAAACTATATATATGTATGTATGTATGTATGTATGCATGCATGTGGATCTTTGGTTATTTGGGTTTTCTCCCGCGTAAAATTGGAAGTATTTTGGCAACGTTTCGACGAAATCTCATTCGTCATCTTCAGGCTTGTGTCTTCGGCTTTGTGCTTCTTGGAGTAATGTGAGCTTGCAGCTGCTTCTTCCTTTTAACTGCCAGTGGAGGTGCGACTTGACTGGGTGGGGGCTTGGCTGTGTTCTGATTGGGTGGGGGGGGTGTTCTCATTGGTTGGGGGCCTGGCTGTGATCTGATTGGTTGGGGGATTGGCTGTGTTCTGATTGGCTGGGGGTGTGTTCTGTTCAGGTGGGGGCTTGGCTGTGCTCAGGTTAGTCTTAGTTGTCGGGGGATTTGAGCTGGTGAGCTGTGATCCTGTTGTTTGGCTTCGCATTCATGGTCGTGCCACATCTTCATGTTGGGCGTCAGTTCGCTTCATGTATGGGTCAGAGGGGTTTGAAGCGGGTAGTGATGCAGCTGCGGTACGGCTTCTGGTTCGTGGTCGTGTCTCATCTTCTGTGTGGGTGTGAATCTGAAGACACCAGCATAATAATCCTACCAGCAGACAAGGGCAACGCGACAGTGGTTATGAACTCATCTGACTACCAAACCAAGTTAACCAACCTACTCCAAGACCCCACATACAAACCCCTAAACACAGACCCCACCACCTACCTAGAAAAAACCACCAGATCCAAAATAAAAGCCTCCCCCATCAGCGAAGAAATCCAGCAAAGAATCATACCCAGAGAGAAATCATCCAGATGCCCTAAGCTTTATGGTCTCCCCAAGATACACAAAGAAGGAACCCCACTTAGACCAATAGTCAGCTCCATAGGCTCACCTCTACAAAACCTAGCCAAATTTCTCGCCAAACAACTACAGCGCTATGCAGAATCCATCAACTCACACATAAGAAACTAATTCCAGTTCATCGAGATCATAAAGAAACAAAACTTACAGCCCAGCGACCTACTAGTGAGCTTCGATGTCATATCCCTCTTCACCCAAGTGCCTATAAAAGAAGCCTTGACAGCCATCCAAAACAAATACAACCCCCAAAGCACATCCTAGATCTGCCTATCCAATACATACTTCACCTACAATGGACAAAAATACAAACAAATAGAAGGAGCACCCATGGGATCACCCCTCTCACCTGTCATTGCAAAACTCTACATGGAACACTTTGAAACACAAGCTCTAGAAAAATATGATCACAAACCCAAACTCTGGCTCAGATACATAGATGACACCTTCATAATCTGGCCACATGGGAAAGAAAAACTGAACAACTTCCTCACACACCTCAACAGCCTACACCCAAAAATATAATTCACCATGGAAACAGAAGCTAACAATCAACTTCCCTTCCTAGATGTCTTAGTATACAAAAATTCCAATGGCTCCCTAGGACACACCATCTACCAGAAGAAAACACATACAAACCGCTATCTACACGCACTCTCACACCACCACCCAGCACAGATCAATTCCATAGCCGAGACACTCATCTCCAGAACAAAATGCTTAGCCAACGAACAACACCTAAAAACCGAACTACACACTCTCACTAACGTACTAACAGCCAATGGATCCCAAAGAAAGAAGATTACCCACCTAATCCAAAAACAAACCCCAACCAAAATCCAAGACAGAGAACAAGAGAACGGCAAAGCCCTCCTTCCATATATAAAAGACACTACAGACAAATCAACAAGATCCTCCAAAAACACAACATTAAGACAGCATTCTGCACAAACAGAAAAATATCCACCATCCTAAGAAACCCTAAAGACAGAATCGAGTTAGAAAACCAAGGAGTACACAAAATCCCATGCACCGCCTGCCCTAACACATACATCGGACAAACCAACAGAAGAATTAGCGCACGCATTGAAGAACACAAGAACTCAATCAAAAAAGAAGAACTGACCTCTTCCCTGGTCCAGCACCTCAAAGCCACAGGACATAAGATTGACTTTAAAAATATCAGAACTATCGCCAAAACTGAACACTTCAACAACAGAATAATCAGAGAAGCCATAGAGATAGAAAAATGCCCACACAGCATGAATAAATGAGATGATACCTCCCGCCTACCAGCCATTTGGAAACCTGCCCTCATTAACAAACAAGTACCAGACATGAAGAATGACACCAGACCCACACCCATGAGGGCCACACAAGATACTACCACCACACTTCCACGTAGAAAGCAGGCTCACACCCACACAGAAGATGAGACACGACCACGGACCAGAAGCCGCACTGCAACTGCATCACTACCCGCTTCAAACCCCTCCGAGCCATACATGAAGCGAACTGACACCCACCATGAAGATGCAGCATGACCACGAACGTGAAGCCAAACAGCAGGATCACAGCTCACCAGCTCAAATCCCCCAGCAACTAAGACTAACCTGAGCATAACCAAGCCCCCACCTGAACAGAACACACCTCCAGCCAATCAGAACACGGCCAACCCCACAACCAATCAGAACACAGCCAAACCCCCAACCAATGAGAACACCCCCCCCACCCAATCAGAACACAGCCAAGCCCCCACCCAATCAAGTCACACCCCCACTAGCAGTTAAAAGGAAGAAGCAGCTGCAAGCTCACATTACTCTGAGAAGCACAGAGCCGAAGACACAAGCCTGAAGATGATGAATGAGACTTCATCGAAACATTGCCTAGATACTTTCAATCTTACGCGGGAGAAAACCCAAATAACCAAAGATATACATGTGTGTGTGTGTGTGTGTTTTCTTAAGTTTTCGCGGGTACTTACATGTATGGTATTCAGCTTTGTTCGGGTATTTTCCCACATCATTGTAGTTGTACAACTACTGTATTGGAGACTTTTAGTGCGGCTTGGCTCCGAGTAAACGGTTATCATTTATTAGGAAGCTAGGTTTCATCTGGGTGCCTAGTTGGGATGCCTCCAATACAGGAAACACAATGTTGCCAGCCAATCAAGACAAAAGAAGCTACAAAACAGACACAAGATATTAGAAACACCAATCAGGGTACAAACACCAATCAAGCAGAACACAGCAAACTCCAAGACCAATAAACACAGACCAAGACTCCCAACCAATCAGGATGAAGAAAAAATCATTCTGGCACAGCAGTAGGCTAGCACCAAATTTAAAACAGAAACGGCTGTGAAAGTCTGACTCACAGACGAACACTATACAGAAGCCTGAATATACATATATACATATACATATACATATACATATGCATATGCATATGCATATATATATATATATATATATATATATATATATATATATATATATATATATATATATATATATATATATATATATATATTTTCTTAAGTTTTCAGTGGTACTTACATGTATGGCATTCGGCTTTGTTCCCACGTGGGAAAATACCGAACAAAGCCGAATGCCATATATATATATATATATTCATTGAAATAATATACATTTGAGTCTTTTTGTCATAAGGTGATTTTTTTAAATACAACCTTCACAGTCAATCCTCCCATGATCTTAAATGCATTTATATTATTTAAAGTGCTTTGACAAATGTCCTACGTCTAGGGCACATCCTTTAGAAACATATTAATCTTCTGCTAATTTGATATGAATTTTAATTGTATTATCATTCTCTGCATTTTTGTTAATGGCTGCCTCTCAATATTCAGGTAAGAACATTGGCTATTTCTCTGTATTGACATGATCAAAATCTTATGTTGTATAAATTGGAAAATGACTTAACAGACAAAAAGCCCATTGCTCAAATCTGGTCTTAAGTCATTTACTTTGAAACTTCAGCTATGTAATTTTTGAGGATTGTATACTAGGGGTTAGGCAGCCAGGGATTTACAATTTAATATCAAATCATATAAATATATCCCTAATTTGAGAATGTGGAATATTTCTTATTTCAAATTTGTTTATGATTTTTTAAAAAGTCCAAGTTTAGTTGAAAGTTTTATTTTTAAAACAGTTTTGATAGGATCCATCATTGATTTCAAAATCTTTGTAAACGTAGAAACAGTACTATTTATATTATTATTTTGTAAGTTTTACAATGGGAAATTATAAATAACTTTTTTCCTAATTTTGCTAGGAGATGAAATTTGAGTTAAATACAGCTCTTTCCTGTATCCAACTGCCTGTCCAACCTCACACCCAAGCCTAATTAACTAATAACTAATTGTATATCATTTTTTCATATATAAAACACATGAAGTATACATTATAATAGTATAGTCAGTATTACAAAAATTTTAGCATGTGGATTTCCTGCTATTTTGTATTTTGTAGAATACTGATTTGCTTAAAACATTTTTGTGCAAATAGCTTACTGACTATACTAAGTCTGGACTGAGGTAGCAGATAAATATAGAAATAAAAAAGAAGTGAATTAAAACTGGACTTGGAAAAATTTGGAGACTGGCAGCAAGTCATTTAAAGAAGACTATACCTATTGCTCTGGTTTACTATAGGCTAAAATATTGTTAATACCTAAATCAACATCTACATAGTTTTTCAAAAAGGCAGAGGGGGGAAATAATTGCAGTGGATATGTAGCAAGTGAGACTTCTATGATTCTATTTAGCAGAGGTTTATTTCTGAATAAGAAGCAAACACTTATAAAAAAAGTGACATGTTTACTATTGAAACAACATTTAGAAGAATATTCATGATATTGAAATTATGTACTCATGTGACTTTCTTAAATATATCTACTGAAAGAAAAAGTCCTTAAAACACTTCTCCACAGGCATTAGCTGTTATTTATAGATGATTTTGTAATACTTTGAAGCTCGATAAATGTAATGAGTTAAAAATACCCTCATGCCCTAAGTGTTTTTCAGAAATATAAGAATGCTCGACAATTTTGTCTTACGAGTCTTCTTATACTAGGCTTGCTATATTGTAAAATATAATAAGACTTGTAGATTAATGCTAATATGAATACAGCCACATAATTTCCTTGTGACGTACTGTTGAAAGTTTAGACAAATTTATGAATATTTTTAATGAAACATTAATAGAGCAAAAAGCACTGTATTGCAATATTTCATTGTATTATCACAGTAACAGATTGAATGGAATGCTATATTGGCAGAAAAGCAGATTTAAATGGAAAGCTTCTACACAGCATGAGTTTCCAAAAATGAACAGAAAGTATGCTTTGATAGGAAACCAGAAAGTCACAAGATTAGTAGAAAATGGATTGAGGAAATATTGATTTAAATAGCGAAAGACAGGCAAAAGCTTACTTGGTAATAAAAATATTTAGCCATGGACTAAAAGCAAGGCAATGAATTTTTACCATAAGAGCTTTTCAAGTTAATTAAAAATAATGGCAATGCAGAGTTTTGACTATTTAAAATAATAGTCAAAATTAATAAATAAATGACTTTGTTCCCTATTATTCCTTTTTATTATTTTTCTTTTTTCCTTTCCCCATTGCTCCCAGATGAATAGAATTTAGGATTTGGAAAATAATCTATGAAAATAAGAATGCCTCTGTTATTTTCATTTCCATTTGAAATCAGTTCATGTTGGTCAGATCATTTCTATTTCTTCTCACTTTTGCTTTAAAATGAGTTTCTTGATTTTATATAGAAGATATAGATATATAAAATATTTACTATAGTATATTGAAGGTTTACATTTAGAAATAAATCTGGGTTCCCAATTTTAATGTTTATTGCATTCATTTATGAATAATATCATGGAATGTTAAAAGTGGAATAGCATGTTTTCTGAAGATTAAATAGGACTATAGGAATACACTATCCTGACTGTACTTTCCAGATGTTTTACCCTACAATTCTTATTCTTAGATAGCATGTCATGATGAATTCTGATGACGGCATTGTACCCAAATATGCTAATGGGCACCAGGCTGGGAAAAGATGGCTATAGTATTGTATAATATAGATTTTGTATAGTATATAGTATAGATTTTTAAGGGAGGTGGAATATGTCTAGAGTATCAGCATTTTGAACTTTTGTATAATTTCAATGCCATGAGATTAATAAAACAAAGGTTCAGTTGCCCTTTTTTAATATTAAAAGAGGGGTTCTTTTTGTGTTTTGTTCTTGATGTCTTGAAGTGTACAAGATTAGAAATAAAGTCTTGACAAACTATATTTTCTCTTTATAAACTTTATATACATTTTGCCTACCATATTGAAAAAAAACCTGTAGATTCCATTTTTCTGGCCTCTATTATTTCTGGTTAGTTCTAATTATAAAACAAATATTTAGAGTCCAATACGCAACACTTCTTTTTCAGCATATAGAATAGCACTGTACGTGTATCATTAATACTGAACTCTCGACTAAGTTGTCTTTAAATTCTAAAAGCCCTACTAAATACACTGTAGCACTGTATGGATTACAATTTAATATTGTTTCCTAACATTTTAAGATATTGATAATGTTTTTTTTTCTTCATGATACCTAAAATGGAGTCCATGTTTCAAGCTCTATCCAGGCAACCACTATAGTTGGTTTTAATGGAGCAAATTAGTTTGCAACTAACTCATGTGAGCATCTTTTTGCTGAATACAATACTATACATACTACATTCTTCTATACTAAATGAATTTCTGCACTTCATTATGATACTCTATGATGAAATCTAAGTATTTATTTTTCTCATAAAGAAATAGTTTCAAAGCAATATTGTTTTGTACATTTGAATTGCTAAGAGATGTTGGCATAATTAAAACTGTGATATAGATGGATATCTGAAAGCTATGGAGTTTATTTTTTTCATGTCTTGCAGCTGAAATTTTAGAAGACAAACCTGCAGATTCATTGCAAGATTTGTACCGATCTTTGGAACTAGCTAGTTTGTCCCCTCTAGGAGATCGGCAAATTTCTACCAAAATGGAATACAAGAAATCTTTCATTAAAAGATGCTGTGACCCAATAATCAATGAAAAATTGCACCAATTGAGAATTCTGAAAAGCACTTTAAAGGTAAGATGAAAAAAGAAATTTTCCTATGTACATTCATGGCCAACAAGTATTCTTCTTCAATTATTACTGGTAACTTACTTCTGAAGCAACAGAACGTTTTTGTGTTCTTTTGATTGACATTTTCTCTATTTCTTTAATATACACACCAATTAAAGTGAGAAGACCAAAAATGAAACAAATATTGTTAATATAACTTATTTATTTTGTAAGACATAGAACTAGAAAATTCTTAAATATAAAGTAATGATTAAAACCTTCCATCAAAGTCAATTATTTCTCAGTTATTATGATCATAGAATTAAGTTTCTAAGCAAACCTGTGTCCTAAATATTCAGATATTTGTGGGTTTTTTCTCATTTTTATCTTTTTTGTTTCTTCAAGGCCAGAGAAGAAGAAGTAGCTATGATAGATAAGGTTCTAGATAATCCAGATTTGACATCTAAAGACTTTCAAGACTGGAAACAAATGTACCTTGATCTCTTCCTTGATAGTTCTCAGAACAATGCAGCACAAGATCCGGTAAATGACTTTGATGACATTGATGTGCTTCTAGGTTCTTTAGCACACACCCATTCCTATATTGAAACACATGTATAACAATAATCTTAAACATCTTAATATTTTGTTTTCAGCCCTTTTTGACAATCCAATTTTATTCAAAAGAGTAGCTTTTATATCACGTTGTAGGATATCTATTTTAATGTTTATGACATGAGTCAGATACAATTTAATGGTCATTGTGTGAATACAAACTTATATCCTTTTTATGCTGCTGATGCTCAGTTTATGTTTATGTTTACAAATGCTGGCTATGATCCAAAGGAGTGTGCATTTATGGAATAGAATGATAAGTATTTTGTTTGATGTTGGTGCTGACACAATCCTTACTGCTGAAAAGTCAGCTTACTTTTTAAATGGAACAGAATTTCTTAAGTTGCTTCTTTGGATCAACTCCATTGTCTTTACCATTTAAAAAAAATGAGTATATATTTTAAAGGATTACATTGCTTTCTCAAGAAAAAATTGGCATAATAGGAGTGTTTAACTACTGAAGATTAATTCTATTTCCTGTTTTAATAATATGTCATTGTTGTAATGAGTTACATTTTCAAAGTGCAGCCTTTGTTTTAGCCAGTGTGACAATTAACCTTTTATATTTAGTGGGATATTATAGATATTTTCATAAATTACAGAAGAAGCATAATGCTGTGATTATGATTGCATTTAAGAAAAATGGTCAGGGAATAAGAAAAATGTACTTTCATAAGCTTGAATATTAAAAAAATAATTTCATTTTTCCAAATTACTTTGGGTTGATTAGCAGACAATCTATAACATAGATTAATAATGATAAAGGGCTCACTTTGTTTTGATTTTAACACAGATCTTCAGAGCGCTATGACTGCCTCTATCATTGCCTCTTGGTGATTTTAAAGCTATCATACTGAAAAATGTTGCTTTACCAACCAAAGTATCCCATTCATTAATTTATTTATAAAAACCTCAGTGTTATGACAGCTGAAACCATATTTTAAATTTTGAACAGACTTCAAAACTGACTATTAACAAGGCCTTTATTCGCTAATCTACTAGACATTCCATATTTTGGGGAAAGTTATACTTAATTCAACATAACAGCTTCAAGAAACATAAATATTCACAATATTCTAGATCTTAAAGAATCCTCAGGAATCATTTTAAATATTGTAAATTGTTAATTTTTTAGAACAATCAAATCTAGATCAATCTGTAGCAAATAACATGGCATATGAGATTGAAGAACTTCTGAACATTCATAGTGAAATATTATCTAATTGTTCTTGAGCTCTAACTTTTTTCCATTCTTAAATGTCTGAAGGATAATTTTGGTCAACTCTTAATGTGCACCTAAAATCATTGGAACATAATTTATTACTAATTCAATTGCTACTGATTTTAAATGTTTACTCCTGTGCTTCCCAAACTATGTGCCATGGTGCCACAGGGCTCCACAGCAAATTCACCATAGCAAAACTCACAGGGGCATCATGGGATTGTTTATATTTGGCACTAATTAACTGATTACCTACTAAATAGAATTGTTAGGTATTCTTGGGCTGGAAGCTGCCATGAAAAAATGATCAAGATTCTAAAGGTGCAGAGAACAGAGAAAGATTTATTAAATCTGATCAAGTTCAATATTTATTTTAATTTTTGTATGCCCATTTGTTCAGGTGTCATGAGTTTGTTTGTTTTTTTCTAAATATTAATTTACAATTCTCCCTTGAGTTTCCAGCATAGGTGTAGCAAATACCTTTTAAGTGTGAACTAACACATAGTGTTCAATCACTCCCCCCTCCCACTTTCTTAACCTCGGCCATGATTATTCCTGCCTTTGCTCTAGAATTGGGACTATAGTATATTCAATTACTTTTAAGACAGAAAGCAAAGGGAACATTTTGTCCTGAAATTGTAATTAGAGTTCAGAAGTGAAAGGAGAGAGCACTGTCAATTCCAGTGTGTTTTATTCTTCTGTTTAAGCAGAAGTGCTTAAGCACTGGTCTTCTTCCAGGGTAAAGGGGGGAAATGGCAAAAAAAATGACAAGACCTTTCTCTATTATTTTCTGTTTTAAGACAAAGCTGACTAGGACTCTACATTCATAAGTGCATTAAGAGCAATAAAAATGCAACAGAGAGGAAAGCGGGAGAAGAAGAGCAGTAAAGTTCATCCAATGAATAATAATAAACCTGTAACAGTTGGTTTTATTTTTTTGTTAAGGGAAAATGTCTGTCTGTCTGTCTATCTATCTATCTATCTATCTATCTATCTATCTATCTATCTATCTATCTATCATGGTGAGATTAAAAATGATGTTTACAGAGCACATGGCTGAACAGCAAGTACAACTGTCCATTTAGAAAGAGGAAAAAAAGGAGTCATGACATTTCTTTACCATTTACTAATTTACTAATCGATTGATTGAAGCATCTACTGCACAATTATATTTCAGTCAATCCAGTGTTTGTTCAGCTTTATGAAAAATCATATGGTTGTGATGCCTGCATTCTACAGAACATGCATATCACAAAATTATTCTTGCTATAATATAGCCAAATTCCCAATATAGCCATGCAAAGTATCACAAAAGTCCAAATGTTTCTGAGAAGATCAATCTGTCTTTTGCTAGGGATGTAAAAGAAAACATGTATATTTTTGCCTTTATCAGCACTTTGAATTTTATCCTGGCAAAAATGTTCATGTGGCTTTTTTATGCTTTTCTGCACATGTGAAGAACTGAAATACAAGCTTGTAAGACATAGGTTAGTCTTTCCTTTAAAAAGAAAAAGATAATGTACTTTTCTTCTCAACTTGCTTCCAGCTTTTGCCTGTTCAGCTCTGTGAATGTATTTTTTAAAAAATTAAAAGCACTATTACAATCTGGTCTTGGGACCAAAATAAATGGCAGTGTTGTTTGTTTCTTTTCAAAGGCATTTTGGATTGCAAATGTTTTGCAAACTTTGCACAATTGTTCAGGAGAGTGGCCTTTTTCAGCTCGTTTAACTGCATATCTGTTCAGTTGAGTTCAGAATGAAAAACCATGCATTGAGATTGTATAAAATACTAGATCCGGTAACCTGTTTATATCATTTAGAAGAATATGTTTATATAAACAGTTATTGACTGCATGACTTGTTATAATTTGTGATATTTTGTATATTTCTCACATAAAAATGCTTGATCTCAAATTAATTCTGTTTCCAATATTTATTCTAAATTGTTGCTGGGCTTTTCTTGTAATATCTCAATGCCTAATTTTTATGTACTGCTACATAACTTCCACATAGATGAGGAATCAAGTTAGAAAATATATATTGCTATTATTACTACTAATCTTATATGGTACACTGAAGGCTTTTGCCAAGACATATATTATAAATATGTTTGTTATCAATATTTATTAATCATTTTTATCACAATATTTATTACAAATAAAGCGACCTGCAGTTATGAATGACTGAGTATAATAGAGAAAGTAGTTGAAATAATTCTATATCTTCAGTTCTATGTTTCTTCAATACAGAAAATATATTTATTTGGGAAGTATCTTGAAAGCTACATGTGAATACTTATTTATACCAATTAGTCTTATTGTAAGAATCTGTACTTGGGTTCTTGATAAGTCTGTTAAGAAGCTGAAAATATTCATGGCTTTTCAGCATATATGCATAATCTGGGAAAGTGTGACCAGCTACATCTTCAAACTGCTATAGATGTAGGCTAACATTTCAAATGCACTTCAAGTAGGAAAATGGGAGATAATGCAGTACATAAGAAAGCTTTAAACATAAGACTGCATAGGGATCTGAACATCTTGAGAAATTGCTACCTTGTTGGCTTTCATACAAAGCAAGTGCATGCCAAAAGATTCTGAGGATGGAGCAGTCAGGCACTGTATATGACAGCCTGTTGCTATGCAACAGTTATTCTGCCTACATGGTACCTTAGCAAAGACAGTTTTATGACTTTCAAAGACAAAATTCAACTACATTTTATAGGATTTGTCTAACTTGAAATAAGGTTCATATGCTTTAACAAAAGCTACATTGCTGCACATTTTATTAGGTGAACTCAGATTAAAATAGATTTCCTTTAATGCATCAGGTTTTGAACTGAATATAATTATAAACTTCATTTATTCTCAGATTTCACACTGGCATGCAGAGAAATGTAAAACAGATTATCCTACTCCAACAGTAACAGAGGAGGTGACAGTCAGTTCACTAAAGAGAGAAGACAGCAAAGAAGTAACAGGTAACAGAGAGAAAGCAGAACTGCTTAACTCATTCTCTGCATCGGTCTTCATGCAAAAAGAAGCAATAGTCCAACCTACCAAAATCATAACTGTAAAAAACAGACTAGAAATAAAAATTAAAATTAAAAAATGGTAAGAGAACACCTGTCTGATCTTGACAAGTACAAATCATCCGCGACCTGATGGATTACATCCCAGAGTTCTAAACAAGCTGGCAGATGTCATTTCAGAATCACTGTACCACATCTTTCAAAAATCCTGGAGTACCAGGGATGAACCAGAGGACTGGAAAAGAGCTGATATGGTTCCCATCTTCAAAAAGTTGAAAAAAAGAAACTACAGATCAATTGGTCTAACATCAGGGAGATACTGAAAAAGATAATAAAAAACAGATCTGCTAACATCTAGAAAGGAGTAAAGTAATAACTAGAAGTCAGCATGGGTTTATTAAAAACAGATCATGCCAAACCAAACTTACTTCATTTTTCAACATAGTGACTAAATTAGTAGACCAGCAAAATACTGTGGACATAATAGACTTCACCAAGGCATTCAACAAAGTAGACCACAACCTACTTCTTGGTAAGCTAGAAAAAAGTGGGATAGATAACATCACCATCAGATGGATTTGTAACTGGCTGACAAACCATACTCAACAGGTAATCCTTTAATGGTACTACATCTACATGGAGGGAAGTAAGCAGTGGGGTACCACAAGGCCCTATCTTAGGCCCAGTACTCTTCAATATCTTCAAAAATCATTTAGAAGAGGGAATAGAAGGGGAACTTACCAAATTTGTAGATGATACTAAGTTGGCAGGAATAGCGAACACCCTAAATCAAGGGTCTTCAAACTCGGCAAGTTTAAGACTTGTGGACTTCAACTCCCAGAATTCCTGAGTGAACATGACTAGAGGAGGAATTCTGGAAGTTGAAGTCCACAAGTCTTAAAGCTGTTACGTTTGAAGACCCCTGCCCTAAATGATAGGCTCAAGATCCAGATGGATCCTTTTAAAAAAAATTTATTCATATATTGTATTCACATTTTGAATACAGTGTATTGTCAGGGAATATAATTTACAAAAGAATAAGGAAAAAATAGTAACATATATACTAATAACAATACAGGTGAAACTCGAAAAATTAGAATATCATGCAAAAGTTCATTTATTTCAGTAATGCAACTTAAAAGGTGAAACTATTATATGAGATAGACTCATTACATGCAAAACAAGATAGTTCAAGCTGTGATTTGTCATAATTGTGATGATTATGGCTTACAGCTCATGAAAACCCCAAATCCACAATCTCAGAAAATTAGAATATTGTGAACAGGCTCAATATTCTAGGCTCAAAGTGTCCCACTCTAATCAGCTAATTAAGCCGTAACACCTACAAAGGGTTCCTGAGCCTTTAAATGGTCTCTCAGTCTGGTTCAGTAGAAATCACAATCATGGGAAAGACTGCTGACCTGACAGTTGTGCAGAAAACCATCATTGACACTCTCCATAAGGAGGGAAAGCCTCAACAGGTAATTGCAAAAGAACTTGGATGTTCCCAAAGTGCTGTATCAAAGCACATTAATAGAAAGTTATGTGGAAAGGAAAAGTGTGGAAGAAAAAGATGCACAAGCATGACTTGTGCACAAGCACAAGGATGACTGCAGCCTGGAAAGGATTGTCAGGAAAAGGCCATTCAAAAGTGTTGGGGACTTTCACAAGGAGTGGACTGAGGTGCATCAAGAGCCACCACACACAGACGGATCCTGGACATGGGTTTCAAATGTCGTATTCCTTTTGTCAAGCTGCTCCTGAACAACAAACAATGTCAGAAGCATCTTACCTGGGCTAAAGAAAAACAGAACTGGTCTGTTGCTCAGTGGTCCAAAGTCCTCTTTTCTGATGAGAGCAACTTTTGCATCTCATTTGGAAACCAAGGACCCAGAGTCTGGAGGAAGAATGGAGAGGCACACACTGCAAGATGCTTGAAGTCCAGTGTGAAGTTTCCACAGTCTGTATTAATTTGGGGAGCCATGTCATCTGCTGGTGTTGGTCCACTGTGCTTCATTAAGTCCAGGGTCAATGCAGCTGTCTACCAGGAGATTTTGGAGCACTTCATGCTTCCTTCTGCAGACAAGCTTTATGGGGATGCTGACTTCATTTTCCAGCAGAACTTGGCACCCTGCCCACACTGCCAAAAGCACCAAAACCTGGTTCAATGACCGTGGGATTACTGTGCTTGATTGGCCAGCAAGCTCGCCTGACCTGAACCCCATAGAGAATCTATGGGGCATTGCCAAGAGAAAGATGAGAGACATGAGACCAAACAATGCAGAAGAGCTGAAGGTCGCTATTGAAGCATCCTGGTCTTCCATACCACCTCAGCAGTGCCACAGGCTAATAGTTTCCATGCCATGCCGCAATGAGGTAGTAATTGCTGCAGAAGGGGCCCAAATCAAGTACTGAGTACATATGCATGCTTATACTTTTCAGAGGACCAATATTGTTCTATGTACAATCCTTGTTTTATTGATTGCATATAATATTCTAATTTTCTGAGATTGTGGATTTGGGGTTTTCATGGGCTGTAAGCCATAATCATAATTATGACAAATCACGGCTTGAACTATCTTGCTTTGCATGTAATGAGTCTATCTTATATATTAGTTTCACCTTTTAAGTTGCATTATTGAAATAAATGAACTTTTGCACAATATTCTAATTTTTTGAGTTTTACCTGTAGTAATAGTACATCAGAATAATTTTAACCAAACTTATCTTTATGTTACCTTATTTCATCCTGTTGATTATGTTGGCATACTTATAGTTATAAACCATCTATGTTTAGTTCATATATAGCAATAATCTTTCTTCATCAAATTTCAACCTCTTATCTCTAACCACTCATAAAATCTATTCCATGTTGAGTAATATTCTGTGTCTCCTTTGTCTTTTATTTTTAATGTCAATCTATCCATCTCTGCACTCTTAATATTCCCAATTAAAAAGAAAAGTTCCCCTCTTTTTCCAAACAGTCAATCACATGGTCCAATCAAGGTCCTGTCCTTGATTCGTCAGGCAAACATCGCTCGTCCTCTCCCTGGCTACCTGTAGGAATGTCCTTGGTTCCCAGAAGAAAGTATTATGTTTTGACTATAAGCCCCCTCTATCTCTATTCCCCCCTCCCTATCCCTCAGGTCCACTGTGGCAACACTGAAGCCTCAATATGGCCTCGGTCAGGTCAGCTTAGCTTCAGGGTTGACAGAGAAATTTGTTGACAGGGAGATCAATCAACCAATGGAACAGCTTGCCTTCAGAAGTTGTGGGAGTTTCATCACTGGAAGCTTTCAAGAAGGACCTGGACTGCCATCTGTCAGAAATGGTGTACGGTCTCCTATTTGGGCAGAGTTGGACTAGATGACCTACAAGGTTCCTTCCAACTCTGTTACTGTAATCTGTTAATCTGTTTATGCCCTTTGCAGTCAAAAGTGAATCATACATAATATATATACATGGGCAGCTTTTATTAATGTGTATGTAACAAATATTTTCCCAGCAGCATGATCCGATAGGACACAACATAGCTATGCAAGAGCTATACCTCTAGACCAGGGGTGGGCAAACTTTTTGGCTCGGGGGCCGCATTGACTTTTAAAATTTGACAGACGGGCCGGGTCAGCACAAGATTTTTTGGGAATCGCCCCCCCCCACCCTTCCCCCCCTTCTCCTCCCTCCCCCCCCTCGGAGGCCCCCTGAGTCAGGAGTTGCTACCGCCGGCGCGGCTCCGCGCGGCTCCAGTCCCGCGTTGCCTCGGGAAGGGAAAGGCAAAAAGGAAAAGCCGCGGCGGTGCTTTGCAACGGGAGCAGCGGCACTGGAGGCTCAGGCTCAGCGGCTCCTGGTTTTGCCTTTTCCTTCCCAAGGCAACGCGGGACTGGAGCCACACGGAGCTGCGCCAGCGGTAGGAACTCCTGACAGCCCCAGCTGGACACCTGGACACCTTTCGCCCGGGCGAAACTGCCTGTTGCTGCTGCCGGAGCACCCGCCGGGTCGCCTCCTCCAAGCAGCCTACCCGCCCGCCGGGCTTCCCCTCTGCCGCGTGGCTCGGGGCCAGGCGCGAGCGCCCGCGAGTTAAAAGGAAGCCGAAAGTTGCTGGGAAGTTGTTCGGGTGCTGGGAGCAGGCTTTTAAAGTGCCGCCCGAGCAAAGTTTAAGCAGCCCGCCCGCCGCCGGGCGGAACCCTTCCTGCTCCTCGGCGGAAGACGCTCCAGCCTGCAAACTTTGCCTTTGCAAAGCCCTGGAAAATGGAGCAACTTCCCAGCAACTTTCAGCTTCGTTTTAACTCACGGGCGCTCGCGCCTGGCAGAGGGGAAGCCCGGAGCCTCCTCCAAGAAGCCTGCCCGCCCGCCGGGCTTCCTTCTGCCGCGCGGCTCGGGGCCAGGCACGAGCGCCCGCGAGTTAAAAGGAAGCCGAAAGTTGCTGGGAAGTTCCTCGGGTGCTGGGAGCAGGCTTTTAAAGTGCTGCCCGAGCAGGACCGCCGAGCCGGGAAACGGGGCACCAAGGCAGGGCAAAGCTCCACCAGCAGCGGCCTAGCTTTAGCTGGCTCCAAGCAGCCCGCCCCGCCCGCCGGGTGGAACCCTTCCCGCTCCTCGGCGGGAAGACGCTCCAGCCTGCAAGCTTTGCCTTTGCAAAGTTTAAGCCTGGAAGCCCCGGAAAAAAAAGGGGATCGCGGGGACTCACCTTCGGAGAGGTCGCACTCGAAGGTGATTTCAAACTCCCAGCCGAGGCCTTTGCAAATTTCTTTTCTTTCCTACCCCTAGATCGCTCCGCACTGTTTTGCAGCTTTGGGGGCCACGCGGCACAGGGCAATTACGCCACGCCCAGCGATTTTTTTCAGGGGCGGGCCGGATTGGACAGACCAATGGCAGCAATTGTTTTTCAGGGGCGGGCCGCATTGGACAGACCAATGGGCCGGATGTGGCCCGCGGGCCGTAGTTTGCCCACCCCTGCTCTAGACACTACTGTGTATATATTTAGTATATTGCCTTGCTTAACAAACATCATTTTTACAATTATTTATACTTGTGGCTTTTTCCTGCTCCATAAATTTTACCAAATGGAAACCAAAGGAGGGCACAACTGAATATTTGGGAGTGAAATTTTTCACTTGTTTTTTTCACATGGTTTTTATAATTACATTTTCCAAAGTAATTCCACCTAGCATTTCAATAATAGTTGAAAAGTAGCATTTTCCTGAGATGATCAGCCTATTTATGCATGTAAATAATGAATTATATAGTCTTGAGAACATGTTGATGTTATGTGGCCACTTGGACAAGACTAGATTGTAGTAAGAACAGTTGGCAAATCAGGAAAAGAATAATTGTACTTTTAAATAGACGAAGAAGACAATTAAGAATCTCTGATATCACTACAGATCTTACAATCATATTTAATTATTTGTTCATTTCATGATTAAATAAAGATGAGGGAAGTATTGTTTGATATTCTTATGAATTAACCAGCATTGTTTAACAATGTAGACCACACAAAATTGCAAAATTAGAAGTATGCATCTTGTTTTTCATAAAACAATGTTGCCCCTATTTCAAGCCAGTTATAGCATAGTGAAAATCTTGACATTACATTTCTTAGATTAATCAATTCTCCAGCAACAAAAATACAATTTCATACATGCTACCTTGCTGTTTTAATCAGTAACATATCTATGTTTAACCATATAAATCAGGGGTGTCACTCCATCCCATCACAGTCCACATCAGGGGTTCATTTGCCCTTGTGGGGCCAGGGTGGATGTGGCCTGGTCATTGTAGCCGACTGAGTGGGTATGGCCAGGCCAAGAGCAGCGGGCTGGTCCCTTGCCATCTCCAGGATGGCCCTGCGGGCCCACGCCACAGCCTATCACAAGGCGGATAATCCCTAATAATGCATGCTGTATCCTTCCATTATCCTTGTTTTCCTAGTTCAATGAGGTATAATCTCAATATTTGGTCTCTTTTACTGTTGAATATCTTTTTCTTGTAATTCAGAAAGTTCTAGCACTCCACACTGCAATCCATACCAAGGCAAAGGAATTTTGCAGATTTCTTCCCAACAGTCATTATCAATATCATAACCTACAACATCCTGAGTTGGAATTTCCTGAGAATCTTGCCATTTCTTCCCTCCAATAAGGATGGCTGTTTCCTCCACTACTGCTAAGCCATAACTATATCGATCATATACTAATGGCCTTAAACGGGTCCATTGATTCTGGTCAGGGTCATATTTTTCAATTTCAGAAAATGGTTCATAAAAACCTAAAAATGTAAAAACCAAATCTCGGATTGTGGCCATCTGATGCCCAAACCGAGCAATGCTCATTGGGGCTTGTTTTCTCCATTCCCCTTTAAAATTACTCAAAGCATACATATCCTTACTTGTGTTACTTTGACCCATGTATTTGCCCCCTGATATATAAATAGTATTCTTACAAACAGTACCAGCGTGGCCATGTACCTTGCATGGCAAATCATAAAGTTTTGCCCACCTGTCTTCACTAATGTTATAGATTTCAACAGATGAATGCAATTTTTTGTCTTCAGTTTGTCCACCTATTGCAACAATTGCATTCTCTAAGATACAGCAAGAAAATTGACACCTTTTTTCCAGCATACCAGTAATTTGTATCCACTTATTAAATCTTGGATCATAGCGATGGACTTTATTTGTAACTTTCATGATAGGACTTTTAGGATCACTTTGCATATCTTCTATTTCTCCACCAAGCACATATAGAAAGTTTCCAATAGTACATACACAATGATTTTGTATCCTATTTGGTAACTGTGTTAAATTTTGCCATTTGTGATTATAAACATCAAAAGCCATCGCTTCTGTGACAAGCCCTTCATGTGCAATCATACCTCCGAGCAGGATAATCCGTATCTTTTGGTTTCTCAAAGTGCTGTATTTATCCTGCAAGATAGGTTGTTTATAAATAAGTGAATGATAGTTTATTGCTTTTCTAATTAAACATTTTACAGGAGTCGTTAAAGGCACTTCTGACTGAGTGTAGATATTTCTCAGATCTTCCATAGGAATGAGACTGTATCTTACATGTTCCAAAAGATTAGAAGTATAGATGAGCCTCAATTTATCATATGCTAACCACTTTAATAATAGATCTAACAAATTAGATTCTCTCACCATAAGTACATCAGGAGATTCTACTACTGCCTTCAAAGACCAGAAATTTAGTTCCAGCAGACCTGAAAAATCCAGGTCTAGTAGTTTCCAGAGATTAATAATAAGATATTTTTCTGCTGCAGATACAGCATCTGGAAGATAAAATTTTGTCGCAATATTGGCTGAAAAACAGCAGTTCTCCAGATTGAGACTGTTAGCCAAGTATTGGCTGCATAAACAGATTGCCTCAGGTACTTGTAAGTAGGTGGCAGCTTCTAAGGTATCTTCCAAGGTGGTAAAAGACAAAGGCAGCCAGGATGTATAAATGAAATCCAGAACATGTTGCAACCCAATGGCCGAGATGACTTGCAGATGAACAACAGCAGCCTTCGATTCTTTGGTATAACTCTTGAACATGGCCTTGAAGTAATCACTGGAACAGGCTAACAAAGACTTGTGTGCCGGAAATTCATTTTCTTTTACTTTTAACAGAATGTCACAGAGCAAACCTTCCTTTCGGAGAGTTTGGTATTGAGACAATACAGCACTGCAGTGTCTTTTGCAGTAAGACAAGAAATAAGTCATTGTGCAGCACAAAATGCTCCTAAAGCTCTTTTTGCCAATGATGAAAGAAGGAGGGAAATGTGCAAAGTTCAAGTTTTAAAAAAAGCTATCTTCTCCTGATGACAGACAGCTCACATACTAATTTTACATTTCTCCAATTTATCATCCGTTGTTATTTCATGCATTCATTTCATAAAGCGGATTCTAGTATCATCCTTCAACGTGTATTTCTCTCACCTCTATTTCCTTTTAAAAGAGTTGATCCACAAAATGTAAGAGCTCTTTTTAAGCCAGTCTCAGATGACCAATTTGAGAGTTAGGTGGCATTAAGTGAAGCTTCTCATCAGCTCAGATACCTCTCCAGGCTTTTCTTTCTCTTGGAGATGAATAAATAGAACTTCTAGGCTTGCCGGTGCATCAGGAAGCATTTGAAAGTAGGAAGGTTATGTTTTGCTGTCCCTTTTGCCTGAGGTCTCTATTTCACTCTTAGACAACTTTAGCTCTTATTCCCATGAGGCAACAAGCCAAGTATGGTGATCTTGTTTGAAGGAAGTCTCCACTGAAAATCAAATTGGCACCTATTGATAAGAGCAGGAAGACTTTGTGAACATGTAAATCTTTACCCTGGGAGTAAAAAGGTAACAAAATACCACAATTACTCAGAGGTTTAATTTGTCATACATTTTAGAGCCCTTCAGCTTATATGATATCACCATAACTCACAGTGACCAGAATAGACTGCAAACACTGCCTGTTATCATAACTGTCCAAGTGCTGAACTAAGAGCATTCAGATGGGAGGGAGAGAGTGAGTGAATGAGGCAGGATAAAGCAGTAATTTTTGCAGGAGTGCAGTTTATAGCATCTGACAGTGAGTGACTTGGATGCAAATCACAAGAGCAAATAGTTCTTTGAAGGAGTGACAAAATTATACCTAAAGCTATCCTCCCAACTAAAATGTTTATAGTTGAGTTTCAAGAGGTTACTAATGGATTGAATTTGAAGTTTTTCTCTCACAGTAGGAATATGAATGGAAAAGCAAAAGTAGCCAGATGACATAAATAACTAGAGATTAGTGGCTTTTCTAAATATTCATGATGGCGCAGTGATTAGAATTCAGTACTGCAAGGCTCACTCCAGGAATTTGATTCTGAGCGGATCAAGATAGTGTCAGCCTTCCATCCTTCCGAGGACAGTAAAGTGAGGAACCAGATTGTTGGGGATAATACGCTGGTGAAACCTCTTAGAGCTGTAAAGTACTGTGAAGAGGTATATAAGTCTAAGTGCTAGTGCTATTACTATCCAGGGCTTAGAAAATCCAACCACTGAAAAAAGTAAAATAGCACTTGCACATCCACATTGAAATGATTTGCTTGAGTCTGAGAATCCTTGGATCAATTGACTTAATTTGCTTTCATAATTATTCATTCCGAGTAATAAATGCTAGTCTAGAAATAGGAAAGCTCACACAATTCTGAGGCATGATTCTTTGCAGGCACGAAGTTCTGAATAGAGAACTCTACTCCGTCTTACTGGTAAATCTCACCATTTGATACAGTGGAAAATTTTCATGATGATTGATTATGTTGTATGTGCCAGATATTTAGATTATGAAGTAATTCAGCTGATTGTACAAGCCATTCAAATTTCCTGAGAGAATCCTATTTCCAATCATAAGCATGAATAATATTTTTAACAGGTTCATCATATATATCAATATAGCCAACTTTCCTCCTTTTTTGCATTCTTCAATTTTAACAGATTAACAGAGTTGGAAGGGACCTTGTAGGTCATTTAATCCAACCCTCCACCCAAGCAGGAGACCCTACACTATTTCTAACAAATGGCAATCCAATCTCTTCTTGAAAGCCTCCAATGATGAAGTTCCCACAACTTCCGAAGGCAAGTTGTTCCATTGGTTGATTGTTCTCACTGTCAGAAAATTTCTCCTTATTTCTAGATTGAATTTCTCCTTGATCAGTTTCCATCCATTATTCCTTGTCTGGACTTTGGGTGCCTTGGAAAATGCCTCTCTGTGACAGCCCCTCAAATATTGGAACACTGCTATCATCTCTACCCTGGTCTTGTAACTGTTCTTCATATGTTTTTGAATTGCCCTAATCGTCTTGGTTGCTCTTCTCTGCACTTTTTCTAGAGTTTCAATATCTTTTTTATAGTGTGGTGACCAAAGCTGTATGCAATATTCTAGGTGTGGTCTTACTAAGGCTTTATAGAGTGGTATTAGTACCTCACTGGATCTTGATTGTATCCCTTTGTTGGTGCAACTTAGGATTGCATCAGCTTTTATGGCTGCCACCACACACTGCTGGCTCATATTTAACCGATTGTCCACTAAGACTCCAAGATTCCTGTTACAGTTACTGCTATTAAGCCTGGATTCACGCAGTCTATATGTGTACTTTTATTTTTTCTTACCTAAGTGTAAGACTTTACTGTTCTCTACATTGAATTTCATTTTGTTAGATAGGGTCCAGTGTTCAAGTCTGTCAAGATTCATCTGGAACTTGAGGCTATCATCTAGGGCAGGGGTTAGCAACCCATGGCTCTGGAGCTGCATGTGGCTCTTTCATCCCTCTGTTGCAGCTCCAGGGCTGTGGGTTGGAGCTGTAAGCCATATCCGGGAAGCACTGCAGTGGAGAGAAGTGGCCTGGGTGATTCTCCATGGCCTCATCTCTTGCTGGGTCTCATGGATGCTTCTTCTGGCTCTTGTTGGTACTTGGTGTGCCTCGGTCACTCGGGCAGATGCGTGACCTGCTCTCCACCCCAAAACACTGGCCTGACCCGGCCACGACTGACACTGCTGCTGTTGCCACCTCCATGGCCTGCCTGCTCCTCTTGCAGTGCCTTGTACAGCACAGTAAAATTTAGCGTGTTTCACAATTGGAGAGATGGGTTCTCTCCTCCTCCTGAAGCCCATTACAGCACAAAGCCACAATACGACAGTGGTGTTGGCCATGGAACAGGTCAGGCCAATGTCTTGGGGCAGAGAGCAGGTTACGCATCTCCCTGAGTGACTGAGGCATGTCCAGCACCAACAAGGGCTGGAAGTAGCCACCCATCATTTCCTGCTGCAGTCTGTTAGGCAGCAAGACCCAGCTAGAGATGAGGAGCCGAAGAATAACAGACACACACACACACACACACACACACACACACACACATATACACACATAGAGAGAGAGAGACAGAAAGTCAGAGAGAGAGAGAGAGAGAGAGAACTTTCATAAACTTTTGAGGAGGACTCAAATCGACATTGAGTATTTTATTTGAAAGTAATCTTCAACCCAGCATTTTTTGGGGGGGAGTTAAAAATGTTGTTGCATGCAGAAATAAAAAATTGTTTTCTCTATAGCAGTTCATTGATTTCATAAATGAAACACACTATAGTTTTTTTATAATAGCATAAAGGTAAAAAATGATATGCTAGATGTCAAAAGGGTTATGTGGCTCTTGGTGTTTTCTTTTCTGTGGGAAATGGATTCAAATTGCTCTTTGAGTGTTTAAGGTTGCGGACCCCCAGATCTATGGTGTTAGCTATTCCTGCCAGCTTAGTATCATCTGCAAATTTGGTAAATTCCCCTTCTACTCCCTCATGTAAGTCATTTAGGAAGATATTGAAAAGTACTGGGCCTAAGACGGAACCTTGTGGTACCCCACTGCTTACTTCCCTCCATGTAGATGTAGACCCATTAAGGACGACTCATTGAGTATGGTTTGTCAGCCAGTTATGAATCCATCTGGTGGTGATGCTATCTACCCCACTTTTTTCGATTTTATTTTTTTTTGTAGTCCAAGTTTTTTTAAAATTTATATATAAACATTTTGAATACAGTGTATTATCTGGGCATATCACTTTATAAAAGAAAAGAGGGGAAAAAAAGAAATAGTAACATATATGCTAATAACAATAGTAGTAGTACAACAGGATGATTTTGACCAAACTTATACTTATGTTAGCTTATTTATAATCTTATTGATTATATTGGCATACTTATAGTTTTAAACCATGTTTATGTTTAATTTATACATAGCAATAGTATTTCTTCATCTAATTTCTACCTCTTATCTAATAACTCTCCTTAAAATCTATTCCATGTTAAATAATATTCTGTATCTCCTTTATCTTTTATTTTCAATGTCAATCTACCCATCTCTGCACAGTCCAATATTTTCCTAATTATATCTTTATCTAATGGAGTGTTCTCATTTTCCCAATATTGTGCAAATACAATTCTCACTGAAGTCAGTACATGTAATATTAAGTATATAGTCTCTTTATCATAGCTTTCCGGTATTATACCTAACAAAAATATTTCTGGTTTCAAATCTATATGCTGCTTAATCATCTTTTCCAACAATGTATATATTTATTTTTATTGTATGTATTTTCGTCCTATATTTTCCTGCTTTCATAAATGTTCACCACATATGATAGTAAGTACATGGGGTCTGATTACACTTCCAACATTTGGTGGACATGTTGTTAAAGATTTTTGCTAGTCTTGCTAGTGGCAAGTCCATCTATAAAACATTTTATAGAGATTTTCCTTAAATGCAGTAGCCATTATCAGTTTGTAGTTCCTATCCCAAAGTTTTTGACATTTGTCTAATTCTGTAGTTTTTTGCCCATACTGTCATTGTTTCTTTAACTTGTTCATTTTCCATTTTAAAGCTTAATAAATAATTATATATTTTTTAAATCAGTTTTTCATCTGTCCCTAATAACATCTTGTGAAGTGCTGTTGGTTCTTTATAAAAACCCCATGTTTTCACATCTTTCTCCTTTCTCGATTGTACTTGCAGGTGTGGCCACAAAGCTAAGTCCACCCCTTGGTTTTGTAATTCCTGTCTAGTTTTAAATTCACCATTTTCATTTAAAATATCTTTATAAAATATAATTTTTTCTAAGTTAATAAGATTTGGATGTATCAATGATTTCATTATAGAAAGCCAGGCTGGTATTTTCATATAATTTTGTAGTTTGATTTTTTTTCCCATACCAAAAATAAAGCATTTATCACATAATGTCTTTGAAAATATCTATATATAGTACTCCTTTCACACCCTAGAAAAGCATGTCATCCTCATTGAAGACCGTGTCCCTCAAATAATAATAATAGTCTTCTATGCCTCAAATTTACCCATTCTTTTACCCATGTAAGTACAGATGCTTGATAATATAGCTTCCAATCTGGTAGCCCAAAGCCCCCATTGCCTTTAGACTCCTGAAACATTTTCAATTTTATTCTTGCTTTTTTTCCTTGCTAGATATACCTTGTTTTATTTAATTCTTTAAAAAAAATTCTCTAGTTTTATTGGTGTTGTTTGAAGTAAAAAAAGTAACTTCGGTAATATATTCATTTTTATGGTAGCTATTCTCCCTATCATTGATAGTTGTAAATTCTTCCATTTCTCCAAATCTGACTTACTATGTTGCATTAATTTTGTATAATTATCACGTTTAATTGTTGCACATCTTGCTGTTAAATAGATGTTAAATATTTTATTTTCTTTACTATCTGAAGATCTATTTTCTCTGTCAGTTCCTTTCTCTGTTTGTAAGATTTATTCCTATTATTTTAGTTTTTTCTTTGTTTATTTTCAATCCTGCAACTTCTCCATATTCCTCAATTTTCCCTATCAATCCTTGTCTCATGCCTTTTTTTAATGTAAAATTTTTCTGGCACATCTCCATTCACTATAATTTAGCTGTCTGGTGTATGTAAATCATCTTAATCATATTTATAGATGTTTTGCCAAAATCCATGCATTTTAATTGTTGCAACATAAATTGCCAATTTACATTATCAAATGCTTTCTGAGCATCCAAAAAGATTAATGCTAGTTGTTTTTTACTATGTACTTCATAATACTTCCGTGTATCTAAAATTATTCTCACATTGTTTCTAATTTGCCTTTTAGGTAAAAACCCATTTTGATCAGGATATATAAATTTGATCAAAAATCTTTTTAATCTTTCAGAAATTATTGAAGCAAATATTTTGTAATTATTTGTAATTCTTTTTTTGTGTTAAGTCTGAGTCTTCTTTTAGGATTAAAGTAATATTAGTTTCTGTCCATGTATGTGGTACCTTGGCTTCTAATAAAACTTCATTATATACCCCTAGCATTGACAAGCTCAATGCATCTTGTATTCTTGTCCATTGTTTGGTGCATAGATAGCAACTAAGAGTATCTGTTTTTGGTTTAAGGTCACTTCCACCATCAAAATTCTCCCTTCTTCATCTTTAAAAATTTGATTGGCACTTATTGTTTCTTTGATATATAATGCCACCCCTCTTCTTTTTTGTTGCAATAGCAAGCAGAATAATTTTCCCAATTTAGGATACTCCAATAATTTATTATGATGGTTTTAACATGTATTTCATGAAGTAATATTATGTCTAATCTTAATCTTTGTAGATTTGTAAATACTTTTTTTCTTTTCATAAGGGAATTCAGTTCATTTATATTAACTGATAGCATCTTTATTTCTTCTTGCATTGCTTCACTTGTATGGCCTTTATGCACTATTTCTCCTCTCATTTCTTGTTCCTCTTCCATGTTAAAATGGTGATCATGAAATTATATTGCTTTGTCCAATATAATCCAATCTATGTCTTTTTTTGCCAAATAACTAATATTCCTTCATGTATCAGCCACCTAAAGTTCATATTGTATTTAATCAACATTGTAGTCAAAAAATGATATTGCTTCTGAAGGTCCCTTACTCTCCTTGAAAACAGTGAAAACAGTGCCTTTGTTTAAAACAGATCTGATGATTACTTTGTGGCTAGAGCATCTTACTTATATAAATGGCAATCTAAATACAGGATTAAAATGAACATATTACCAAAATTTCTTTATTTATTCCAGACAATCCCAATTAAGTTGCCAAACATTTTTTTTTGAAGAATTAAATAAGATCACACTTAAATTTATTTGGCAGGGGAAAAAACCTAGGATCAATGTAAAGGCCTTACAAGATGCGAAAAGTAGAGGGGGTCTAGCCCTTCCAAATTGGGAATTATATTATTCGGCAGCTATCCTATTATGGTTAAAAGATTGGGTGAACTTACTTAACAAAAGAATTTTAGCATTAGAAGGGCATGACCTCCAGAGAGGGTGGCATGCCTTCTTATGGGAAGTGAGGAAACCCAAGCAGTCTTACTTTCATAGACACCTCATTAGGGACTCATTATTAATTAATTGGAAAAAATATGCAAAAAACACTATCTAAAAATTCCGATCTGGCTATCAACAATGGAGGCAATGGTACACCCCAATAATTTGGACATAACAAAAATGATTAAATATAAAGATCTATTAGATCCGCAAGGAAAATTAAAAACTCGACAAGAATTACAGGAACAGGGATTTAAAATTGATCAGTGGTTATATATACAAATCCATAGCAGATACAAACAAGATATAAAAGACTTTGGAATTTATAACAAACTGCAGTATTTAGATAAAATTTTACTAGGATCAAACAAAAAGAACATATCCAAATTCTATAAATACTTACTGGAAGTAGAATTAGAACAAGAGATAGTCAAAGGAAACATGATAGCCTGGAGCAGGAATGTCGGAAGAAGTATTACATTATCAGAATGGGAAAAGATTTGGAACAGAAATATTAAGATTATAAAATCGGCAGCATATAAAGAAAATACATACAAAATGTTTTATAGATGGCACTTGCCCCCTTCGAGGTTGGCGAAAATGAACCCAAACACGAGTCCAAAATGCTGGAAATGTAAAAGCATAGAAGGAACCTACTTTCATATGTGGTGGTCTTGCAAAGAAACCCAGAAATATTGGCAAAAAATCAGAAAATGGTTGGAGGAGATAACCAAAGAACAAATCGAATACAAACCAGAGTTCTTCCTACTAGGGATCTCCGATAAACATTTACCCAAAAAGATGAAATATGTAACAATTCATATCCTAACTGCGGCCAGATCAGCGTTCGCCCAGTGTTGGAAATCACCCTATACACCTACAGAACAAATGGTCATCCAGAAAATATGTGATTGTGCAGAAATGGATAAATTAACTATAGCACTTAAAAACTTTTTTTCTTTTCATAAGGGAATTCAGTTCGTTTATATTAACTGATAGCATCTTTATTTCTTCTTGCATTGCTTCATTTGTATGGCCTTTATGCACTATTTCTCCTCTCATTTCTTGTTCCTCTTCCATGTTAAAGTGGTGATCATGAAATTCTATTGCTTTGTCCAATATAATCCAATCTATGTCTTTTTTTGCCAAATAACTAATATTCCTTCATGTATCAGCCACCTAAAGTTCATATTGTATTTAATCAACATTGTAGTCAAAAAATGATATTGCTTCTGAAGGTCCCTTACTCTCCTTGAAAACAGTGAAAACAGTGCCTTTGTTTAAAACTGATCTGATGATTACTTTGTGGCTAGAGCATCTTACTTATATAAATGGCAATCTAAATACAGGATTCTTAATTTCCTTATCCCCCCCCCCCATGTTTTTAAAATGGGTTATTCCATGAAAATATATTAAATAATGTACGTAAAAAGTGAACGTGGCCAGAAAGTTTGGGTCAGGACAAGAAGATGACTCAATATTGTTTCATACTGCTCATGGTTTTACCCCCACCATTTCCAAGAAAAGGACCAAAGTAGCCAACGGCAAGCTCTGGAAAGCCAATTCAATTTGCCATGCAAAGGCAAGTACCTGCTTTGCTCCTGCTCTAGAATATGGAGCGAGTCTCCATCCCCCACCGTTGCCGTTACTTTCTCAAGCCAGATGAAGAGTGACTGCGAGGGTTGGGGCATGGGATTTGCTAACAGGAAGTGGTGGGATGAGCCAACAGGAAGTCGCAGCAGAGGGCTGAAAGAGCCGCATGTGGCTCCAGAGCCATGGGTTTCCAATACCTGAGCTAGGTGGACGGGCGGGGAAGCCATAGCTTCCACGGTTCCTGCTGGCGCTGGCGCCTCTCTCACCAGCACTGTCTCCAACAACAGGAGCAGCAGTGAGACAGACCCTGCTGCCAACAAGAACCACCTGCCCTCCCGCAGGGGCATCGCTTTGATTGACAGCAGCTGTGTCAACAAGGTCCTGCAAGTCGGTGAGTCTTTTGGGGTTGGATGGGTGGAAGTGGCGGAGGGAGGGTGATGCGATCATTTCTCTCCTCTCCTCCCCACACCTCGCTTTGCTTCCCACCCCAGAGCTTCGGGTCATGGTCTCGTCGCTTGTATGGTCAGGCGCTCTCCTTTTGCTCCAGCCACCCGAAACCCCGCAGTGCACCTTCCCCCACTCTTTAAGTTTTCTTTACTCTCATTCCCTCCATCAGTTCCCTAAGAATACAGACTGGCCAGGCAGCTTCCTCCCCATCCCTCCTGGTAGTTTTAAAAAGGGAACCATCTATCCACTTTGCCCTTCGAGCAGAGGCAATCCAAACAGAAGAGAAAAGGAATCATCCTACAGACCTTTAGCACCAAGCTTCCCAGAGGATTCTCCCAAAGGATCCACCCCAAAGGAGGATTCACCCCCTTAAATGCACTCCCCTCCTTGGGGTGTGTTAGGAATGTAAATCACCTAATAGTTGGGTTGGAAAATATAAAAACCAGGATAGACATTTTAATACTGTCTCTTTAAGACAATGCTAAAACTGTAATTGGGTGTGGTTCCTCAAATGGCCATAAGATGGAGCCAGAAACCTGGGTTGTTTAGTTCCTGTCCTTTTCGGGAGAGTGTTGTCGTTCCTGCATTGACTGTTTACTGATCATCGTTAGTTTTAGATTTGATGTAAGTCTGTTACTGGACTGTTTTTGATACTGGACTTTGTTATTTGGATTATCCCTGGACTGAAAACTGACTGCTTTAACTGTGAGTGACTTGGACTGCTTGTTTGGACTTTGCTTAAACGTTTATTGGAAGTAAAAACCTACATTTTACTGTACAGTGTAGCTGTGTGCTAGTTGTGTGTTATTCTTCACTACTCTCACTACGTCTCCCTGTGTGTGCTCATTCTCCTAATGGGGAATTACCTCAACAGGGTGAATCTTCTGATGAATCCTCCTTTGGGGTTCTCCCAAAGGATCCACCCAAAGGAGGATTCACCCCCTTAAATGCACTCCCCTCCTTTGGGCTGAATCCTCTGATGAATCCTCCTTTGGGGTTCTCCCAAAGGATCCACCCCAAAGGAGGATTCCCCCTCTTAAATGCACTCCCCTCTTTTGGGGGGAATCCTCTGATGAATCCTCCTTTGGGGTTCTCCCAAAGGATCCACCCCAAAGGAGGATTTACCCCCTTAAATGCACTCCCCTCCTTTGGGATGAATCCTCTGATGAATCCTCCTTTGGGGTGGATCCTTTGGGAGAACCCCAAAAGAGGATTCATCAGAGGATTCCCCCCAAAGGAGGCGGCATAGTTATATCATGTATCTGATATTAACAGAATTGAAAAAGTCCAGAAATATTTCACAAGAAGAGTTCTCCGCTTCTCTACTCATTGCAGAATACCTTATGCCACCAGACTTGAAACTCTAGACCTAGAAAATCTAGAACTACACCGCCTCCGGTCCAATCTAAATATAGTATATAAAATCATACATTGCAATGTCCTACCTGCAAATGAATACTTCAGCTTCAATCATAACAATACAAGAGCAAACAATAGATACAAACTCAAGGTTAACCGCACCAAACTTGATTGCAGGAAATACAACTTCAGCAACAGAGTGGTCAATGTCTGGAATACTCTACCTGACTCTGTGATTTCTTCCCCAAACCCCAAAAACTTTAACTTTAGACTGTCTACTATTCCTCATCCCCTTCCTAAGAGGCCTGTAGGGGGCGTGCATAAGCGCACCAATCGTGCCTACCGTCCCTGTCCTATTGTTTTTTTTATTTTTCTTATAAGTATCTATCTCATGTATTCAAAAATATGTTTATTCTTATACCTGTATCTTGTAAGCGATTGACAAATCAAATAAATACTAAAAAATACTAATCTTACCTTATATTTGACTGGGTAATTTTCCTAACAGATTCTGAGAGCAAACTACAGTATTTGACAAAGAACCTCAGGACACTCTTAAGTGTAGTCTAGATGGTCTGTCAATTAAGAGTATACCTAGCTGCCTCAGAGCATGCTCAAAGTCATTCTTCATCATGCTAAGTAGGAGTTTGGAGGAGATGTCCACAAAGATTAGTCCTGCGTCCTATACTCTTCACTGTTTTTGTGGAGAGAATGCTTATGGAAGGAGAGAATGCTTATGGAAGACATCATATTGGATGAAAGAGCTAATATGTGAAAAGATGAAAATAAAATTAAACATGTCTGGCTAGCTTAGAAGAATAGATTGAAAGTAACATAGTTCAGTTTAACATTCAAATGGGTCTCTTTCATTCAGATAAAGGTGTTTGTAGAGTGAGTATAAGAGACAAAATGTTGGCCCTACCATGCAATTGAAATTGTACCATTTCTATATATATTGCTTCCTCTGATCATTGTTGCTTGTTATAAGTCACATTAAATTTATTCACTGAAAATCTTCATATCCCCAATCCCACTGCAAGATTGGTTTAATGCACTGTAAACTTTGGCTGACATTTATTCCCCCCTCCCCCCCAAAAACAACACTTCAGAAAGCCCTTGTTTGATATGGGCTCAAAATTGGGTATTTTGGGAGACAAAATTGGTAATACAATTTACAATGTATCTCTGTAGAATAAGTGGACAATCAGTGTTTCTTCAGATATTATTCATCTCCAGTTTCAATTATGTCCAGCTATTTAGAAGATCATGCCATCTAGAATAGATTTAGACCATCTTCATTTAAAAGACAAAGGCCGCTCTGTTGAAGACAGCAAAGTCCACACTTTGGACAGAGAGGATCATTGGTTTGAAAGGGGTCAAAGAGGGCACCTATGTCCAAATTGAACAGCCCTCTCTCAACAGATGCGGAGGGAAATAACATAATCTATCTCCAGTCTACAACACTGTCCTTTCGGCACCTCCAGGAAAGTTCCACACCCATTTGCACTACTCAGGTGACCCTGAGGATGCAGATAAACCTCCAAGTGGCCTCAACAACTGCCTAAGAGAATGCAAATGACCAGCTATCTGCAAGGAATATAAATCCTTCCATTCCTCACCATCCAGTCAGAGCTGAAGAAGCTTCTAGGATGAGAAGCAAAATGTATCCAAAGAAAAACAAGAAAGTCCAGTTGCCTCTTAAGAAAAGCGCCTTTGGGACAAACATGACCTGGATGACTGAGAATCTCCATAGACTTGAGAAGTTAGGTTTTGCAAGTCATAATTTCTCTTGAAACAATTGATAGCTGGCAGCTGGAGCATAATTAGAGTCCCACTTGTGCTAACCTTATAAGACCCCCTTTCTGAATTGTCAGTGTAAGAGAAATGTTCTGTTAAAAGCTCTTGACCTTGTGGTATTCTTGACTCTATCATGTCACTGATCCTCACTTTTGATTCCTGGGCTGACTTTGGATTCTGTTAGAAAACTTGTTTCTGATTCTTTTCTGATACAGTCTGATTATCGACCTTGATGCCTAGACTGCTCTTGGACTTTGCTTTTGAAATCACATTTTTCCTGTTGATCAACCCTCTACTTGGAATTCTGTGAATGAAACTTAAACTGTTCCATCATTTTGTTGTGTTGACTTTTGCCCTTGGTTACTGGATCAGCTGTTAAGCACACCTTAAATAGGACATAATCTCTGCTTTATAACATGCGTTCTTTTCAAACTCCTAGCATGCAAACACATTGAGTCTCTTGGCTGTACAAGGTGGCGAATATTATTTCCATTTTGGGGAAAACTTTGTTAATGCTGCGGCTCTATGTTGGAACACGTTATACTTTCAGAGGAGAATGGGAATATATAATACCAGTATAATTTAGAGAGTGAGTCATTGAGTTATCATTTGGACATGAGAAAAGCTTACTGCAGTTTCCAAGTCACATGTGTGTCTATGGCTGTGTGACATTTAAAAGAACTAAGTGAACTCTGGATACATTATTTACTAAGTTAAACCAAGCGGAGAGTGGGGGAACAGAGAAGGAACAAATGCTTTGATTCTCTTAAGCAACCTTGACTATTAAAAATGAAGATGAACAAATGAATGGGTATGTAATAGAAGGTGACCAATGTGAAGACAGTAATCAGGACTGCGCAACTGATCATATATAGAAAAGTAAATTTTTGCTTTAGTAGTCTTCTCTGTACCTGAAATGCTAGAAAAAAAATAAATTATGCACCTATTTAAAATTATATCAGGTTAACCTGGAAATTTTCTTCCACATACAACCCATTGAGAAGATATTGAGCAACTGGAGTGGGAGAGGTTAGTACAAAACCCTCGGGGAATCACCTCTTTTTACTCTCCACCCTCCAATTGACTGTCATAGGCACCCATCCCAATGCCCAGGAAAACTAATGTATCTGCTTCAGCTTTCTTACGATACTTTGAAAAGAGGTGTTTCTCCTGTGCTGAGAACTCAAGCAGTTGCTTATTTTTCTCAGTCAAAACTGGAATTCATTCAATAGAGTAGGATTTAAAAAAAAAAAAAATCTGAAATGGTTTCTTGATAACGAATCAAGATTTTTTTTTTTTTTTGCTAATGTGTCTTTTGTGATAAATTCTTGAACTCTGAGGTTGTCATGCCCCAACATGTAACTTTTAAATACCGTCGTTGCTCACTAGCCCCATTTAGTGGCTGGAGAGACAAATATCAAGTATATTGTTTGAAGCTGACCCCAGCCCATTACCCATCAGCCCACACTTTCAAAACAAGTGAATCCTGGGAAACCAGACTCCATTTCCTTTAGCATTTGGAGAAGGCAGAAGTACAAAGAAGAATCCATCTTAATATGTCACACATGGTCATCTAAGGACAAATCCACATCCCACACACAGAGCATCACAGGTGAGATTTAAATTACTATGTTTTTTGGAGTATAAGATGCACTCCCCCCCCCCAAAAAAAAAAGTGGGTGGAAATGTCTGCACATCTTATACAGTGAATACGGACCTATTTTTTGCCTTCTAAAGTGTGCACCCCATTTTTGCCCTCCCTGGTGTCCAGAAGCACTCTGCAGGCTAAAACTGCACCCATTTTTGGCCTCTGGAGGCCTTGGTGGATCCCGTTTTTGCCTTCCCTGGCATTGGAGAGACCAAAAACAGGACCCATGGAGGCCTCTGGAGTGCTTCTGGATGCCAGCGGGGGGGGGGGATGGAACACTTAGAGGCTTTGGGAGGCCAAAAACAGGCACATTTTAGGCCTGCAGTATGCTTCTGGACACCAAAGAGGGCAAAAATGGGATGCACGGAGGTTTTGGGAGGTCAAAAACAGGTCCGTAGAGTGCTTCTGGAGGCTGGGGAGGGCAAAAGCGGGACGCACGGAGGCAAAAAACTATTTTTTTTTGTTTTCCTCCTCTAAACCAAGGTGCATCTTATAGTCTGAAAAAATATGTGTACTTGTATTTATTGATTGTTATGTTCAGCAGTAACTCAATACTGTCTATCTTGTATTTCATTATCATTGTATGTATTCGTATTTTCCCCAGTTCCACCATATCCTGTTCTTTCAATAAAGCATTCAGATCTACACACACACGGTCTGTTTTATTGGAGGACAGGTGGGTTTAGTTGCATGTTGAGCTGCACACAGACTAATGTGTAGTGAGGACAGAACAGTGAAACAGCAGCTACCCAGCAAGTGGGTTCCAGGGTAACGACTATACAGAGACCTGCTACTCTGCCAATGCCGCTACCTGTGTATGGCCATACAGCAGCCTCTACACAGTTACGACCTCCAGAAGAAACCATATCACAGAGCCGGGCATCTTCATACATGACAAGGTCTCAAGTCTCTAATTCTTTCAAACAGTAATGCACTTGCCATTGCCAGTGCAAAGGGTGAAGCAACAAAAGCACGAGCAGCTTTTGCTGAACAAGAAATGGAAAGGAAAAGAGGGAGAGCACAGTCAGAGACTCTAGAGTGGGCGGCGCTCGGGAAGCTGTGGCGAGGCTCCCCCCGGCTCTTGGGCTGCTGGAGGAGCGATAGAGTGACTGAGAGGAACAAGGCAGACACCTGAGGGAGGGAGGGAGGGAGACACCTGAGGGATGGAGCTGAGGAGGCAGGGCAGGGCGCCCTGAACTTGGTGGTTTGCTGGCAGGCGTTTTATTACCCGACTAGGTAACAACATCAGATGTTACCTAGTCAGGTAATGAAAGCGTCTGCAAGCAAACTACCAAACTGGTTCTTCCCCTCCCCCGGTCCTTGAAAAATGTTTCTGCTTGAAACCGGTCCCTGGTACAAAAAGGTTGGGACCACTGCTCTAGAGTACAGAAAAAAGCTGAAAGAATGTGGCAAGAAGCGTCCTTAGAAATGCAGAAAGCCTGTTAGAACAAGCCTAGAGCGGCTTGCCATAGATTAAAAAAGTAACAGTTGCCACAGCCAAAATCAAAGCCCTAGAGCTGTATATTCTGACAACGAAGGCAGTAAATGCAGCAATGTGCTTGAGTTGGAAGCTGAACCCCAAGATCCTCTGCATCTCAGAGTGTCTCCAGACCAAGCAGCAATACTCACCTCGATAGGAAAGACAATCTACAAGAAACAAGCAAAAGATGCTACTCACCACTACTACAGGCAGGGGTGAGCTGTTATCCGTTCGCACCAGTTCGGGTGAACTGGTTGTTAATTTTATGGCCAGTTCAGCGAACTGGCAAATCTCATCCCTGGCTGGCCCCGCCCCGCCCACCCCGCCCTGCCTCTTCCAGGAGTCCCTGCACGGCCCATTTTGGTAAGTGCAGGGCCCGTGCAGAGGCTCAGGGAATGTGAAAAATGGGCCTCCTGGAAGTTCCAGAAGGCTGGAACGGGCATATTTCTGGCCTCCAGAGGGCCTCCAGAGCCCGGGGAGGCTGTTTTCACCCTCCTGGAGGCTCAAGGAAAGCCTCCAGAGCCCGGGGAGGGTAAAAAACAGGCCTCCCAGAAGTTCCAGAAGGCCAAAAATGGGCCCATTTCCAGCCTCCAGAGGGCCTCCGGGAGGCCGTTTTTGCCCTCCCAGAGGCTTGAGAAAAGCCTCCAGAGCCCGAGGAGGGTGAAAATGGGGCCCCTGTGGCCCATTTTTACTCCCAGGCCAGGGTAGTGCAGGAGGACAACAAGGCCATGCCCACCATGGTCACGTCTGCCCAGCAACCAGGCAGAGAACCAGTTGCTAAATTTTTTGAAGCCCACCCCCAACTACAGGCTAACAATAGACCTCCCACACCCAAGGTCCTTGAATCTGCAAATTATCCTACAGGATCATCCTTCACACCAGAGCAGCATAAAAAGGACCAGCTGAAACCAGAGACTCCTAAAAGGTATGACTACACAACACCTTTTCAACACAGCAATGCACAATCAGCTAATCAAACTACAATAAGTTCCTTGCATGACGTGAGCTTGTTATACAAGGACTTAAAAAGTTTAATGATGACTCTGAAAGCTATAGAGCCTGCCAATCTTTCTTCCAAAATGCCATCAGAGGCTTAGATTTGTCATGTAGTGAGGAGATAGATTTAATAGTTAAATGGCTTGGAATTGAATCTGCTGAGCATGCAAAACAAATCAAGACAATTAATATAAACTACCCTGAAACAGGCTTTAAAACAATCTGCGATATACTTGATGAGTGCTATGGCTCAGCAGAAGCACTAGAAAATACACTTTTCAAAAGACTTGATAACTTTCCCAAAATACCTAATAGAGCCTATCAGAAACTTAGGGAACTTAGTGACTTATTAATGGAACTTCAAGTAGCAAACCTGGAAGGGGACTTGCAAGGATTTGCATTCCTTGATACATCTTGAGGTGTCAACTCCATTGTACAAAAGTTACCCTATAATTTCCAAGAGCAGTAGATCACACATAGCTCCAAATGCAAAAGAGAGTACAATGTTCCATTTCTCCCATTCTTTTTTTTTTGTGTGTGTGTGGACTTCATGTGCCAACAAGCTAAAACAAGAAATTATCCTAGCTTTTACTTCACATTGGCATGTGCTGCTCCTTCAGAACATAATCCTCACAAGCTTCCAGTAGCAGTCTGCAAAACTAATGTGACTCCTCCAGATTCCTTTTGCAGGTCTGCCAGCTCCTCACATATAAACTGAGATCAGATATCCTGGTAAGCAGTGTCCTCTACACCAAAAGCCACATCCTCTCCTAATATGCAGAGCCTTCAGAGAGAAGTCCATGGAAAACTGCAAAGCTTTCCTGAAAGCAAACAACATTTGCTACAAGTGCTGCTCATCAGTCCCTCAGTTTGTCAGCAAATGTAGGGTCAGTGTAAAATGCAAGGAATGTGGTAGCACAGTCCATAACACAAACTTTGCACCCAGGCCCGGCACCATGGACTTTACAACACACTTACAGTGGCAGTGAGCATGGTAGGGAGGAAGAACACACTGCTACAACCACAGCAGAAATCAATACAAAATGCACAGAAGTCTGCAAAAAGATTACAGGCAGCAAGTCCTACTCCAAAATCTGTTTAGTCAGAGTCTACTCAATAAGCCAAAGAGACAAAACCATTAAGCTTTATGCTATTCTACACGACCAAAGTAACAGATCTTTAGCCAGTTAAACCTTCTTTGATGCTTTTGGCATCAAAGGCCCCAGCACTCCATATTCCTTAAAAACTTGTGCAGGAATTGTGGAGATAGTGGGGAGAAGAGCATCTGGTTACCAAGTGGAGTCAGTAGATGGGAAAACATGCCTGACTTTACCAACTCTTATCAAATGCAACCAGATCCCTGACCATAGATACAGTGATTCATCACTCACATTTGAACCACATAGCACATCTGATACCAGAGCTCGATCCTCTGTCTCAGATAACCTTGCCCCTAGGGAAAGATATTTTACGAGTCCACAAAGTAAGAGCTCAGATCAACGGTCCTCACAATGCTCCCTATGCTAAAAAATAATTAGACCTAGGATGAGTCATTGTAGGAGATGTCTGTTAAGGAAGCATGCACAAACCAAACTCTGTTAGCAGCATGCTCACAAGCACATTAGAGAATAGACATCATTTTTTTTTTCAGCCAAGCCACAGTCAATTTCTCTTAAAGGAATCACTGCACATTATCCATTTGCCTTGTCCCTTCATAGGCTCCTTTAGTGACAACCCCACCTGTGATAGTGACCAAGGTCATTTAAGGTGCACAGTCTTTCAAAATATGGAAGACAATCAGGTGGCAACATCTACTGAGGACAAACTCCCTTTAGAAAAGACAGAGCAGGGATTAGTCAAAGAAGATAGTGACAAATGGGTGACCCTTCTTCCCTTCAGACCACAGATATGACACCTACCTTACAACAAAGAACGAGCCGTAGCCTGCTCCTTGCCACAGTCTCCAGAGCTGATCAATGCTATTCACACCTCAGAACCTGTGGACAATACCATAGCTTAAATGGCACAGCAGCCTACAGCCACACCACAAACAACAGAAGCTTCAAAAAGCAATTGAACCAGTCTTCTGCAATGCCTTCCACAGTATCTGTTCAACAGAATGGTGCTTGATATATATCAGATGACCTCAGCAATTCTATGGGATGTTATATTCCAGACATAGACCACTGTCAAGTTCCCAGAAGCCTCATCAGGAACTGCAGTGGCACCATGTTGTTGACAACCACATCAGCAAAAAAGCAATGGCAGCTCACCTAATCCTACCATCTCAAATAGTGGTATCAGTTGATACCAGGCAGGGAGTGTCATGCCCCAGCATATAACTTTTATATACTGTTGTTGTTCTCTAGCCCCATCTAGTGGCCATAGGAACAAATATGCCCCAACATACGATCTTTATATACTGTTGTTGATCTCAAGCCCCATCTAGTGGCCGGAGAGATAAATACCAAGTCTATTGTTTGAAGCTGACTCCACCCCATTACCCATCAGCCGCACTCTCAAAACAAGTGCATATGCATGCTGGGAACCAGACTTTGTTTTTTTTAGCATTTAAAGAAGGCAGAAGCACAAAGAAGAATCCATCTTATTCTATGGCATATAGTCATCCAAGGATAAACCCACATTGCACACACAAAGCATTGCTGGTGAGATTTAAATTACTTGTATTTATTAATTGTTATGTTCAGCAGTAACTCAATACTGCCTATCTTGTATTTGGTTCTCATTGTATGGATTTCTATTTTCCCCAGTTTCATCATATCCTGTTCTTTCAATAAACCATTCAGATCTGCCCACATCTATTTTATTGGAGGATAGGTGGGTTTAGCTGCATGTCGACCTACACACAGACTAACATGTAGTGAGGACAAAACAAAGGTGCTTACTAACATAATATGAAACTCAGAGGTATTCTGCTCATTTATTAAGTAATATATTCACTATACAGTGAAGATGAGAAATAGAAGAGGTTCTCTAGTTGGAAGCCCTTGAATTATTAGAAACTTGATTGAGTAGAATATTCATATGACATATCTAAATACAATATTTTATTTATTTAAGCAAGGATGGGCAACTTACGTAAGAAGGCCTCTGTGGTGGTTGCCATAGATCCTTGGAGGGTCCTTGGTGCTCTCTGAGCTTGGTTGTTTTCTTGCAGATGTTTCATTACCCAAACTAGGTAACACCATCAGTGCTAGTGAGCGAACACTGATGATGTTACCTAGTTTGGGTAATGAAACATCTGCAAGAAAACCAAGAAACTCAGAGAGCACTAAGGTCCACTCAGTTCAACCCTGACCTCCTTTATTGGTATAGATCCTTTTCATTCTGTTCCAAGCAGTCTCCCAATTGACTGATTTGCACTTAATATTTTCAAGTATTCAAATTAAATTCTTTGCTCGGGAGATGATGAATCTTGGAGATCTTCTTTTCATCAACCAGAGCTAAGGACATAACATGGAAACCATTTCATTTGCTAATGAGTTGGAATATGACCATTCTATTTGATTCCTAATAGTTTTATATTCCAAGCAGTGCCTATAGTGTTTGTTGTTTGCTCTTTCAATTATGCTTATAATTGAAAAAAAATATTTGTGTCTGGATATTTTAAAAGGAACATTATGTTAACTATAAATTTTAACATTTATCTTTATTTATATAATTGAATTCAGCACCTGGAGGGGTTCATATATAGAGGTGGTATTCAGCAGGTTCTGACCAGTTCTGAGGATCGGTAGTGAAAATTTTGAGCAGTTCAGAGAACCAGCAAATACCATCTCTAACTGGACATTTTACAGTGTCCTTCCCCTGCCATGCCCACCAAGCCACGCCCATAGAACCGGTAGTAAAAAAATTGGAATCCCACCACTGTTCACATATATACTTTAGTTAATGTCTTCTTCTTTTTCTTCCTGTTTTTACTTTCTTTTTATTCCTCTCCCTCTTCTCCTAATTTCCATATAAATATATACAATAATTCTGTTACTTTTTTCACCATAATCCATAGTTGCAAAATAAAACCCAAGCAACAATACAGATTAATTTTATAAATTCCATTCCCCAATAACTTTGTTGGCACAATTCAAATCCTGGTGTCAAAAGTATTTCATAACCAAGGATATATTGTGGCCATGGACTTCAACTGAGAAGAGATTATTTTCTAGCTTTCTTCAGCAACAAAATGTAGCAGGGCCACCAATGGAAGATACACATTAGCAAGATGTAACACTACTTCTCTTATTTACACAAATGTTGACATCACACACACCAGGAATTGCTTCAACATCTGTCATACTGCTGATTTGGGGATAGCACAATTGAGAAAGTCCAGAAATATTTCACAAGAAGAGTTCTCCACTCCTCTACTCGTTGTAGAATACCTTATGCCACCAGACTTGAAATTCTAGAACTAGAAAACCTTGAATTACGCCGTCTTCGGTCTGACTTAAGCATGGTATATAAAATCATATATTGCAATGTCCTACCTGTCAATGAATACTTCAGCTTCAACCATAACAACACAAGAGCACACAATAGATACAAACTCAAAGTAAACCACACCAAACTTGATTGCAGGAAATACGACTTCAGCAATAGAGTGGTCAATGTCTGGAATACTCTACCCGACTCTGTAGTTTCTTCCCCAAACCCCAAAAACTTTAACCTTAGACTGTCTACTATTGACCTCACCCCTTTCCTAAGAGGCCTGTAGGGGGCGTGCATAAGCGCACCAACGTGCCTACCGTCCCTGTCCTATTGTTTCTCTTATTCTTTTATTTTTCTTATATGTACCCATTTCATGTATTCACAACTATGTATACATTTATACTTATTATCTTGTAAACAATTGGCAAATCAAATAAATAAATAAATAAATAAATAAATAAATAAATAAATAAATAAATAATGCTGACACAGTATCTTGATCAGAGCCTAGTACTGTCCATACTAATATTAACCAAGAACCAACAAATCTAGTAAATAATTAAATCTGCCTTGGTTTTACTAGATATCATGAAGCTTTGAAGTTTGTTCAAAAACAAAACAGCACACGTATTGAAAGATGCCAATATTGTAATACCAAATATAAACACCAGCTCACTGAAAAGAAACAAATCAAGTCATGTGGTCACTCAGTCTGACCACAAACAAAGGCTGAGTGCATTGGAATATGTTCAAGAAATAACCTCTGTCTGCAAGCAAGAATTGGGGAACCACAAAATAAACGAAGTAATAGAACATGAAAAATCTAAAGTGCTCTGGAATTTTAGAATTCAAACAGACAAACCCACATAACATCCCAGACTTGTTGATAGGGAAAAAGAATCTGGATAGTTGACACTGCAGTATTTGGGGGCAGCAAAATAGAAGAGAAAGCACTGGAGAAAATCACCAAGTAAAAAGACTTGCAATAGAAGTAATTGTTAGTAATGGGAATAAAAAGCAAAGGCCCAAAGTACCAAAAGTAATAATAGGTGCCAGTATAATATGTGATCCCAAAAATGTGTTCCCAAAAATGTAGATCATCAGCTGAACAACAATTTGCATTGACAAAATCATCATCAGGCAAAATGCAATTGAAACAACGTGCATCTTATGATGATATCTTTAACACCATCAAACAACAACATCTATCTATTTCAAGTCCTTGGGAGGGACTCAATAGGTGAGTATAAATGACAAATCCAGTGTAAACTTCTATTTGAACCAATCATAATACAAGATAAGATAATTTAGGATGGGGTTTTATTCACTTGGAAAGTTTCATTGTTACTAAGGATAGGGGAAGATTAGACCGAAAGTTTGCTTTAAAAATCTAAGTACACAGAAGTGTACTTACATTCTAATCCGAGTAATTATTCTCTGCCTACACACATTCTTCCTGCAGTTTCATTTGAAAATGTTCCTTATTTTTTCTTCCTGCTGCTGCTAAGCACTGAGCATTCTAAATGCCGAGTTTTGCATCTGTGGGCGGATGAAATGACACCAATGCCAGCAACAAGAATTTTGTCCTCAGTTTTAAGGGCACAATATCTATTAGTTTAGAACGGTACTCTTCCCTTAAACTATAGGACGCTATTTTGATAAGCTAGAATAAAAAAGCCATTTAAAATATGTATTTTTAAAAACATAGTAAATATGTGAGTATATATTCCAGTAAAGTCAGTTTTTATATATGTTTAGATCAGAATTGTAATAGTTTATTAATCAGGAACTTTAAAATTGAAGTACATGTGATATTAACCAGGAGTTCAGCTCCATTTGAAATGGACTTCAGTTTTTACTTGTAATAGGATAGTGATTTCTTCTTTTTTCAGTATTGTTTATTTCTTCTTTAAAAATATTTTAGTAACTTTGCAATCTAACCTATATCAATCTAACCTATATCAAGCCCTGCAGAAACAAGAACCACTTGGATTTGTTTTAGTAGGGCAATAATCAGAATCTCCATCTCAATTTATACCTAAAATAATTTAGGTGCAGTTGCTCCACGTCTCTTTTGCAAAAGTCCTTTTCCTTCTACATTTTCCCAAGCTTTATCAACCTATTTGGTATATTATAAGTTTAATAAATAATGCACCTCTAGCATGATGAAATTGTTTTGTTTTTTTTTTGGTCTCCTGCACTGGATACTGGTACCAATCCACCTAGATCTCCTCTGGGTATTTTGGTGCCAAATTGAGATCTAAACTTCTTGAGCAAACCTCTAATTCAATGCTTGGATTACAGAACAAGTTCTGCTGATAAATTGTGCCTGCAATTACTTTTTCATAACCACTTTCTATGTTAAGAGCTGACAACAGAATTAGTTGTTTTTTTTAAATATTACCCTGGTCAAACTCCACCTCAAATACTCTGTTCTATTCTGAGCATTAATACTTTGAGAATAAGTTAAAAGAAATAAATGAAGGTGATTAAGGAATCAGAAATCATGTCTTTGAGGAGAGATTGGAGGAATTGGAAAGGATAAGTTCTCAGAAGAGAAAACTCAGGGACAATCTGATGGCATAATGGCAGAAAATGACTTAAATCACTTTAATCACAGACATGATGTATATTGCTAGCCTTGTAAAAAGTGTTTCATGCTGGCATACTAAAAATTGGGAAACTCTTAGAGCGAATACAGATGTATCCTTTTTCCATTTCTTATATCATTTGATGTAGTCTCCAACATATTATTCAAAGACTGTGCAACCTTCAGTCCAACAAATGTTCTGGATTACTGATTTCACAGGTGGGTCTGCTGGCCACAGGTAGTTATGTATTTCAACATGTCAATAGCATGAATGCATTCTGCTTATTTGGTTGTAGCATTAGCTGGTTTCAGGAATGTGATGATTAGAATTAGAAAATTATTCATGACCCTCCTACTGTAGGGAAAATGTTGAAGTAACTTTTGTTGAAATCCTCTCATTTTGTACATAGCAGAGTGAAACCAAACCTATTAGGAGTGTGTATATAAATAAGAATAAATCGAGAACAAGATAGTTACATCTTTCTGCTTCTCTGAAATTCCTGCCCCATAGAATGTGGATAAAAAAATAAAACAGCAAATATCCTAATTTTTCTTAAGGAAATAAGCCAAAAGGAAGAATTGAAAAACACCCATCTCTCCATCAGGAGAAAGCCGAATAGAAACAATGAGAGCAACAGAGAAGGAATTATCAATTCTTAAAATTTCTAGTGGTTGGAAATATACAAGCACAAGATTGATGCTTCTGGAAGTGAATCTTCCAGTTCCCACCCCCCTCCAACTTCCATATTATTGAAACAGAATTGGGCTGCAGGGAAAGACCATTTATTCTTTTCTTTATTTATTTTTTGAATAATACAATCCTAAAAGAGCTAATGTAAATCAGCATGGTTTTTTTTCATTTAAGAAACTATTGGGATTGTTTTGCTCTAAGGTAAAGATCTATTAAATCTTGGTTATGTATTCATGTTAGTAATGTTTCCCTCTGCTATATGTTCCCTTTGTTTACTTCACTTCCCTCCTTATGTGTTCTTAAACAAAAAACTATCTAAAAATTTAAGCACCTGCTAATATCAATGAAAAACTGGGAACAGAAAAAATAGAAAGCAGTATAGATATCAATAGATGTAATGTGTTAGCTTTTCATGTTAAATCGGAAGCATTTGTATAACTTTCTTCTAACACAGGGTATCAAACCTGCATTGTCACGGTGGTGTCATGTGACATAGTGGGACTTCTTCCCCCTTCACTAAACTGGGCATGGGCATGGCGTGACGCATCTGGCCCGTGGGCCAGGAGTTTGACAACCAACAACTTTTTAACCAATTGCTATCATGTTTCAAAGAAGCCAAAAACAATGTGTGCTTCAAAAGACATGATAAATCACAGATAGACCCTCTCCTCCATGCCCCATTTTTGCTCCAGAAGGCCTCCCTACACTTACCTGGGAGCCAGACGGGCCTTGTGGGGACTCTTGGGAGGGGCATAGTGGGGTTGAGCGGAGCAGGGCAGGGCCAGCCAGGAGTGGGATTTGTGGGCTCGCCAAGTCCCACAATGTCTTAGCTAGGGGCTCACATCAGCCCCTGCGAGCCCCAGCAACCCACCTCTGCATATCATTCTTAAACTACTTCTGATGGTTTAGAGATCATGTGGTGAGAGTGTTAAAGTACACTTTGAAGTATTTATAATATTTTGTTCTCATTGGTACTTAAACTTGTACCATCTGAGTGGCATAAAAAATATGGAACCCCAGAAGCTTCACCACATAAACAACTTGCTAAGAGAGTATGGTAAACAAACCAGGGAGAGTCTATCTGTGATTTATCATGTCTTTTGAAGCACAGACTGATTTTGCCCATGCCCGGTTTAGCGAAGGGGAAAAAAGTCCCAATACATCACATGAGGCCACCATGATGTTGCAGGTTTGACATCCTGTGTTAGAAGAAAGTTATGCAAATGCTTCTGATTTAACATGAAACGCTAACACATTACATTTATTGATGTCACTGCCTGCTTTCTATTTTTTCTGTTCCCAGTTTTTCATTGATATTAGCAGGCGCTTAAAGTTTCAGATAGTTTTATGCTTTGTTCTGCACCCGCCTTTCCATTTTTGCTCCCAGAAAGCTCCAGGGAGGGTTTCTAGGCCAAAAACAGGGCACGGGTGGGTCCAATGCCACCCCCCCCATATCCCATTTTTGCTTCCAGGAAGCTCCAGGAAGGCTTTCTAGGCCGAAAAAGCAGCTCCCCCCGTGCCCCATTTTTGCTCCCAGGAGGCTCCAGGGAAGCTTTCTAGGCCAAAAACGGGGCACGGGAGGTCCAATGCCACCCCCTGTGCCCTGTTTTTGCTCCAAGAAGGCTTCCCTGCAGCCTCCTGAGAGCACCCCACCATCCAGTATGCCTGGATTCAGCGTTTAGCCAAAAGAACATTTGGAGCAGCTAATACAGTATTGATTACCGTGGGAATGTTCTAGGGCAGGGGTCCCCAACCACCAGTCCGTGGACCGGTACCGGTCCGTGGAACAAGTCCTACCGGGCCGCTGGTTTGCTGGGCGCCGCCATCTTGTTTTGATGAAAAAGTGCTTCCGGTGAGCTTTTCCGGGTAGAAAGCTCACCGGAAGCACTTTTTCATCAAAACAAGATGGCGGCCAGCTTGTGAGCTTTTCCGGTAGAAAGCCATTTCTACCCAGAAAAGCTCATCGGAAGATGCTAGCGCCGCCATCTTGTTTTGATGAAAAAGTGCTTCCGGTGAGCTCACCGGAAGCACTTTTTCATCAAAACAAGATGGCGGCGCCCAGCTGATGTCGGTACCGGGCCGCGGCATAAAAAAGGTTGGGGATCCCGGGCCGCGGCATAAAAAAGGTTGGGGATCACTGTTCTAGGGAAACAAAATTATAAATTCTCCTCAAACTGTTGGCACAAATCTTCTTTCTTTATTCCATATACTCCTCTTCAAAACTTGTAAGTTGCTCTGCTTTTTCATGCCAGGCTTAGTGTGGTAGGTTCAGAGTGCATTTTGTAGAGAACAGTTTACCTTTAGGTCTCATTCATTTGCTCAATTTCAGAGCATACATTACACAATTTCTAAAGTATAATTCATACTATTCAGCAGTTTGCCTAGCTGCTGCTTTATGTTTACATAATTACTTCTATTGCTGTCACAACCTTTATGGAATCCAATGGCCTTTTAAATTTGACAAGCAAAAAACACAGTAAATATTTCTCACAAATATTTTTCCTCTTCCACTCCTTCCTCTCTGTGACAGCCCCTCAAATATTGGACCATTGGTCTCATGTCTCCCCTGGTCCTTCTCTTCACTAGACTAGCTATATCCAGTTCCTGTAACCGTTCTTCATATGTTTTAGTCTCCAGTCTCCTAATCATCCTAGTTGCTCTTCTCTGCACTTTTTCTAGAGTCTCAACATCTTTTTATAGTGGCTTCCAGTTTTGAACTTCCCTGAAGACAAACCTCTGACCGTGACTGTGCACGGCTTTGGTCCATGCTTCAGTGTCAGAGAGCCCCGATCAATCAGATTTGGGGCAGAAGCCACCTCGTAGGGGCGACAGAGGAAGGGGAGACCGTCAGCCAGGTAGAGGGGAGTCGCAAATCCCCTCCCTGGCTTGGCAATTGCTCCCTCCCAAAAACACCTGAAACAGTGGTCTAAAATGGCCACCCTGAAGGGGAAGATTAAGCTGAAATAAGATTGCCCAGGAGAGAGAAAGAAGCAAACAGCAGGAGGAATGGGACAATATAATTAAATGGAAGGTACCCCCAGGATTAACATTTCAAATAATTTTTAAGAAAGGATTTAAAGCAGCGAAGAGAAAGAGAGAAAAAAAGGTGTGAATTGCTTTTGACAGCGGCAGGGCTTTGAACCGAGAAAGATAGAAGCTGGAAGAAGGAATCATCTAATCAATTTGGATAAGTATATTCTGATTCTATATAGGCACTGAACTATAGATTGTTAAAGAGAAAATTTAATACCAATTGGATTTGATCTTTTTGTTTGGAAGACTGTGGTTTAAAAAGCTCCGAATAATTGAAAAGAAAAAAGAAAAGAGGGGGTGAAGACCTGTTATAACAAAGAATGCCATCTAATTTAAATCTAACTTGTTCTTCTTTTAAAAGACTCTGTTTCTTAAAAACTGTAAGGAAAATTGATACAATAAAACAAGAACTTTGAAAAATTGAAAAATTGAAACAAAGAAAGAAACAGAAGATTCTGCCCTTGGATTAATTGTTGATTCTGGCATGGATTTGGCATTGGATTTGCTGAGTATTAAAACTTGAGAGGAAGAAAATAAAAGCTGACTGTTGGAAATTAACTTCAAAGACACTATTTGGATTAAATTGCTAACTAGAAAGTTGTAAAATCTCTTCTGGAATTAAAAAATGGAACTTAGAAGCATGAAAGAAATATTACAAGAGTGAGGTGAATCATTGGGCTTTGCTTTAAAATTTATGGGAAATGCGATTGCAGAATATGAACAACAAAGACAAAAGACAGAAGAGGAGGTAGAGCAAATCATAGAAGGGGCCATCTTTAATTATCATCAAGAACAAAGAACTCTGGAAAGAAAGAGGAAAAGAGTTGGAAATAAATATAGGAGATTTAAGAAATTAAATAAAGAGGAGATTATCCGGAAAATTAAAAAGGGAAAAAGAATCAGCAGAAATTTGAAGGGTGGAAGGAAGCAAAACATAGAGAGGGGGATAAAAACTGGAGTGAAAGAATAAAGAGGAAAATACAGGGGGAAAGAAGGGATAAGAAATGGGATTTGGGAGCAAAGAAACATGGGAATTATAAAAAAAATTGGGAAAATGTTTAATTAGACATAGAGATAATCGTTGATTAATATTTAAAAAGGGGATTCTGCAAGGTGCTGGGGGGTAACATAAATAAATTTATAGTTATGAAATAGGGACATATACATTGTTAAGATGGAAAACAGAACTGTTATTTCTTGATAATGGAATCTAATGCTCTTTTCCTTTATGTATAGAGATAATTGTAACAAATAATGGAATATGTTTATTAAATATATTTAAATATTTCTAGGACTGGAATACAGGCTTTTTTGTCTAAATATGAATGGAATAATTAATGGAATACGTGTATTAAATATATTGAAATAAATGAAATGATATCGGAGGAGAGCTGAAATGGAATTAACATCAGGGTTTAGGATTAAATGAGTCGATTAATATGTCCTTTTTTGAAATTGTAAATAAATCTTATGAAATTAAAAAGGGGAAAAACCATGCAGAATCTGATTTATATATGTTATGTAGTTTTAAAGGGATTATTAATTTTAATGTTTTAGGTAATAAAATGTTAAACTTTTAATGGGATTTAAAAGGGGAGATAATTAATGAATATGTAACAGAGGTGGCATACTTAAACTGATATTTTAAGGGGGAAACCAATTTATAGAAGGAGTGTTTTTAATCAGAATTTAAGATGAAATATACAAATGTGACAGTTAAAAGTACTAAAGTATAATAATTATGAAACATAGACAATGTATAAAAGCATTGTTAAGATAAGAAATTGGATACAAAAATTGAATATGTAACTATGGTCATATTTGTATGTATATGTGAAACCTGTAATCATGCTGTTCACTAAAAAGAGATGTTAAAATGTGAAAACTGAATAAAACTTGTTTTTTAAAAAACCATCTTTTTATAGTGTGGTGACCAAAACTTTATGCAGTACTCTAGGTGTGGTCTTACAAAGGCTTTAGTTTATAGAGTGGAATTAGTACCTCGCTTAATCTTGATTGTATCCCTCTGTTATTGCAACTTGCATTGGCTTTTTTGGCTGCCTCTGCACACTGCTGGCTCATATTTAGCTGGTTGTCCACTAAAACTCCAAGATCCCTCTCACAGTCACTGCTAAGCCTGATTTCACCCAGTCTATATGTGTACTTTCGGTTTTTTTTTGCCTAAGTGTAATTAGGGCAAAGAAGCGATGTCAAGTTGGCCACATCCACCCAGTCACATGACCACCTGGCCACATCCACCTGATCACATGACCAACCAGTCACATGACCACCTAGCCATGCCACCCAGCCACACCCACCCAGCCACGCCCAGCCAGCCAGTCATTAGGGCAGAGAGCCCCTTGCTAAAAATGTTGAAGCCTACCCCTGATGATGTGTAACCCATACTTCAAAGCTGCTGAGCATCAGGAAGTCTTGTCCCAAACTTTTGCAGTAAAAAGGGGGAAATCACAATGTCTCCAAAACAACCATCCTAGTTGCATCTGGGCTTCAGCTGTTCTGCTGAGATGAAGTAAATCACTCAGTATTCCAATACTGCTGATGCTATGGGATGACCATATTCTGGAAATGTTTTCAACTGGTGCAGATCCTTCACATGGATTTGTGATGAAACAAATGAGTGCAGAATTATAAAGGCCAAAGATAATATCTTATGGGTATCATCTGTCTTTATTACTCCCTGCCTCTTTGGATCATTGCATTATCCTTGTAATACTATCCCAGGAATATGACAATGCATATGCATTTTTTTGAAAGAAAACATGAAAGAAACCATCACTTTAAGAAAAATAATTCACTCATGACAATTTTAAAAAGTATTTCTAAAAGAAAAATAAAGATGTTTGTAAAAGTATTCTACAGTGATTTTTTCCCTTCCATAAAGTCCTATTATATATCAAGTTTTGTCAGATCCGTGTATCTGTCATTTCTTCAGTGGAAGAAGAAAAGGGGGGAGGGGGGGAGACTGATAAAAAAATCCTTTCTTGATGTAACCTGAATATATTTAATCTTATATCGAATTTGTATAACCCACACATGATACAATGGAGGGAGAAAACCCAGATGGCCGGAACCTATCATCTCTGAGAGGCACAGCCAGGAGATGAGAAGATCATAAAAATTCCACAGTGAGATGTGTCTTGGAAATCTCTGGAAAAGTTCATTCTAAAAAGGGGGTGGGGAAAAATTAGGTATGCCCTGGAAAACTGTGAAAAAGATTGTTTCTACAGAAGGGGTGGGGGGAATTAACATACTGGCTTTTGTTTCATTAAATACACATCAAGATAAGGGGAGGGGGTTCTAAACTCCCTTATCTATCCCTGTATGCCTGAGGGACCTCAGATGCTGCTTTGAACTCCTACATGAATTGTCTCATCTCAATAAAGGATTCCTTTTGATACATTTGGTTTTCAGAAGTTCATTCTTGTTAATTGAATGGGAAAAACTTCTGTAGCCTGACAAGTTTCATGAATCAACACTGTTGAAAATGAAGAAATATAAATTGGATAAGGTTACGTTAGGCTAGTTGTGTTGACTAACACACAGCAGGATCAAGTTCAGGTTGCATTGCCGATCCTTATTATACCACCTTTATTTGTCCTTGCAGTGTTACTCTGACCTTTACATATGATTGTGTTATTGGAATTAGGTTGGAGAAAGGTTCTTGAAATATTTCAACAGGAGCAACTGAGTGGCATTTGCCTGAAGATGACTGAAATGTTTCCCACTCAATAAGAATGTAAGCCAGACATCATGTGATATTTACTTCTCGGGCAGGAGAGCCCATTTATAGCACATAACTAACCCATACCTCAATTATGTGTTAGTAATGTATCCTATATCCTGATGTCTATTAAATCATTTTGTTGTCCTTCTAAGAACTGGGAGAAAGGTAATGACCAGCTTTTGAAATATTGTTAAAGTCTTTCTCTATGTTATCTTCCAGGTATCAGCTGTCTAGCTGGTAAATCCAGAAAAAGAAACTCCTGGAACATTATTTTATCAAGAGTATAAACTTTACTGAATAAAACTACATTGGCACAGAAGAAGCAAAAGCAGCTCCGAGTTTCCCATGCAAACATATGCATAATTCATTTCCCCTTTCCCCACAGACCATCCATAGTCCATTACATTCACCAATTACTTTTGTTCATTTTGCTTTGGGAACCAGACGATCACGCTGTGGCATCTACTCTGCGTGTCCTTGAGGGGGGGACACAATGCCTTGTGAGAACCAATGATGCCTGGAGGCCATTCCCCCAATCCTTGCATTCCAGTCCACCATCACCCATTCTTTGTCACACTGCGAGCAAAGTGGAATATAGGTGAAAGTTCAAGTCAGTCCTGACACACGGTAACACAATATCAACTTGCAATAAATGTCCTTTGGTAAATCTTGCCCTAGAGTAGGTGGTTGGGAGCTAAATTGAGGGAGAGGGAGCTAAACTGGAATCATGTCAGTGAGTAAGAATAAAGTTTTGTGGGACTGTCTGGGTAATGCAGAAAGCAAGAAGAGCTTATTTCTTCAAGTATCAGCAAACAGATAGTCCTTGATTTATGATCATTCATTTAACAACCATTCAAAGGTAAGTCTGAGCGGAAAAAGTGACTTACAACTAGTTTTTTTTTACACTTATGACCATTGTAGCATCCCTTTGGTCATATCAGGCCTCCATCCTTCATCAGGAAAGTGCAGCTCTTAATCTGGGCTTCTGTTTGATGGCATGTACTCCCTCTCCTTGAAAAAGCTCTGAATCAGATAATAACTTTAACAGCTACTCTTTGTTGTCTTTGTATGAATGTTTTAATACTGACAAAGAGGTGTTTCCAAATGCTTTTGTGTCATTCTGAGCCATATCTTTTACGGTAAAAGATTTAAACAGCTCTAAAAATCAACACTCTTTAACATGAACATTTTCATTCTTTGTGTAACTATTAATTGGCTGCATTTCTGATCAGTCATTATGCACAAATTGATTTCAGGCTGCTCTGTTTCCAAAATCTACAGAAAACGCTTGCAATTATAAATCTTCTGCCTTTCTTTCTGGTCCCTGCTATTTCTAAGCAACAGAGGTATGTAACCCAAATGTCAAAAGGGGAACATTTCTTTCTGCCATTGATGCAGCAAAACTGCCCTACATTTTTAAGAACAAAAAATGTATAAAGCAATAATAGAAAAAAAAATCCCAGAGGAAGGGCTACAGTATGAAAGGCAAAATACAAAAACATTGAAGTAGATATGCTGAATCCCAGAGCCAGAACTAAGCAGCCCGTTAGTTGGTCCATGTGAGTTGAAAGCCTGGCAAGTCAAAAATTTGACCTACTTTGCTTTGTCTTTCTCCAGGCCAACCCAATTCCTAACTATAGTTTGCCATAATGGAGAGCCTTTCCTAACCCTGCCCTGGTGAGAAGATTATCACATCTTGCATATTCTGGTAACCATTGCCAGCAGGTGAGGATTACTCTGTGTTTTTTTTTTTCAATTTAACTGTGCTGGGCCTTATTTTGTATTTTCTCTTAATAAAATAGAACTGAAAAGCTCTTGAAGATTCTCTAGACTATGTACAAAAAAGGCATATCAAAATATTTACAAGATCTGTAAAAATGGCAACAAGATTACATACATTCCTATCACTTCAATTTTCATTTCAATTTCTGCTTGTGTGTATTGCCTTATTTCCTATTTGCTTCATAATATTTATATAAATATATATATATATACAGTATATAAATCGAGCAAACTGTATACTGCAAAATCTAAATTCTCTAAATCATTAGTTTTCAACTTTTAACATTTTAAGATCCACCAGTTACTCTGTAAAGAAACCTACAATAACAGATCATTCATGCCTTTGATGATTACATAACTGGGATGTTCCAAAAATAACCTACATCAGGGGTCTCAAACTCAAGGCCCTTGGGCTGGATGCAGCCCATGGGGTGCTTAAATCTGGCCCACTGGGCTGGCCTAGAAATATCAAGGGACTGACCTGTGGTGACTCTGGTGGCTAAAACGAGCCATGTGCAGGGCCCCTGCACCTTCTTTTCATCCTCCATGACCTCCTGCAGCACTCTGCTGGCTGAAAATGGGCCAGAAAATGGGCTGAAAATGGGCTCAAACTGGGTTTAAAATGGACCAGAAAACAGGCCAAAATGGACCCAAAACAGGCTGAAAATGGGCTGAAAAATGGCCCAAAACAGGCTGAAAGGTGAGCCAAAATGGACTGGAAATGGGCCAAAAATGGGCTGAAAAATGGCCAAAAATGGGCCAGTTTTTGGCCGGCAGGGTGCTGCAGGAGGCATCCATCCTGCCCCACCACCCCTCCTACTACTGGCCTGCAGAGGAGAACTACAATACTGATTTGGCCTTCGAAGAAATCCAGTTTTGACACCCCTGACCTATAGAGAGACCATAGCAGACAGCCTAACTCTTACTGTATTCAAATAAAAGTTATTAGGAAATTGATGCATGTTTATTGAGATAAGGAATCTATTTAAGCAATGTTTACACATTGAACAATTGCCTTCTATTTTTAAAATATAAGGTGCCAGTCTACATAAAAATAGAATTCCAAAAATTATTTACATGTCATTTATTTTAAAAACCAAAATCCTGAGAGTAAGTTTTCTTACTTCTATTCCACACATACAGTAGTATGTTACAAGCTAACAGTGAGAGAGTGATAATTCACTAACCTTTTATTCAGGAGCACATATTTATTGATTTACTTTTGAATGCTGATTATGTTGTATACAGTATCGTATAAAATTTTCCATGTCAGTTACTGGATTGCAGACTTTCTAATTTTTGGGGAAACCTAGTTTTACAATAGACTGACCTCATGGTATATTACGTCCTCATGTCTAACAGGACATCAGAAAAACTGTGCTACTCCAGATAATGAACCCTTTGTTGGTAAGTGGAATTCAATATAATGCAAACACAAGCAATAGAAAATAATCCAACCAGTATAAGAGCTGAATTTAACAAACTCAGAGAGAGCCTAGGAAAGATTCCATGGACAAAAAATCCTAAAGGGGAAAACAACTCAAGAAGCATGAGAAACTCTGAAAAATGCTTTCATAAAAGCCCAATCCAGCACAATACCACTGAAAAAGAAAAACAAGACATTCAAGAAGAAACTGGCATGGCTGCACAAAGATCTCTCTGACAGACTGAAAGACAAAAAGGACAAGTACAAAAAATGGAAAGAGGGATGCATAACTAAGGCTGATTATCAGCAGATATCCAGAACATGCAAAGATGAAGTCAGGAAAGCAAAGGCTCAAAATGAACGAAGACTTGCAACAAAAGTCAAAGATTAAAAAAAAGTTTCTTTCAACATATTAATAACAAAAAAAAGTCAAGGAAACAGTAGATTCACTAAAGAGAGAAGATAGCAAGGAAGTAACAGGCAGTAAGGAGAAAGTAGAGGTGTTTAACTCATTTTTTGCATCAATATTCACACAAAAAGAAATTATAGCCCAATGTACCAAAAATATTATTATAAAAAACAAACTAGAAATAAAAACTAAAGTAAGCAAGAAAATGGTAAGAGAACACGTATCTGACTTTGATGGAAATAAATCACTGGGACCTCACAGATTACATCCCAGAGCTCTGAAGGAGCTGGCAGATGTTATCTCAGAATCATTGTACCATATCTCTCAAAAATCTTAGAGCACCAGGGAAGTAGTTGAGGATTGGAAAGGGCTGATATGGTTCCCATCTTCAAGAAAGTCAGGGGGAAACAGACCCAGGAAACTACAGACCAATCAGTCTAACATAAATACCTGGGAAGATCCTGGAAAAGATAATCAAGAAACAGATCTACAAACAACTAGAAGCAAATAAAGTTATAACTAGTAGCCAGCACAGTTTTGTTAAAAACTGATCATGCCAAACCAATCTTATTTCATTCTTTGATAAAGTGACTAAATTAGTAGACCAGTGAAATTCTGTGGACATAGTATACTTAGATTTCAGTAAGGTATTTGATGAAGTAGACCACAACTTACTTGGTTAATTAGAAAAAAGTCAAATAGACAACATAACCACCAAATGGATTTGTTGTTGGCTGACAAACAATACTCAACGAGTAGTCCTTAAAGATATTACATCCACATGGAGAGAAGTAAGTAATGGGGTGCCACAAGGATCTGTCTTAGGCCCAGTACTCTTCAGTGTCTTCTTAAATGACTTAGATCAGGGGTCACCAACCTTTTGGACCTCAGGGACCACCAAACTCATAATTTTAAATCCCACGGACCAGAGATCCTGGGAAAATAAAAATAAAAAGTCTGCAGGCAAATTCCCCATCCCGTTTTCCTACCAATTGATCATTCTTTATTTGGGATCGCAGGATACCATCTCCAGCTCCATTCGGGTGGGGGGGGGAGAAAGTGACTTTTGGCTTCATGCAAAAAAATCAGCAGAAGTTTTTCTTTCTCTTCGTCAAACTCCGCCAGAAATGAGTCTTTGTGAGACTTGTCACGCCGGTGCAGCCTCTTGGAGCAGGATGCCTTGCAGGGTCCCAAAGACTCATTTCTGGCAGAGTTTGGGGGAGAGAAAGAAAGACTTTTGCTGCTTTCCTTGTAGCCAAAAGCAGAAGAAGAAAGAAGTGGAAAGAAGCAGCCCATTGGCCAGGCACGTGGGGGCAATTTCCCCCTTATGCCCTTTCGCCCCTCCCCCCACTACCTCGTGTTGTTCACAATGCAAGTGACTCAAGCCTTGTGTTCCCACGGGCCATGTGGGCAGCGCAGTCTTGTGTTCCCGCCCAGCCAGGATTAATTGCTTTGGGGAATGCTTTCAGGGTGACATTTCTCTGTGGACCACCAAAATTTTCTCATGGACCACCAGTGGCCCTGGCCCCCTGGTTGGTGACCACTGACTTAGATGAGGGAATAGAAGGGGAACTCATCAAGTTTGCAGATGACATAAACTGGCAGGAATAGCCAACGCTCAGGATCCAAAAATAGAATAAAATAGAATGGAATTCTTTATTGGCCAAGTAAGATTGGATTCACAAGGAATTTGTCTTTGGTGCATATGGTCTCAGTGTACATAAAAAGAAATATATGTATGTATGTATGTATATATATATATATATATATATATATATATATATATATATATATATATATATATATATTTGTTTTCTTAAGTTTTCGCGGGTACTTACATGTATGGTGAATTATTCAGCTTTGTTCTGGTATTTTCCCATGTCATTATTGTTGTGCTTTTAAAGTTGTAGCAAAGTTTCGGCAGAATGATGATGATGGCAGATACCCGAACAAAGCTGAATATATATATATATATATATATATATATATATATATATATATATATATATATATATGTGTGTGTGTGTGTGTGTGTGTGTGTGTGTGTGTGTGTGTGTGTTTTCTTAAGTTTTCGCGGGTACTTACATGTGGCCGGGCATGATGCACAGGGGATTTCATATATGCCTTGGTTTTCCAGGTCCATTTTATCTTTGGGGTTTCTAAGGATGGCTGCTATTTTCTGTCTGTTTTGAAGGCAGTCTTGATGTGATGCCTGTGTAGTATCTTACTGATTTTGTCTGTAGTACCTCTTATGTAGGGCAGGACAGCTGTTCCATAGGTCTGTTCATCTTCTAGGTCTCCATTATGTCTCAGTGTGTTTTTGTGGATCAAGCCGGTGATTTTGCTTTTGTGGAAGCTGTTGGCTGTCAGTACTTTAGTCAGGGTGCATAGTTCAGTCTTTATGTGTGTCTTGTCTGCCAGGCGTTTGGTTCTAGCAATTAGTGTTTTGGCCACGGAGTTTATCTGTGCTGGGTGGTGGTGGGATTGGGCATTGAGGTAGCGGTTGGTGTGTGTTTTCTTCTGGTATATGGTGTGTCCTAGTGTGCCATCTCTTTTTTGTAGATTAGTACATCTAGGAATGGTAGTTGTTTGTTTCTGTTTCCATGGTGAACTTGATTTTGGGGTGTGTGCTGTTTAGGTGTGTTAGGAAGTTGTATAGGTTTTCTTTTCCATGGGGCCAAATCACAAATGTGTCATCGATGTATCTTAACCATAGTTTGGGTTTGTGGGTGGCATTAGCCAGGGCTCTGGATTCAAATTCTTCCATGAACAGGTTTGCAATGACGGGTGACAGTGGTGATCCCATAGGGGCTCCTTCAATTTGCTTGTATCTTTGTCCTTTGTATATGAAATATGTGTTGGTTAAGCAGTGTTCTGCTAGTTCCATGAGGTGTTTAGCTGGTTGGTATTTATTTTTGATGATTTCAAGGGTCTCTTTTATCGGGACTTGAGTGAATAGTGAAACCATGTCAAAACTTACAAGCAGATCTTCTTGTTCCACGTGTAGATCTTTGATCATTTCCAAGAAGTGGTATGAGTTTTGTACATGTGAAGCTGCTGTTTCAGCATGGGGCTGTAGCTGTTTTGCTAAGTGTTTAGCTAGGTTTTGTAGTGGTGCTCCTCTGGAGCTGACTATGGGTCTGAGAGGTATGCCTTCTTTGTGTATTTTTGGGAGGCCATATAGTTTGGGGCATCTGGAAGATTTTTCTCTTGGGATGATCATCTGTTGGATCTCTTTGCTCATGTGGCTGGTTATAATTTTCTTCTTGGTTATTTTTTCCAGATATGTGGTTGGGTCCGTGTTTATGGGTGTGTATGTGGAGTCTTGGAGTAGGTCTGTCAATTTTGTTTCGTAGTCTTTTCTATCCATTACTACTGTGGCATTCCCTTTGTCTGCTGGAAGTATGATTATGCTGCTATCCTTTTATATATATAGATGAATATGATGAATATGATGAATATATATATATATATATATTCATCAAGAATCATAGGATACAGTTACTTATAGTCATAGGTTACTAAATAAGAAATCAAATCATACTAGGAAACAAATAAAACAATATAAATAGTAAAGATACAAGCAACAAGGTTATAATCATAAGTGGGAGGAGATAGATAACAGGAAGGATGAGAAGAATAATAGTAATACAGTCTTAGTAAATAGTTTCACAGTGTTTGGGAATTAGTTGGTTAGCAGAGTGATAGCATTTGGGGAAAAACTGTCCTTGTGTCTAGTTGTTCTGGTGTGCAGTGCCCTATAACATCATTTTGAGGGTAAAAGTTGAAACAATTTATGTCCAGGATGTGAGGGTCTGTAGATATTTTCACAGCTCTCTTTTTGATTCGTGTAGTGTACAGGCCCTCAATTGAAGGCAGCTTGATAACAATTGTTTTTTCTGCAGTTCTAATTATCTGTTGAAGTCTGTGTCTATCTTGTGTGGTTGCAGAGCCAAACCTGACAGTTATAGAGGTGCAGATGACAGACTCAATAATTCCTTTGTAGAACTGAATCAGCAGCTCCTTGGGCAATTTGAGCTTTCTGAGTTGGTGCAGAAAAAACATTCTTTGTTGTGCTTTTTCGATGAAGTTTTTGATGTTAGGTGTCCATTTTAAGTCTTGAGATATGATAGAACCTAGAAACTTGAAGGTTTCCCCTGTTGATACTATGTTGTCTAGTATTGTAAGAGGTGGTAGTATAGGAGGGCCTCTCCTAAACTTCTCCTAAACTCTACCACCATTTCCATGGTTTTGAGTGTGTTTAGTTCAAAATTGTTTCGGTCGCACCACAAGGCAAGTTGTTCAACCTCCCATCTTTATGCAGATTCATCATTGTCTCGAATGAGACCAATCAGTGTTGTTTCATCTGCAAAATTCAGTACTTTAACAGAAGGATATTTTGAGATGCAGTCATTGGTATATATAGGGAGAGCACACAGTCCTGGGGGCCCCTGTGCTAATTGTACAGGTATCAGATGTGATTTTGCCTAGCTTCACTGCTGCTTCCTGTCTGTTAGGAAGCTTATGATCCATTTACAAGTGTAGCCAGGTACAGCTAGCTGATTTAGTTTAGTTAGAAGAATACCTGGAATGATGGTATTGAATACTGAACTGAAGTCTATAAAGAGGACCCTAGCATAGGTCTTTGGAGATTCACGATGTTGTAGGATGTAGTTCAGAGTCATATTCATATTCAGAGTCATAGTACAGATTCAAGATGTTGTACGATATAGTGCAGAGTTCTTGACAACCTTGAATGATGGCTCCTATCCAACAAAATGTTTTTAATGTGGAGAAGAGTAAGGTTTTACATTTAGGCAAGAAAAATCAAAGGTATAAGTACAGATTAGGTGTGACCTGGCTCAAAAACAGTAACTGTGAGAGGGACCTTGGAGTCCTAGTGGATGATTACTTGAATATGAGCCAGCAATGTGTAGCAGCAACCAAAAAAGCTAATACAATCCTGGGTTGTATAGACAGAGGCATATCATCAAGATCATGTGAAAAATCAAGATCATTTAGAAAACCCTAGTAAGACCACACCTGGAATACTGCAATCAATTTTGGTCACCATACTACAAAAAAGATGTTGAGACTGGAAAAAGTTCAGAGAAGAGCAACAAAGATGATTAAAGGCTGCAGGATTTGGGTTTGGCTAGTCTAAAGAAAATAAGAATTAGGGGCAACATGATAGCAGCATTCCAGTATTTGTGGGGCTACCACAAAGAAGAGGGGGTCAAATTATTCTACAAAGCACCAGTGGTCAGGACAAGAAACAATGGCTGGAAACTAACCAAAGACAGAAGCAACCTGGAACTGAGGAAAAACTTCCTAATAGTGAGGACAATTAACCCGTGGAACAGCTTCAGAAATCATGGGTGTTCCATCACTGGAGGTTTTTAAGAAGAGACTATCTGAAATCGTATAGGTTTCCTGATTGAGGAGGGGACTGGACTAGAAGACCTCCAAGATCCCTGCCAGCTCTATTTCATTCTAATATTCTAAAGTGAGGAGCAGAGATTTAAATGCACAATTCAGAAATAAGACCTTGAAAGTATTAGAAATAATTTTCTGGCAATAACTTAATTTTCCCCTCCTGCATTAGTTAGAGTACAACTTGCTGCTAATGCAGTATCAATTAAATGATAGTAATACACTGCTAACAAAACTGTACACAGAACAATGTTTAAATAGTATTCAAATGATTTTGTTTGGGTTTGCATGTGCAGAGAAATGAAGAAGAAAATAGTTGTATAATATCTTTTATTTATGTTAGACTAAATTCCATCACCTTCCAATATGCAGGGGATTATGGAAGATGCAGCTGACACATTAGTCAGATTAAGGAAGGAAAGTTTAGAGTAGTTTTCTCCAATCTGGATATCTCTGGAAGTATAGACTTCAATTCTTGGACTTTTCCCACCAATGTGGTCATTGTTAAGAATTCTGGGATTTGAAGTATAACAATAGAGGAGGCTTAGTATATGAAATTGGGAAGAGGAGCTGAAGGAAGCATGAATTTGTATCATCTGAGATTTGGAACTGTGCCTATCAAATTCTAATTCCACTAGTTCCTGCCTTTAGTTCATAGCAAATATATTTTCATTCTTTTTCAGATAAGCATTTATATTTAACCCCAGGAAAGTCTCATTGAAACCCTGCTTTAAAGACTTGGAAGATCTACACAGCTCTATTAAGAACAGTAAGGCTGTCAAAGTATTTTTTTCTCTCTCTATCCAATTCCAAGCAATAGCCAAGATGAGCAGCATGTTATCCTCTTGTTGGATAAGAGACAAGAACATATTGTGAATTTACATTATTAGTAAAAGGGGGAAAAGAAGATAAAAGTCAGGAAGGAAATTTATCTCATGTTGTCAGGGAAACCCAGAAGGCCAAACTATAAAGAGACCTGACTTGTTTGTTCTGCTTAAAATTAGAAAATGAATAGATTATTTTCTGCAACTGAATTCCTTACAATGAACTAGTCGTTATCATCACCCATAGCTGAAAAGAACTTTTCAAAAACCACCCATATTAACCTAATAGACATTTTTAAAAGTTTAAATATGGAAAATCTTCTTTTAAGAAGTGACTGAAGGATTGTCTATGGCGATTCTCAGTGATCCAGGTCATGGTTGTCCCAAAGATGCTTTTTTTTCAAGAGGCAACTGGACTTTCTGATTTTTGAAGACATTTTACTTTTTGTCCAAGAAACTGTTTCAGGTCAATTTTATCTTTGGGGTTGCTAAGGATGGCTGCTATTTTTCTGTCTGTTTTGAAGGCAGTCTTGATGTGATGAACACAAAAATGCAGTCAAAAAGCTGGAACACACTTCCTCACTAGACTGAACTATGCACCCTGACTAAAGTACTGACAGCCAACGGCTTCCACAAAAGCAAAATCACCAGCTTGATCCACAAAAACACACTGAAACATAATAGAGACCCAGAAGATGAACAGACCTATGAAACAGCTGTCCTGCCCTACATAAGAGGTACTACAGACAAAATTAGTAAGGTACTACACAGACATCACATCAAGACTGCCTTCAAAACAGACAGAAAAATAGCAGCCATCCTTAGCAACCCCAAAGATAAAATTGACCTGGAAAACCAAGGCATATACGAAGTCCCCTGTGCATCATGCCCAGCCACATACATTGGAAAGACCAATAGAAGAATAAGTACCCGCCTGGATGAACACAAAAATGCAGTCAAAAAGCTGGAACACACTTCCTCACTAGTCCAACACATGGAAGCCACAGGTCATAGCATCAACTTCAATGGCACCAAAACCCTAGCCACTATAGAAAACCCTAGCCACAGAATCATCAGAGAAGCCATAGAGATTGAAAAAAGACCAGAAAGCATGAATAGAAGAGATGATTCCACCAGGCTGTCAATCATTTGGAAGCCTGCACTCACAAACAAAAAATCTCCACACCACAAGCCAGGCAAACACCTGGGCACAAACAGATCCCCCTGATACCTCCAACTCAAACACACCCCAACCAGGCACCCAGATGAAACCCAGCTTCCTAACTAATGATAGCCGTCCATTTACCCGAAGCCAAGCTGCACTAAAGGCCTCCAATAAAGTAACACAATGCTGCCAGCCAATCAAGATACAAAAAGAGCCAAAAACAGACAGAAGATATTAGAGACACCAATCAAGCAGAACACAGCAAACTCCGAGACCAATAAACACAGACCAAGACTCCCAACCAATCAGGATGAAGAAAAAACCATTCTGGCACAGCAATAGGCTGCCCCAAATTTAAATCTGAAACCACTGTAAAAGTCTAACTCACAGACGAACACTATACAAAAGCCTGATGATGGCAGATGAGAATCTGCTGAAACGTTGCTACAACTTTAAAAGCACCACTACTATGACGTGGGAAAATACCGAACAAAGCTGAATGCCATACATGTAAGTACCCGCGAAAACTTAAGAAAACAAACAAATTATATATATATATATATATATATATATATATATATATATATATATATATATATATATATATATATATATATATATATATATGTTTTCTTAAGTTTTACAATATACCATGTATGGTGACCAGTTGGTTATGTATTCTCCACGTCATTATAGTCTTTAGCATTGCAGCAGCTTCAGCAGAATCTCATCTGCCATCATCAGGCAGAAATACAGAAGCCTGATGATGGCAGATGAGATTCTGCTGAAACGTTGCTACAACTTTAAAAGAACTACAATGACGTGGGAGAATACCCGAACCAAGCCGAACACCATACATACATACATACATACATACATACATACATATATATATACATACATACATACATACATATATATATATATATATATATATATATATATATATATATATATATATGTGTGTGTGTGTGTATGTGTGTGTGTGTGTGTATGTGTATGGATATGGATATGGATATGGATATGGATATGTGTATGTATATATGTAGCATTTCACTGTATCTAAGAAAGAGGAACATGATTTTAGTTTTATTCTGTTAAAATAGATAATAAAGAAAAAAATATCCTGCTGTAGGCTGACCTCTAGTGTTAAATTTATTGTTCTCTAGTTCTTGCTATCAGATTGGATGTGCTATTGACATATGATTATGTTTGAATATAAGAAGTCTATATATTACTAGTTCTGGAATTTGAATTATAAAAGGAGTTATTTTCAAAATATGAGATCAAAGCTACCTAATGTATTGGATTGCAAGCATGGTATAATGAATAAACATGAATATAAGGCTAGGGAGCCAGTCTTGCCCATTAATGATTTCAGACTACTCTTTATTTATTTACTTATTTATTTAGAAAATTTATATGGCCACTCTAGTTACTCATGGTGACTTCAGACAGCTTACACAAATAAAACCCCAATACAAAAGCCAATTAACCCCTATAGTTATACTCCATCTTACCTCAAAATATTATTGTTTATGGGGAGAAACAATCATGTCAAGTTTCTGAGGAAAGGCAGAATATAAATATAGAACGTAGAATATTAGTTTGACAATTTGCCAGTGAAAGAGAGATGGAATTCCTGATAAATAATTGCATTCATCTAACATGCTGTCAAGGTTTTGCAGATAATTCATTAGACTTATTTTTAGGCAGGTGGATACCTAATTGCAGCTTAATTTTCTTCTCTAAGTGGAACAAAACACAAGAACACTGAGTTGTTTCATGATTGAAAGAATCACTGCACCATTTCTTAAACCAAACAACCTTCCACGTTAACAGCACACATCGGATAGAAAACATTCTAAACAGCCAAGATGGAACAAAACTGGAGAATGTGCTAGGAAACACGATGTATGTATGCATTTATTTATTTTTATCATACCTTTATTGTTATTTTTATATAACTGTATGCTTTGGGGCAAATGTACTCATAACTGCTCTTTGGAAAAGTGATTTGATTTTCATTGATTAATGTAATATCCAACAAGTTCATGGATTTTAAGTTTAACCTATCACAGTAAATGCATGTGCACTAAAAGCTAAATTTTTTAGCCTGGGTCATAAAATTATGCAGATTTGAAGACACATTCAAAGTCTTATACAGTTTGGTGTAATATATGCATAGTGCTTCGGCACTGCATCAAATAGGACATAGTGCCAAGCAAATGAAACAAATTGTTCTACTATCATAAATAATTTCATCTGGTTTTTTAAAATAATTTTTTGCATATTTATTAAACTATTGTTACTTTTATATTTTATAAATACTGTAAGCAGTATATTCTGAATTTATATTTATTGACTTCAATCTTCAAAACCTTCCTGCAAAAGTAGACTTTCTCTCATCCATCTTGGTGCCTCTTTATAGTTCTCCAAAGATACTTCTTCCTGATTTCTAGGCAATTCCATCTTTGCAGTAACCATTTGTTCCATTAACCACATTTCATAACAAAAACTCTTTATAGTGGTGACAAAGGAGAAGAAGAATAAATTTCTTTCTCACAAACATCTTACAGCCTGTGTTGCTCAGGAACTAAACTACGTTAATAAATTGTCCTATGACTAGTCACACTTTAATGCACTAGACAGAAGTATGCCTTGTTAAACAAATGTTGCATTTGCTGTAGCCTGAGGTTTAAAACAATGTCAGCTGCTGTATGTTCATTCCCTGGAGTTCTCTTGCTACTGAAGATGCATGATCTGTTCCTTTATAATGATACAATAAAAGCTTTTATTTCTTTACTTCTTCATTTACCAACAAGGCCAATATTATATATATTAAAAGCCAAAGATGTAGACCAGCCACTTTCTGGTTTGTTTGAAAGCAGGGAAAAGGTTTCCCCTCAAGTGCACTTGCTGCAGTTACTATTGTTGGGGTTACCTATATAGTTTTGTATGGCCAAGATCAGCATGATAGCAATTTGGAACTAGGTTTTCTCTTAGGGGGTTACTGTGAACAGAGACTGAACACAATTAAAAGCTGTTGACTGATTTTTACTATTTTTATTATTTTATTTTAAAGTAAATGACAGACCCTTTCAATGGAAAATAAGATTGCTTTCTTATATATGTTCCTCACTGCAAAGAAGCAAAAATGTATATGGCACTTTGTTGCTTCTATGGAGAAGCTGATTTTCACAATAGCAATGAAGTTACAAGATTTAAAACAGCTGTTAAAATTGCACTGTTTCTCAGGTAAAGTAACCAAGAGCCTGTAGAATACTGCAGTAATCATAATATTTTCCTGATTCAAACTGTTACTCACATCAATGGCTGATAAGGACAATGGGCATAAATACAATAATTGTATATTTGTAAAGACAAAAGTATAATTAGATTTTAATATGTATTTGTAACTTGCTTACAGGAAAACATAATAATGCACATTTTTGTAGGTTATGTGGAAAGAAACAAACATTCTGCCATAATGATATTTCAACCATTACATTATGTTTTTTCATATAACTTCTATAAATCTATATTCCTTCTGTTTAAGATGAAGAGGCTAAATGTGCTGCCACAAAATGCCAACAACGGATAATATGGAAGAGGAAGAGATTTAAGAGGAAAATAATTCTGAATCTGTGAAGATGGTACAGAGCAAAATCAGAACTGTGTGTATGCACATAAAATGACAATGATAATTAACTGTGCTTTTATAAGGACAATTAACAGACTGCTACCCGCACAGAGAAGAGCAACTAGGATGATTAGGAGACTGGAGACTGAAACATATGAAGAACAGTTACAGGAACTGGGCATAGCTAGTCTAGTGAAGAGAAGGACCGGGGAGACATGATAGCAGTCTTCCAATATTTGAGGGGCTGCCACAGAGAGGAAGGAGTCAAGCTATTTTCCAAGTCACCCGAAGGCCAGACTAGGAATAATGGATGGAAACTGAACAAGGAGAGATTCAACCTAGAAATAAGGAGAAATTTTCTGACAGTGAGAACAATCAACCAATGAAACTGTTAGATGGGTCCATGGGAATAAGAGGCAGGATGCGGCAGGAGCAGGTAAAACTCTTTTTATTCTGTTTAAGTAAAAAAACTGTTCAGCCGCGGCAAGTGCCGGCTTTTATAGCCGGCGCTGTCCAAAGCTTCAGCCACTGACGGGACTTTATTTCTCCTGCCAGTGGCTGGGCCAATGAGTGGAATCTGCTAGCCGACTCCACTCTATGGCCATATTTGGGAATACTCAACACCCCCCCCTCCTAGTTAGTGTTCCTCCAATCAGTACTCATGTACCTTACGTAGTCACGTAGGTAGGCAGGGCTTCGAGGGGTGCGACTGGACCTGCGCATCTCACTAGTTCCTGGGGTGGCGGCCTGAGCGGATGGGTCCGCCGCTGCTCTGGTCCCTGCCTGTGGAACCATCTCAAAGTCCTCTTGTGGTGTGGCAGGGACCGTTGAGATGAGGCCTCAGAAGTACACGGGGGGATCTCTTCTTTGAAAGATAAGTGTTCCTGCATTCATCTGGGTTTGAGGCTAGGCAGTTAGTTCTCTTGTTGTTGAGCTCTGTGGGTAGGGCCTGAGTCAGGGACCATTCTGCTGGAGCGTGTTGGGTGTCTGGCTGGTTGTCTGTGCTAGTGACCCGGCCTCTGATCTGATCAATGTGTCTCTCCCATAGTCGCCCTTCTTCAGTTTCTACCCTGTATGATTGGGGCCCTGTAATCCCTGTGACCTTGGCTGGTACCCATGTGGGTCCCCCTGTATAATTGTGAGCATATACCAGGTCCCCTATGGTGAATTGCCTGCACTTTCCCATGGAGTCTACGGGTGTCTTGGTGCTGTAGTTGGGGTGGACTCTGTCAAGTATTGATCATAGCTTCAGCCCATTAATAGTTCTGCGGGGCTATGGTGTGTTGTTGCATGGGGTGTGATGTGTTGGGCCAAGAGCATTTTATCGATCCTTTCTTGCCAGTCCCCTTGGCCCATCCGCTTGAGCATTTCTTAGGTCATTTGGACCATTCTCTCCACTTGTCCATTTGTCACCTGATGAGCAGGTGCAGACAGTGCATGCCTGAACCCCAGTCCAGCGAGGAATGCTTCAAATGGCTGCGAGGTGAACTGCAGCCTGTTGTTGGAGACGAGGATATCCGGCAGCCCATGGGTGGAGAATAGTTGTCAGAGGGCTCTTATGGTGGCCTCTGATGTGGTGGACTTCATTAGCATTACTTCCAACCACTTAGAGTATGCATAGATGACTATGAGGAAAGTTTGCCCCTGGCAGGGCCCGGCGAAGTCAACATGTACTTGGGCCCACGGGGCTGTGGGTGTCTCCCATTTTCTGGGGCTCGCTGTCTGGGGGGCTGGCCTGGTTTCTTGACAGGGGGTGCAGGTGGTGACCCAGGTTTCTATCTCTTTGTCCAGCCCTGGCCACGATACATAGCTTCTGGCCAGGGCTTTCATTTGGACTATCCCCGGGTGGCCCTCGTGTAGTAGTGTCAGTATTCTATTCCTTAGTGGGGGTGAAATAACTACTCTCTCCCACCATACTATGCAGACCTTTAGTACTGACAGCTTGGCCTGTCTGTTTTTATATGGTTTGAATTCATCCCCTTTTACGACTTCCGGCCATCCCCTCCATACCCAATTTGAAATCAGTGCCATAATTTTGTCATGGGCTGTGAGTCTCGTGATCTCTGTAGACGTCATCAGTCTGGGCAGTATCTCCTCCACTAGTAATACTGTGGTGGATGGCGCTGGGTCTTCGGCTAGGTCTGGAAGGGAACAGTGGTTCAGGGCGTCAGCATGGGAGATGTCTTTTTCTGGCCTATGGATTATGCAGTAGCTGTATGCGGCCAGGAACACAGTCCATCTTAACATCCTGGGTGATAGGATGTTTGGTGTGGGTCTATCTCTGGTGACGATGCCCAGAAAATGTTTGTGGTCAGTGATCAAATCAAACTGTCTTCTGTAAAGGTATTCATGGAAGTGCTTGACTCCTGCAACTGCGGCAAGCACTTCCTTGTCAATTTGGCTAGAGTTCCGTTGCATTTTGGACAGTGTCTTTGAGTAATATTCTATGGGAGCTTCTGTCCCATTGGGTAGTCACTGGCTGAGGACTGCTCCAATTCCATAGGGAGAGGCATCACATGTGAGTGTAAATGGTAGCGTCTCGCTGTATTGTATGAGAATGCTGCTGGATGTCAGGATGTTTTTAATCTTTTTGAAAGCGTCAGCCTCATGTTGCCCCCAGGACCAGGACCAGGTTGTTTTATCTAGCAGTCTGTGCAGCAGTTCTGCAATGGTCGCCTTCTGTGTAAGAAAACATTGTAGAAGTTGAGTAAACCCAGGAGGGCTTGCAGTTCCGTTTTGTTTTGTGGGATGGGGGCTTTCCGTATCACCTTCAATTTCCTATTTGTGGGTCGGATGCCAGATGCGTCTATCAGGTAACCCAAAAACTCCATTTGGGGGATGGCTAGGTGACACTTATTTCTTTTTAATTTCAGTCCGGCTTCCTGGAATCTGCCCAATACTGCCCTCAGTCTCTCTATCAATTGCCCCCTGCTTTCAGCTGAGATGATTACATTGTCAAAATATGGGATTACCCCCAGAATGTTGTGCAGTAGCCTTTCCATAATACTCTGGAACAGGCTGGGGGCAATGGTGACTCCGAACTGCAGCCGCTTGCATTTAAAAGTGCCTCAGTGTTTGACAATGGTCTGCGCTTCAGTGCTTACCTCATTGACTGGCTGATAGGCCTGGGCCAGATCTAATTTGGCGAATATAGTCCCTTGGCCCAGGGAGTGCAGGAGATGTTGTATTACCGGCATGGGATAGGCACTTTGTTGGAGGGCCTTATTCAATGTTGTCTTGTAGTCAGCACAAATCCTGTCTGATTTGTTTAACTGGGATGATGATTGGGGTCTCCCATTTGGCATGGTCCACCAGCTTGATGATCCCTTGGGCAATTAATTTATCTAATTGTTCTTCAGCCTTGGGCCAGAGAGCAAACGGGATTCATCGTGGCTTGAGTCGAACTGGGGCAATGTTGGGGTCTAAATTAAACAATATTGGGGTCCCCGTGTACTTGCCCAGTTTGTCGTTGAAGATGTCACTGAATTCCTGTTCCAGTTCTGCGATGTCTGCTGCCGGGCACGGGGTGTGTGGTATCTGCTGCGTGCATGCCAATGATGTTGATCTGGAGTGGCTGGAACCATTCTCTTCCTAGTAGACTTGGCAGGTTCCAGTTACTATGGTGAGAGGCAGGTTTCCTTGAAATTGGCCGTATTCTATGTGGGCTGTCTTCCTGCCCAGGACAGGTATTCGGCAGCCCTGGTAGTCCTTTAGTATAATAGTCTGTGGTTCCAATTGGTCGCGCTGCAGTTTGGGTTGGAGTCTTTTGAGGGTGACCCACGATATCATGGATATGTAGGACCCCGAGTCTACTTCCATCCAACAGGGCTTGCCGTCAATAGAAATTGTGGCCATTATTTTGTTGGCCTCATAGGCATCGGCGTGTCTCACCTGGGTCTGGGCGTAGCCAACAAAAATGAAGTGTATTTCTTTTTCCCTGGCATCATCTCTCCTTTTGAATTTCCTGCCAGGGGTCTTCCGCCCTCCTCCTTGGTGGACATTTTGCCTTGTGGGTGATAATGCCCACCTGCCTTGCTTGTTGGTCGGTTGGATGGCTCAGCATACCTCTGCAATGTGGCCTCTGTGCTCACATCTTCAGCAGATAATGTCTTTAAAATGGCATGCAGAGCGGAGGTGGTTTCCTACGCAACCCCCGCAGTCTCTATTTCCTTGTCTCCCGTCTGGCTTACCGGACTTCACTCTGTGCACTTCTCCATCATCATCCTCGCTTGCTTTGGAGGCGGAGTCACTTTGGTTGGGGTGGTGATCGGTCTTGGTTGCCTGGACCCTCCCCGTCCCTCTGATCCGCACTGCCAAGTTGTCAGAGAAGTCCACGGCTCATGCCTCATTGATGGCTTTCTTGAACGAGACGTCCTCCTGGTCCAAAAGTCTCTTTTGTAGCATTTGGTCCCTCATTCCCAGGATGACACGGTCTCGGATCATCCCTTCTGTGTCTGGGAATCTGCAGTTTTTTGCTATCTTCCACAGATCAGCTACAAATGTGTTTATTCTCTCCCCCTCTCTCTGGCTCCGTGTATAAAAGTTGTGCCAGCTTGCCAGGTAGGAGGGAGAGGGGGTGTAATGTCCCTTGAGTGCCCGTTGGAGTTCGTCCCAGGAAACTGCTGTTTCTCCAGCCCAGGAAAAGAGACCCCCTGCCAGCTTATTAGAGGTTATAAACAGGGGTATGATTCTACAGGTTCGCACCTATTCGCTAGAACTGGTTGTTAACATTCTAAGCAGTTCGGAGAACTGGTTGTTAGAAGAAATTACTGGCCTAATCCTGTAAAGAAGGCAGGAAGGAAACATTCTGGTATTCCTTATAGAAACTGCCTCTCCATTAACCCTTATTACATTCTTGGCAGGACTAAACTTCCTGTCTCAGGAACGTCTCTGGAGTTTTTTCCCCCTACTTTGCTGGTACTTTGCTTGTGTGGAGTGACCATTCAAAGTTACAATGGCACTGAAAAAAGTGACTTATGACCATTTTTCACACTTACGACTGTTGAAGCACCCCACAGTCATGAGAGGCCAGAAGAGGAGATGCGTGCCACAGTGTGAGTGATATTGAGTTGGCCACGCCCAGCCAATAACATGACCACCAAGCCACATCCACCCAGTCACATGACCACCAAGCCCTGCCCACCAACTAAGCTACGCCCACAGAACCTGTTGTCAAAAAATTTGAATCCCACCCCTGGTTATAAACCTATTCTCAGAAATCAGCAACAGCTAAGCAAAGCAATAACCCTTTACTTACGGACTCTCAATACTGCTTCATTACTTTCATTATCTCAAAACTTATAACTTTCTACCTCAAGACCTATATCAAAGATTAGATAATGATATCTCCAAATCAATTTCTTTAAAATTATTAATTTTTATCAAATGATTAATTGATTAATTGCTTTATTGATTAGTATGATTGAGTGTTTAGTGCATATGGTGTAATTACTGAATATCTGATTAGTAAAATCAGTGATTTCGTGAATTTAATTGACCAGTGTGTTTAGTAATTACTGTAATTAGGCTGTTTGTTGCTTAAAAAAATTATTTGATTAGAGTGATTTGAATAACCAATTGATTGATTGATAGATTTTTAGCAATAAGTAACCTTACTTTTGATTTGTTCTCAAACATATCAATTAACATTTATTAATTACCAACATACATTAAGTAACTGTCTACCTATCACATTAACTAGCTATTGTAATTATTTAGTGTACTATTGCCATTGACCATGCCAGCCAAAAACTCCAAACCAAAACAAAAGAAAAATATCTCCACCAATGACCTCCCAGACTCCTAAACGTTTCAGATGTCTTGAAACCATCAATGAAAGCGAAATTTACATCAAATGCCACCTATGCAACAATCTAGCCCACCCTGCCTGCTTAAATGCAAACAAAAGCCTAGCTGATATGATTAAAAATTCAGATACATTCTTTTATCTATGTCCATCATGTTCTCCTAAGCTAAACAAACTAAGCTACCTTACCTGACAAGAGTTGAAAGCATAGAATCACTCATTTACTTAATAGAAGAACACTTAGCAACACCTTTTGAAACAACTATACAAGCAAGCCTAATCTCTCTTGAAAAAAAAAATACAGCACAGATAGGTGAGTACCGATCAACTCAGAATCAAATCCCACAACAACCACAACCACTACCTCAACTACAATCACAACTACAACCAAAAATAACCACCAAACCACAGCCACAAACAATTACTATCCCTTCAAATAATTCCACAAATAATACCCCTTACTCATCAAAGACATCATGGAATGTGAACAGAAACATCCAAATACCATCTTATTTGGTCTCGAAGATACCAACGAATCAGACAACATCACCAAAGTTTGTGATATCATAAGCAACTCACATACAACAAACATCTCTCCTGAAGATATCATTGAAATAACCAGAGATGGCCCTGGGTGCAAATACAATGACGGCTCTGTGGCCCCAAGATTTTGTAGAGTTGTATGCAAAAATGAGTCCAGCAAACGCATATTCATTCATACAATAAATGCCATTGCAAAAACCTATCCCAACCACAAAAAAATTCACTCAAGACCAGACTTATCCATACTGCAAAAAATCCACTCCTGTGAACTCCACGCAGAACTCAAAAACTGTCTAGACAATGGAGAAAAGCACCTATACATTGACTACAGAGCTGATTGCATCAAAAGAAAGTCACACAACCCACTGTTGAGGTAATTCCCTGTTAGGAGAATGAGCGCATACAGGGAGACGTATTTGAGAGTAGTGTTTGAATAATACACATACAGCACACAGATACACTGTACAGTAAATGTAGGTTTTTACTTCCAGAAAGGTTTAAGCAAAGTTCAAAAACAAGCAGTCCAAAATCATTCACAGGTAAGATCAGTCAGTTTTCAGTCCAGGGATAATCCAATAGCAAAGTCCAGTGTCAAAAACAGTTCAGTAACAGACTCACATCAAATCCAGGGATGGCAATCAATTAGGAAAAATGGAGGAACGGCAATACTCTCCAACAGAAGGAAATAGAGACTCACTGAGATACACTCTCTTCTGAGACTAAGACCAAACGACCCAGGTTTCTGGCTCCATCTTATGGCCGTTTGAGAAACCACACCTAATTACACTTTTGCATTTTCTTTAAAGAGACAGTATTAAAATGTCTATCCTGGTTTATATATTTCTAACCCAAATACCTGTTAGGTGACTTACATTCCTAACACCCACAACTCCACATCCAACCCCACCCCATCCAATCCAACATCACTCAAAACTAGGCACGCATGCCCCTAACTACCTCAATTCCAACCACAACTGGCCTTAAATGCAAGCTACTCAATGCAAGAAGCCTTGTAAATAAAATACCTGAATTTCTCCTCTTACTAAATATGGCTAAAGTCGACATTATATTTGTCTGTGAAACATGGCTCAACACATCTCTCCCTGACTCCATTACCACAGTAAGAGACTATCATGTTTACTAATCAGATCGTGAAGTTCGTAGAGGAGGTGGTGTTGCTATCTTCTATAAAAAGTCCTTACATCTAAAAAACTTCCAAGTTACCCAGGAGCTTGCTGTTCCTGAGACCATCATCTGTGAACTATCCTTAAATATCACATTTTGACTCTTACTATGTTACAGAGCACCTGATTATGACATCGAACATGCAAACAAGCTAAATATACTACTAACATGGACAGCATCCTGCCCACACACTTTTATCATTCTTGGTGACTTCAATCTACCTCATATTAACTGGACCCTTAACGAGTGTACAACTGAACCCACACATGCAACCTTCTACAATGCAGTAACAAATCTGGGACTAGAACAACTAGTAACCAACAACACTAGACTTAACAACTGCCTCGATCTCATCTTCTGCAATAGTTTGAATTCAATTTACGGAATACAAATTAAAGAACCCTTTTCCAACAGTGACCACAACATGATTGACTTTTGTCTCAACATACGTCCACACAAAAATCATCACAACAATGGAATCCCCAATTATAACTTCAAAAAAGGCAACTATGATCTTATAAACAACAATCTCTCATCCCTTGATTGGCAATTTCTATTCATTGAATGCAATACTGTAGAAGACCATTACAACATATTTTTACTTGAAGTCAAAAGAGTCATCAAACTATATGTATCATTAACAACTCCCAAAACCAGAAAAAACAAATTACCCAAAACAATAAGGAAGCTTCAATCCAAAAAGAAATCACTTTGGCGGAAAAACAAATCTGGTCACGTTGCCAACTTCAAAAGCCGATGCAAAAATTTATACCACCAGATAAAACCTGAATGCACTATTTATCACATTAAACAAGAAGAAAACCTTCTACACACCAATTCCACCCGCTCTTTCTACAATTTTGTAAACAACAAACTAAAAGACTCAAGGTCCATCCCACCCCTGAAAGGACCTAATGGTAAAGACTACAACAATGACATTATTAAAGCCAACCTCTTTAATACTTTCTTTGGCTCAGTATTTGTAAACAGCAATGGATCATGCCCAGTATTTCCTAGTCAAATCGCAGACAACTACAATGATCTAATACATATCGATTTTACAGAAGACAATGTTGAAAAAGCACTACGCAATCTAAAACCATCTCTATCTATTGGATCGGATGGAATATGTGCCTACTTCTTAAAAAAGCTATCCACTGCTATAGCCGAACCTCTCAGCATAATCTTTGAAAAATCTTTCAGGACCAGCTCCTTGCCTAACCTATGGTCACAAGCCACAGTCATCCCCATCTTCAAAAAGGGAGACCCAAGCCTAGTTGAAAATTACAGGCCAATCTCCTTAGGCTGCGTCACCTGTAAAGTCATGGAATCAATTATTAACCAATCCATCATCCTTCACTTAGAGACAAACAACCTACTCTCTAATAAACAATTTGGTTTCAGAAAAAAACTATCCTGTAATCTGCAACTCTTACACTGCAAAAACATATGGACTACACAACTCGATCTGGGCAAAGCAATAGACACAATCTACATAGACTTCTGTAAAGCCTTTGATTCAGTGGTACACGACAAACTACTCCTAAAACTAAAATCTTACGGTATCTCTGGACACCTGCATAACTGGATAGAAGCATTCCTGTCAAACAGACAACAAATGGTCAAAATTGGGAGCGTCCTATCAAATTCCGTACTGCCAACAGTGGTGTCCCCCAAGGCAGTGTTCTAGGACCAAATCTTTTCATACTCTACATAAATGACCTCTGTGATCATATCAAGAGCAACTGCGTTCTCTTCGCTGATGATGTAAAGCTATTCAACACCACAGACAATACTGCTACCCTTCAAAAAGACCTTAAATATGTTTCAAAATGGTCAAACATATGGCAACTTCAAATCTCAACAAATAAATGCTCTGTCTTACATATTGGCAAAAAAAATCAGAAAATAAAATACAGGCTGAATAGTCAACACCTTGTTGAGGATCCAAACTCTGTCAAGGATCTTGGAGTACTCATCTCTAATGATCTAAGTACTAGAGCCCACTGTAACTACATAGCCAAAAAGGCGTTAAGAGTTGTTAACCTAAACTTACGTAGCTTTTTCTCTGGTAATATTACACTAATAACTAGAGCATACAAAACATTTGCTAGACCAATTCCAGCTCATCAGTCGGGAACCCACATTACGTATCTGATATTAACACAGTTGAGAAAGTCCAGAAATATTTCACAAGAAGAGTTCTCCACTCCTCTACTCGTTGTAGAATACCTTATGCCACCAGACTCACAATTATAGACCTAGAAAACCTAGAACTACGCCACCTTTGGTCCGATCTAAATATAGTATGTAAAATCATACATTGCAATGTCCTACCTGTCAATGAATACTTCAGCTTCAACCATAACAACACAAGAGCAAACAATAGATACAAACTCAAGGTTAATCGCACCAGACTTGATTGTAGGAAATACGACTTCAGCAACAGAGTGTCTGGAATACTCTACCTGACTCTGTGGTTTCTTCCCCAAACCCCAAAAACTTTAACCTTAGACTGTCTACTATTGACCTCACCCCTTTCCTAAGAGGTCTGTAGGGGGCGTGCATCAGCGCACCAATGTGCCTACCATCCCTGTCCTATTGTTTCTTTTATTTTTTTATTTTTCTTATATGTATCCATGTATTCATAACTATGTTTTTACTTATACCTATTATCTTGTAAGCAATTGACAAAATAAATAAAAATAAAAAAATAAATAAAAACACTCCACAGATCGTCCAATACGAAGGCATGTGCCATTTCGTAAATTTCAGAGTTGCAGTAGGTCAGGAATAAGGTTTTTTTCTGTGCATTGGGGGCTGCTTGGAGTGCATTGACTTCCAGGTACAGGTCGAATCGGCCCATGTATGAGGACCATTTCTCCTTTGCTGGGTCGTAGGGGATCAATAGGTGGTGTGCCAGGCTAGTCGAGCATTGTGCTATGTTGGTTGGCGGAGTCGCGATTGTTGCGATGGCCAGTAAAATGGCATCCGAGTCCCACCAGGTGTCCTTTGTTCTCTCCGCAGCTCAGTATCCCTTCCTCGTCACCAGTGTTAGATGGTCCATGGGAATAAGAGGCAGGATGAGGCAGGAGCAGGTAAAATTCTTTTTATTCTGTTTAAGTAAAAAAGCCACTCAGCCACGGCAGGTACCGGCTTTTGTAGCTTCAGCACTGACGGGACCTTATTTCTCCCACCAGTGGCTGGCCCAATGAGTGGAGTCTGCTAGCTGACCCTACTCTATGGCCATATTTGGGGATACTTAACAGAAACAGCTTGCCTTTGGAAGTTATGGAAGCTTCATCACTGGAGGCTTTCAATAAGAGATTGGACTGCCATTTGTCAGAAATGGTACATGGTCTTCTGCTTGGGTGGGGGGATTGGACTAGATTACCTACAAGGTCCCTTCCAACTCTATTAATCTTTAATCTGTAAAACCAGATGGTAGATGATATCTAGTAGGAAGTTTATCACAGATGCAGAAATTCAAATATGCATGTATTTATGCCAATATACAGAATAATGTACCGTGTTTCTCCAACAATACGACCTCCCCCAATAGGAAGACCCAGCATGTTTTCTAGGCATAAAATAAAATTAAGCCCCTCCCCCCAAATTTAGGCCTATTTTAAAACATGCAAAATGGCGGGAAGGGCGGGGGGACTTGCCGTTAGGAGCGCCCCGCGGGCAGCAATTCCTCGCCACCAGCTGCTCCTAATGGGCAATCATGGCAGAGCGCAGAGAGCTCCCTACTCCTGCCAAGCACCTTTGCGGCAGACCCAAGACCTTCAGCGCCCACCGCTGTTGATTTCCCTTCAGCCCATGCCGCCGCCGCGTTTGGAGCTGCCACTTCCATGTTTGGAGCACCACTGCTGTTTGGAGCACTGCTGCTGTTTGGAGCTGCCGCTTTTGCATTTGGAGCTGCCGCTGTTTGGAGCACTGCTGCTGTTTGGAGCTGTCGCTTCTGCATTTGGAGCTGCCGCCGCGTTTGGAGCTGCCGCTTCCGCGTTTGGAACCCCACCGCTGTTTGGAGCACTGCCGCTGTTTGGAGTTGCCATGTCCACATTTGGAGCTGCCGCCGCATTTGGAGCTGCTGCTGTTTGGAGCACCACCGCCATTTTGAGCGCCGCCACCACTCCAAACACGGCGGCAGCTCCAAACGCGGAAGTGGCAGCTCCAAACATGACAATGGTGCTCCAAATGGCGGCAGCACTCCAAATGGCAGCGGCACTCCAAACACGGAAGCGGCAGCTCCAAACATGGCGGCAGTGCTCCAAATGGAGGCGGCACTCCAAATGGCAGCGGCACTCCAAACACGGAAGCGGCAGCTCCAAACATGGCGGCAGTGCTCTAAATGGCGGCGGCACTCCAAATGGCAGCGGCACTCCAAACACGGAAGCGGCAGCTCCAAACATGGCGGCAGTGTTCTAAAGGGCGGCGGCACTCCACATGGCAGCGGCACTCCAAACACAGAAGCGGCAGCTCCAAACGTGGCGGCGGAATGGGCAGAAGGGAAAGCAACAGCGGCGGGTGCCAAAGGTCTTGGGTCTGCAGCAAAGGTGTTTGGTGGGAGTAGGGAGCTCTCTGTGCTTCGCCATGATCACCTGTTAGGAGCGGCTGGTGGCGAGGCTGCCTGTGGGGCGCTCTAGATGAGGATGCAAGGGGGGGAATTAAGTCACCCCCGAAAAGATGGCCTAGCCAATTTTTCGGGGCTCAAAAAAATATAAGACCCGGCCTTTTTTAAGAGAAACACGGTAGTAGAACATGAAGAGAAATTGAATAGAAAAGTTGGTAGAACTAGAATTAGTTTCGTTGTGCAAAGTAAAGCTAGGAAAAACAATTCACCAATGCAATCTATCCATGAGGGAAGGTAAAACAAATTTTATACTTTCAAGAACAAATTGATTACTGTAGTTCAATTCCAGAATGGATTAAAAATTATGCCACCTGAAAGAACTTTAAAAACTATTAATGATTTAAAAATTAATATATTATCCTGTTTGATCAAAAATTATCATTGTGGTTCATCTTTAACACTCTCCAATTTTCTTTCCATGTTTTCAAATTTGTTTAGTATTGTTCAAGTACTGTTTAGTACTGTTAGTACTGTTCAAGTATTAAATGGTGGGGTTTTTGTAAGGTTTTCAAGGGCATTGATGTTATTTTTCCTTGTTACATTCCTCTCTCATTCTACAACTTCCATATCTGCCCATGTTCTAAAATGCAATCTAAAACCAACCAACCAACCCAAACCAACAACTGAATTTACTTGTAACATATATCTTTAGGATCTCTTTAGGAATCATGAAGACTCCTGTGGACCGTAGTGTATATGAACGGATAATGAAAAATATTGGAATAACTAGATAAAACAAGCCAATTTTACCTTCCAACCATGAAATATTATTCTTCTTTGGAAGGGGGAGGATAAATGAATGCACAAGAGGGTTGTGCAAAGCCTTTGAAAAAGTTGTTTTGCAGTTCATGGGAACACACACTTCTCTTTTCGGGTCATAAAAACAGACATGACTTTTTTCAGGCACCTGTGGCTGTTTCATAATCTTCTGCTGGATGAATGAGAAGAAAGCCAAATGAAGTGTCTGTACATACCTGTGCTTACAGAAATAATTTGAAACTGTTTTGTAAACCTTGCAAATATGTATCTGCTTTAATGATTTTTTTTAAGGTGGTGGTAAGGAGATTGCATGTGTTTTTTCAATTTCAAAGTACTTCTTTAAATCCCACTTCAACGTTCTTTCCTCGTCAAAGTAAATTATCAAAATTATTCTGAATAAATTTTTATCATAACAATTTTTGTTATGACATAACATTACTAGGTATTAAATGAAATTATAAGAAAGTAACAGTTATTAGAAGAGCAATGGTGCTGCAGTGATTTGAATGCAATATTGCAGGCTAACTCTGCCAACTGCCAGTAATTTGATTCTGATCAGCTCAAGGTTGATTCAGCATTCTATCTTGCCAAACTCAGTAAAATGAGGGTCCAGATTGTTGGGGGCAATAGGCTGACATTGTATACCACTCAGAGAGTGCTATAAAGGAGGGGTTGCCAATCTTTTGGACCTCAGGGACCACCAAACTCATTATTTTAAATCCCGCGGACCACTAATGTGAATTTTGACTGACGTGGCTTGCTGACATTGGTGGGAGGAAGAGGGAGAGAGAAAGAGAGAGAGATCTGATCTAAGGAGGGCTGGTTATGTTCTCTCTCTCTCTCTCTCTCTCTCTCTCTCACACACACACACACACACACACACACACACACACACACACACCCTCCAAGGCAGCCACATTCCTAGACTGCTTTTGAGCTCTGTTCTCAGGCTTCATGCAAGGAAAGCAGCAGAAGCAGCAGAAGTCTTTCTTTGATAGGGTATTAAAAAGCCAGATAACTATGATGCATCAGGTGAAAAAGGATTTGATCAAGAAACGGGACCGTCAGCGCCTCTCAAATTTATGAATATGTCCATACCTGGAGAAAAGTGAAGAAAATGAAGCAAAATTGATCCAAGAAGTACTGGACTGGGCTACCTCGATCCTCCCAGATGTCCCCTCTACAAGATATGATATTGATGTAATATATAGAGTCGGCCCAAAAGGTTGGGAAGAAAATTGTCAAGAGATATTGTGATATGACCCTGGTCCTATGCAAAAAAGCAACAATTGATGTGTGATGTTTAATAGATGCCAATTCTCTGCTGAGATGGAAATATCTGTCCATCCTTTTTCTGAAGCACATGAATCCAGCTTCTTCTTTTTCTCATCTGCGATGTCCCCATTTTGCTATAACTGGTCTGTTTAATAACTGCAGTACTGATTTTTTTCTTCTTTCTCAAACTCTGCATGCAAGCTATCTATCCACCCCTACTCTACATCCCCATCTCTTATTCTCCAACAATGCCTTTCCTGGGAGTATCATACACAAAGGGGGAGAGGGGGCCTTGTTCTCATGTCTTTCAGCCCTGTACAGATGACTCTGCAACCTGTGAAAGCATGAATCCAGATGCTGCATCCAGAGGAGAACTTCCATTCATTGAGCCAGGAATTGGGTTTGGATCCAGCCCTCCACTTGAAAGTCATCACAGCAACCAGAGTGGAGCAGACCTTCCCAAGCCTAACTGACCACCCTTACCAACAAGCCAAGCCTAATGCCACCCAGCAGACATGAAAGAGAGGACCCTGAGATGGATAAGTAGAGAGTAAAGATTCTTTTCAATCCCCAAAAGGCAGCTGTAAAGACTATGGGGGAGGGTGGAGATTCATTGTAAAGTTTTATTTCTTTGCATCATTCACAATTGTAACTGATCAGTTAAATGGGTTCTTAGAGGGATTGCATTTCGGAGTGGTTGGCACAGCAAGTTCTGAACACCTTGGATTTCTGTCTGGTGGGAGGGAAATTTGTCGAGTATGTTTGTATTGTTTGTCTTGTAGAAGCAACTACACACACACACACACACACACACACACACACACACAGAAGGGAGAGAGAGAGAGATTCCCCATTCAAAATCAGACTGAGGCTATCCTTTCACTTACCTCCACACAAAGCTTTTCCTAGACTGGTTTTTGCTCTGTGGCACTAAGGCCCAAGTATATTATATCTCCTGGTCAATTCCATGGGGGAGCGGGAATTGCCTGGAGGGCAATGCCCCACTGAAGAAGTAGCAGAAAAGAGGTCTCCAAATCCCAAGCCCTAATTGACTCACAAATGATGCTCAGGATATGTTGCACTGGGTCTCACTAGTAGGAATCCCAGGCTCATGTGCCCATTTGAAAAATACTAAATAGCTAGATCAGGGGTGGGCAACTACAGCCTGAGGCCACATCCGCCCGTTGGTCTTTTAATCGCCCGCCAAGATTGGTACAGAATTAAGGTTTGATGTGAATGATTGAATGATTGCATTCATTTGATTTTGACTTGTAATGACAGGCATTTCGACACAGGGCTCATTGTGCCCAATTTGAAAAATACTAAATAGCCTAGATTGCACACTGGCTGACATCTATTTGGCCTCATAAAAGTAAGAGCTAGGGCAGATTCAAGAAACAACCCTCAAAATGGGCAGCCAGTAGTTATGTAAAGCAAAACCATGGCTGTGAAGAATTCTGGGGCAAATCTGACTGGAAGCTCACAAAAAAAATGACATCAAACATCAGAAAATAATTGGCATAGAAAATTGGATACTGTAAATCTCTTTCCAGAACTTTCCCCCTGGTTGCTAGACCTTAATGGGTTAAAAGCTCTCCTTTTGGGAGCCACTGAAGGAATCCTTCTCTGCTGTCCCTGTCATTATATCCCCTCCTGTGCCTCAGCTGCCTTAAGTCATGCAGTCCTGACCCTCCAAAACATGATGAAAAAGGAAACCAGCTTGCTTTAATGATGGTTCAAATTGGCCATGAGTATCAAATATATTCAGATGCTACCCTGGATTGTGCTGAGGGAAAAATAATTGGCAAAATTATTTGCCCTAGCACAAAATGGGGGATTGTGGGAAGCATACCCCAAAGGACAGTGCCAGAAACTCATGACACCAGAAACCTCAGAAAACAGTGCCAAGAAACTCAAGCCAGCCCTTCCCCCTTTAAGAAAACCAAGAAACACCAGCTGAAATGAAAACTCAGAGCAGCCCTGCTAACAGAGCTGACAACAGAAACACTTAAGTAGAGCCATTAAGCTAAGGGGAATCAGGCTAAAAATAACTCACCAAGGCAAAACCAGAACTCCCCTTTTCCTGCCCCTGAAAGGATTAAAGCCCAAGGACAGGAAAAACAAAAGAGCTGGGACCAAGATTAACCCAGGAAAACAGGAAAACAAAACCCAGGACAATCAGAAACACATCAAAACCCATCAAGCTGCAGGAGCTTCAATGGGGAAAAACATAAAAGGCTCAGATTCATACTTCCAAGTTGCTTGCGAGCCAGGAACAGCCGAGCTGTGTCACTTTTTGCTTCTTGCCTTCCCACATTAAAAGAATTCCACTTTCTAGCAGCTGGCTTTTGCATCCATTTCTTCTCAGTGTCTATGGTGTGTCCCAGCTGGGAACGAACTCAGGAAATTTCTTCCAACAGGAGGAAGAGAACAGACTATTTTAATTTGAAAAGTTACAAGAGGCTCATACTGGCAAGTACACCACATTCACGTTGTCAGAACTAAACCTAGAAAAAAGACTCACCTCACATACTGTTTCTTTGCAACTCATACTGCTTATGTCAAAGTTTATTTTGAAAATGAAAATATTTATTTTAATGAAGTATATAACCTCCTGAAGCAGCTTTAGTTAATCCACACAGACATATTATTTATATTGTATAGGAATAAACCATTTCTAATGTGGGGTTTCAGTTTCTCATTCATATTTGGAAGCAATCCTATGCATGTAAGTAATTTTCCTTTGGTTCAGCACACAGCTAGTGGTATATTCTACATATGATTTCATTTCTTTTATTATTCAAATCTTGGAACAAATTTCAGTTCACTCTTTGCATTCTGGATTTCAGAGAGATTAACTGCTGGTCCTGGTAACTTCTTGGCTCCTGGGAGAGTCTTTTTCTTTTCTTCTTCAGGTGGAGTTGGAAGACTCTATATAAAAATAATAAACTTTATTCTTCAATTGTTGTAACAAGGATCCAGGAAATAGAGGACATCACGCAGTTAAGGTTAGAATATAAAAATATATTTAACAACATAATACTAGTAAATTGTCCATATTATCAAAATTGGATTTCTCTTCTTTACAGAACAGGTAACAATTTGATATAATCCTCATGGTTTGGACTACAATTCTCATAGTTGCTTTCACTGGCCATGTTGCTGATGTTGGTGGGAAGGTGGGGGAGTGGGACTGAAATTCAAAACACCTGTCACATGCCTATTTCTGTTTAGCAGTAACCATGTAATTTTTGAGAGCTTCAACAAATAATTCACTATAGTATCTGCCACTCACACATGGACTTCCAAGGGGGATAAAAAAGAGGGCAAAGGACAATGCATTCATAATGATATAATCAGTTAAATGCCATGACTTATCTCTGGCCCAAGTACATCAGTATGGCACTGATGTAATTATGTTGCACATGTCATCATTTTAGCATTACCAGTTTGCTGTGGAGCTTAGTGTGTTCAGAACTCACATTTGGTTATTCAGAATTTAGGGGTACCAAATTTTGAAAATGTGCACCTAGTCATGTGCCATAGCTATACCACTGGTGGGCAGAGTTCATTTGAATGAGGATTATCCCTCATTTCTACATGATGTGATGTTATTGACAAGTTCAATTCTTGTTCAAGGCTCTTTTCTACAACTGTATATTTAAGAAATAATTTTGAAAAGAAAAATCTTTAGCTCTCAGGTAACCCTACTGCCCATCTGCTATGAATTAAAATTGTATTTTTTCAGGATTACATGGGAATCTGAAAAAAAGATTGATGATGCTTTAAAAAAATCAACTAATTAAAGATAATGGATCTGTTAAAACAGCAATGTACTGTTTCAGATTTAAGTATCTGAAAGCCAGAAGAAAGAATCAATTTTAATCAATAGTAGACAAATGTTGTACTTATGTGAGGTCTAGACTCTAGGGTACTTCTGAATTATTTTCAAAGTAACTAGCCAATTCTCTTCAACTCCTGAAATAGTTCCTCCACTGATTCCAATGTTTCTCCATTGGGCAAGGTATTACAGGTGCCCATTCTGATGTTGTATATCTTTCTCAACCCTGAATATAAGCTTATCCAACAAATACAAAATATATTTTAGAATTAATCTGGGATTACCATAAATGTATTGCTCAAGTTGCCTCATGACTTGATTTATTTATGGTACACAATATATAACTTTGGTGTGCATACACATAGACATACACACATAGACATGAGCGTGCAAAAATATTTCATACAAATCCAATCCATGTGAAAAAAATAAAATATATTGCATGCATTTGTCTTGTCTGAAGCATTTAAAACTCTGCAGCCAGCTATGATTGTGCAAAGGTGGCATTTGGTCCATTTCTCAATAAGGCACCTTCTTCACATTAAAAGTAGTTGAAATTTGGGGTAATTAAAACAATCGATAATGCCTCTTTACTGAAAACAAAAGAAGAAGAGATAACTAGTTCCAATCCCCTCATGCCATTATTCAAAAGCAAACATAAAACAACAAATGATTTCATATGACAGCCTTCCCCTGGTCTACAGTACTGTGGAAACAATTGCAAAGATCTGTAAATGGCCAATAATAAATTCTGGCTGCATTTAAAACTGTATTACAACACAAATACAATATGTATTTTCTGAGTTGAAATGACTGAAAGCAAAATATGACAAGGATACTATCCAATATTAAAAAGATATAATGGTGTGAAAACACAAATCTAAAACTGATTTTGTTCAGGGAGTCCTTAAAATTGTAAAATACACACTATGTCAGGACACTCAGTACAAAAGGCAGATTGACTAAATGCAGCATATCTTTATTTACAAAGAAAGCAAGATCATTTCCTTCTATCTATTTATATTTCAGCTAAACCATTCTCCTCTTGCAAATTATCATTGTTTTGCCCAATGGATCAGGGAATAATGAAGGCATGGAAAATTATTTATTGAAAGCTGATTCCATTTTGCAATCAGCAAGGAGAAGTGTGGGTTTTTGTTATGACTGTACTATTATCTAGAAAGATTTATCTCCAGAAGTTTCATTTAAAATCACAATTTTCTTTCAACCCTTCATATGTTGGAAATCCAAATCCAGAAGCATTGGCTCTTCTTCACATTATGATCTGCTGGACACAAGGGGGTAGTAGGATGTCAATAAAGAGTTGAGAATTTACTCACTATATCCCTTCATTGCACTGCCTGTTCTTTATCTAAGGAGCTGCAAATATGAAGGCATTGTCTTTGCCTCGCCTTTCACTCATCCTTACTCACATTAGATTCCCACTCTCAGAAATGCTGACATGTATCTGAAATTAGAATTTGGTTTGATGTGTCTAAAGTCAATTATATGACCCTTGATAGTAAAATTAGTTTATTTGACAGTCTCTAACTGAACAAACTGTATTTTTATCAGAAATATTCACACCTCCTACTTTTTCTTGCTTTGTGCCCTTTCACTCAGTTTCCATCTATACCCAAAGATCTACCCCAAATTTCAGCCAACTGAAATGTTTATTGATAATCCAAGAATTTTCATTTATATACTATATATTGGGGTTTTCACCCTAACCCTAACTCTAAAATGTAGTCCCTTGCCCAATTTTAATTTTAAAACCTCATCTCCCATAGCTTTTAAATTAGCTTTCCAGTCATGCAATACCACATTATCATCTGTTTTTATTTCTGAATCAGCTATGATACATCCAAAGTTCAGTCAGTTTCTCTCTCAAAGACATAAAATAACACCCACCCATGTTATTTCTTCTTCCTCTGGTCCGTTCAAGCAGGGGGCGCCCAGCTGCAACTTGATTGGTCACCAGTTTGACAGCTCAAACTATCAAAAGATTGGTGTCCAAGATGTCAAAGAAAAGATTGAGACCCTGCTCCCTCAAACTTAAAGATTGCGAAGGGAATACCATTCCCATTTTGGGAAGCAGTAAGGTAGCAGTAGAATTCAAACAATTTAAAAGTCGCCTCCAACTAATAGTAGTTGAGAGGGCATTGCCCAGCCTTCTGGACCTAGATTGGTTCGACTCCCTTGGTCTTGCCATAAGTGGAGTTCATGCCACTGATGCCAAGGGACAGACACCATAGACACTCTAGCAAAGGAATTTGCTAGTGTCTTCAACAGTGAATTGGGCAAATACATTGGAAAACCAAATTCATTAAATTTAGACCCAAAAGTCACTCCAAGATGACTAAAAGCATGGCGAATGACCTTGGCACTCTGCCCAAAAATTGATTCTGAGCTTGATAAGCTTATCGCTCAAGGGGTATTAGAACCGGTGGATCATGCCCCATGGGAGACCCCCATAGTGACACCAATCAAGGCTGGTGAGTCAGTTAGGGTGTGTGCAGATTACAAGGCCACCGTGAATTTAGCGCTCTAATAAAGTGCATATCCAGTCCCTGTGGTGCAACATCTGTTGCACTTACTGGGTAATGGCAAGATCTTTGCTAAGCTTGACATGGCTCAAGCTTACCAACAGCTCCCAATGGACTCAGCCACCACAGAGGCTCAGACAATAGTTATGCACAGAGGTGCATTAAAATGTAATAGGTTACAGTTTGGCATAAGTTGGGATCTTTCAGAGCCTGATGGAACAACTCTTACAGGGTATCCCTGGAATCATTCCATACTTTGATGATGTAATAGTGTCAGCTAACAATGAGACCACACTTTTAAACAGCCTAAGGGAAGTGTTTAAAAGATTTCAGGTCACAGGCCTCAAGCTTAAGAAAAGCAAGTGCCATTTAGGGATCTCTAAAGTAGTGTTCCTGGGATTCCTGATCGATGCTGCTGGATTACATCCTACAACAGCTAAGGTTCAGGCAATCAAGAATGCACCCACACCAGCCAACAAAACTGAATTACAAGCTTTCCTGGGCCTACTGAACTTTTACGCTATGTTCATCCCACACAAAGCCTCAGTAGCAGAGCCTCTGTACAGACTCTTAGATAAGAAATCTCCCTGGGTATGGGGGTAAAAAGAGGCAAACACATTCAGAGCAGTTAAGGACTTGCTTACTTCAGACTGTGTGCTTATCCATTTCAATGAATGTTTGCCCCTGGTTCTGGCTTGTGATGCTTCTCCCTATGGAGTAGGGGCAGTTTTGAGCCACAAAATGCGTAATGGTTCTGAGGCCCCTATAGCCTTTTTCTCAAGGACTCTTACACCTGCAGAACGTAATTATAGTCAAATTGACAAGGAGCCCTTGCAGCCATCATGGGCATCAAACGTTTTCACAAATACCTATATGGACACAAGTTTGAACCAGAGGTGGGATTCAATTTTTTTTACTACCAGTTCTGTGGGTGTAGCTTGGTGGGCATGGCAGGGGAAGGTTACTGCAAAATCCCATTCCCTCCCCACCCCACTAACCTGCTTTCCAGCTGCATTCTCCTGTGCAGGGCAACAAAAGAAGACCCAGCCGATCAGCTGGGACTCGTGGGGCAGAGAATAGATTGGGGCAGGGCCAGTCAGAGGCAATATTTGCGGTTCTCTGGACTACTCAAAATTTCCGCTACCAGCTCTCCAGAACTGGTCAGAACTGGCTGAATACCTCCTCTAGTTTGAACTGATAACACGCCACAAACCCTTGTTGGGTATTTTTGCTGGGGACAAGGAAACTCCTCAGATTCTCTCCCACACATGACAAGATGGGCAGTATTCTTGGCTGCATACTCTTACAATTTATCCTATTGCCTGGGCAAGCACCTCAGTCACGCTGATGCCCTGAGCAGATGCCCTCTACCAGCTGCTGCAGAGGAACCTGAAGCTGAGGAGTCTATCCTCCTGATAGACCATCACCACCAGTTCCCAATGACTGCTGCAGACATTGCTGCACATTCAGCAAAAGATAAACAATAATACGAGTGCTGGGCTGGGTGAAAAGGGGGTGGCCACAAGGATCTGTAAACGTTGACTTATGTCCATTCAAGGTATGGCAGCAAGAATTGTAAACCAGCAGGGGGTGTTTGTTATAGGGAAGCAGGGTGGTGGTTCCCTCCACATTACACAAGCCAATCCTGGAAGCACTTCACAAGGGTCACCCAGGTATAGTGCGTATGAAGGCATTGGGCTGCAGTTACGTGTGGTGGCCTGGGATAGAACAGGCCATCACAGAATGGGTGTCAGGGTGCTAGCAATGTCAAGAATCAAGACTCTTACCTCCCAGGGCACCAGTCAGGGAATGGAAAACTCCTAGAGGCCCCTGGTCCTGACTGCATATTGATTTTGATCAAACCTTTTTAATTGTGATTGATGCCTTCTCCAAATAGGTGGAAATAGTTCTGATGACCTCCACCATGGCTGAGGCTGTAAGCATAGCATAACAAAAGGTATTTGCCAGCCACGGGCTTCCTGACCTGGTAGTTTCAGATAATGGTCCACAATTTACATCCAGAAGTTTTGAATTATTCCTTATAAGGCTGGGAATAAGACACGCCTTAGTTGCCCCTTCCAATCCTTCTAGTAATGGTTTGGCAGAATGAGGAGGAAAGTCAACAAAGGAGGCCCTGGCAAAGATGGGCCCAATATCTATTTATCCTAAATACAACTCCATGCCCTTCCACCAATTGCAGCCCAGCCGAATTATTAATGGGCCGATGGCTAAGAACGGTCCTAGACAGGCTTCACTCCACATATATGCCAGAGAAGCCTCTCGACTTATCCAGCAATACCAGGGGATTTAATGAAGGGGACCTAGTTTATGCTAGGAACTTCACAGGCAACCCACTATGGCTACCAGCCATTGTTACAAGGGTAACAGGGCTTTTTCATATATTATCAAGCTGGAGGACGGCCGGGCATGGAGACACCATATTAATCAATTAAGGGGGTGACAGAATTATAGGCCCGAGGCCTCTTTGCTGAAGGAAAACGACAATCCCTTGCTAGCTGAAGCCGGGCCTACTGCACGAGTAACATGCCACCAAGCAAACCTACCAGAGTCTCCTGCAAGGCCACCAGTCGAGCAGGTCCCAGCAGAGGTCACGGTGCAGACTCCTGAAGTTCCAGCCTCAACAACTCCAGCCGCTTCCAGCCAGCGCTGCGCAGATCAACAAGGATCTGCCGCCGCCCAACCTACCTCGAAGAATACACATGTACTATCGAGGTGGGAAGGAGTGCTATGTCTTCAGTTCTCCCTCTGGTCTGTTCCAGCAGAGGGCGCCCAGCCACAACCTGATTGGTCATCAGTTTGACAGCTCAGTATAAAAGGAGCTGTCAAACGGGCTAACAGCTGTTGCCTCAAGGCTGAGCTGAGCAGTCACATTTAAAGCGCACAAAGCTTTAAATAAAGCCTGAGCAACCTTAACTAGCCGCCTTGCCTCTCTCTGTTTGTGTGTTCATCTCCCAGAACGAAGCAACCCACACAATTTCTATTCGCAATGCCAATACTCCACAGAATTTGTGGGAGGGATACTTTTTCCATCAGAGGGAATAATCTTACCCTGTTTACCAGTCTTGGAGTTTAAGCCAGCCTTCCTTCCTACCACATAGGTACATCCCTTCCTACCACAGAGGTACATTTGTTGTATTGCATTGGCATAAACAGTAACTCTTCTTTTGTTTTCAGAAATCATGAGGCAAATGACACAATGCGAAATAAAAATGTGCATGGGATACAGGATATTAACTCAGAGCGTGGGAGGTGGACAGCGAAGAAGCAATCAGCTGTCAATCAGCTGGAGAGTAGGCCGGCAGCAGAAAAATGAACTAAGTGCAACAGAAAGATTTCAGGCCTCTCTAGAAATACAATGGCCATGTTGGTGTGTCAGGCACGCACAGGGGGCAGGGTTAAATAGGCAGGAAAGCATTAACAGTTATTGCTGCCTATGTTTTGGCTGCCATGTGCCTATGTTTCAAGGCCTGCAAGAATTAAAAGCAATTAATTGAACCTTATATTTCTGTTTCTTGGTTTTGGAGAATTGGAACAGTGATGCTGAGAATATATCTGCACAGTGCATAACCTCTGAATTTTTGGCATATGGGCAATTGTTGCTATCTTGTAAAGTAGTCTCCAGATTAGAGGTCCTCCTTGTATAAATTAGGCAAGCATGTTGAGGGGGGAAAAAACTGGACTGTGGTTGTGCTTATAACATCCTGATCAAAATATGCCAAAAATAACTGGTAGCATCCCAAACATTGGGATGTACACAGGAAAGTTATGCTTGGAGGTAAGGCATGGAAGAGAGGGGAGGTAAAAGAAATAATTGTTAGATGTGTCCCTCAACTGATATCACTCTGATTCATACTGGAATTCTCTATAGTTGCTTTTAGAATACAATTATTATATCACAAAATCCGAATGGTTTTTTTAGCCCTAAGGGAAGGATAGTGATAGCTCAAGATCTTTATATAGCTGCAGAGAATACAATATATGTAGTACTCTAGTTAGAATATGATAGAAAGGATGTGTAGAAAAACACATCAGAAATAAGGCTGCCAACATTTTAATGGTGATCTTGTATTGCTTCCATATGTTAGCACTCTAAAATACTACTGTTCTTTCCATATATTAGCTAATGAAATTAGAGTGGGAATGTTTGTATTGACTGTTTACTTATATTTTCTAATCATATGAATGAAATGAATGTTTTCTTGAGATATTACAGAATAAAATTTCACTGGCGAACAGAAGACTTATGTGGTGTTCTAGTCAGATAAGCACATACTGTTCTTACCTCTTCAGGTTCAGTAGATTCTTTTCTTTTAGGAGGTTGACCAGCACCAGGTAAAAGTGCTCCCATTGGGATGTTGATATTGGCCTGGAAATTAAGTGCATGAAGTTATATTGTAGCAGATCTACAAAAATTAAGAGATGGAGTTTTCTTGATTGCCAGGCAAATTATATTTTGTTTCTTATCTCTTTTATTAAATGTCTTCTTTTATTATTTTAAATTTAGGCAGATTAAAACAAGATTAATTCAGACAGCAAAATCTCAAGTTAAGCTTCCATATCAGTGGCAGCATCCCGAGCCTTGTTTAAATGGAACACCAGATGAGTGCTTAATATAATCTGGTGCTCTCATATTAACATTTAAGGGAAATAGAGATTTGTATTTAAACCCTATGTTCTCCACACTTTCCCTATAAAGGACAACTTTTTTAAAATTTGTGGTGTCGCAGTGGTTAGAATGTAGTATTGCAGGCTAACTCTGCCCACAGCCAGGAGTTCGATCCTGATCCTGACTGGCTCAAGGTTGACTGAGCCTTCCATCCTTCCGAGGTTGGTAAAATGAGGACCAAGCTTGTTGGGAGCAATATGCTGACTCTGTAAACCACTTAGAAAGTGCACTAAAGCACTATGGATTGGTATGTAAGTCTAAGTGCTATTACTGTTCTTCAAGAGCAAATAAAATTTACTTTCTACTTGTGGAGGACAAGACAAGATGTATGGAGTTAATATGGCTTCTTAAACTCCTACAAAGAATTTTAGTTTCAGTCAAAACTGAATAAATACAATATTGAGGCTGCAGAAATCCAGACAACCACTAATAGTAATTCAGACTTTTGCATCCCAGATATGGTATCCATAAGAAATTGTAAAAACTTCCATATTCATATAAAGTAAGGTTTGCATGCTGATGGTTTGTATGCTGAACCACACAAAGTAAGGTTCAGCAGCCGATTAACAGCCTTCACAATCCTAAAATATTCTTACAGGAGCACCTAGAATTTATTGACTAGGCTTGAACCTTTAAGCACTGCATTTACGTTACAATGAATTTGTATTTCACACCTATCAAAGCATTTCTAATATTACTTGCTGTGGTTCAGAGAATATACTCATGGTTAATCATGAGGTTGAAATAGAGGGCTCTTCCTTATGCTCATTTTAAATAGTAATCACCCATATCCAAGCTAACAGATAAATATGCTGATATAAAATTTGTCTTCCAATTGCTGATAACTATCTACTATCATATTACCAGTTTGACCACAATACCGTAAAATGAAGCTATCTTTAGGAAGTGTGTGCAAGGCATCTTGAGGAAAGAAATTGGTAGCTCTTTTTCTTAGCTGTCAACTGTCCCATTGGCACATGCAGCAAAAGAAACTCCTGGGACATTATTTTACCAAGAGTATGACTTTACTTATAGATCAATACAGGCACAGAAGAAGTGAAGCTAGCTGTGAAGTTTTCACATGAAAAACAGCATAGTTAATTTCCCCTTTTCCCCATTCAGGCCACCCATTGTCCATCAATCCAACACCTTGTATTTTGGGAAAACAGTCTGCACCTTCGGAAGGTTCCCATTGTATAGCCTTGAAGTGTCAGGATTTTCTCAGGCTGCAAACTGTTCACATAAACCCCTCGCCTCCCTCCCAACTCCTAATACATTCCAAGATTCCCCTGCCCCTTCCATTTCTGTCGTCAAGTTGCAAGTAGAAGTGTATTACTAGTCAGCTTTGACATGTCAACCCTCCAGAAAAAAGATAAGTCTGAAAAAAAACAGAACAAATGTACAAAATAGCACACAACACAGGGTTCTCTACTCTACCATCCATTCTGGGTTGGTCTGGATATTTGGCATGGAATTTGCTAATGAGTCTAGATGCCCTAACATCCTTCACTCCATCTACTCATTATCTGCTAAAGGATATACTTTCCACAACACTAAATATTACAACTTCCCCTTGCATTTTCTGGAGTCAAGAATCTCCTTGATTTCAAAGTGCTATTCTCCTCTCACTAAGATTGGGGAAGGAGGTAGTTCAGTAGCAGGTTCTTAATGCTGAACCATGGAAAGCAGGGGTGGGATTCAAATTTCTTAACAACTGGTTCTGTGGGCATGGCTCAATTTGTGGGCGAGGCTTGGTCATGTGACTGGATGGGCATGGCTTGCTGACTGGGTGTAGCTTGGTGATCATGTGACTGGGGTGGGCGTGGCCAGGTGGCCAATGTGACTGGCAAACCAAATTTAAGTGGTCCTCGCTTAATGACCAGGTCCTCATTTAATGGCCAGTTGCTTAGCAAGTGTTTTTTGCCAGTTTCCAAGGCCTGGAGAGGGCAGGGCGAGGCTCAGGCAGGTGTCCATGTGACTGGCAAACCAAATGTAAGTGGCCTTCGCTTAATGGCCAGTTGCTTAGCAAGTGTTCTAATTTACGACTGACCTCCCCAGAGCTACTTGATCTGTTTTTGGAGTTTTGACAGCCATGCACACACACTAACTCTCTCTCTCTCTCTCTCTCTCTCTCTCTGACCAGTTACAACATCCCACGCAGTCATGTGACTGAGGTTTTCTATGTTTTTTGCCAGTTTCCCACAATTCCTTCTGATTTCCAGTTAAAAATGCGGAAAAGAGACTTGTTTAACAACCAGTGTTCACTTAATGACCACAATGTTCACTTAATGACAATGTTGTTTGTCTAACCTTAAACACTCAAAGAGCCATTTTTCTATTTTCTTTTAAACAGATCTCTCTCTCGCTCTCTCTCTTTCTTTCTCCCCCCATCTTTCTCTCTCATCTCTTTTTCTTTCTCCCTCTCTTTCTTATCTCTCTCTCATTTTTCTCTCTGTCATCACTCTCTTTTTTTTTCTTTCTCATCTCTTTCTCTCTCTCATCTCTCCCTCTCCCTCTGTCTGTCCCTGGGAGGGAAAGGAACATTTGAACTGGTGCTGGGTAGTGGGAATCTGAGGAGCCAGTACTGAAGATAGCTGGCAGGGAGGCGGGGCAATCCCACAGTCTCCCCAAAAATAACGCTTCTGGTGAGGAGGAAGAAAAGCGCATTGGGAGGAGACTTGGTGGGTGACATGGGGCAGCGAGTGCTTCATGGCTCCTGAGTGGGTCGAGCCTTCCTGCTCCCAATTGCTGGCAGCTGCTTCCTGCTTCTCTGCAGCCATGCTAACAGCATTCAACCTGGCTGCTTCCCTCCTTCTTCTCAGCCCCATACATACAGAGCAAACACTCATACATCTCACAGTGCTGGAGGGACTCACCCACGCACCAATTCCTTGCGAAGATCCTACCAGCACTATGTGTGCATGCTGTACCAGAGAAGGAGGATAAGAATTGCCAAACTTTTCTTCCCCCCTTCCCTTCGCAGAGGAGCTGCTCGGAAGGCAGCTCCTGTCCGTTTATGGTCCCCACTCACCCACTCATGTCAAAGTACCTTAAAGGGGCAGGCTGCGGCAGCTGCCTTCACGCTGGGAGGAAGAAAAGTTCAGCAACTCTTCTCCTCATGCGTACACACACACACACACAGAGCATGCACACATGGTGCTGGAGGGATTTGCCCACACGCCAATTCCTTGCAGAAGACCCTTTGTGTGTGCATGACGCCAGAAGGACTCACCCATGCACAGAAGGTCCCAGCCTCACATGTCCATACTCTGTGTGAATGCCCGAGAAGGAGGAAGACTTGCCAAGTTTTTCTTCCTCTCTTCTGACACACACTGGCCAGGCAGGTGAGCAGTGTCACGTGGAGTAAGTGTCCTCCCAGCCAGTGCAGCCATGGGGCTCCAACCTCATACAAATGTAAGTTTGCAGATACCCCAGGATTCCCAGCTTTGGCTGCAAGAACTGCAGACAGCCTTCCCCACCACACACATCCTCCTCCCGCCGCCCCATGTGAGGCACGAGGCCTGACAGAAAGCACCTGGCCCAAAGACAAAGCCCTCCATGATGGAGCCCTTCCCGGGGAACAAAACAAGAACTTACTGATCCATCCCAAAGGGGAGCTTCAGAGTGGTGGCAATGGCGCTCTGGGTGGATGACCCTCGGGGCCCTGGGAAACCGTCTTGTGCAGCACAGCAAAATTTGCTTTAGCAACCAGGAGTTGCTGCTTTGAGTTCTGCAAGTCCCCCTCTCTTTGGGAGTGCAAGTCCCCAAAGCTAAATTTTGCTGTGCCGGGAAAGAAACTCTTGCTCTCCCAGCTAGACCAGCAGGGAGAGAAGCAGCTACTGACCCCGCCAGAACCAACATGAGCACCTCTCCACATGTTCTCCTGCTGCTTTTGCTGGGAGAGCGACAAAGTCTTTCTTGCACAGCGATAAGCTAAATTTTGCTTTGCCAAGACAGACTCTCTCACTCTCCCAACTAGACCAGCATAGGAGAGAAGCAGCTACTGACCCCGCCGGAGCTGACTCGGAGCTGCTCCATGTATTCTCCTGCGAAGGCAAGTGGGGGGGGGAAGGTGACTGGCAGCGGGAGTAAAAGGCAAGTGAGAAGAAAGGTGACTAGGGGCGACAGGTAGGAGACCGGGGCTTGCTTGCATAGCCTCACTCACCTAGGAAGACCATGGTGGAAGGCAGACTGCAGGCAGCGATGGCACATGGCCAGGATAAAGAAGGGTGGGGTTAGAATGCAGTCAGCTTGTCGTGCATGCATGCGATGTTGTGCATGTGCGATAAGGACTGATTGGGCAGTGAACGGAGAAGCGGGCAGAGAGGGGCGGGGCCAGTCAGTGGCCCATTTTACCAGTTCTCCAAAACTACCAGGAACTGTAACATCCGGTTCTATAGAACCAGACCGAACCAGTCGAATCCCACCTCTGATGGAAAGTCTTCAAGAGGCTGCAGTGAAACACTGGGTGAATGTGCTCAACGCTTTTTGGCAGTTTTAACCACACTGTCACTGAATTGATGTTCCGAATAATTGGGAAAGGCCCTATGAACTTAGGTCCCAGTTTTTTACAGGGTTGCCTCAGGTTCAAAAATTTTGCAGATAGGTACACCCCGTCTCCTACTCTATATTCCCTCTGATGTGTCTTCTTCTTGTCATCTTCTCAAATGCTTTACGCACTGTGACCCAAGTGGCTTTTAAGGTATCAATCCACTCAGCCAATGATTCTGATGATGGCCTTTCTTGATGCAGCTCTGGCATAGGTACAAACTCTATTCCAGTACCACCCAGAAAGGGTAAACCCTGTGCTACAATGCACAGAGTTATTATATGCCACTTCTGCAAAAGGTAGAAGCTCGGTCCAATTGGTCTGCTGGTAGTTCACATAACATTACAGGTATTGCTGTAGAACCAAATTCGTACATTCAAAGACTCTGTTAGTGTAGGGATGATGGCTGGAGTTAAATCCCTGGGAGGAGCCTATCAACTTTAAGAACTCCCACCAAAACTTTGATGTGAATTGTACTCCCTGGTCAAAAATAATGCACTTTGAGGGCCCATGCAGTCAATATTTGTGCTGCATGAATAGCCTAGCCAGGACTCAGGCTGAGGGAATTCTGGGACATGCCAAAAAATCTGCTTGCTTAGGGCAGTGATAGTCCAGATTACAGTATTTCCAGTGCTCTCTGGTAGCTCAACAATGAAGTCCATTGAGATCTCTTCCCAAGGGTTAGCTACTGGCTGCAGCAGCCCTAGGGGCTTTTAGGTGGCTGCTTCATCAAAGAACACATGGGGCAGCTGGCCACATATGCTTCTATGTTCTTATTTATTTTTGACCACCAAAACTGCCTTTTCACTAGGTGAAGAATCTTTACAAATGCCCTGGTGCCCTCGTGTCATGGCTCTACTGTAGGACTAATGTCCTCTGGCTGGATGGGATGTACACTTTATTCCCGTTCCACACCAGGCCATCCTTTGAGGACAGGTTGGTTCTGTGCTGCTGAAACCATTCATCTTCTGCCAAGGCATTCCTCAAAGGCCATACATTGTAGAGGTGACTCCCTTTGCTGCCTCCTGAGGGCTGGTGCTGTGAACTGATGGGATGGGATGATGGAGTTTTTCTTCTTGGGCATTGTTATATTGTGGCATCCAGGAGAGAGTGTCTGGCAAAAAGGTTTTCCCCTTCCAGTAGGTAGTGGAGGTTAAAGTTTAAGCAGTTGAAGGATTGTGCCCACCGAATCTGCTTAGGGAATAATGTCTTCAAAGTTTCCAAGTTCTTGTGGTCTGTCCACATTTCAAATGGGATTTTACTGCCTTAAAGGAACTGTCTCCAGGTTAAGGTGTCTATGAAAACTGGATGCCACCAGTAGGGGCAGTCAGCAGGGGGCAGCCTTCTCGCCACTGTCAACTCTTCTCCACCAACTTGGTGCTGCCATTTCTTTGCATGACATCTTGGCACTGGAAAGTTGCTGCAGAGATAACTCGCTGTGGGTACTGGGTAGAGAGCCAGACAAGCAAGCAGCTTTCAGAAGGCAGTGGCAGTAGGTTGGCTCTGCCCCGAATGCTGAATTGGCAGTTCAGCTGCAGCAGGGGATGGGGTGGAGGGTGGGGAGGAAGCAGCAAGCAGGGCTCCTATTTTGATACCTCCCCCCATTGCCTTGGGCTGCACTACTCTACAAGGTTTCTTTTTAAAGCCCATGACCCTGCCAGTTTTTTTCCCTAAAGTGTTGAGGAGGCTCTGCAAGTCCCCCCCCCCCCCAAGTAGAAAAGTAGGGGGGAAAGTGCCTCCTCAGCACTTTAGGGAGAAAAAATTACAGAGCCCTATGGCTTTAAAAAAAACAAACTTGTGGAGCCTCCTGGGAACTTTAGGGGAAAAAAAAAAACCTTGCTGAACCTGCACAGCATGCTGCCTTGGCAGAGCCCAATGGCTTAAAAAAACCCTTGCAGACAGGCGCTGTCTGCAGATCAAACGGCATCACCCAAAACTGGTAGCAGCACAGGGGACAATTAAATGCCATTTTCCACTTATTCCCCTCCTTTATCCTCACTTGGTAGTATGCCTCTCTCAAGTCCAGTTTAGTGAAAATCCTCTTTGGACAGATAGTTTAATATGTCCCTCATAAGAGGGAGGA